>NC_064645.1:531397523-532028951 GCF_023864345.2 Schistocerca serialis cubense
TTTTGTTTCTTTTACTGATTGCTCAGTCTACAGATTGAGAGATGGGCTACAGCCCTGTCTCACTCCCTTCTCAACCACTGCTTTCCGTTCATGCCGCTTGCCTTATAACTGTCATCTGGTATCTGCACAAATTCTAAACAGCCTTTCACTCCCTTTATTTTACCTCTGTCACCCTTAGAATTTGAATGAAAGTAGTGCAGTCAACATTCTCAAAAGCTTACTCTAAGCCTACAAATGCTACAAATGTCGGGTTACCTTGCCTTAACCTATCTGTTAGTATTGCCTTGTGTGTTCCTACATTTCTTTGGAATCCGAACTGATCTTCCCTGAGGTCGGCTTCTACCAGTTTTTCCATTTTGCTGTAAAGAATTCATGTTAGTATTTTACAACTGTGACTTATTAAACTGCTAATTTTCAAATCTGTCAACTCAAGCTTTCTTAGGAATTTTAACTATTATAGATATTTGTCTTGAAGTCTGAGGGTATTTCATCTCTTTCATACATCTAGCTCACCAGATGGCAGGGTTTTGTCATGGCTGGCTCTTCCAAGACCATTAGTAGTTTTAACTGAATGTTTCTACTCCTGAGGCCTTGTCTTGTCTTTCAGTGGTCTGTCAGATTCTTCATACAATATCATATCTCCTATCTCATCTTCATCTATGTCCTCTTCCATCTCCATAATACTGCCATCAGTGTATAGAGCCTCTATATACTCCTTCTACCTTTCTGCTTTCCCTTCTTTGCTTAGGACCGGTTTTTCATCTGGGTTCTTGATATCCATACAGGTGGTTCTCTTTCCTTCAAAAGTCTCTTTATTTTTCCTGTAGGCAGTATCTATCTTTCCACTGGTGATACAAACTTCAAAAGCTTTACATTTTTGTCCTCTAATCATTCTCACTTAGCCATTTTGCACTTCAAGCCAGTCTCAGTTTTTTGACATTTGTGTTTCCTTTTGCCTGCTTCATTTGCTGTAGTTTTATATTTTCTCCTTTCATCAATTAAATTCAATATTTCTTGTGTTACCCAGGTATTTATAACAGCCCTCGTCTTTTTACCAACGTGATCCTCTGCTGCCTTCACTATTTCATATCTAAAAGCTATTCATTCTTCTTCTACTGTATTCCCTTCCCCTGCTCTTGTCAATTGTTCCCTAATGCTACTTCTGAAGCTCTATACAACCTTTGGTTCTTTCAGTTTATCCAGGACCCATCTCCTTAAATTTCTATTTTTTTGCAGTTTCTTCAGTTTTAATCTACAGTTCATAACCAATCAATTGGGCTGGCCGGAGTGGCCATGTGGTTCTCGGCGCTACAGTCTGGAACCGAGCGACCGCTACGGACGCAGGTTCGAATCCTGCCTTGGGCATGGATGTGTGTGATGTCCTTAGGTTACTTAGGTTTAATTAGTTCTAAGTTCTAGGGGACTGATGACCTCAGAAGTTAAGTCGCATAGTGCTCAGAGCCATTTGAACCATTTTGAACCAATAAATTTGGGTCAGAGTCCACATCTGCCCCTGGAAATGTCTTACAATTTAAAACAATATCTATCTGAAACCTTCCAGTGTCTCCAGGCCACTTCCATGAGTACAACCTTCTTTCATGATTCTTAAACCAAGTGTTACCTATGATAAAGTTATGCTCTGTACAAAATTTTGTCTGGCAGCTTCCCCTTTCATTCCTTACCCCCAGTCCGTACTCATCTACTACTTTTCCTTCTCTTCCTTTTCCTACAGTCGCATTCCAGTGCCTTATCGACTATTAAATTTTTGTCTCCCTAAACTATCTGAATAATTTGTTTTATCGCATCATACATTTCATCAATCTGTTCATCATCTGCAGAGTTAGCTGGCATATAAACTTGTGGATATGGGATTGATGTCTCTGTTGGCTACAATAATGCATTCACTATGCTGTTTGTAGTACCTGATCTGTGTTCCTATTTTTTAAATTCTTTATTGAACTTACTCCTCCATTCCCCTATTTGATTTTGTATTTATAACTCTATATTCACCTGACTAGAAGTCCTGTTCTTCCGGCCACCAAACTTCAATAACTCCCACTATAGAAAATTTTCACTTATCCATTTCCCTTTTTAAATTTTCTAACCACATGCCTGATTAACAGAGCTGACATTCCACACTCCAATGCGCCAAACGCCAGTTCTGTTTCTCCTGATAATGACATCCTCCTGAGTTGTCCTAGCCCCAAGATCCAAATGGGGGACTATTTTATCTCCATAATATTTTACCCAAGAGGATGCCATCATCATTTAACCATATACTAGAGCTGCATGCTTTCAGAATAAATTATAGCTGTAGTTTCCCCTGCTTTCAGCCATTTTCAGTACCAGTACAGCAACGCCATTTTGGTTGATGTTACATGGCCAGATCAGTCAATCACCCAAACTGTTGCCACTGCAACTACTGAAAAGGCTGCTGCCCCTCTTCAGGAACCACATGTTTGAGTGGCCTCTCAGCAGACACCCCTACATCATGGTTGCACCTATGGTATGGCTATACATATCAATGAGGCACGCAAGCCTTCCCACCAGTGGCAAGGTCTGTGGTTCATGGGGGGAGCAGGATTTTACAGTCCACACATTAAGATAATTACTAGAAAGTACTACTGAGAAACTGCACTTTTATTATTGAACTTTAGGGATTCCTAACCTCTACCAAATGTATGTGGACAACTGTAGAATACCGAACTCTATTCTGGACTCTAGACATGGATCAAAAATCTATGTGGACAGTACTTCCACATTTTGTGTGTGATTCAGAACATCAGATATTGTTGTCAATAAAATTCTTCTGGCCTGTTGATCATATTACCAGTGTATAAAATTTTCCAACGTTTCAGCCACTTGCAAGAGTGGCTGACATGTTGAACAATTTTATAGATGGACAGTGCAGTCAACAGCCCAGAAGAATTTTATGGGCAGTGAGAATGGCCATGGAAGCTTATGCTTACATCACATATTATGCGCAATACGTTATGGTTAATTAGTCACAAGTCTCCTTAAATGGGTAAATGTTTTACCATGAATGTAAGACTACAATTGACGTTTCTGTGTGTCTGGTTTCCTTTTGGGTGTAATATTCCAATCTCTCGTCTTTGCAATATAATACATCACAATTTTTGCTGCATTAAGTGAGATGGTGCGCTCTTATCTCGTACCTCTTGATGTAACTTTCTGTTAACATATGCTACGAGATGGAGTCTCAGGGACCCCACAAAATCATTCGAAAATTTAAATTTTAGTTGTGTGACAAATTTTGACAATTATTTAAGTGCTGTTTAAATTCCCCTTGTTGATTTTACTGCACTAAATAAAGCCTGCAGTATTTTATATTTTTGTTTTATAAAAATCACATACTTTTGTGCAATTATTTAAATAGTATTGTTAGAAAAAAACGGTATTTTACATTCTGAAAAAGTATAACATCTTTGTAGCAAATGGATGTTCACACAAATCTAAATTTCAGTGATTAACTTGCACATAAAAATTGCACTTTATAGGTGCAAGTAGAAAGTCTGTCATTGCTCGGATCTACATTTCTCTTTACCAAAAGTATGAACACATGTGATTTTAAGTAACACTCTAGGTGTTTTATTGCAGAAACAGGACAATGCCAATCACCATTGTTCTGGAATCTTCCTCTGAATGATCCTCTTGTTTGAAAGCAAAACTCTTGTCATTGGTTATTGTAAATCGTCGCCTTTTTCGTCTTCTTCTTCATCTGTATCATTGGCATCTTCCTCCATCCAACAACCACCAATGTTATCAAGCTTAGGATCCTTAAAATCGACACATTCCTGCGAACCTATTTTGTTCTATACTGAAGAAAACTGGTACCCAGTTCACATGGCATGGTCTAGGAAACCACAGTACATGTTAAGGAAGTGCATCAACAAGAAGGTGATAATACAATCAACAATAAAATTTTATTGGTTTGGCGATTTTAGGAAGTTAGGGGCATATACAGTGTGATTTTTTCCACCATGTACAAACTCTAGTTATTGATCGATGAGAATATATGGAACAAAAATGGTCTAATGAACTTATGGCCGAAAATACATGGTTTCCATGCTAAATCATTTATTCAGTCATACATTGTTACAGAGATTGCAGTCTTGTATGCACTGCTGCATGTAGCCACAGTTACAGTATGCATTGTTTCCTCCCAGAAGGTGGTACTGTTCCTCACATATCATGTCCTGGCACCCTCTCCTGCTGTAGTAACTGGTAATGTTGTGTCCAATTCACTTCTCTTGCTGACTCACTTTGTAGTGGATGTGATGCAGCATTGTACACAATGGTTCCATATTAGAATTGAGAGCTTGCTGACTTCATGTTAGTTACAGAAAGGCGAAAGGCAACAGACAGCGGGCAGCAAGGTATACCAGGAGACCTATCCCTGCCATCAACAACCACAGCATTCAATGTTCGCAACAGTGATTCGCCATTTGTCTGAGACAGAGTCGTTTCAGGAAGGAGGAAATCATGAAGGATGTATGCAAAATGTTCGGAAACCAGACTTGGAAGGCAACTGCCGTGTCAGTACCAAGCAGTGGAGCCGCCAGTGCAGGGTAATCCAGATGGCCATGTGGAACATTCTCTATGACTGTTGTTACTACTCTTATCACTTACACCAAGTGCAGGGCTTACTAGTGACAGACTTTCTGCATACGGAGCAATTTTGTCACTGGTTTCTTCACCAGGCAACCACATTTCCGTGATTTTTGCCATCCATCCTACTCACAGACGGAGCCACCTTTATGCAGAATGACATCTTCAACGTTCATAACAGTCATCTATAGGATAGTATGCAGAACCACCATGATATGGTTACAGTGAATCATCAGCATCGGTGCAGCCGGAATGTGTGGGCTAGGATAAATGGTGACTGTGTTTTGGGACCAGTCTTCCTTCCACGTCGCCTAGCAGACTGGAAACTGTCGCTTCTTGTGAGTGACTTTGCTTCCCCTGCTGGAAGAAGTGCCATTGGTGACACGGAGGGTTATGTGGCTGCTGCATGATGGTGCTCCAGCCCACTTTGCCATTAACATCCGCTGCATCTCAGTTGTGTTTTCCCTGGTCAGTGGATCATACGAGAGAGTCGAGTTGCATGGCCTGCTCGTTCAACAGATCTTGCTCCATACAATTTCTGGTTATGGGGC
This sequence comes from Schistocerca serialis cubense, assembly GCF_023864345.2. Taxonomy (NCBI): domain Eukaryota; kingdom Metazoa; phylum Arthropoda; class Insecta; order Orthoptera; family Acrididae; genus Schistocerca; species Schistocerca serialis. The sequence goes on from NC_064645.1 coordinate 531,402,704, forward strand.
CATCTCAAAAGTACCGTGTATGTAGAGCCCATTCTAGATGTGGGGACACTGGAGCAGTATATTCATGCTGCCTGTGTCACTGTTCAGATGCAGCCTGGCCGATGTGAACATGAGGGACAGAACATGCTATGGCATGTATACACATGTGTTGAGGCACATGGGAACCATTTTGAACACATACTCTAACTGTGGCTGCGTGGTACAGTGCTTATAATACTGTAGTCTCTGTAGCACTGTATGACTGAATAAATTGTCTCTAGCCCGGAAACTATACATTTCTGGACGTAAGTGAATTAGACCTTTTTTCCTCCATATCCTCTGGTGGAAAAAATCAAAACGTAGAAGCATTTCAGTAGAACTGACCTTGGAAAACGATGTCGAAAATTCATACAGTCTGAGAGACCACACCTTGTGAGTGAAGGTTTAATCTAACATATCTTGCAAATATGAGAGTTTACTAACATTTTTGTTTGCAGTGCAGTAAAATAAAATATAGCCTACATTTAATAAAAAAGAAGGATGGACAAAGGTTCTTAATACATTTTAATATGTAACACTTTGCTTGCTATCAGTCACTTAGTGATGGTACACTTAATGTTGAAGAACTAATCACAGAAACCGTTCCAAACTCGAATTATAATTTGTTGTTAATAAAACACTTAATACTAGAAGAAAACTTTGAAATATTTTGTAAGCCACAGTGTAAGAGGTCCGAGCAGATGTAAACTTCGATGTATTGTTCATGCGCTGCCTGCGATATGCAAGGTATAAGAGAATCTCTGACCAGAGAGCAGTGTTGACTGCAGTAGGAATTGTGTAGCTGTAGCAGTAAGTTGTTGCTAGTCTGCAGTGTGCTCTGGTCTGGTCTGGTGTATCGTGTTGGCTGGGCCGGTCGCGGTGCAGCGATGCCGGACCCTGAGTATTATTGTATAAGGTAAAAAGCAGCCTCGCGCATATGTAGTAATGTTATCTCAACTTCCATGTAAATGTTTTAAAAATCTGGTAATAATAATCTTTCTCATATAAAGTAATTTTTAACAACCATTCATTTCAATTTAAAGAATTTACTAATTTCTCCAATCCATGATTATCCCGATTATTCCAAAAGAAAAATCAGTTGTTTCCCTTTCATAAATGACAAATCTATCGGCCAGCAATGCACAGGGCTGTGCCAGAAAAATTTATTGTAAGAGCAGATATATATGCGTTATCCGGCGACTTCATTGAGGTAAGAATTTTTCTCTTTTTTATTCAGAATGATCTTTCAGGGCCATGACGCAGCACTGCTGACGTCCAAAATTTACCAGGTTAAATTCACAGTCAATTATTGAAAAGTTATAAGTGAGTGACAATTTAATTGAGAGGTTAGTTACATTGTATTATTACCAGGTTACGGAAATTATTTTGTTGGGACGTTACACTGAATGTGAACGACATAATTATAATTTTTTACTGTTGAGAAGTTTAGGAATTTTTCTGTTTTGAGGATACACTAAACGTGAATATTATTAATGTTAATATTTTCTGTTGGGAGGTTACACTAGATGTGAAAGAATTTTGTGGGGAGGTTACACTTGGCGACAACCAAGTTGTTGCTAGTCTGCAGTGTGCTCTGGTCTGGTCTGGTGTATTGTGTTGTATAAGGTAAAAAGCAGCCTCGTGCATATGTAGTAATGTTATCTCAACTTCCATGTAAATGTTTTAAAAATCTGGTAATAATAATCTTTCTCATATAAAGTAATTTTTAACAACCATTCATTTCAATTTAAAGAATTTACTAATTTCTCCAATCCATGATTATCCCGATTATTCCAAAAGAAAAATCAGTTGTTTCCCTTTCATAAATGACAGATCTATCGGCCAGCATTGCGCAGGACTGTGACAGAAAAATTCATTGTAAGAGCAGATATATATGCGTTATCCGGCGACTTCATTGAGGTAAGAATTTTTCTCTTTTTTATTCAGAATGATCTTTCAGGGCCATGACGCAGCACTGCTGATGTCCAGAATTTACCAGGTTAAATTCACAGTCAATTATTGAAAAGTTATAAGTGAGCGACAATTTAATGGAGAGGTTAGTTACATTGTATTATTACCATGTTACGGAAATTATTTTGTTGGGACGTTACACTGAATGTGAACGACATAATTATAAGTTTTTACTGTTGAGATGTTTAGGAATTTTTCTGTTTTGAGGTTACACTAAACGTGAATATTATTAATGTTAATATTTTCTGTTTGGAGGTTACACTAGATGTGAAAGAATTTTGTGGGGAGGTTACAACAGGTTTTGCAAAGGTGTTTGCTCTGTACTGATGTAAAAGTACCTCACTTCTATGTCTGGTAGCATTCTCAGATATACCGGTTGCATAATGCAGAGTAACTCATTATGACAAAACCACAAAGTTTCGGACATATTTGTGAGTCTCAGACGGGCTCCCCATATAATCAATAAATATTAATTTCCAACTATCTGTGTCACATTATGTAATCCAAAGAAGTAAGTGGCCAAGTACAAAACATAGCATGAAAACTATCAGTATACTGCATAATAAAAGAGGGTGTAATGAAAAGGTATGGAGAAACTTCCAGAAAGCTTTCCTCACACATAAAGGTATAAAATGTGTTATGTGGACATGGAAGCAGAAACGCTTTATTTTCAAGTTAGAGCTCATTTCCTACTTCTCTTTACAAGCAAATTAATAATGGAAAACACAATCGGTATGAATCATTCTTAACAAACAGAATGCAAATGCATATTTCAAACAATTTTGGAAGGAGAAAAAATCTTAGTGACAAGGGAGAAATCACGAAATGGGTTCCAGAACGTTCAGTTTTGGGCCCACTCCTATTCCTTATTAGGGAATGTCGAGAATCCTCATAAAATTTTGCAATCACATTATCAACAAAGATCTTCTACCAAAGTCCCAGTTGGTATAGTAGGTGCCTTTTTGTTAGGACCTCATATTCCTCCACCCAGGTGCAATGGAGAAACTTACCATACTTTACCTTCTGGAACTTGTCTCTTCAAAAAATTTATACTTTGTGGATAATGGATCTCCCCCTCATTTCAGTGTTGATGTTCATAGGCTTCTGAATAACAGGTTTTGTGGCAGATGAATAGGCATAGGAGGACTGATTGCTTTGCCTTCACTCTCTCCAGACCTAACCCATTAGACTTTTATTTGTGGGGGCATCTGGAACCTACTCTAAGTGGAACCCCAGTACAAGATGTGCAGAGTCTTCATGCCTTTTTTTGTGAAAGGCTGTGAATCAACATGTAGTTCTCCAAAGATGTCAGCACACCAGGGATTCACATTGATGGCAGGTTGATGCATGTATCCTTGCGAATGGTAGGTATTTTGAATATTTCATTGATTAATATGTTGAAGAGTTATAGAAACTGAGCTGTAACATGGAAATAAAGCGTTTCTGGATCCATGTCCCTATAACATATTTTCTTCCTTCATGTGTGAGAAGTATTTGCTGAAAGTTTATCTATACCCTTTTTGTTGCACCCTTCATTAAAGCCAGCTAAATGTGGTCATAATAATTACAAGCTAAGTCACTAATTTGAAAACAGCTACTGCTCTCTCAGAACAAATAATGGTCTTTTATCCTCTCTTAGTAGCATACTTGGTCGAACTACATCTGTATTGTTCAAATAAGACAGTCACCTAGACGATAGTTTATGATACACTACTACTTGTCATTTAGCTTTACAGTGAACAGAGTTATTTGCCATGTACCTAATAGGATTTTCCTATTCTTAAATCTAGTTAATCAGATAATCTGTAGGAGGAGTGGCTGCAGAGGTATTTTCTTTCAGTTGGCTGGGAATTTTGGTGTTAGATACGAAAGAACAAAACTTCGCTCTGAACTGTAGGCAAAGAGGCGATGTGTACATGAAAATTAATTTTCTTTCTTAGATTTTAATATAGAAATTACAGTTCAGCTGGTCTTGTGATTATACAAACTACAGTTCAGTGAAAACTCATTCTATTGTTAGTAACAAGAACATCAGGGAGTAGGTTTACAGCAATATTCTTAATGAGATATTTGCAAGATGTGCAGTTACGTATTTTATAAAATTTCCAGACTAATCTGTTTTGCTGAACAATCTCTATTTGTGATACATACAAAACTCCTTCACTAATTATGTAAGACCACAGGGAGTGAAAATATACCACATGAGGTAAAACATTTGTCTTTAGGTCAAGACAATATCTTTTAAGAGCAAAACATGAGAAAATGAGCTTTCTGATTAGTTCCACTATGTGTTGACTGCTTTTAACTTGTTATCCTACTGAAACCCTTCTGCTGGTCTCCTATAAACAGTTGTGGTTCATCCTGTGGCGCAACAGAGTAGTGAACCCCCGTAGAAATATTCGCATCTGAGAAGCTTTTACAGTGCATAAAGATTTTAAATTTAAAGTCATCCAGTCTCTTGCCTCTGTGAGAAATGATTGTTTAGTAATATATATGGAACTCTCCACCAATATCTATAGTCATGTTTGAAACTGGCGGTCAGCTCTCACACACTCACCTTGACACGTGCGCAAAATCATGTTCTGCACCCCTGAAGACCACATTTCAGCGACAGCGAGGTGTGGAGAGGGAGCCAGTGCAGCAAGGGTCTCTTACTTGTACTTAGGAGCAACACTCTATTATGTATTCACGAGGAGGCCAATGTGTCTCATAAATAACAGATTTTGAATCTAATTCGTATCTACACTATTCTGTAACTGATGATATCCGTTGCGTCATTGATCTCTGTGAGAAATTATATTTCTGAAACAGAAATAATATCAGGATTCTAGTCAGCAACAACAGAGAATTTTCTCTTGTTTGTCGTAGTTAAGTTACCAAAAATATGACAAGCTTTTACCATTTCTCAAGTCAGAAGATTCGATAGAGAGTTGTGAGTTCGAAGATTTGATTTCTCAGATGTGCAGTGTCTACAATAATAAGTCCATATGTGTGATGCTTCAGTGCAGAAGTTTAGGGAAACAGATTTGTTTTTCCTGTCACTTGAAGATAAGCTCCACATCAAGGAGTTACGTAGATTGACAGCACAAAACAAGTTAGCCAAGAAAACTAAAAATAAAAGTAAAGAAATTGTAAGAATTTTCAGACCAGACATTTACAAGAAAGCAGATTTGATATGTGGTTGTGATACCACAAACAAAGTGTACTGTTTTCCATGTTTGTTGTTTGCAAAAGAAAATTATGGGCATGAAGCGACTTTGATGCCAAGATGAGTTGACGATCTCGGACATTTTCCACAGAAGATAAAAGAGCATGAGTGGTCCAAATCATATGTAAGTACACGGCCAGGGCTCAATATAATAGGGAAACAGGGTATTAGACAACAGTCAGACGGTACTTATAGGCAGTCAGTTGAAAAACAATGATCACACTCGCAAATATTGTTACTACTCTCTAAAACTATGTGTTGAATTAAAGTTTGTGGTATTTCTGAGCTCACACTTGATGGCCGTTATGGACGCAGTGACTCATAAAATCTGGGAATTTTCTAGTGTTGTAGATTTCACTGTTGGGCTTGATGCTGTACTTTGTTTCCAAAGGCATGTGTAAAGATACTGAAAATCATTTGCTTTCCTGCATACTGGAGGTAAAACTTGAAAGGGTAAGAAAGAAATTTCTGCCACTCATATTGTTATCAGTTTTCGCTGATCGGACAACGCCACTCATATTGTTATCAGTTTTTGCAGATCGGACAATGACATTTCAACAATTTCACAGATTGTCATAGTAATCATATATGTTTTCTCTGAGAGTAAATCTGTAAAAAGGTTTTATACTTTCGTCATTCCTCTTGAACACAGTCCAAAAACGTTAGCAGAATGCTCAAAGAAACTCTACTGGACATTGTGTGTAATCCAAATAAAGATAGTTTTCAAAGTCTGAGGGTCCATCTGTTTGATTTTTCTTTGTGCAGGAGTACAGACTCTTCTGAATGAACATTTTAAAGATGTCTATTTTGTTCATTGTTATGCCCACAAGTTGTGTCTGATTTTAACCTAAGCAATGATTCAAAATACAGATGATAGAATGTTTTTAGCTGACGTTAGTGAGATTATTAGTGCCTACCATTGTTCTCCACAGCGAATAGTAGTGCTAATATTGACATAGTGAACAGGAAAGTTTTTCATGCTTCCAACATGAGGTGGAATCGTAAACCAAGAACCGAGCAAGTTGTGTATGAAAACAGAGTATCACTTGCAGAACGCATGGGGCAAACACTCCAGTTACTCAAGCAACAGGGCTACATCTGAAATTAAGGCATCCAGCATTTCAGCTTTGGTTCTCTGTATTTCATGATACTGTGCTGATCGTTGGAATATTGTATAGTCAATTACAAAAATGAGTAGTGGATCAACTGACTGAGCAACAAGAGATAGAAAATTTCAAAAATATAACACAGATATCATCACTGACATGATTTCCACATGCAGGGACCTGCTGCATCCTGCAAAGAGACAGAGACAAGGAAATGAATTCCAAAAACGGTTGTTGCAAAAGAAGAGTGAGATAAAATTATCGCTTAGCTTACAGAATGTTTTGTCGTTCCAGGGTATGTCGTCACTGCAAATTTATTTAATTACGAAAAATTTGCTTTGTATGCAAGTCAGTTTCTGCAAATGTTACTGCAGAGGTCTTGCAAAATACATTCCATCCTTAACGCAATAAGCTGAGAACAGAACCTTAAATACTACAGCGACGAGTAAGTTTAAAACTCTCCCAGATGCTGTTACACTTCTGCAATTCCCATTCGAAAATAAGTTGTAGAAGCCTTTTAGAAAAACAATGGAACTCCCGAAAGTGATGGCTACTATACCAGTGACGTCATATGAGACAGAGTGATCTCTTTCTACCCTGAAGAAAGCTTTCCTGCGAAGTGCTATGAGAGGCTAGTAGCAGTAGCAGCGCTCTTAATCGAGAAGGACTTCATAGCAGCGTTGTACACTTCAATGAATGCTTCATTGACATAATTTCTGCTTTTAATGAGTGGGTTTTCTGTGAGAACATTCATCAGAAGATAAGTGTATTTCCATACAGCAATTATTTTTATATTCATTATTAGCCCTTTTATGTTAATTATATGAAATTTTGTAGATCATCTTCTAGTGAGCCCCCTACAAAAACTCCATGAACCGCCATTGCTTATAAAATATTTTTAAAAATTTATCCAAATTTATCGAAACAGATCTAAGTAGACAACTAAATGAATATCAAGGTAGATTTAAAAAAGGAAGATACTGCTGAGAGCAGATATTTAATATGAAATCTACAGAATGTCACAGACAACTGAATTCATAAATATAGCAGTAACATTTACAGGTTTCAGGAAGGCATCTGGCTGAATTAATGGAGAAATCCTAGAAACACTAATGCATGAATTTGATCTTACATCTTTCAACAGTAAAGTGTCTGTTATAGTCTGTGTACTTAATAGATTCTTTGATTATACATGTTGTCTTTGAACTTCAAATAAATGAATGATATATAGATGTTTTCTGCAGGTTACTCTTACATGAAGTAATTATCCATTGTATGTTGTGTTGAATAAATACTATTTTCATATGACATTTGGTGATCCTGAGCTGCTGAATTATTCACTGGGTTGGTGGCACTGTATATCAGAACATTTGAGTTACAGGATAGAATGATAAAATCCTCCATACATAAGGTTTAGTATCAACTACAGGAAGCAAAACTACTCTGAAACTGTGTCACATAATCTACATCTCCCAAGACAGGTATACCAAATTCTGCATGCCCTGACTTACCAATAACAGATGTGATCCTCCGATTGCAGTGAAATCTTTGTCCTCCTGAGCAGACAATTGTGTTTTGCATAACTTGAAAGCCAATTTGTCTTATCCTACTTCATCTCGTCAGAAATACTGGTAGGTGGTGGCTGCTCTCTAAACAAAATGGCTACAAAAGTGTAAGACATCCTTTCTGTGCCACCAAATAACATTCACATGCTTATAACTTACTTCTACAATTAGATGCTAAGCCACTCATAACATTGCTCAGCACCGAAGAACTTGACAACTGGCTACAGCAACGATTACTACCTCAGGAGAAGTCACAGTAGTTTGTAGGTATGTCAGGTGACCCCAGCGCTGCAGGTGAAGCTAACCATATCGTCCCACTTACCACTCCAATGATGAGACGGCATTTCTTTGCCAATAGGAATTCTCCACTTGTTTTGTGCATGCATACAGGGCACTTTCCTCTTATGCTGCTCCTCTCACTCCTATGACAGGAGACATCTTGTGGCATGACCTCTGTAGTTCTCCACCTTCACAGAATGGCAAGCAACACAGTTGATGGCGACAACCTGCAAGACACATAACAGTCACGCTTGCTTGCAGGTGCTTAGAAGATAGTGACAGTTTGTGCTTGTGACCTCAACTTCATCACTCAAACTGCTGACTGAGAAGTTGATCCATTCATGGGTGTCACAACAATCTACCCTTGGACAGAGAATTCTCTGGAAGTGCTGCAAAATCTAGTAAACATCTAAGCAAGGTGCAGCGCTTCAAATATGGTACTCCACTAGTGTTTCGCAATGTAAATGGTATTACATTGGAAACAATTGCCTGCCCACGACTGAGACTATTTTCCATAATTTCCCTAAATCGCTTCAGGCAAATGTCAGGATGGTTCTTTTGAAAAGGCACAGCCGATTTCCTTCCCCTCCTTTCCCTAATTTGAGCTTGTCTCCATCTCTAACGACCTCATTGTCGACGAGACATTAAACACAAATCTCCTATTCACTATCACTTACTTGCTATACCTGATTGTTACAGTATACCTTAAAGATTTTTGCCATCAATGACTGCTTGATCTGAAATGCAGTTGTCTAATCACAACAACTAGACCATGTTGGCATCAAAGTAATTACTGGTGAGTCACCATATGACAATCTTGTTCATAAGTTCCCTGAATTTCTCTCATCTGCAGTGATATAAAACTGAATAGTGGATCATATTGTCATCATGTTGGAACCAGCAGTCGTTGCACCTCTTTCATGCTAGCAGAAGTGATCTATCACCCTTTAGATAGTAGTTGGGCCTCACCTCTCCTTATTGTCCCTAAAAATAGGAACAGGTGAGCCACTGTGGTGCTTATCATCATCTTAATGCCAGAACTATACCTGATTGTTACCTTGTTCCACATATGGAGGCCTTGTTGATATGCACATTTACGAGAAGACTGTTTTCTCCTTGATAAGACTGGTCTGTGAATTTTACTGCCTACCCATTGAATCAGAAGAGATACTCTAAAAAGTTGTTTACTCTCCATTCAGACACTATAAATTTCTTCAGGTGCCATTTAGACAGCGAAATGGTGCCTGGACTTCTCGTCACTTCATGTGTGATGTAACGGGAATGTTACTCTTCTGCTGTATCTATGTCGATGACCTATTTGTAGATCGTTCACAGAGGCACAGCTTCTAACCCACCTACAGCAGCTATTCACTAGACTGTGAGAAAGTAAGTTAGTGGTTAAACAGTCAGAACGTGCTTTTGGGGTCGCAGAAGTAAAATTCGTAAGTTAAAGAGAATTCTATCAACTTAAGTTAAAGTGAAAGCTGTTCCTCAGTATCCACACCGCACAACAACAAATGAATTACGCCGTTTGTTAGGACTGACTAATTTTTATCAACATTTTGTGCACAACCATTCATTGTTGGCAGCTCCTCTTAACTAATTCTAAAAAAGTATTGGCCAAATAATGAGAAGTATTGCAGTGAACTTAAGGTGTGGATCAAGGATCCTGTTCTGGTAGGAGGGGGGTCATAGGTTGTTACTGCTGACTTCCATCCCCCCCCCTCTTCCTCCACTCATACCTTGCTGTCACACTCACAGGTGCCTCTGATTTTAATAATGATAATTTTAATAATAATAATAACAGTTGAATAGATAAACAATGATACATTTTTTTAAATCAGTGCTTAGTACGTTGCTTTAACATAATTCCCAAAAAACTGCAGTTCAGAAAAGTGTATAGTTCGAAAAGAATTCACCTGAACATCTGGAAGGGGTAAAACAAAGCGTAGGGCTATAGATAGAGAGATGCTGAATGAAACGCATTTGGCTGTCAACAGAGCAATGCATGAAGCCATCAATGACTACTGTAGAAGAATACTGTCAAATGATCTTTCACAAAACACAAAGAAATTCTGGTCATATGTAAAGGCTGTTAGTGGCACCAAAGTTAGTGTCCTATCCCTAGTGAATGAGACAGGATCCAACATTGAGGATAGCAAGGCAAAAGCTGACATGCTTAATTCCACTTTCCAATGTTCCTTTACAACGGAAAACCCAGGGGAACTGCCCCAATTTAATCCTCCTGCCTCTGAAAAGATGAGTGAAATCACTATCAGTGTCAGTGGTGTTGCGAAACAGCTGAAATAATTAGAACTGAACAGAGTTCTGGGGCCTTATTGAATTCCTGTCACATTCTACAACGAATTTGCGGCCGATTTAGCCCCTCTTCTACTTATGATATGTGTTAGATCCCTCAAACAAAAAAACCATGTCCAATTCTTGGTAAAAAGCATACGTCACACTTGTCTACAAGAAGGATAGTGGAAGTGATCCACAAAACTACTGTCCAATATCCTTGACATCGATTCGTTGTAGGACCTTAGAACATATTCTGTACTTAAATAAAATGTGGTATCCCAAACAGAATGACCTCCTCCATGCTAACCAGTAAGGATTCCGAAATCATTGATCACGTGAAACCCAACAAGCGTTTGGCTCAGTACCACATCTGCGCCTATTGTCGAAAGAACCGTGACATGTGAACTCAGGGTGGAATTTCTGTCTGGATTGAGGATTTTTTTGGTAGGTAGGACATAGCACATTATCTTGGATGGCGAGTCATTGCCAGATGTAGAAGTATCTTTGGGAGTGCTGCAGGGATGTGTGTTGGGACCTTTGCTGTTTGTGTTGTCTTGTAATGACCTGCAGACAACATTAATAGTAAGCTCAGACTTTTTGCTGATGATGCATTTATCTTCTGAAAGATGCTGCATAAATATTCCATCAGATCTTGATAAGGTTTTGAAGCGGTGCAAAGACTGGTAATTTGCTTGAAATTTTCGAAAACCTAAAATTGTGCACTTCACAAAACGAAAAAAGTAGTATCCTCTGGCTATAATATCAGTGAGTCACTGCTGGAATCGGCCAACTCATACGAATACCTGAGAGTAAAACTGTGTAGGGATATGAATGGAATGATGACATACACTCAGCCCTGGGTAAAGCAAGTGACAGACTTTTTTATTGGTAGAATACTGGGAAAGTGCAATCAATCTACAAAGGAGATCACTTACAAATCACTCATGCTACCAGTTCCAGAATATTGTTGTAGTAAGTGGGACCCATATCAGATAGGACTATGCCTACATCTACATCTACGTGATTACTCTGCCATTCACAATAAAGTGCCTGGCAGAGGGTTCAATGAACCACCTTTACATGATCAGATCGGAAGGAGTGAAGACTGTCTCTTAAAAAGGCGTGAAGAGCATTTTTATCAGCTTTTTTTAAATAGATGTACTTTGTGTTTCTTTTTGATGGTTGTAGGTGTTACTACCTTGCAGCAACTGCCTTGTGGTCGCTAATCCCTGTATTCATAGCAACACTCACTATTTGTCCAGGATTATTTGTTGCTAAAAGGTCAAGTATGCTTTCGCAACCATGTATGCTTCGAGTGGGCTCATGAACTAATTATTCAAAACAATTTTCTGAGAAAGCATTCAGTACAATTTTGGATGATGTTTTATGCCTGCCGCCGGCTTTAAACATATAATTTTTCCAGCATATCGAGGGTAGATTGAAGTTACCAACGACTATAGTTGTATGAGCGGGGTACTTATTTGAAATGTGACTCAAGTTTTCTTTGAACTGTTCAGCAACTATGTCTTCTGAGTCAGGGGGTGGGGGGGGGGTCGGTAAAACGATCCAATTAATAGTTTAGTCCGATTTTCAGGTATTCAGGTATAACCTCTACCCATACTATTTCACTTGAACTATCTACTTCAATTTCGCTACAAGGCAAACTACCTCTGACAGCAATAAAAACTCCATCACCAACTGTATTTAATCTATCCTTTCTGAACACTGTTAGATCATTTGAAAAAATTTCGGCTGAACTTATTTCCGGCTTTAGCCAGCTCTCTGTACCTACAACTATTTAAGCTTCAGTGCTTTCTATTAGGACTTGGAGCTCTGGTTCTTTCCCAACACAGCTATGACAATTTACAACTACAATACCAATCGTTTCTACAACTACTTTACTGTGTTTTACCTACCCAATTTTAGACGGACGCCCCTTCTGTGGTTCCCTGAGACCCTCTAACCTAAAAAACCGCCCATTCCCTTCCACATAGCCCCCACTACCCGTGTAACCGCCTCCTGTGAGTAGTGGATTCCTGACTTATTAAGTGGAACCCGGAAACCCACCACCCGATGACGCAAGTCAAGGAATCTGCAGCCTACACGGTCACAGAACCGCCTGAGCCTCTGATTCAGACCCTTCACTCGGCTCTGCACCAAAGGACCACAGTCGGTTCTATAGACGATGCTGCAGGTGGTGAGCTCCGCCTTAATCTCGGAAGCAAGACTGGCAGTCCTTACCATTTCCGCAAGCTTCCCGAAACCAGACAGAATCTGCTCCGATCCAAAGCGACACACGTCATTGGCACCGACATGAGCCACCACCCGCAGTTGGCTGCACCCTGTGCTCTTCATGGCATCCAGAAGAACCCTTTCCACATCCAGAATGACTTCCCCCCGGAATGCACATGGAGTGCACACTGGCTTCCTTCCCACCTTGGCAGCCATGTCCCTAAGGGCTCCATTACGCGCCTAACGTTGGAGCTCCCAACTACCAGCAAAACCACCCTTTGTGAATGCCCAGACCTTGCGGGCCGAGAAGCTTCCTCTGGAATCTGGCTCAGAGACTAACAGGGGATGTTGAACATGCATGGAGAAGGACAGCACAAATGGTCACTGGTTTGTTCGATCCATGGGAGAGTGTCACGCAGAGACCGAAGAAATTGAACTGGAGACTCCTGAAGATAGATGTAAGCTATCCTGAGAAAAATAACATATTTTCAAGAGCTGGCTGTTAATGATGACTGTAGGAATATACTATAATTGCCTACGAATCGCTCACCTAGAGATTGTGAGAATAAGATTAGAATAATTACAGCACACACAGAGATATTCAAACGATCACTTTTCTTGCGCTCCATACATGAATGGAACAGGGAAACCCCTAGTAAGTGTTACAGTAAGATGTACTTTCTGTCATCTACTTCACAGTGGTTTGCGGATTGTAGATGTAGAATTTGCGTGTGTCAAACAACTGATTTAAGAATTACATTGACAACAATGTCTCACAACTTTCACGTCATCATAATTTACAGAATCTAAAACCGACGTATACCCTCACCTTTACAGGACACAAATGACGGAAATGGTGTTTCTTTGAGTCGTTTCTGTCAATATTTGCGAAAGTCAGTTCTTGCATTTTTTTTCTGTTGGAAGTTATTTTCCTTTCTGTCTTGCCTAATTCGGCTCCCCGTGGTTTGTTAGATCAGCTTGTGGACTCCAGAAGCATGTTGGGTTTCTTATCAACCTGTAATGTGTATCTTTACCTGGCTGTTCTCTGCAGGCAGTCAGGCTGCAAGCCCATCCACATGAGGGGGCCCACAGGGAAGCAACTGGAAAGTAGCTAGTAATTTTCTAGAATCATTGCCATTCTGAGACTCTTAGTTTCATGCTATTTTATTCTCAGAAAGGTGGGTGATAAATGTGGAACTCATAGTAAAGTGACCTTGATGACAGCCTAACCCCATTGGATCCGCGCATGGTGGACTGATGAGAAGAAAGCGCCCTTCACCAGAGCAATAGCTGTTGTGACTCCTCTTCCGGACATTCTCAAAAGAGTTACTATAAATCCACAGAGTTCTGTGGATCTAACTGGTAGTGTTAGCAGCTTACTTAGGAATGAGATCAGAAGAGAGCTTTAGTAATGTGATAAAAGATGCACAAATTCTTGCTGAAAATTTGGGATCTTATTAAGACTTTGAAAGAGAAAAGAAAACTCGTCTCAGGAGAATGAAGAAGTAATTTGCTTATGTGTCCAGCGACGAACCTGTTGCTGAAAGTGAGGCAGACTGCTTCTTTAATGTAATTTTTTCTACCTTATTATTGATACAACTCATGATGACGATCACTTTAGTGTCACAATTTACTATGAAGTTTTATTGGTGAAGTGACTATTTGACACTGTGCGATGTGTAAGCGTGTCAAAGACGCTGTTGTCTCGAAGAGAGATGTGAACAATGCCATCGTCTCTGATTTATATATGGTTTTGGTTGTTATTTGGAATAGTAATTCTTCCGACTATTGTTATTCGGACTATTGTACTCGTTATGATTATGATGAAACTACTACAGCTGTGTAGACACATTATATTGTACCAGAAGAAATTAAAGAGTTCATCTTAACTGATTAATAGTTGAGACACGAAATTAATTATTCTTCTATAATCATATTCTCATAAATATCTAGAGAGTTCCAGATATCTACGTTGACGTGCATTTGGAGAGACGCTAGAGACTTGGCAAGCGAACCTGCAATCGCACAGCGATTCTTTACAGACTCAAGAACTCGCAATTAAGTGCGTTAACAGCGCTTTACCGAGATTTCATCACCCAACATACACTCCTGGAAATGGAAAAAAGAACACATTGACACCGGTGTGTCAGACCCACCATACTTGCTCCGGACACTGCGAGAGGGCTGTACAAGCAATGATCACACGCACGGCACAGCGGACACACCAGGAACCGCGGTGTTGGCCGTCGAATGGCGCTAGCTGCGCAGCATTTGTGCACCGCCGCCGTCAGTGTCAGCCAGTTTGCCGTGGCATACGGAGCTCCATCGCAGTCTTTAACACTGGTAGCATGCCGCGACAGCGTGGACGTGAACCGTATGTGCAGTTGACGGACTTTGAGCGAGGGCGTATAGTGGGCATGCGGGAGGCCGGGTGGACGTACCGCCGAATTGCTCAACACGTGGGGCGTGAGGTCTCCACAGTACATCGATGTTGTCGCCAGTGGTCGGCGGAAGGTGCACGTGCCCGTCGACCTGGGACCGGACCGCAGCGACGCACGGATGCACGCCAAGACCGTAGGATCCCACGCAGTGCCGTAGGGGACCGCACCGCCACTTCCCAGCAAATTAGGGACACTGTTGCTCCTGGGGTATCGGCGAGGACCATTCACAACCGTCTCCATGAAGCTGGGCTACGGTCCCGCACACCGTTAGGCCGTCTTCCGCTCACGCCCCAACATCGTGCAGCCCGCCTCCAGTGGTGTCGCGACAGGCGTGAATGGAGGGACGAATGGAGACGTGTCGTCTTCAGCGATGAGAGTCGCTTCTGCCTTGGTGCCAATGATGGTCGTATGCGTGTTTGGTGCCGTGCAGGTGAGCGCCACAATCAGGACTGCATACGACCGAGGCACACAGGGCCAACACCCGGCATCATGGTGCGGGGAGCGATCTCCTACACTGGCCGTACACCACTGGTGATCGTCGAGGGGACACTGAATAGTGCACGGTACATCCAAACCGTCATTGAACCCATCGTTCTACCATTCCTAGACCGGCAAGGGAACTTGCTGTTCCAACAGGACAATGCACGTCCGCATGTATCCCGTGCCACCCAACGTGCTCTAGAAGGTGTAAGTCAACTACCCTGGCCAGCAAGATCTCCGGATCTGTCCCCCATTGAGCATGTTTGGGACTGGATGAAGCGTCGTCTCACGCGGTCTGCACGTCCAGCACGAACGGTGGTCCAACTGAGGCGCCAAGTGGAAATGGCATGGCAAGCCGTTCCACAGGACTACATCCAGCATCTCTACGATCGTCTCCATGGGAAAATAGCAGCCTGCATTGCTGCGAAAGGTGGATATACACTGTACTAGTGCCGACATTGTGCATGCTCTGTTGCCTGTGTCTATGTGCCTGTGGTTCTGTCAGTGTGATCATGTGATGTATCTGACCCCAGGAATGTGTTAATAAAGTTTCCCCTTCCTGGGACAATGAATTCACGGTGTTCTTATTTCAATTTCCAGGAGTGTATTACGCAAACGACGAGTTTAGTTAACAGTACATCACTTGAAAGCCAAGAGTACAAACCAAGATCAGTATTCCAACACGACGTATAACAATATAAAACACCGCAACCAATAAAATGATATAACATTATCATCATCAGTTTTCTGCTACGTTAGAAGTTCCTTTGCATCTCTATTTTCTGCTAGCCATTGCGTCCTCTTTAATGTTGCTGGATGTGCCACTGTCTAGCACATCATCCAGGATCTGTAATCTCTTCTTTCCTTGCATTCTCTTCCCTTACACATAACCTTCTAAGATTTTTTTTACAAGCCACTCCTTCTTTATCAGTACAACGATGTTTAAAGAAAGTGCCACATATCCCTGTAGGAGGAATATGTCCAGAGACCAACACCTGTCGAGATATGGAGCAATCTGTCTTGTCATTCCCATCTGCCCTTTGTCTGTTATACAGAATGCTGAATGTGATTACCACACAAACCGATGCATCTGTCAGTCCTTCTCTACCGGAATCACGCACTCTCTCAAATACACTTGGCTCCATTCAAACTGCGTCATATTTTTGGGCACATGCTCCTGTAGTGTCTGTAGTTTTGTCGTTGGATTGAGCATACACCAGTGCCTTTAAATGTCCAGGTAGCTATAAATCCAACGGATCAAGGTCAGATTAATGGGGAGGCTGTGCTACTGGACCTCTCTGACGAATCCATCACCCACAAAACGTTGCAGTGGGGTACTGTTGCACGATTCGTGAGAAATGAAATAATACCCCGACGTGCATAAGCTGCAGTCATCATCTTTGCCCAAGGATAACGTTCTCCAATTGCGCTGGTAATTCATCGATGATACACAACACCTGTTAATCTGTTTGATAAAGCATGTGGACCTGTGAGTCTGCCGTCGACAATTCTTGCCCATATGTCGATACTGAAGCGATCCTGATGCTTGTCCTCCTTGACTGCTCGAAGATTTGCATTTGTCCACACTTGTGTATTGTGTGCTGTCTCTTATGAATCCTGCCTACACCACTGAATTATACAAATTACTAGTCACAAGTAAAATGCGTCATATGTCAACAAATATTGGTTTTGGGACACACAATTATGCGGACTATTCTTCTCGCTTTGATCAATACTCTCTTCTATAGAGATATGTGACACAACTTGTAAGCAGCCTGTATGTCCAGTCCAGTTTGTTTTCCTTCTTTTTATTGTATTCTGTAATTAGCTTTGCAGGGCCAGTTCAAGAACATGTTTCCACACAAGCTACTTATAATTTGGCGACCCCTGCCCCATTTTCCGTTGTACATTTTCCCCTATATTTCCGCCACTAATTACAATTTATCTTGTACACAAACCTCGTATATGGGGGCTCTGGAGCCCTCTGGGCCTGTCGTCCCAAGTGGCCGCTACCAGCTGTGTTTTATGTCCTCTATAGAAAACTTAACCCTTGCGACTTGTCTGGCGCCCCTCTCAGCTTTGCTTTCCAAGTGGCGGGTTGTGTCACTTGGTTCTAAACTGGCCCTGTCTGCATCTCCAGCCTTGTTCTGTTTTTCTTAATAATTATCCATCTTTCAACACAATACAGAAGAACGCTGCATACGAGACATTTTATTAGCCTTTTTCTCAAATCTGTGTCCATCTTGCTACAGTAAACTCCCCTTCTCTTACAAAACGCCTCTTTAGCCATTGATATCGTGGTTTTAATGTCTGCACTGATCTTCCACTGGTTTTCTACCCTGCTTCCTAGGCATTTAAAGCTTTGCACTTGTCGTAATACTTCTCTGTTCAGCATTCTCTTCACACTTTTATTTCCTCAGAATTTCTTTACATTTCTTTTCTTTGTATTGATTTTTAACCCACAAATCTTTCTTTTAGCTTCAGTGGTGTCCACCACATCCTGTAATTTTTTTTTCATCTGTTGCTGCAAGAATCAGGTCATCTCTAAACCTTGAACACAACATTCTTCTTCCTCCAATTTTTGCCTCCTTGTCATCTTGTGGAGAGTGGTCAGTCACATTTTCCAAATATAAATTGAAGAGGGTTGGAGACACAGCAGACTTTTCTTGTTCCTTTTCCTGGTTGTTTCCAGTTAGTACTTCCTCCTCTCACTTTCACCGACACTTTTTTTAAAAGTGTAATGAGTCAATAAGTTGTCTAGTTTTCCAGTCCACTCTCTTTCCTTCGTTCTAGTTGCAAGCTTACCCCAAGCCAAATTATCAAATGCCTATTCTGGGTCTATAAAACACATATCTAGGTCTCTTGTACCTCTTGTGCTTGTATTCTGCCTAAAACCAGATTATCCTAATTCAAATTCTCCTCCATTATCTTTCCTAGTCTTTTATTAATGGTTATTAACATAAATTTGGCTGTATGTACAATGAGGCTTGCTGTTCGCTGCTGACTTATTTCTTGGTTCCCTATTTCTTTGGTACTGAAATCATTACTGTTGTCAGTAGTCAACACTGTGATATATGTTGCTATGTGACCTCAATATTTCTCCTACTTCTTCTTAGTTCAAGCATTTCAATATTTCTCCTGTTATCATATTTATAACTTCTGCTATCACGTTTTTCATTGAGCTATTGTGCTCTTTACTTGTTCCATTTTAATTGGTGCTCCTCTCTCATCATAATGCACACTTTTCATTGATTCAAGTACCAGTGTTGCATTTTGTGATCTCTGTCATATAGCTCTTTTCAGTAATTTCCTCCTCTCTGGAGGACATCCTCTCCATCTATGTGCACTAAAATTTTGTCTTTACCAAGGATTTCGACAGCAGCATTTCTGGGTCTGTTTTTATGTCATATTGCATTCTTTACTCTGTTGCACAATAGATCATATGCTCCCTTTCTATCTACTTCTTCAGTTGCACTGCAGTCCTCTTTTAGTCAGTTTTTCCTAGATTGCCCTGTTTCTCTATCCAGCTTGTTATTCAACCTCTGGTACATTTTTCTTGCACTTTACGCATTGGAGCTGTTTTCTTCCAATCAGAGCGCTCAACATCATGCCAAACCGTTCGCCATTTCCAGACTGCCACAACAACCTGTCACTTCACTTTCAGCTCCTTACCCATCATTCTTTCTTGACATGTTTGGACTGTGGATAATAGGTCTGGTACTTTTATTTCTGATTTTACCATAAATGATAACCACACAAAAACAAAAAAAAAACACAAAAAACGATGCTAATAAAATACACACGTTTCACACACAGCACTAACCAAACACTACCGGATACTTATCCACAAGAAGCGATTTGGCGTCACATTTAGTTATCACAATCATAGAGGTTGGCTTTCACTATATAAGCTTTGCACAACATTGTTTGAAGCTGAATTTTTTAAGGCTGCAATTCATCATTGCGACTGGGTGATCACTGTCATAAATACACCTATTTAAGTCAGTGATGTGGCCCAGCATGGTGGTTAGTATATAAACGTGATGTGCACAAAGTTGTACGTTCGAATGTAGCTAATTTTTTATTTATTGATCTATTCAAAAGAGTTTGATTATTATTTCTATTCAATTATTTGGTTTAAATGTAATTTTTTATTTCAAATTCTTTGCCACAACATTTTTCATCATTATACTGACTTTTTATTTGCCCTTATTTTTCCTCCTATAATTCTTTTTTCGTCTGGAATGTGCCTGCATTGCCTATAATCTGCAACGAGGAGCCAACAAGGATTGCTCATTGGTTGGTAACACGGCAGCTTGTGTAGCCAGCGTGAGCGTAACTTCAGGTAACCAATGATAGTGAGGAATTACAATTTGATTTTAACATGGAAACTGAATTTTTTCTGATTGAGTTTGCTTATCGAGGTTAGCTTCAATCAAAAGCGATCGTGATTTTAGATCTGTCACAGACTGTTCAGATACATTCCACATCATGGGTTTGTGGTTATCTTAGGGCGTGAGTTTAAATTCAGGACTACAAAATGTATTGTCTACCACAGTTCCGTCACTGGTCACTTAAAAATCAGCTATTGGCAGAGAATCTCACATTTCTGACATGCTTCACAGTGGCCACATCCCATATTGCTCTGCATTACGTATTAACAGCATCTGTGAAGTGATCAACTTTGTTTATGAGTCACCTACAACTGAATTGAAGCCAGCAGCCAATGTGGCAACACTGTAGCAGCAAGTGATAGACATTATCAATCAAGTAATTTTAATCGGACAATAGCTGTCTTTCTCAGCAGAAATCAATAAGCCATTCCTCTCTGTCACTCTGCCTTCCAAGAACATGGTTGCCTACTGTGGTTCACTCCTTCCATTCTTTCACACTGGCATTCCAATCGCCTATTACTATTTTGCAGCAGCCTTGGTTATCCTCTGTTATTTTCCTTTACGAACTGGTCATCAGTTTCTGAAGGTGGTTTATGGACATGGATAATCAATACATCTTTTTGTACTCCTTTCAGCTTTATGCCTCGTCACTTGTGTAGTCTACATTTTCCACATGCTTAGCCATTTTTTATTTATCATTCCTGAATAGCACATTATGTATTCATCTACTGTATTCCTTTACATGCATCCCATCTTACCTCAGCGACTCCTACCAGCTTTATGTTATTCTTTTTCATATAACTTTTGAGTTTTTTTAGTTTTCTTGCTTGTAGCAGTGTTATGACATTCCAGGTACCGATTCGTGCTTCCCCCAAGTGGGAGACTATGTATACTGGTGTACAAAAGTCTAGGATGAGAGTAGCATTTGCTTGCTGTGTCACTGCCAAGTAACACAGTTCGATGAAACTTGGACCACACATAAAAAAGAACTGCTGCAATATAGCATAGAAGATAACTGAAATAAATATGCAATAAGACGAACAGGAGTAACTCTTTTATTCAAAGGCAATAATGACACTGAAATCACCGCAATTCATTGTGGTCTTCTGGACATTACAAACGATGGGACTGGTACATAACAGGGCGTATGATCACCATGGATGGCAATGAGTGCTCTGCGATATGCTCCCACGCTGGTCACAAGGTTGGTGAGGAGTTATTGTGGTAGGAAGTTCCATTTTTCCATCAGTGTGCTTGACAACTGCTGGATGGACGATGGTGCATATGGATATGCTGCAATATGCTTCCACAATGCATCTCAAACAAGCTCAGTGGGATTTAAGTCGAGGGAATGGGCAGGCCAAAGCATTTACTGGAAATCCTCTCATACCAAGAGCTCCTCCACATGTGCTATTTGATGATGTCATGCTGTGTCGTCCATAAAAATGGCCCGCAGCTCGTGGTCGTGCGGTAGCGTTCTCACTTCCTGCGCCCGGGTTCCCGGGTTCGATTCCCGGTGGGGTCAGGGATTTTCTCTGCCTCGTGATGGCTGGGTGTTGTGTGATGTCCTTAGGTTAGTTAGGTTCAAGTAGTTCTAAGTTCTAGGGGACTGATGACCATAGATGTTAAGTCCCATAGTGCTCAGAGCCATTTGAACCATAAAAATGAATTTAGGGTCGAAAGTACCTCTAAAAGACAAACTTGTGGGAAGGAGTTGACTGTCACATAACCTTGATTGGTGAGTGTACCCTGCTGAAAGATTTGGAGGTCAGTAGAGCCACGCAACGTTCTATCTCTTGGAACAAAAGGATATTCGGCTAATGTCCCGGTCTGCCCATTCCCAGGGGTCAAATCCCATCGAGCAGGTTGGGGAGACATACTGCAGACGTCCACATGCATGAAGAACTATATAGCAACTGGTGGAGGAATGGAACGTCCTACAACAATAACTCTTTACCAGCCATGTGGCCAGCATAGGCACGTGGGCACATGTTTTAGAGCAAGGACTGCCATCTGTGGTGAACACACAATCTATTAAGAATGATGTTCCGCCTTTTGCAACGTCCAGAGGACCACCATGAGTCATGGCGACTTCAGTGTAATTATTGTCTTTGTATAAAAGTATCATTTTTGTTCATCTCATTTGGTATTTTTTTCAGTTCTATTCTGAGCTATAATGTAGCATTTCTTTCTATGTGTGGCCAAGTTTCATCGAGCTATGTTAATTGACAGTGACATATTTTGCGAAAGCTACTTTAGTCCTTAAGTTTTATGCACCACTGTAGTTTCTGTCTACCTTAAAGCATCTGCCACTTTAGTATTATTCGACATCTCTGACATGTTTTCACATTGGTCAAACAAACCCATGACTTCTTCAACTTGGCATTGAAACAAGCATTTAACTCATAGTGCTGCGGAATGTGGGGAAAAACCGCAAATTGGCATTGATAAGAAGAAAAACAAGA
Organism: Schistocerca serialis cubense; assembly: GCF_023864345.2. Lineage (NCBI taxonomy): Eukaryota > Metazoa > Arthropoda > Insecta > Orthoptera > Acrididae > Schistocerca > Schistocerca serialis. The sequence continues at coordinate 531,425,164 of NC_064645.1, forward strand.
CCGAAAATGCAACAGGAGCGTAATATGTGAGAAATTGTCCACGCAATCTGCCACTGATGATGCCTTGCAGAAAATAAAGGCGATACGTCTATGGCACTAAAACTGTGTTTTATTCAGTTGCTGTAAGACGGTCCATAAGTAAAAATTATCAATATACCGTAAAACCCATTACTGTTTGTGCCACACTACTTTACTTACATTTAATATCCTCTGCGTGACATTACCTATTGGTTTTCTGCTGAGTAGTTGGTCTCTGAACAGCATCCCACAGAACAAAACCAGTTGCATCCTTACCTGGTGTTGCTAACACCTTAGCTAATTGGCCTATGATTGGCTCTTTTAAGAGGAATAGCTTGATGCAGAAATATGGTTAAGCCATGCACATCTGCATTCATGCCCAACAGCTAACTTGTTGCATATAATAATCTGTAGCTGTGATCCTGCAGTCAAGTAGTGTATGAATTGACTAGAAATTTGAATTAATAAAACACAAAGGAATATTAAATGAAAGAAAAATGAATATTTTATTGAAAACTGTTTTATTCTAAACTTTGTAATGCATATAGACCACAGAGAATTATGTTCAATAATGTTTGTTCATGGAAGTATTTCTCAACTGAAGGGGAAGTGGTTCTATGATACCCAGTTAAAACACAGACCGAAAATAGCATTATCAAATGCATTGAAGTTGCGCTGAGAGTGTTATGAGAATGGTCACAAAATCCTCAAGCTAAATAATTATCCATGACATGTGAAAACTAAGTTGATTTCATGATTACAGTACATCAGATATTCAACATGATGATTTACAAATGAACACATGTGAGACAATGAGCAGAAACACATTCTCTGTCTATTCTCAATTTCGTAATGCAATAGGAAAAAGTTACAGCATGGTAAAGGCCATTCATTGCCCATAATTAATCACCCACATGACTGAATAACACACTGTATTATGGCCAGTTTAAAATTTCACTTAAGGAGAAGGCAAACATGCAGTGGAAACGAGTTGTCTAATGGTTTAAATGCCCTGATATGTAAGATATGGTTAAGTGTGAGAAAGAAAACGGAACTACACATTTCCACAACACAGCATTTTTTCCTCACAGTTGGTTTTGACAAAAACTTTGTACATTGATGTTCAAAAAAGTATACGTCTGTCTCAATGTTAGTAGACCATTGTGGAACAATTTGAAGTGAAAAAGTCAAGAGATTCTTGAGATTTTTGTTAAAAACATTGAACCTTTATGTATTATATACATATTTATTTACATATATATTTAAAACATATGTAGCCTATGTCTGTCCAAATGTTTACTAGAGTATCATGCAAATATAGGAAAAAATGGTCAAAAACTTTTCGAGATTTTTACTAATCATTGTTCTTATTTATGTATTACAAACATATATATGTACCATATATGATAATATATGTAGCCTATGTCTGTCTACATGTTTATTAAAGTACCAACTGAAAGTTTGAAGTAAATTGGTCAAGAACTTCTTAAGATTTTTGATAACAATGTTTCCACTTTATGAATTATATACATCAATGCACATATTCAAGAAATATTTAGTCTTTGTTCATCCAAAAGTATATTCAAGTGTAATGTAAAAATGTGAACTAAACAGGAAAAAAATTTTCGATAATTTTGCTAGCACTGTATCCTCTTCAAGTATTATATATTTATTGATGGGAAATATATATTGAAAATGTAGGCTATTAGCACGAGAGGATTTATTAGAGTATCACCTAAAATTCGATATGAATAGACAAGAAACATATCGAGTTTTACCTAACTAATTTCTTCTTTATGTAGTATATTTTGTATACGGTATATATTAAAGATATGTACCTTGTGTCTGATTGAAAGTGTGTTAGAGTAGTCCATAAAAATTTGAAGTAAATATGCCATTTTGCTAATAATGTTTCTCTCTTACATATATCAGTAGCAAATCTCCATCTGTATGTTTATTAGAGTATCATGTAAAATTCTAAGTAATTTCTTCAAAATTTTTCGAAGTTTTTGGTCTGAACGTTTATAACAGTATTTTATAAAAATTTTAAGTAAAACTTTAACCTTGAGATTTCTACTAATCTTTCCTTTTTACATATATATAAATTTAAAAAATGTGCAGCTTATGTGTGTCTGAACATTTATTAGTGTGTTGTGTAAAAATCTGAAGTAAACAAGCAAGGATTTTACGAGATTTTTGGTAACAATCTTAAATTAAAATGTCTATATATATATATATATATATATATATATATATATATATATATATATATATACACTAGGTGGTCCATTGATCGTTAGTGGGCCAAATATCTCACGAAATAAGCGTCAAACGAGAAAACTACAACGAATGAAACTTATCTAGCTTGAAGGGGGAACCAGATGGCGCTATGGTTGGCACGCTAGATGCCGCTGTCATAGGTCAAACGGTTTGAATTGCGTTTTTTTAAATAGGAAAAGCCATTTTTTATTACATATTCGTGTAGTACGTAAAGAAATATGAATTTTTTAGTTGGACAACTTTTTTTGCTTTGTGGTAGATGGCGCTGTAATAGTCACAAACTTATGGCTCACAATTTTAGACGAACATTTGGTAACAGGTAGGTTTTTTTTTAAATTAAAATACAGAACACAGGTACGTTTGAACATTTTATTTCGGTTGTTCCAATGTGATACATGTACCTTTGTGAACTCATCATTTCTGAGAATGCATGCTGTTTCACCGTGATTACCTGTAAATACCACATTATTGCAATAAATGTTCAAAATGATGTCCGTCAACCTCAATGCATTTGGCAATACGTGTAAAGACATTCCTCTCAACAGCGAGTAGTTCGCCTTCCGTAATGTTCGCACATGCATTGACAATATGCTGATGCATGTTGTCAGGTGTTGTCGGTAGATCACAGTAGAAAATATCCTTCAACTTTCCCAACATAAGGAAATCCGGGGACGTCAGATCAGGTGAACGTGCGGGCCATGGTACGGTGCTTCGACAACCAATCCACCTGTCATGAAATATGCTATTCAGTACCGCTTCAACCGCACACGAGCTATGTGCCGGACATCCACCATGTTGGAAGTACATCGCCATTCTGTCATGCCATGAAACATCTTGTAGTAACATCGGTAGAACATTACGTAGGAAATCAGCATACATTGCACCATTTAGATTGCCATCGATAAAATAGGGGCCAAGTATCCTTTCTCCCATAATGCCACACCATATATTAACCTGCCAAGGTCGCTGACGTTCCACTTGTCGCAGCCATCGTGGATTTTCCGTTGTCCAATAGTGCATATTTTGCCAGTTTACGTTACCACTGTTGGTGAATGACACTTCGTCGCTAAATAGAACGCGTGCAAAAAGATCTGTCATCCTCCCGTAATTTCTCTTGTGCCCAGTGGCAGAACTGTACGCGACAAGTCAAAGTCGTCGCCGTGCAATTCCTGCTGCATAGAAATATGGTACGGGTGCAATCGATGTTTTTGAGAATCCCGATTCTCGCGCAATTTGTCTGCTACTGATGTGCGGATTAGCGGCGACAGCAACTAAAACACCTACTTGGCTATCATCATTTGTTGTAGGTTGTGGTTGACGTTCCACATGTGGCTGAGGACTTCCTGTTTCCTTAAATAACGTAACTATCCGGCGGACGGTCGTCCAGGATACCGAGCAGCATACATAGCACACGCCCATTGGGCATTTTGATCACAATAGCCACACATCAACACGATATTGAGCTTTTCCGCAATTGGTAAACGGTCCATTTTAACACGGGTAATGTATCACGAAGCAAATACCGTCCGCACTGGCGGAATGTTACGTGATACCATGTACTTATACGTTTGTGACTATTAAAGCGCCATCTATCGCAAAGCGAAAAAAGTGGTCCAACTAAAACATTCATATTTTTGTACATAGTACACGAATATATAATAAAAATGGGGGTTACTACTTAAAAAAACGCAGTTGATATCCGTTTGACTTACGGCAGCGCCATCTAGTGGGCCAACCATAGCACCATCTGGTTTCCCCCTTCAAGCTAGACGAGTTTCGTTCTTTGTAGCTTTTTGGTTTGATGCTTATTTCGTGAGATATTTGGCCCAGTCACTATCAATGGACCACCATATATAATAAATTAAAAGCACTGTATCACAGGTAGGTCTGCCCTCCTCCAGAAGTGTCGTCTTCAAGATGAAAATGAACTGTGCCCAGATTCACTCCCTTGAGTGCACCATTCGAGAAACGTCTGTTTCCACTTGACTTGAGCAGTGTTCTACCGCTGTCTGCTTCTCCATTGGCTGAAGGCAGTCCCCATCGTCCTGAAGTTCTACAGAAATGATTTGACTCAACTTGACCAGTTACCAGGCAAAGCTAATACATTAAACACTGTATAAATAAAGAAATGTAAACATTGTCACACTTGGACCATGCACAAGAAATGTGATAAAGGTTAGTTCATAAATAAATAAGCCAGCATTCTTGCACAAGTGTGCTCATGTTAAATGACAACAGATTGCTTATTGACATTAAATCTTGTTTGAAGAAATATTTATATCTTTTGTCTCTCTTTACACTAGTGGTGTCAGCTAACACATGCAAATGACTACTTCTCAAATTCCCTGTGTGCACCTCTATAGCATCAACTGCACACCGGCCAGCGCAGTGCTGCGAAATGCCATCAAGTGGGCGCTGACCCCTGCATCAATGGAAAGAATGGGCAGCGCCACACCTCCAGGAAGACAGAGTTCAGCGCCCCTGTTAGTGCTGATTTAACCACCAACCCATCGCTGGTTGGTCCCACTTCAGTCTCACTTTGAGAGCATCAGTACTGAGTAATAGGATGACAATACTTAGACTGCATTCTGCCAGTATTAATAGAGAAAAACTACTTTTATGTAGAAGGCACAGGAAGCGTACGAACCATGTAAAGTTATATTTATATTTATTTTAGAAGTAAATTGTTATATTGATCAGCATGTGACATGTACAGATCATTTTGAATTTCGTCAACCGGACCATGCAACTTCCCTCCTTCCTTGGATGCATTGGTGTTGACTTTCACAGTAGCTGACACATCATCATGATTTTATTGGATCATTAATTAAATATCAGACTAAATTCGTATCATACTCTTTAAGGAAACACACAAGTATGACAATATATGAGGTATTCATGCCACATTCAGTTGCTGTGTAATTGTGGAGAATATGACATTTGAAACGTCCCCTTAGAAAAATTATAAATGACTGTGCTTAAACTGACACACAATATTTTTTAGCGCAACACAATCTGACTTTCAATAATCCCTACAAAAAAATGGCCCTGACTAACATTAAACTATACCTTTCACAAATCACTTACCTCACAAAAATCTTCATTACTCGAACTACTGCAACACAGCGAGCGTCACTACTGCCAGCAAAATAAGAGATTCAAACTACTGAAAGCACTAACTACTGATAGGCATAGTTAGCAAATGAAAGATTTTGATAGAGAACAAACAATGTATTTACCTTAACAGTGTTCAAAAGCCATAATATATAGCAGTTCATGAGATCCAGTCTTACAAATTTACTGTCTCTGAAGGACACACATCCAGATCATCCGCACTCAAAACCCCGCCATTTCTCTTCCCACATCCGCCACTGCTGGCGGCTCACCTCCAACTGCGCAACGCTATGCGCTGTTAACAGCCAACTGCCCAACACTACAATGGCGAATATTCCAACAACAATGACAACCAGCCACAGACTGCACACAGCACAGCCAGTGATTTTCATACAGAGCGCTACATGGCGTTACCAATATAAAAACCTAAACAGCCTACTTACACATTCTGACAGATATTTGCATAATGAAAAGCTATAAAGACATAATAAATCAATAATTAAATTAGAGAGAGATATACAGGGTGGGTCACCTAACGTTACCGCTGGATATATTTCGTAAACCACATCAAATACTGACGAATCGATTCCACAGACCGAACGTGAGGAGAGGGGCTAGTGTAATTGTTTAATACAAACCATACAAAAATGCACGGAAGTATGTTTTTTAACACAAACCTACGTTTTTTTAAATATAACCACGTTAATTTTGTTAGCACATCTGAACATACAAAGAAATGCGTAATCAGTGCCGTTTGTTGCATATTAAAATGTTAATTACATCCGGAGATATTGTAACCCAAAGTTGACGCTTGAAACCTCCGACGTTCAGTTGCGTGTTGTAACAAACATGGGCCACGGTCGGCGAGCAGCATCTGCAGGGACATGTTTACGATGACGACCGTGTTTACGAGTGTGGCTGTAGTGCACTGTTGTGGTTTGTTCTAGCTGTCGCAGTGTCCGTATGTAGCGCTTGCTGCTATTGTTATTCTGCATTCGTCTCCGCACGCAGACCAACTGTAGTACACCGTGTTACCAGACGTCTGTGATAGTGTAGTGTTGTAGGAACTGTGACCATGGTGTATTCGAACTCTGAAAAGGTGGAGATAATACTCATCTACGGCGAGTGTCGACGAAATGCAGCTGAAGCCTGCAGGATGTATGCAGAACGGTACTCGGACAGAGAGCATCCAACGTGCCGCACATTGCAAAACATCTACCGCCAACTGTAAGCAACAGGTATGGTCGTAGCACGCAAACGGGTCCGTAACAGGCCCGTCACAGGAGAAGCGGGTGCAGTTGGTGTGTTAGCTGCTGTTGCCATGAACCCACACATGAGTACACGGGACATTGCGAGAGCCGGTGGACTGAGTCAAAGTAGTGTCATGCGCATACCGCATCGTCACCGCTTTCACCCGTTTCATGTGTCGCTACATCAGCAATTACATGGTGATGACTTTAATAATCGAGTGCAATTCTGTCAATGGGCATTAACAGGGAATGCGTTGCAGTTCTACCTGTTTACCGATGAAGCGGGTTTCACAAACCACGGGGCAGTGAATCTACGGAACATGCATTACTGGTCCGTGGACAATCCTCGCTGGCTCAGACAGGTAGAGCGACAGCGACTGTGGATTGTAAATGTATGGTGCGGAATCATTGGCGACCACCTCACTGGTCCTCACTTCATTGCAGGGGCCCAAACAGCTGCAACATACATCGCGTTTCTACAGAATGATCTGCCAACGTTGCTCTAAAATGTCCCACTGGAAACGCGTCGACGTATGTGGTATCAGCATGATGGTGCACCTACACATTCCGCAATTAACACTAGGCTGACCCTTGACAGGATGTTCGACGGGCGTTTCATAGGACGTGGAGGACGCATAAATTGGCCAGCCCGTTCTCCTGATCTTACGCCTCTGAACTTCTTTCTGTGGGGTACGTTAAAGAAGAATGTGAACCGTGATGTGCCTACAACCCCAGAGGATATGAAACAACGTATTGTGGCAGCCTGCGGCGACATTACACCAGATGTACTGCGGCGTGTACGACATTCATTACGCCAGAGATTGCAATTGTGTGCAGCAAATGATGGCCACCAAATTGAACGTCTATTGGCCTGACATGTCGGGACACACTCTATTCCACTCCGTAATGGAAAATGGAAACCACGTGTGTACGTGTACCTCACCCCTCATGGTAATGTACATGTGCGTCAGTGAAAAAGACCAATAAAAAGATGTTAGCATCCACATGCTGTTACAGTCTCTTCTGTACCTAAGGTCCATCACCGTTCCCTTTGGATCCCTACGTAATTCGGTGCTCTCCGATACACACGATGGAACAGCGGAGGAGTGGTACTCAAGCGTCAACTTTAGGTTACAATATCTCCGTATGTAATTAACATTTTACAATGCAACAAACGGCACTGATTATGTATTTGTTTATATGTTCAGATGTGCTAACAAAACTAACGGGGTTCCATTTTTAAAAAAAACGTAGGTTTGTGTTAAAAAACATACTTCCGTGCATTTTTTTATGGTTTGTATTAACCAATTACACTAGCCCCTCTCCTCACGTTCGGTCTGTGGAATCGATTCGTCAGTATTTGATGTGGTTCACGAAATATATCCAGCGGTAATGTTAGGTGACTCACCCTGTATAGCATTCAAGAATGACAGCTGTAGTGCAACATTATCATTTGAGATAATGTTTCTTCAAAATTACATGAAGCAATTAAAAATTGTTAATTCAGAGGTTCATTTTGAAATTGTTTAATCACTATAAAATATTACTTACATAGTTTTAAAGATATTGAAAATAATAGTGTGTCATTGGGTGCACCCCAGTTTTCTGAGATCGTAGATGTATTGAGATTTTCTCTAATATTTGACTCTGAATTATTACAGATTTTCTAAGGATTGTAACTTAGCCATCTTTCAGACTGTATCATTGTTTGCCTTTGCTGATGCACCCCACATTCTGCCAAGCAAGTGGCCACTGTCCAGCTCCCCTCTTCCAGGATTTTCCCCGTTTTTGGACACTCTGCTTATATTCATACCAGGCTGGCCAATATCAGTTGCTTAGCTGGATCAGCCAGAGCGCACACTCGGCCCTGGGGCCTCCAGCTAGCGCTTAGCTGTACAAGCAAATTACACTCACCTCTTATGAATTCTAGGTGGCCAAACAGTTCCACTTAATGGAGTACATTAACCCACTAACTTGGGGCATTAATTCACACCAAATCTGACATACTCACGTGGTAAAAAGAGTACCCTACTTGCATTTCAGAACAATAGTGTAATGATCTTTCTGGTTGTATATGAAATAGCATGTACCTCGTAGGATGTGCCATAACACCTATTATCAGAATAAATTTTCTTAATCTAACACAAATTATAAAAATTATGGCACATTAATTAAACGTCCAAATAAATATATAAATTTAAAGGAACTTAAGAGTCAACTCAGTTTTTATAAAAGTTTTAGCGGTGTTGCTCTCTTTTAATAGCACCTCATGCCTTGACCACATCAAAGCACTTCACTATCACAAAAATAGCACAGGATCGTTTAAGTTTAGATCGTCCACTGTCTAGTCACCTCTGCAGAAATCCATGACCCCCTAGGTCATGAATCACGCCAAAACATGTGTCAATCTACAGCCACCATCAGTGTAGGAGAATGGTAACTGTCGAAATGCGACTGTGGTGTAGTTACCAATAATCACATGACTTCCCAAATTCCCACAGATCGGGCACTGAACGTCCTCCCCAGCGTAATTGATATGTTCACAAACAGGATAGCAAAGTAAAAAAAAAGTGATTTATAGCACTGGCAAAATACATAGCACTCAGCTGATTCGTCAAACATTCTGTCCATGTTCTCAATAGTAAACATGTCTTTTGTGCTAGCAGATTCTTTCAACACCATAATCCAGCTAAAGTTTTATCATTCTTTTGATACCATACTAATCAGATTCTCTAAAGGAAACTGAAACTTCTCTGGGCAGAATTCTATCAATTAGCGTTCATTTTAAGCCAGTGAATAGCTGGATCATAAATTCAGCAAATGTTCACGCATATTTGCACTAAGATAACATTTTCCGTAGAATTTTACTCTCACAAACTTATTATGACATTTACTTACGCAAATGTACTCAAAACCCACCCAAAATCATATTTAATGGCTAACCCAGTAATGCTTTGCCATTGCTTAATATGTATGGAAATTCAATATATGTCCTGATCTCTTTCTCCTTCCTCTCTCTGTCCATCTCCACTTCCCCTCTCATTGTCTATCTGTCACCTAGAATAAGTGGGACAAATGTTGTATTGGACAACAGGACCCTAATATGACGTTGGTTTTTTGTTGCTTGATGGGGTCGCATCAGATATATGAAGGTTAACTTTGTTTTCTTAAATGAGATGCTGTAGATTGGTACTAATTTTCTGATAGCGGCTACCGAGATGACTCCAACGATGTGTAACAGTAAGGTCTTTGAAGATCAACAAAGGTCAAAAAGGTAGCATGAACGTCCATTTACAGAAGGTGTTCGAAATGATGAGCATTGGTATCAAGGCAGTGCTGCAATATTCTTATCATGGATTGAGTGGTATTCCTTATCACTTTGGCACTTTTCGAAGCACATGCTCTGACAATACTCTCTCGTATATCGTGGAAATAGTAAACATTCGCCGAATACGGCGTATCCATCTAAGGTGCCATTGATATGTAAACACCATTCGATGGTTTCGCAGTACAATACTAATAGGAACGGTAAGACTAGTATCGTTCAATAAAGCGAATGTGAATGATGTATTCCTGCAAAGAACAAGTCGATATGCTTCTCATTTACAGAGAATGCCAAAAAAATTGAGGGAGAGCTAGAGACTTATGTCCTCAATGTACTCACCCTAAACGTCGTACGTTTAAATATGAGAATTATAAACTGAGAACAACTGGATCTTTAACGCATCAGAAACATATCCGGCAAAGGAAAGTTATTAACGAGGAAACGGAAATTGTTACTCTTGCCACTGTGGTTCGAGATCCTTGTGTTAGTTCATGTCAAATCGCAAGGGAATCTGGCATGAGCCAGAGTAGTGTTGTTCGTGTTCTCCATCGCCATAAATATAGTCCTTACCATATCAGTCTCCACCAAGAATTAACTGGTACATATTTTATGCGTCACACTGAATTTTGCCGATGGGCTCAACTTCAGATTCTGAGGGATGACACATTTATTAATTTGATTTTATTTACTGACAAGGCTACATTCACGAACCATGGAAATGTTAATTTGAATAACATGCATTATTAGGCGATTGAAAATTCATGTTGGCTGCAGCAAATTGCACACCAATAACTGAGGTCAGTGAATGTATGGTGTGGGATTCTGAAGGACAGAATTATAGGCCCCTATTTGATCGAAGGAAATATTAATGGTAGAAATTACAACACATTCCTGCAAGAAACATTAGGTCTGTTATTGGAAGAAATTCCTTCACGAACAAGGAACAGAATGTGGTATCAACACGATGGTTGTCCAGCACATTTTTCGCTGATGGCTAGAAGTGATTGATTGGACGTGGAGGAGATGTGTTGTGGCTGGGTCGTTCGCCAGACTTGATGCCTCTGGATTTTTACTTGTGGGATATTTGTAAAAGGCATTGTTTATAAAGACATTCCAACTACATTGGACGCAGAGGAGATGCGTCGTGCTGGGCTCGTTTGCCAGCCTTGATGCCTCTGGAATTTTTCTTGTGGGGATTCGTAAAAAACATTGTTTATAAAGACGTTACAACTACACCTGGAGATATGTGAGAGACAACTTTCAGAGCATGAGCTTCGATAAGTGCCGATGTGATCAGGAATACCACTCAATCCATGATAAGAAAATTGCAGCACTGCATTGATACACCAATGGTCATCACTTCGAACACCTTCTGTAAATGGACGTTCATGCCACCTAATATGTACATGTGCATGTTTATTAGAGTAACATGTAAAAATACTCAGTAATTTCTTCAAGGATTTTTCGAGATGTTTTTGACAACCTTCTCCATTTATACAGTATACAGGGTGTCCCAGCTATCTTGTCCACCCAAAATATCTCTGGAACAATAACAGCTATTGGAAAACGACTTTCATCGGTATCAATGTAGGGCTGGGGCCCATGAATGTACATATTTGGAAACATTCTAAAACGAAAGCATATGTGTTTTTTAACACAAACTTTTGTTTTTTAAATGGACCTCCTATATTTTTCTTTAGCAATCCATCGCGATATTCCCATTACATCCCGAGATATTGAGACGCGAAGTTGACGCTTGAAACACCCGACATGCGCTGCTAGCGCACGTCCTGAGACTCAGGCGTGAACCCCATGCTGCCCGTAATCGCGATGTGATTGACATGCGTAATCACACTTCCATACTTATCAAGAGGTCCGAAACGAATAATACGGTCTGCTGCCATCAACTCTCATAAGCACATAATGGTTTCGCTCTTGCACGTTTTACGTATCTACGTACACAATATGAACCAGTACCGATCGGTGTACACCCGTCAGATTGTCTTATTTATCCCGCACACCCAAAATAAGGTTTATCTAATGCGTTATATGACCCATTGTGCCTGTCGCGCAGGGCCTGGCTCTACCTAGTCAAGGGTCCAACGTAGTTCCCACTACTGCCACAGTTACCACTTCGCCTTGTTTATGATTTGCGACCCATGCAAACTCCTGTACTCCACCACCCTCCGAGCATCCCATTTGTTGTTGCTTTGGCGTGCAGTACACCGCTTGCCAGTGTAGTCGTGCATCAGAGTAATCTAGTGACGGCACGGAGGTAGTACACATTGTGAATAAACGTTGTGTTGTGGAGCTTATACTGTACAGTATAATGTACACACATGAAGATATGGTAGAAATGCTGCTGATCTTCGGAGAATGTACGTTGACGGGAAATACGTTATGAGATTGCTTGTTTGTTGATAGTACTGTTAGCGAACATTATGATTATTAAGTTAATATGTCTGTTTTCTACCCTACTCTACATACCTGTACTGTGCCCTGTTGTAGGTGGACGAAATGCTGTTCAGGCAGAACGGCTGTGCAGAATACGATTCCCTGAAGCCATCGCCTTCGCGCCGGATGTTTGGTCGTCTCACATCTCGCCTACGTGAAACGGGAAGCTTAAATCCAAGACCTCGACATCGTCCTAGAACACGCACAGATGAACGTGCTGAAGTTGCTGTGCTCGCTACCATAGCTGTGAATCCTCAAATCAGCACACGTCAAATTGAACGTGAAGTTGGTGTGTCGAAATCAAGTGCACAGCGTATTCTTACACGTCATAAATTTCATCCTTACCATGTTCATTTACACCAGGATCTTCATGAAAATGACTTCCGCAATAGGGTAACATATTGTTGGTGGCTCAGCAAAAACTTCTGACTAATCCAAATTTTTTTGCAGATGTTCTCTTTACCGAGGAGGCATCATTCCCCAACAAAGGAATTGTCAATATGAGGAATATGCATTATTGGTCCGCAGACAATCCAAAATGGCTCCGTCAGGTAGAGCACCAACGTCCGTGGAAAGTTAATGTTTGGTGTGGGATTATTGGAGATACCATTATCGGACCTATCTTTATAAATGGCATCCAAAATGGCAGACAATACTCCAGATTTATACGACACAATCTTCCTGTTCTCTTGGACGCCGTACCTCTGAACTGGAGAATGGTCATGTGGTATCAGCATGACGGATGCCCTGCACATAACGCCTTACGGGCACGACGACTTCTGAACCGTAAGTTCCCTGGTAGGTGGATTGGACGAGGTGGCCCAGTTAGGTGGCCTGCCCGATCTCCGGACCTTACACCGCTGGATTATTTTCTTTGGGGAGCAGTGAAGGATGCTGTTTACCAACATGAACCAACAACACCAGAGTACATGAAGCAACGCATTATTGATGCTTGTACACCCATCAAAGAGGAAACAGTAGCACGAAGTAGGGCATCCTTTATCCGCAGAGTGACCCTACGTATGCAAGCCAATGGGCATCACTTTGAGCATGAGATGTGAACGCTATGTTTAGTATGTAGTGCTGGTATCACAGTGGAAGTTTCTACAAAGGGCATTTTACCCAGTGATGTTAAGAAACATTTGTTTGCAACAATTTGTCATTTAACGCATGAGATAAACATAACATTGATAATTATGTGATAATAAAACTAATTGGTTAAACATGTTTACATTCATCCTCTATGTCCTACCTGAACTTCCCAAATCAAAACATTTTTACCTAAACAACGGTAAAACTTTTAGTCCACTTGCTCTTTTCACTAAAACCATCAACATGAATTTTACTATTACGAGTGAATGATTAACTGTCACTTGCGCTAGATCTACAGTCAACTAAAGTTTTAATGTTGAACGGCATTACCTTTTTAGTAACGGATTAACGATAAGCGAAGTTAACTTTGTGACTAACGTTGCGGTACACAGATATGTTACAGAACCGCATCACCCCTGGCCTATGGGATAAATACCTGCTGGAATGTACGACGTTAATGCAGGATGGCAGGAGACCGTATTATTCGTTTCGGACCTCTTGATAAGTATGGAAGCGTGATTACGCATGTCAATCACATCGCGATTACGGGCAGCATGGGGTTCACGCCTGAGCCTCAGGACGTGCGCTAGCAGCGCATGTCGGGTGTTTCAAGCGTCAACTTCGCGTCTCAATATCTCGGGATGTAATGGGAATATTGCGATGCAATCAACGTCATTGTGTATGTGCTTTGTCATGCTATGGATTGCTGAAGAAAAATATAGGAGATCCACTTAAAAAACAAAAGTTTGTGTTAAAAACACATACGCTTTCGTTTTAGAATGTTTCCAAATATGTACATTCATGGGCCCCATCCCTACATTGATACCGGTGAAAGTCCTTTTCCAATAGCTGTTATTGTTCCAGAGATATTTTGGGTGGACAAGATAGCTGGGACACCCTGTATATGTATTTACATATCATTTATATTTAAAAATATGTAACATAAAGCTGTCTAGAAGCTTATCACAGTATCATGTAAAAATTTGAAATAAATCGTCGAAGAACTTGGTGACAACTTAAAGCTACTCGTATAATTTGTCTTCATCCAACCGGGTGGGTAAATCTGGCAGCCCCCTATTTGTGAGAAACGACATAGTAGAGCGATTTCGCATTAGTCGTACCATATAGAGCATTTGAAATAGCACAGCTTTGCCGCATTTGACATTTAGACACTCAAAAACAAGTGTGTTTTCAGTTGTTTCAATTTAATTTTTGTGCAAATTGCATCACTAGATTTACCTTATTAAATAAAACGATCGCAAAACGAACGGTAAATGATATGTGCAGTGCATTTAGTGATCTATTCAGTGTATGTATCATTTTTGTTGGAAATTTCGTGTAAATTGTTTCTATGTGTGTTAAATGAAAAATGGCATGTGGGGGTAAATCGACCGCCAAATGGTGGGGTAAATCCGACCGCATATTTTTCATCGTTTATGTGTATGGAATTATTTATTTATGTAAACAAAGTGAATTTTTGTTTATTTTTAGGAAAATGGTACGAAATTACAAAGGAAAAACGACAAAAGCAATCAAAACGATATTCGCCGTGCAATTGCTGCAATGCAAATGGGAATGTCTTTACGAGCTGTCGTTCGTGGTTTTAACATTCAGAGATCGACATTGCTGTTGCACCGACATGCTAATGAAGTGAATACGTAACGTACTAAAGTCAATTTGAATGATATTGTTGTTGGTTCTGCAGGCCATAGCACAGTAAGATTGCAATCGTTTTTGACTTTCATCTTATTGGCTTTATTATACGAAGCAAATTTTGTACCTTTATTATTGCATTTTTCTTTACTTTTTCGACTTCTTTTTTCATAGGTGCTCACCGCAGAACAAGAAAATGCTTTAGAAGAATATTTGAGGTATACTTCTGATGTTTTCCTTGGTTTGACGAGCAACCAGTCACGATAATTAGCATTCGAATTCGCCACACAAGTAAATGCCAATGTCTGCGATTCATGAAAAAGGGAATCGAAAGCAGGACGAGATTGGTTCCACGGATTTATGCAATGGCATCCGACACTTTTGCTGCGAAAGCCAGGAGCAACCAATTTGGCAAGAGCAAGTGCGTTCAACCGACATAATGTGGCCAAATTGATTGAAAACTATAGACGTGTGATGAATACACATTCATTTGGTCCACACAATACTCGAAATGTCGATGAAACGGGCGTCACAATGGCGCATCAGTTTGTTCGAGTGATTGCTCGTCGTGGCAACCGACATGTTGGACAAATCACTTGAGCCGAGAAGGGGAAACTGGCGACAGTGCTTTTGCCTCTCTCAGCCATCGGAATGCGGATGCCACCGTATTTCGTGTTTCCCCGAGCCCGTTTCCAGCCACATTTTTGAATGGCGGCCCAACAGGTTGCGTTGGTGGGGTACATCCATCAGGATGGATCACGAACAAACTATTTCTGGAGTTTTTAAGGCATTTCCACGCCTTGCCTTCACGCGTTGCTCGCCAGACCAGCCGGTATTGCTATTCATAGATAACCATGAAAGCCACCGGTCATTAGCAGCATTGCAAACCGCCGAACAAATGGGATTCATGCGGTGTCGTTTCCGCCCATTGCTCTCATCGACTGCAACCGCTCGATGTTGTAGTATTTGGTCCATTCAAAACAGCTATGAACCAGCAGTGCCTCAACTTTCTACAGATGCATCCCGGGCGGACGATCCAAATTTTCGATTTACCTGCAGTGGTGAACCGAGTGCTGGAAATCGGTGCCACAGAAACCAACATTAAAGCTGGATTTCGTGCAAGTGGCATTTGGTCGGTCGACCCACAAATTTTCCAGCACATCGATACTATGCTGAGCGAAACAACAGATCTGCTTTTGGAAAAAGTCGCTATGGATGTCGATGATGGCGATGGTAATGGATAAGAGGATGACATTCCATTGAATACACCACTCGCCACTTCAACACCGACATCGACATCCAGTTTGAACGAGGCGTTGCAATCGATTCGTCTGCTGCTGCGCGCGCCGCCTCGCCAAGGAACAAAACGTGGCCACAAACCTGGCCATCCTTAGCTTAGATGAAACCATTTCTGAAGTGGCAGAAGCTGAGCGAAACCGGTTAGCGAAGCATACAAAGAAAGCCAACAATAAAGCCAAGAAGGCAAAAAAGGTTACCGAAAAAAGTCCAATAACTGAACAGATGACAAACAACCATCAATGTCGCAGCCAACCAGATGTTCAAATCGAACCAAATGTTTGCAAATAAGCTATTTCGATAGCCGATCAGATTCGGGTTCATTAATTCTTCTCCTCCAATGAAATCTTCTTTTCCCAGTTAAAATTTATTCATTTAACTTTCAGTACCTTTAGTACTCTAAACATTGTTGTTTTTGAGTAAATTTTGTTCATTTATGTAAAAAACATAATTGCTTATAATTATTTCCCAAAAAACCGTTCATTGAGAACTATTTCTGTGCAAAATCAGCCAAACAAATAGGGCGTCGGATTCACCCCACCATTTTTGCAATTGGCAAGAATGGACGTTTCTTAAAATACTGATCTCTTAAAAACTATTGATGGTACAACAAAAATATTTTGCAAAAAGTTACTCCTGTATAATACCTATAATTTAATGTATATGACATTAAGATCCGACCTTGGATAAGCGTTTTATAGCCACAAGAAATTATGAGGGCAGACTTACCCCACCTTATCCTCTATATATATATATATATATATATATATATATATATATATATATATATATATATATATAATGTATAAAGGAAAGTTTAGTAGAAGACTTCGAAAGTTCTTAATCGACTTAATTCAGATTCTTACATGATGCTCTAATAAAAAAGCATGACACAGGATATATATATATATATATATATATATATATATATATATATATATATATATATATATATAGGATAACGTGGGGTAAGTCTGACCTCATAATTTATTTAAATTATTATTTATTTATAATTAATTTAAATTTATCTGACCATATATTAAAGTATTATGTAAAAATTTGAATTAAATCAGTCAAGCATTCTTTTATACACTCTAAAAGCAATTAAAGTTTTGATGAGGTCTGATGAACTCTATGTACCAAATTTTGTGTATGCAATAATTGCAATTAACTATATCCAGTGCATAAGACATGAAATATTAAACACAATGATTTACAAATTAAAACATATGAGATAACGATTAGAAACTCATACTCTGTCTATTATCAATTCTGTAATGCAACAGGAAAAATTTGGAGTATGGCAATGCCCATTCATCATCTAGGATCAATCACCCAAATGACCAAATAATGCACGATATCACAGGAAGCTCTGCCATCTTCCAAAACAAAAATGAGAGTGTCTTCTTCAAGGTCTAACCAAAATCTGCCTAGGATCGCTCCCTTGAATGCACAACTCGAAAAGTGTCTGTTTCCACTTCACTTGAGCAGCGTTCCGCCACTTTTTGCTTCTTCATTGGCTTAAGGCCACCTCTATTGTTCTGTAGTTCTATAGAAATGATCTGACTCAACTTGACCACTTCCCAGACGGAGCTGACACATTACAACAATATTTAGCTAAAGAAATGTGCTCATGTAAAATGACAACACATTGCATGTTGTTGTTGTTGTTGTTGTTGTGGTCTTCAGTCCTGAGACTGGTTTGATGCAGCTCTCCATGCTACTCTATTCTGTGCAAGCTTCTTCATCTCCCAGTACCTACTGCAGCCTACATCCTTCTGAATCTGCTTAGTGTATTCATCTCTTGGTCTCCCTCTATGGTTTTTGCCCTCCACGCTACCCTCCAATACTAAATTGGTGATCCCTCGATGTCTCAGAACATGTCCTTCCAACCGATCCCTTCTTCTAGTCAAGTTGTGCCACAAGCTCCTCTTCTCCCCAATTCCATTCAATACCTCCTCATTAGTTATGTGATCAACCCACCTAATCTTCATTATTCTTCTGTAGCACCACATTTCGAAAGCTTCTATTCTCAACTTGTCTAAGCTATTTATCGTCCACGTTTCACTTCCATACATGGCTACACTCCATACAAATACTTTCAGAAACGACTTCCTGACATTTAAATCTATAATCGATGTTAACAAATTTTTCTTCTTCAGAAACGACACATTGCTTATTCCCATTAAATTTTGTATGAACAATTATTTACATCTTCTGTCACTCTTTCCGATACTGGTGTCAGCTAACGCATGCGACTGACCACTTCTTGAATTACCATGATTTTGTATTAGCAATTTTAATCAATTATTTAAGAAATATCTGGTTAAAATATAAACAGACATTTGCATAATGAAAATCTATAAAAACGTAACAAATCAGGAAATGAAATAGATACAGATACTTAACTTTCAGAGATGATAGCTACAGTACAATGCTATTATCTGAGATATTGTTTGTTGAGATCACATGAAGCCTTTAAAACTTGCTATCTCAGAGGTTCATTGCAAAAATGTTTTGTTACTGGAAAATATTACTTGTATAGTTTTAAAGGTGTTGAAAATATTTTTGTGTCATTGGATGCATCTCACATTCTCTGAGATCGCAGATGTGTTCATATTCACTCTGATATTTGACCGAGAACTATTACAGATTTCCTAAGCATTACAACTTAGTCGTCATTCAGATTGCCTCAAAGTCTGCCATTTCTGGTGCATTTCGCATTGTGCGAAGCATGCAACCACTGTCCAGCTCTGCTCTTCTCAGATTTTCCCCATTTCTGGCCATGCTGCTTATCTTCATACCTGGTTGGGCCATTCTGGTTGCTTAGCTGGACTAGCTGCATCACACCCTCTGCCATGTGGCCTCAAGCTAGCGTTTAGCTGTACAAGCAAATTCAGTTCACCTCATAGCAACTCCAGGTGGCCTATTAACATGCCTACATACAATCACGTTTCATCTGTTAGTCCAACCAGTACAGAATAGAGCAATGTTCTAGGAAGGGCCACACAAGTGTTTTTCAGTCAGTTTCCTTTGTAGACTGCATTTCTCCACTGTTCAGTCAATGAATCAAAGTCTCCCATCCGCTCTACATGTGAGTGAGCTTATGACATTGTTCCATTGCAAACTACTCGCTACTGTTACACACAGGTATTTGTGTGACTTGATCAACTCGGTTTGTGAATAACTGATATTTTCATTGTAAGACACTAGGTCTATTCGTTTCGTATAATGCAAAATTGTATATTTTTCGAACATTTAAAGTATGGTATCAATATCCCTGTGAGACTTTGAAGTCTTATAAAAATCTGTCTGAGAATTTGTGCAATTTCTTCAGACTGTACTTCATTATAGACAACCAAATGATTTGCAAAAACTGTGAAACTAGTATACACATTGTGTGGAAGATCATTAATACACAACATGATGAACAAGGGGACTAATATACTCTCATGCAGCACACCTGACATTTCTTCCACATCTGTCTATGACTCTACACTCAAGATACCATTCTCAGTTCTACCTAGCAATGAATTCTAGTCCAGTCACAAATTTCTTTTGATCACCTGCCTGTGGTCTAGGGGTATCTTCTTTGATTAGTAATCAAAACATACTGGGTTCAAACTGCACCAGAGCTTAAAATTTGAATAAAAATCAGCATTGGCAGTTGAAGGCTTGCGGCATAAGAAGTCTCACTCATTCTGCCAATGGTCTTGCCAAAGAGGGTGGAAGAGTATACAAATGTTCAGGAGACTTTTTTGTCCTTTGGTTGGGAAACTGCTCCTAAAGGTGGAAGGACCACCAATGATCAACAGCAGGAGGATGAAGAAGGCAATGGAAACTGTTGCATTAAAGACACATAACGTGTATCCACAGGACATTTGGTCTGCAATCGAAAAAGTGTCATGATGATCTCTCCATTGGCAAAAGATTCCGGAATAGTCCCCCATTCGGATCTGTGGGAGGGGACGGCGAAGGGGGAGGTGACCATGAGAAAAAGATTGAATAACCAACGAAAGAATAACGTTCTATATGTCGGGGCATGGAATGTCACAAGTTTGAACATTGTAGGGAAGCTAGAAAATCTGAAAAGGGAAATGCAAAGGTTCACTCAAGATATAGTGGGGGTCAGCGAAATGAAATAGAAAGAAGACAAGGGTTTCTGGTCAGATGAGTATAGGGTAATATCACCAGCAGCAGAAAATGTTATAACTGGAGTACAATTTTTTATGGATAGGATGGTATAGGAGAGAGAGTGTTACTGTGAACACTTCAGTCATAGGGTTGTTCTTATCAGAATTGATAGCAAACAAACACCGACAATGAGAGTTCAAGTATACGTGGTGATGTCGCAAGCTGCACATGAAGATATAGAAAAAGATTATGAGGATATTGAAAGAGTAACACAGTACGTAAAGGGAGATGAAAGTCTGATAGTCATGGGGGACTGGAATGCAGTTCTAGGGGAAGGAGTAAAAGAATAGTTTACAGGAAAATATGGACTTTGAACAAGGAATGAGAGAGGAGAAAGACTGTTTAGGTTCTGTAATAAATTTCAGCTAGTAATAGCAAATACTATGGTCAAGAATCACAAAAGGAGTAGGCACACTTCGAAAAGGCTATGTGATATTGGAAGATCTCAGTTAGATTACATCATGGTCAGGCAGAGATTCCGGAATAAGAAGGTACTGGATTGTAAGGTGTACCCAGGAGCAGATATAGACCCACATCACAATGAAGTAGCGATCAAGAGTGAGCTGAAGTTAAAGAGATTAGTCAGGAAGAATCAATACACAAAGAAGTGGGATACGGAAGTACTAAAGAATGAGGAGATACGTGCTCTAAGGCTATAGATACAGCAGTAAGGAATAGCTGAATAGGGAGTACAATTGAAGAGGAGCGGATATCTCTAAAAAGGGCCATCACAGAAGTTCGAAAGAGAAGTATATGTAGAAAGAAGGTAACTGTGAAGAAACCATGGATTACACAAGAAATACTTCAGTTGATCGATGAAAGAAGGAAGTGCAAAAATGTTCAGCGAAATTCAGGACTACAGAAGTACAAGTCGCTGAGGAACGAAATAAATAGGAAGTGCAGGGAAGCCAAGACGAAATGGCTGTATGAAAAATGTGTTGAAATCCAAAAAGAAATGATTGTCGGATGGACTGACTCAGAATATAGGAAAGTCTAAACAACCTTCGGTGAAATTAAAAGCAAGGATGATAACATAAAGAGTGCAGTGGGAATCCCACTGTTAAATACAGATGAGAGAGCGAATAGATGGAAAGAGTATATTGAAGGGCTCTGTGAGGGGGATGATTTGTCTGATGTGATAGAAGAAGATGCAGGAGTTGAGTTAGAAGAGATAGGGGATTCAGTATTAGAATCAGAATTTAAGAGAGCTTTGGAGGACTTAACATCAAATAAGGCAGAAGGGATAGATAACAATTCATCAGAATTTCTAATATCATTGGGGGAAGTGGCGACAAAACGACTATTCATGTTTGTGTGTAGAATGTGTGAGTCTGGCGACATACCATTTGACTTTCGAAGAAATATCATCCACACAATGCCGAAGACTGAAAGAGCTGACAAGTGCGAAAATTATCGCTCAATCAGCTTAAAAGCTCATGCATTCAAGTTGCTGACAAAAATAATGTACTGAAGAACAGAAAAGAAAATTGAGGGTGTGGTAAATGGCGATCAGTTTGACTTTATGAAACGTAAAGGGACGAGAGAGGCAATTCTGACATCGCGGTTGATTGTGGAAACAAGACTAAAAAAAAATAAAGACACGTTGATAGGATTTGTCGACCTGGGAAAAGAGTTCAACAATGTAAAATGGTGCAAGATGTTCGGAATCCTGAGAAAAATGGGGTAAGCTGTATGGAGAGACGGGTAATATATAGTATGTACAAGAGCCAAAAGAGATTAATAAGAGTCAGTGACAAGGAATGAAGTGATCGGTTTGAAAAGGGTGTAACATAAGGTTGCAGTCTTTCGCCCCTACTGTTCAATCTGTACATCGAAGAAACAATTATGGAAATAAAAGAAAGGTTCAGGAGTGGAATTAAAATTCAAGGTGAAAGGATACGATTCGATGATAACATTGCAATCCTGAGTGAAAGTGAAGAAAAATTACATGATCTGCTGAATGGAATGAGCAGTCTAATGGGTACAGAATATGGATTAAGAGTAAATCGAAGAGCATTGAGAGTAATGAGAAGTACAGGAATGAGAAGAGCAAGAAACTTAACATTAGGATTGATGGTCATGAAGTAGATGAAGATAAGGAATTCTGCTACCTAGGCAGCAAAATAACCAATGACAGACGGATCAAGAAAGACAACAAAAGCAGACTAGCACTGGCAAAAAGGGTATTCCTGGCCTAGAGAAGTCCAATAGCATGAAACATAGGCCTTTTGGTTTGAGGAAGAAATTTCTGAGAATGTACGTTTGGAGACAGAGTTGTATGGTAGTAATGGTAGTGAAACATGGACTGTGGGGAAACCAGAACAGAGGATAATCGAAGAATTTGAGATGTGGTGTAACAGACGAATGTTGAAAATTAGGTGGAGTGATAAGGTAAGGAATGAGGAAGTTCTGCGCAGTTCCTGTCTCGTTTTTGATTGTCTGGATAGTATCTTTTTGGTGCCACTAACAGCTTTGACATTGACCAAAATATGTTTGGGTTTTGGGAGTAATCTACTGGAAATACTCTGTGACAGTAGTATTTGAAGGCTTCAGGCATAGTCCTATTGAAATCGAAATACATTTCATTAAGCTGGTGGCAGGCAATCTGATCATATTATAGTGCTAAATGTATCTCAAACACAGCAAAATGTGCAGATAACTGGTGAACTAACTGACACTGCTGTTTGCAGGCATAAGATGTTGTCGGTGTCAATGAAATTGTTTACTTTGGTAATATTCATCGACAAGCACTCTTTAAGCTGTAAGTAAGGTTGAAAGCGGTGCCCATATGTGTTATTCAATGCTATAGGACAATTTCTATGCATTTTGAGGAATTTAATGTGTGGTACAAAGATCAAACTATTGTCATTGACTGACGTATAGTTTATCTCACCAGTGTGAATGAGCAAGCTGCATGTATTTTAGTAAGTACTATAGACAGTTTAAACTTAGAGCATGTTTTAGCTGAGGATTCATTGTACCTGTAAAGTTTGCTTTAACATAAAGGGTGATTTTTTCCACTGTGTACAAACTCTAGGAATTGATCGATCAGAGGATATGGAATGAGAAAGGTCTAATGAACTTATCCCTAAATGCATGGTTTCCAAGCCAGAGACCATTTATTCAACCATGCATTGTTACAGAGACTGCAGTCTAATACAGGATGCACCATGCAGCGACAGTTACTATATGCATGGTTTCCAACTAGAGGGTGGTACTGTCCCTCATACACCATACCCTAGCGCCCTCTCTTGCTGTAGTATTTGGTAATGTTGTGTCCAATTCACTCTCTTGCTGACTCATCTTGTAGTGGATGTGATACATCGTTCTACACAATGGCTCCGTATTCAGATCGAGAGCTTGCCAACTTTGTGTTTTTGTACATAAAGGCAAATGTCAATGGGAAGTAGGCAGCAAGGTTCTATCACAGGGCCTGTGCCTGCCAACAACCACCACAGCATTCATTGTTTGCAACAGGTTTTCGTCGTTTGTCTGAGACAGGGGCGGTTAAGGAAGCATGAAATCATGAAGGACATTCCCAAAATGTTCAGACACCAGGCTTGGAGAAAAATGTGGTTAATACTGTGGAAGGCGATTGTCGCAACTGTACCAGGCAGTTGGCCCATCAGTACAGGGTAAACCAGGTGACCTTGTGAATCATTCTCCATGACAATTGTTACTACTTTTATCACTTACTAGCGACACATTGGAAGCAGTTTTGTCACTGGTTTCTTCATCAGGCAACCACGATTCCGGGATTTGTGTCATCCACACTATTAACAGATGAGGCCACATTTGTGTGAAGTGGTATCTTCAGATTTCATAACAGTTATCTGTGGGATAATATGCATATGGTATGATGACAGCAAATCATCAACATTGGTGCAGCAGGAATTTATGGGCTAGGGTAATTGGCGACTGCATTTTGTGCCCAGACTTCCTTCCCCATCGCCTAACAGGCTGGAACTATCGGGTTTTTCTGCGGTTAGCTTTTTCTGCACTGGTGGATGGAGTGCCACTGATGATTTGAAGGGTTTTGTGGCTGCTATAACCCGGTGCTCCAGCCCACTTTGCCGTTAACGTCCAGACACATCTCAGTCATATCTTCCTTGGTTGATAGGTTGAACAAGGGGGTTCAATTGCATGGACTGCTCATTAACAAGACCTCAGCCTGTGCGATTTCTGGTTATGGGGCCATCACAAAAGTACTGTGTATGCAGAGCCCATTCCAGACATGGAGACACTGGAGCAGTATATCTATGCTGCCTTTGACGCTATTCAGATGCATCCTGGCTGATGTGAATGTATGAGACAGAACACTCCACTGCTCATATGCAGATGTGTTGAGGCACATGGAAAGCATTTTCGATACATACTGTATCTGTGGTTGCATGGTACAGCACGTATTAGATCACAGTCTCTGTAACAATGCATGACTGAATAAATGGTCTCTAGCATAGGAACCATGCATTTCCAGACATAAGTTCATTAGATCATTTTTGTTCCATATCTTCTGATTGATTAATCCCCAGAGTTTGTACACAGTGGAAGAAGTCACCCTGTATAAGTTTTATCAGCTATGCCAATATGAAAGCCACATCTATTTTTAATATTATTGGACAGTTAAGATATAACATGGATCTTGTACTCAAAACCACAAGTGTTTTGAAAAGTAAGACTATTTTATTCTTGTGTAAAGTTCACACACTCCAATCACAGATCTGTGATTATAATTGTATGTTACAATAACGACTGGTATGTGTGTGTGTGTGTGTGTGTGTGTGTGTGTGTGTGTGTGTAATTGGTATCGTTACTTATTTTGATAATTTTTTTCTTTGGGAAAGAGTGTATTTTCGAGATATCAACCTTTCTGTGTTATTCTACCATTATCTTTGGCCTTGTTTCATCTTTGCCTTGTTTCACCACTATCTTTGGTCATGTTGAGTATAATGTAAACATTTCATGTTATGAAGTTCTCCCTGTGAGAAAGGCAGTTTATTGAAGTATCACTATAAAAATCTCATCAAAACATCTTTTCCCATCTCATACTGGTGCTTGCTTAGTTTGTTTGTCTTTTGGCTATATTGTGTTTTTTCTGATAATGTGAAATGAGTCTGTAAACGTTTAGAGATCTTTGGCACTATAGTTCTGACTGATAAATATTGCAGTCTTTGTCAGAAGTAGTTTTCGTACATAACCTCGAGTAGGCCACATCGTTTGCAAAAAAAAAGTAATAATGGCCAACCAATGTCATCAGTTATATTTTGCTGTGTACAACATCATGCATTATCTCATTCCATCCTAAAACCGTGCTTGCTAAGGGGAAACATGTGATACAGCATTGTACACAATGGTTCTGTATTGAAAACCCCCTTACTGAAAAACTTGTAAAAATATCCTGGACGATACTTTGTTCTATGAACCATCTGTAACACAGCCTCATATTGAAATTCCAAGACCCTTTATGTATTTTAGAAGTGGGGATACTATTGTAACACTTAACAAGCGCATTAGGTGTGTAAACATTCAAACTGAGAGTTCATTGTGTCATTCAAGAAATGTGGTAGAAAGACTGATCTATGTAGGTTCACAACTGCTGTTTTCTGTTGTAAATGACAAGCAATAGGAGCATAATGCAGCAGTTGATTTTATTTCATGTTTTAAGGTTTTGCACTTGAACTAAGATTCATGTTTGACAACTATATAATTCTGATTTGTGAGTTACACTGGATGAGTAAATTTTGGTTTTCAACCATTTAAGGTCAATATATTTTATATTAATTCCCACAGTCAGCAAATGTCATGTGGTTTCCAATTAAAGTCACAGACACGAAAAGAAATTTACTAACGAGGCAGTGCACTAGTTGACATAAATAATGTCTTTGAGCGGAATATAAAAACAGAAGACAGAGAGAGAGAGAGAGAGAGAGACTTGAAATGTGTGTGCATGTGTACTTATATATTTAGTGCATTGTAAATACTGCTACACTATAGCTGTACTCATGAACGATGGCGGCCGAGTTTTGGCTTGTTTTACACATCAGTGTTCTGAGCACTGTGCTGTGAATACCCTAGCGAATGCGAGCGTTAAACTCTATCGTAGCGGACTGTTTAGTAATTTCTATTTCATTTGTTGTGTGTTGTCATTGTTGATGGTGTGGTAAGTGATAAATTCTGCATAAGGAATCAAGACACATAATTTGCAGAATATATGCTTTCTTCGAGTGGGAAGCATGCGCATGTGCGTATCGCAACTGTGGCTTGGAATCGCCAACAATCGTTCGTGGAGCGGACTATTGTACTGTGAATACTGCACATTCTTTAATATGACGCAAAATATAAATAATTTGAGTACTTTTGAACATGATGCAAAATACGTGTTTGGGTGTGTGTGTGTGTTTTGCTGACGTATTTAGGTGTGGAAATACTACAAGTTACAGCAATTATGTAATTTTTTGGATAAATACTTTCGAATATGTTGCACGAAATTCAGGTTGTTTGGATACTTTTGAGCACAGCTAAGATGACTTCTCTGGGACTACATTGTGACTGGCTGTTTCGTTTTAATGTCCACAAAAATACTATGCTGTGATTGACGGTTTTAAAAAAAATATTATACTGTTGTTGGATGGAGAGAGGAGCGGTGGGGAAGAATATATCTTGTCCCATGTTGATGATATCATTGATAAAGGTGATGACATTATCGATCAGGGTAATAATTTCATTGATAAGGTGGATGGGCTTGTGACATCATGGCTAGGGCACTGACCTGCTCACATGACATCACAAATGTAAACGAAGTGGGATGCTGTACTGCTTCCATGTATTTATAAATGTGAGGATAGTTTGTGAATTTCTTTGAATGTGGCATAAAGAAAAGATTTATCCCAGTGAAACTTTTTCTGGGTTTTGATGTAGTCTTCCCATACTCTCAACCACTTGGTCCAGCGATAATCTAATGGCTTGATCCCATCTCTGAAGCTAGATTCCTCCAGGCCTGCAAAATACACACCAACTTTGGCTGTCAGTGCTTTGTTTGAAGAGACTCTCTGTCTACTGAGAAAATTTTGAACTTGGAGAAGATACAGAACTTTGATGGAGTCAACTCAGGCTAATAAGTCGGGTATGACTAAAATTCCTCTCTTATTTCATGTCTTTTTGCTGCGGTAACGACACTTCGGTGTGCGCGAGCACTGACTTGATGAAAGGTGACTTTCTTCCTTCAACTTGGCCTTTTTTTGGCTGTAGTTTGTCCAGAAGGTTAGAGTAGAGGTGTCCCTTAATTGCTTGACCAGTGAGAAGATAATTTATCATCAGAATCCCTTTTCCATCCCAGAAAACTGACATAATGACCTTTCCAGCCGACTGTGTTGCCTTTGCTTTCTTTCGTGGTAGTGAATCAACACGTTTCCACTGCTTATCTGTTGTTTTGTCTCTGGTGCACAGTAGTCGACCTAACTTTCATCTCTGGTCACAAATCTTGTTGGTTGCTTTGAAAACGCGTGAAATATTGTTCAGACATTTCCATTCTGATGCGTTTCCAATCCTGTGTTAAGAGTTGTGGCACCCATTTACCAGATAATTGTGTCATGCACAATTCCACTGATCAAAAGTTATATTCTCTTTCAGATGACATCCCTACAGCTTCAGTATGCACTTTCAGACAGTGATTCTCTATGATAATTTCATGCACTTGGGGAATAATTTCTGGTGTAGTGACACATCCACTGGGTGGATCATCTTTACATGTGAACAACAACAAAGTGTCCTCCGTGTTACAGATTTATCCAGAGCACTGATGTGTCATGTGTTTACTTACAAAGGATGACCTATTATTACAAAGGAACTTCACTGCATTGACACTAACACCTGGTGGTGATTCAGAGAAATTTTCAAGTAACACTCGTAAATGCACACCTATATGATATGTATTGAAATTCTATAAATTTTGTTGTGTAAAATATACCTCAGTTCATATAATATTATGACTGCATGAACTTAGAACCAACAATTAACAATTACGTATCATGCTTATCCCCACAAAGTAATAACACATCATTCTGGATAATCATTTAATAAAATTCTTAGATGTCTATATGTTTTCCATTTCTGTCTTTTGAATAGAAGCGTAACAGTGCATAACTGCACTTAGTCAAGGTTTTCTGACATTATATAACGTTTAGAACTGTCGACCAGGCATACAAAATTTATTGAAGAAACAAAGTTCAGAAAACCATTGTCTCATACAAAGTCACTGAAATTCATCACCGTTCTCTAGTTCATGATTAAAATCATATAACGTCTTTCTTCGCTTTCTGGAAGAAGGTACAAATTAAAGTAACAATTTCTTGTCCTCTTGTTTACCGCACAGCAGCTGTCTCCCTCGCAAAGAGAACCACGCAAAAACTGTACTGATCACAAGAAAGCTCCTACGAAGTTATGCCTATACAGAGTAACAGCACATAAGTCTACAATGGTTTTGGTACAGACAAAGTAAATATTAAAGTAGATTCTATGTCGTAATAACATTAACACCATTCAAGGGTTCAGCCATAAGCCTGTCTGACTGTCTGACTCCCGCCTACATCGCAGTAGAAGGTTGCAAAAATCTGTGTGCCCATCAAGTCAAGTTTAAAAGTCGTGAGACGCAAGTTATGCAACAGTTGTGAGATTCACTGTACAGTTGTAAGTGATTTACGTTCAAAAGCAGTCTGTAAAAAATAAGTGACCTTTTGGCTCTTAACATACTTTAATAAGAGCTACCGTGTTGCCCTCCCCCTCCCCACGCCCGCCGATGAACCATGGACCTTGCCATTGTTGGAGTGGCTTGTGTGCCTCAGTGATACGTATAAACGTACTGTAGATGCAACCACAATGGAGGAGTATCCATCGAGAGACCAGAGAAATGGGTGGCTCCTGAAGAGTGGCAGCAGCCTTTCCAGTAACTGGAGGGGCAACAGTCTGGACGATTGACTGATCTGTCCTTGTAACATCAACCACAAGATCCTTTCTGTGCTGGTACTGTGGACAGCTGAAATCAAGGGGAAACTGCAGCTGTGCTTTTTCCCGAGGACATCCAGCTCTACTGTATAGTAAATGATGGCATCCTCTTGGGTACAACATTCTGGAGGTAAAGTAGTCCCTCATTTGGATCTCAGGGTGGGGACTATTCAGGAGGATGTCTACATCAGGAGAAACAAAACTGATGTTCTACAGGTCGGATTGTGAAATGTTAGATCCCTCAATTGGGGAGGTAGGTTAGAAAATTGAAAAAGGATAGTGGATAGGTTGAAGTTAGATATAGTGGGAATTGGTGAAGTTTGATGGCAGGAAGAACCAGACTTTTGGTTAGATGAATGCAGAATTATAAATACAGAATCATATAGGGATAATACAGGAGAGGGTTCAGTAATGAGTAAGAAAAGAGGAGTGGGGGTAAGCTACTGTGAACAGCATAGTGAATGCATTAAAACATAGCCAAGATAGATACAAAACCATGGCTACAACTGCAGTACAAGTTTATATGCCAACTAGATTCATAGATGAGAAAGAGATTGAAGAAATGTATGATGAGGTAAAACGAATAATTCAGATAGTTAAAGGAGACCAAAATTTATTTGTGAGGGACGACTGGAATTCGAGAATAGGGAAAGGAAGAGAAGGAAAAATAATAGGTGGATATGGTCTCAGGGAAAGAAATGAAAGAGGAAGCCACCTGACACATTTTCCACAGAGCATAATTTAATCATCACTAACACTAACACTAAGAATCATAAAAGAAGGTTGTGTATGTTGAAGACACCTGAAGACACTGGAGCTCTCAGATTAATTATATTTTTTATATAATTCTTACTTAGAGTTTCATCAAAGAAAACACCATCAATTAGGATCCTACTGTCTTTATCCACCTGTGTTGCATCACTGAGACTAAATTGTAGGACACAAAGAAGGACAGCGATTTAGGAACCAGATTTTAAATTACATGATATTTCCAGAGGCAGGTGTGGACTCAGACCACAATTTATTGGGTGTAAACTATAGGTTAAAAGTGAAGAAATTGGGAAAAAAGGAAGGAAATTAAGGAGATGGGAAATGGATAAGTTGAGAGAACCGGAAGCTGCTGAGAGTTTCAGAGGGAGCATTAGGTAACAGTTGATTAGAACAGAAAAAAAGAAAACAGTAGAAGATGAATGAGTAACTTTAAGAGATGAAATAGTGATGACAACAGACTATCATATAGGTAAAAAGACAACACCTAGTAGAAATCTGTGGATAATACAAGAGATACTGAATTTAATTTATGAAAAAGGAAAATATAGAAATGCAGCAAATGAAGCAACTGAAATGGAATATGAACGTCTAAAAATCACATTCATAGACGCTCAAAATGTCTCGGCAGGAATGACTAGAGGACAAATGCAAGGATTTAGAAGTATAGTGCACTAGTGGAAAGATGGATACCACCTTCAGGAAACTTAAAGAGGCTTTTGGGGGAAAACAGAAGCAACTGTATGAATATCAAGAGCTCAGATAGAAAATCAGTCCTAAGCAAAGAAGGGAAGGTCTCTCAAAGCTCTGTTAGATTCTTCTCGCAGTATCGTATCTCCCATCTCATCTTCATCTACTCCCACTTCCCTTTGTATAGTATTGCCTTCAAGTTCATCTCCCTTGTATAGACCCTCTACATACCCATTTCACATTTCAGTTAGGTAGTTGGTTCCATCGGTCATTTTGCACTCTAGACCATAATGATGTGGAACGAGTCATAATACATTCACATCACGAATTAATTTGTACTTGTGGTTACATTCTGAACATTTCTATTTTTTTTTTACAAAAACTTAAAGCTATACAGAAGTGAGTTAGCAATCCCTACCCTCCACTCTTTAAACATTACAGTAAAAGAAATTCTTCTGTGGAATATGAGTTGTGAAGAAGAAACTTTCTCAGTTTGTAGTCAAATTTTACTTTGCTGTCTGTCAGGTATTTTATATCAATGGGTAAATGGTCAACAGATTTGTTGCAGCATTGTGCACCAGTTTTTGTGCTAAAGAAGAACCTAATGTGTAGTAATGAATGTCATTTTTCCTTCTGGTATTTTAATTAAGTATCTCATTGTTCCTCTTGAACTGTAGTGCTTTATTTACAACAAAATCCATGAGGGAATTAATATACTGTGAAGCAGAACTCGAAATGCCCATCTCTTTAAACAGATGACTACAAGATGATTGTGGGTGAGCACCACATACTATTCTCACAGCACATTGTTACACAATGAAGACTTTTTTCTTGAAGGTAAGTTATCCCAGAACATAATTCACTATCACATTATTGGATGAAAATATGCAAAATATCTCAACTTACTGATTTGTCTCTCCTAAGATTTGCAATGATTCTAAGTGCAAATGTGGGTGAAATAAGTTGTTTTAGGAGTACCATAACGTATTCTTTCCAATTTAAATTCTCATCAATATGGACCCCTAAGAATTTTGAAACTTCCACCTTCTTTATTATTTCCTCACCATGTGTTACACTCATCATTGATGCAGTACCTCTAGATGTGTGTCTTTTTAAAATTGAGACCATTCACAGAAAATCAGTCAATGATACTTTTAAGAACATTATCTACCATTTACTCTATCTCTGTATGTATGCTTGAATTGATTACAATACTAATGTCATCTGCAAAAAGAACTAATTCTGCTTTTTGTACACTAGATGAAAGATCGTTTACATATATGAGGAACACCAGTAGACCTGTTGAACTTTGGGTAATCCCATACATGATTTCTCCCCAATCAGAATTATGTCTCTGAACTATATTGCTTGAATTACTAAGTACAATTTTGTGCATTATTTTGGTTAAATAAGATATTATCCATTGGTTGACAATACCATCAATCCCATAAAATGTAAATTTATTTAGTAGAAACTGTGATTCACACAGTCAAATACCTTAGAGAGGTAACAGAAAATACCAACTAGTGGTATTTTATTATTTAATGATTGTAAAATCTGGTTAGTGAACATGTAAATGGCATTCTCAGTAGAGCAATCCTTCTGAAACCTAAACTGTGGTGTGCTAAGGATACTATTGTTGCTAAGCTGAGATGCTATTCTACAAAACATCACCTTCTCAAAAATTTTGGAGAATGATGTCAGCAGTGAAACAGGTCAGTAATTATTGACAACTTTTCTTATCACCTTTCTTAAAGGTGGGTTTAATAACGGCATATTTCAGTTTCTCCAGAAAAATGCCTTGAGTCAGTGATGCATTATATACTTCAGATAGTACTGGACTTATTACATGCCAACAAATTTTTAGTACTCTATTGGAAACACAATCAAAACCAGATGAGCTTTTATTTTTGAGAGAATGTATAAGTGCCTCATTTTCGGAAGGAGAAGTTGGTGATACATTCATGTGACTGAACTTAATGAAAGTTAAATTTTCAACATACTCTATGATTTTGTTCTTGAACTTTTTGTCCCTAAGCTTTCTGCTACATTAAAGAAATGATTATTAAATGCATTTGCTACCTGTGACTCATCATTTATAGCTCTTACATTCTGTTCTGTAGTGCTTTTGTGTTGTTTTGTGGCTGGCTGTACAGTCTCTCACTTCACTACATTCCATATTGCCTTAAGTCTTTTGACAGAAGTACTGATTCCTGACATTATGTGCATGCTCTTTGATTTTTAATAACCTTTCTAAGTAATTTTGAGTATTTTCTGTAGTGTGCAACTACTGCAGGATCCCTACTCACTCTTGCCAAAAGATACATTTCTCTTTTCCTTTCACAAGATGCTTTAATCCCTCTAGTGGCCCATGGTTTTTTAACTGGCTGTTAAGTGTCCTTTCTCACTAAATTATGCAGAAAGCTATTTTCGAACAATGATATGAATTTACCATGGAAGAACAGATTAAATTTTATGTTAGCATTTGGTTCATTATAAAATACATACATCTCCTGTAAACTATTCTTTCTCCTAGGGTCATTAATTATTCTGATTTCCAGTCAGGCGTATCCATACTGTAAGGTGCTAACTGTGCATCATGACCATTTGTTACTGGGTAAACAGATATTTTCTTACTTAGAGTTTCATCAAAGAAAACACCATCAATTAGGATCCTACTGTCTTTATCCACCTGTGTTGCATCACTGAGACTAAATTGTAGGACACAAAGAAGGTTTATATATCATTTTTCCTATCGGTATTCTGTAGAAAATCTATACTGAAGTCACCACGGACTATTGACTGCTTGCTGCTGTCTGACACATAGCAGTGTAAGGAATCCACATCCCAGTGGGGATGTATATACAGCTACAATTAAAAGTGAACTATTTTTCAGAATTATTTTGCTAGCACGCACTTCTATGTGTTGATCACTATGATCACTAAAAAATCTATTTGACCCTATGTCTTTGAAATTGTGCTCTGTCTTAAAGTATGTAACAACTCCTCCTTTACCTACGTTACTTCTGCATCAGTAAGCTGCAGTAGTGTAATCTTTCATATGTAACTTATCTAACCTTCTGGTTACGTGGCACTCAGACAGGCACTGGATGTCTGTCTTTTCAGAGCATTTTCCAAACAGACAAGAAGCTCTTCTACTTACTACTCAGTCCAATAATATTTTGTTGATATAAACTGCCCTTAATTTTCTGTGCATTATAAGGCATTTTTAGGGCTTTTCTGTTATTTCCTCTTATTTCAAAAGAGGGTGCCTGAATCCTGATTCCAGCCTAACTAACGTGCCTCTCTGACACCAATTACCACAGGGATCTTGCTATGTTTGATGGTGACTCCAGCATATTATGTGCAAGAAGCTCAACAATATTTTCATTTCCTGTTCAGGAGACTAGATGATATTTCGTCAGAATCACTAATAGCCTTGGGAGAACTAGCTATGACTAAACTCTTCTATCCATTGTGCAAGATGTATGAGACAATCGAAATACCCTCAGACTGGAAGAAGAATGTAATAATTCCAATTCCAAAGAGAGCAATTGCTGGCATACGTGAAAATTACGAAGTACCAGTTTAATAAGTCATAGCTGCAAAATACTAACACGAGTTCTGTACAGAAGAATGGAAAACCTGGTAGAAGCCGAACTCAAGGAACATGAGTTTGGCTTCTGGAGAAATGTAGGAAAATGTGCGAGGCAATACTGACCTAATGACTTACCTTAGAGCACAGGTTAAGGAAAGGCAAACCTACGTTTATAGCATTTGTAGACATAGAGCAACGTTTTGAAAATGTTGACTGCAGTACTCTCCTTGAAATTCTGAAACAGCAGGTGTAAAATACAGGCAGCGAAAGGCAATTTACAACTTGTACAGAAACCAAAAGCAGTTATAAGAGCTGAGGGACATGAAAGGGAAGCAGTGGTTGAGAAGGGAGTGAGCGGAGTTGTAGCTTATCTCCGGCGTTAGTCAATCCATATGCTGAATGAGCAGTAAAGAAAACGAAAGAAAAATATAGAGTAGTTATTAAAATTCAGGGAAAGAAATAAAAACTTTGAGCTTTGTCGATGACATTATAATTCTGTAAGAGACAGCAAAGGGCTTTCAAGAGCAATTGGGCGGAATAGACAGTGTCGTGAAAGAAGGATATAAGATGAACATCAACAAAAGCAAGACAAGGATAATTGAATGTCGTCGAATTAAATCAGGCGATGCGAAGGGAATCAGATTATGATAGGAGATACTTAATAGCTGAGTTTTGCTATTTGGGCAGCAAAGTAACTGATGATCTCTGAAGTTGAGAGAATATACAATGTAGACTAGCAATGACAAGAAAAGCATTTCTGAAGGATAGAAATTTGTTAACATCGAATATACTTATAGATTTAAGTGTTATGAAGTCTTTTCAGAAGGTGTGTCTGGATTGTAGCCGTGTACAGAAGGGAAACATGGACGACAAGCAGTTTAGACAAAAAGAGAATAGAAGCTTTCGAAATGTCATGCTACAGAAGAATGTTGAAGACTAGATGGACACATCGCATAATGTTCTGAATAGAACTGGGAAGGTAAGAAATTTGTGGCATTACTTGACCAAATGAAGAGAGAGGTTGACAGGGCACATTCGACATCAAGGGTTCATAAATTTAGTGGAGGGCAGCGTGTGGGATAAAACTCGTAGACAAATACAGAAGTATATAGGTTGCAGCAGTTATACAGAGATAAAGAGTTTCATACGGGATAGAGTACCGAGGAGAGTTGTAACAAATCAGTCTTCAGACTGAAGACCACACTAACAAGAAGTAATGTTTAAATATGGCACACGTTGTGTATTTATGTGCCTCATCCAATTAGCGCCATACTTTTTCTTAACCTATTCTTGTAGGGCGTCTATTAAATTGTATATACGACTTCTTTCAAAAATCAATAAGGCCGAAATTAATATGACTTTTCTCACACTTGGCTGTACAGACATTCATACTTGTATAGCACAACTGAACGTTTTGTTTCATTTAGTTCATTATAGGTTAGCAGGAAAGATACTGAAATTTATGCTTTCATGTATAATTTGTTACGTTCCGTCTAAATCACCACACACCATCACAACATTACAAAAAAATGAATAAATTGTCAAGTAGCCGCTGTCACTAAGCTCTCGAAGTGACTTACTTAATATGACCTGAAAATAATTTGCTAATCCAAAAAGATGTTCTTTGTGAGCAACTACTACGAGCGCACTGGCTGTTTTGATTAAAAGAAAACGACTTGGATTAGGTATGAGAATATGTATTTAAGTACTTCCACGTAGGCATCGGGCTAACCCTAAAGCTTTCTTTCTTATATTACCTGATAAATTTGATGTTCCACTTGATTAAGTTTACGAAGGGAGCTAAAATGAAACAAAGATATGAGATTTGCGCTAACTTAATAATTATTATTGACCTCATAATTTACAGAAGCGTTGTACAATTAAACTGATTAAGGTACAATCATCAGCTGCGCTCCGCATAGTCATACAAAGATCGGTTCCTTAATACACGTTTGAAAATGCCATGAAAAGTGCAAGATCTACTTGGTGCATGAAGCACCAACTTATTACATCTGATCCAGAGTTAAATTCAGTTCAGAAACACATCTGCCGCACACTGATTGTAGCCATTACTGCCAATCTGCTAGCACATTCAATGTGAAGAACTAAGTAAGCAAGCTGCTCGAATGCGACACGCCAAGCCGTTAAGAAAAAGTATAAATATTCTTATGCTGTTTAGCAAACAAATAGAGATGGGCAGTATATGTTTGTTGTTCTCACGTCCTCAATAAGAACTCTTTACTCCACTCACGCATAGCTCTCTCTGTCCCTTTCGGTGCATCTTATTATAGAGACACTGATTACCATTTCATACCAATGTCACTCCCTCTACCGACAGCAGTACCAAAGCAGAATACATCAGACAACTGTCTGGCCATCACATACAATTTCTAGCGAACATGTTCTGGTCCGTGCTATCTGTCTCCTCGCCACGACAGCCACAAACACATACCGACGGAGTGCCACATTCCAACTGCCACTTTCTCGCTTCGAAAACTACCCTGCCCAAATAAGGTGACCACAACCTCACTATTCATTGGCTGAGACAAATTCGTTCGAAAGACCACAGGCAAATACCTAAATGTATCGATGTAGCAGAGAAAGTGCGGAAATCGATCAGTTAGTTACTGATACAAAAGCAAAGGTGTATGCCAGTAATCCACTTGTAAATAAATGAAATCTATGAAAGATGGCTGATTAAAGCAGACACCTTTCATACTTACATATTACGTAAGGTCAAATGCACTTTTGTTTTATATTTCAGGAATCTATTTGGTAACTTGCATTTGCTTGACAGTGTTTTGCATGCATAGAATATAAACCACAAAGAAATGAAGACATGCAGGTAAAAACCATCCACATACATTTTCTTACATACGCTGTGAATTCGCGAGAAGGAAACAAAGACATCCAATTTCTAATCTATTCAAGTCGTCATAACTTTTATACTTCAAACGCCAACTGCGAGATCGATATAAAGGTTGGATACCTCACCTAATGTGCACTAGGTCTAAGTTTAAACTAATACACTAGCTGAGAGGCAGTAAAGAGCACTTGCCATGCGACATACCAATGACCTTTCTAGTGCCTCAAAACCATGTTGATGATAGATACTTCTATTTGACCAATATGAACGTCTTTTTACCAAAGAATAAAAAAGAATACTGAGTGCGCTGGCCTATCCTCAGCGATTAGATCCGTCTTCCATGGTGAAGGCCCACCAGTGCCAGCCCCTCCACCCATATGGGGAGAAGTTCCTGATTCAGACACTAATTAAACAGACACAGAGGAAATGCAGTCAGTTAAGTGGACACTTTCCAGAAAAATGATCACATTTAATAACACAGGTAGGTGTGAATGATTTAGTTCGTGATTTATACTTATCCAAGGAGTATACACAAATTTTTTATCTTCATATCTTAAGGAGCGGAATATATTAAAAATTACTCACTTCATACAATGTAACAAGAATCTGGTGCTTTACTTCTATATGGTGGGCAAGTTTTGTGCTCATAGCGTTGTAATGGTTTTATTGATACACATCACATCATGCTACAGGTTGGCATTTGTGTACAGACATTCCAAGACAAGTCTGATGTCTGTGCTATTAGAGTGGCGGCTTGAGCAAAGCTATACCAGTGTGCTGTAGTGTGGTGGTCTATAGCCTTTTGACTTGCAAGGGTAGTAATCATAACTAAATTAAATATATTATGTCAGGTATATAAATTAACTGCTTAAATATATATATTTTTTTGTAATTTATCGTTAACACTGCAAAGAATCAAATGAAATGCAAAAAATTATAGTAGCAGCAGTAAGCGAACCTGAACCAACGAACTGCCAATCAGT
This sequence comes from Schistocerca serialis cubense, assembly GCF_023864345.2. Taxonomy (NCBI): domain Eukaryota; kingdom Metazoa; phylum Arthropoda; class Insecta; order Orthoptera; family Acrididae; genus Schistocerca; species Schistocerca serialis. The sequence continues at coordinate 531,463,745 of NC_064645.1, forward strand.
GCACTTGATCAGTGGACATCTAGCCAATACGTGAACCGCTGATAAAAATTCTTCATACTCTATGCATAAATCATTAGAGAGCAGAACTTGAAATGGGCATCTACCTGCTTCTACTCACATAGTATGAGCCATCAGGAGGGTGTGGGATGAAGCTCACGAATTTGATGAGCCTCAGCTCACACCCTCCTGCTTTTACTCTTACCATATGGAGAAGATACATCTAAATCTTTAAATCTTACTTTATCGTCCAAAGATCTCCTGGAGAAGGGTCACTTTAACATATTGTCCATAGAAAACACGTTCGTACTAAATTTACTCATATACTCATATTTTTTAAGGTCATCCATAGCCTTTTGACTTAACAAGGATAGTAGTCATAACTAAACTGAATACATTAATTTTCCATTTGTAAATTAAACTGTTGCAATATCTTAAAATTTTATAATGAATAGTTTAATTTTGTGATGAATAAACAAAATGAAAAAAAAAATGATCAAGGCAGCGGGAATCAAACCCTTACTCACGAACTGTCATTCAGTGCACTTGACCACTCGGCCACAGGTGTGCTCCAGGGAAGTGTGCTGAGACTATTGTTGTTGATGTTGTGCATGAATGACCTCACATACTATGTTAATAGTCATATCTGACTTTTTGCAGATGATGCAGTTATCTACAGTTAAGTATTTTCTGAGAAAAGCTGCACAGATATTCAATCAGATCTTGATTGTATTTCAAATTGGTGCAGTGATTACAAATCACTTGAAGGCTTCAGAAGTGTGAAACAGCGCACTTCACAAATCGAAAAACCATGGCATCCTATGACTACAGACTCTGTCAACTGAGACAAATACATTATATATATATATATATATATATATATATATATATATATATATATATATATATATATTAAATGGAATGATCACATACTCTCAGCCATAGACAAGACAGGTGGCAAACTAAGTAGTTGAAATCAGTCTACAAAGGATATTGCATACAAAACACTCTCGCGACCTTTCCTAGAATACTGCCCGAATGTGTGAGACGTATGCAAGATAGCACTAATAGGCGATACTGAAAGGATACAAAGAAGGGCTGCACGAATGGCCTCAGGTTTGTGTGACGCATTGAAGAGCAGCAACTGGCAGACACTTGAAGATAGATGCAAACTATCCTGTGGAAACCTGCTTAGAAAATTTCTAGTGCAAACGTTAAATGGTGACCCTAGGAATATACCACAGCGCCCTGTATATCGCTCTCACAGGGATCACAAAGATTAGACTTATAGTAGTGTGCACAGATGTGTTAAAGCAATAGTTCTACCCATTCACCATATGTGAACGGGACAGGACAAAGGCGTAATAAATAGTTCTATCAGATGTGCCCTTCGCCTTTCCATAGTCGTCTGCAGAGTAAAGAGGTAGATGTAGATGTAAATACGAGTGCATTGTTGGATTTCCTTTGTCTCTGGGACAACTGTGGATCAGACAAATATTGTACTAATGAACAGAGGTCACCATGAGAAGAACTGGCCCAGGGAAAGAAAATACGGAATATGTGCTTTGTTGGACACTCAAAGTGTCTTACTTCCACCAGACTTATCAAGAATATTGTAAAGGGGCTGGACTAAAGTAGTAACGGTTTCATGCATCTACATCAAGTATTACCTGAATTAAGAGGTGCAAAACTAAAGACGCGATTTTTATAATACCACAGATTAGGAAGCTAACGCGCCATGACAATTTTGAAGAAAAATTGGTCAGTCAGAGCTTGCAGCCTGGTGTTCTTTTAAGCAGATCGTTGAAAGATTACTACAGAATACGAGAGCAGGAAACAAAGACACCATGGTCTGGCAATATCTCCTTTACTACTCTAGAGAAAGCTTATAGAGAACTATAAATCTTAAGCTGCAGAACGTCGCTAAAAAGGCACTTTCTTCGTTCTTACTTAGATATCTTCCATGCCAATCAGGGACCAGTTAATGACGAGTACAGACATATTGCAGTTGGAAAGCTGCTTTACAGGTATGTCGAACCCTCCAGTGTTAAGCGACTCCTATTAGCTTTTGAAGTGTGAAGCAAATGGTTCAAATGGCTACGAGCACTATGGGACTTAATTTCTGAGGTCATTAGTCCCCTAGAACTTAGATCTACTCAAACCTACGTAACCTAAGGACATCACACACATCCATGCCCGAGGCAGGATTCGAATCTGCGACTGTAGCGGTCGCGTGGTTCCAGACTGTAGCGCCTAGAACCGCTCGGCCACCCCGGACGGCTATGTGAAGCATCTAGGCCGTGGAGAAGAGAATTGCCATCAACAGGACTCAACTATCCACCTACAATGTCATCAACCAGCAAATGAATGCTGCTATTTGATGTTAAAAATCGACACAGTAACATACTTTTATGATGGTAAGTACGTTATAATTGTACAGAGGTAATGTAAGAACTATGTAGATCACTGTAGCGTTTACTTTTAGGCATGGCTATTTGAAAACCTCCATAACTAGAAAAAAACTAAGTACATTTTCAGAATCAGCAGGTCCAATTTAGTTAGTCCCTCATGTTTTATCTCTGTACCTGATTTTTTAAAATGTTGATTAGTATTATCAGCAGTCAAATGATTGTTCGAGAATCTATATGGAAAACGAGTAAGAACTGCAACTATTTGATAACTTGTCGACATATGTAATCCTCACAAACTATAAGGAGGAACAAATCGATTTCCTTTATGAGACGAGACCTTGTCTTGCCTCCTAAGAGTACATGAAGTTTGAGTGATCCATGAAGATTTCTTTAGATTTTGCAGTGAGGTGACATAACCTGCTGAAGTGGAATTTGTTTAAGCTGGTGACGTGTTACATGCTATATACAATAGCAACTATGGTTTCCACAATGAATAACTATGGATATAGACTTCATTATTTTTAGAATTGGACATCCCAAATGCTCATCATAGTTATCAATCACCAGTAGCGGAAGACTCATTCATGTATGATGGCAGCAGTGAGTGGAGTAGAGTGCCCCACCATAGTCTGTGAAATGTGCCTTTTGTTGGTCTAGATAACAGCAGTCGTCGCCATATGTTAACAGAGAACCTTTTGCCCTTCCCTGAAATTCTCCCCGTGACATCCAAACTGCTTGTTGGTTTAGTGGAATGACTGGCAGATTTCAGAAACTGCTGCCACAATCTCTTTTTGCTCGCTTTAATAAGACGCTGAGCTAACCTCACAATCTGAAATGTTGCAAAGTCCCGAGGACACCAAACGAAAAATGAGTTACCACCGTTCCTATCTAACACCACCACTTGCATTAGTAACAGACTCAATCCGGTGATGGAGAGAGTCCACAAGTTTCTTTAGGTAAGCCATATCCAATAAAAGTTCAATTAAACCATTCTCTGTGTCCATCACTCTTATTATTTCACGCCACGACGCATTTTTAGAGTTTACAATCTCATCTTTAGGTGGAACAGTGATATTATGCTACAGTTTTGCTAACTAGATGCAGCCAGCTTTTTGTTGTGGCTACAAAAACGTATAAAAGGCTCTTATTAGCGTAATATGGCACTAAGGTATAAATTTTAAACGGTTGTTGAGTTACTTAAATCTCTTCCAGTGCACAGAGTTCTGTGGTTCATCATAAACGTACATTTTGAACTGAATTTGTCTCGCAGAACGCAAACCAATAAAACAAACCAAAGAATGTAATGATGTAATGATATAGTACCTTGCCTCCGAGACAATTCTTTAGTTGAGTCCTGTTAATGATAATATGATTCCTTTTCTACTAGGGATTTTTGTGAGTGTGAATCTGATTATATTTATCTATCGTAATATTCAATTATTTGAAAATTCTGATCTATCTGTTAAAAAACAAAAGATGAAATAAGCTATTTATACCGACTGTGCAATGGCGTGAAAAATCTATTTTTCGTTACAATAGGTGCAATGTTTTTTGCTTGGTAATCGCCATAGGAAAGTTTCAAACATAGCCTGTACTCTTATTGCACTATGGACAAAATAACGCAGATGAAGATATAAATGAAAGAAAGGTTTGTAAGTAAAAGGAAATTCAAGCAAAATGAGGAATAGATATAATGAACGCAATAACCAGGAGAAAAAAAGAGAGTGATAAAAAGAAAAGAAATAATATCGAAATTAATACATAAAATTAATTAAAAACACATGAACAAAGAAATCAAGTGGAAAAAGAATGATAGGAAGAAAAATGATATTATGATTAAAATGATGTGGCGAAGGAATGGAAATAAAAAATTACATTTAAATCAATTAACTGAATAAAAAGGATGATCAAAGTCAGTTTGTTAAAGATTTAAAAATGAAAAGGAATTAATGCAAGTGACAGATTCGAACGCACATGTGAAGCCCTCACTATATCTATTACCCCACGCAACCAGTCAATGTAATACAACTTTTTTAACTGCATTAAGCGTCACGCAAAATTCCGATTTTTTTTTTGTCAATTACTCACAAATGAAGGCCCATCACGGTGAACGTGTAATACCTGGGATCTTAACCCACATAACCGTATAGACGGTTTCAAATAGTCGATCTCACCACTGGAGACCTCTCTTTGTTAAAACATCCAGTAACTATACACCTGATTTTTCAGCCTTCCTCGTTGCACGCAAATGTTGCACGATTTTGGAATGACTGCAGTTCATGACATTTGCCATTTCTGCAGAACAGTGACATGAATCACTGTGGATTAACGCGTTTAGACGATCTTCATTAAACCCCAGAGGTCTTCCTGAAAGTGGAGAGTAACTGGTGTCAAAACGATTCTCCTTAAAACGAGAAAATTATTTTATTACCGTGCTTTGACCAATGGCATTATCCTCATACATGGTGTAAATGTTTCTGGCTGGATCCTCGGCTTTCACCCCTACACTGAACTCAAACAGAATTATTTGCTTTGTATGTTCTTCACCGTCCTTTATCTTTATTTGAAGTCGACTGTGAAATGTTTTCTTCCAAGGTAAATAATCACTGATGTCTCGAAATAATGGCTGCCATTAGAGAAATGTACTCGCTTGCTCACCTGTGTCTTCGGTGGCAGCTGACTATGGCAGATGATCATGGTGGTCCACAGAGATATGAGAGTCAGCTATCTCGTAAATGATCAAATTAATTTAATTCTCATTATCACCTGGATGCGCCATCTTGCTTTGTAGACTTCACTGATAAAACGTCTATAACTTTGTGGAAAGGAAACTGGAACATGATGTGCTGGGATAATATATGAACACTTTTTTTAAAGTACAACAGTGGATGCTCATGTGACTGTGTATTTGAGTGATGTGCTGTCACTTTATTAATGATTGACTGTTAAGTTTGGAGCCGACTTTGGTCCTCACACTGAATGCCTTTTAATGTTAGTTTGATGAGTTTTCTCTGTCCACCTTGCCTTGTAAAATTCTGATCAATAAATTGTCACCTCTTGTAACACATTCCATTTTACCACAGGAGTTCAAAGTGTCTCCTCTTTTCCTAGCAAAATAAAGTCTTTATCCACTTAGTACATGGTATATGTTAGTTCTTTCTGTCTGTCTTTACATAGACAAGTCCCAGCTTCAAATAACTCACTTTCATGTATTACTTCCATCTTAACAAAATTTGTACAGAATAAATTTATCATATTGGACCAAAGCATTCCCTTTTACTTATAAATAGCATACATTGGAAGTTACACAGAGTATAACAAGATATTCACAGAATTTATATTTAAATAAAAAACTAATGTTGTTCAAAATATATAAAATCATCAGTACATACATTGTCTATCATTGATAATGCACTACAATAGTTTGTGTGGAGGAAATCTCCACCATACGTTTAAATTATGAATACTGCATATGAGCGATTTTTGTATCAGAATTTGAATGCTGTATTTGGATTTTAATTAAAAAGTTCAATGATATTTTTCCCCTTTGAAATAAAAATGTAAAATTTCATTATTTATTGATGCCCATGAATAATTATTCAGATATATTGGACAACACATTTCTTACTTTGCTTTTGATTCAATGACTATACTTTCAGCTTTACATTAACAAAGAGTAAGTGTTGGTTATTCATGGAAACAAGACAATAATATGTATTTTGACACATGATCTATGAAAGTGGCATTTTTTGTGTGTAGTAGAAGTTATAGGTATGTACTTTTCCGAGATGAAGGAGTTTCCTTTCTGTAATTGATCTCTTATATTTTTATCTCAAAAGTTATCATTGAATTTTTAATTTTTTCAGCAAAACTATTTTAGATACCAGGAAAACATAATTTGTTTTAGAATTAAGAAAAATATTTTCAGTTACAGTCATTTGAAATCATTGAGCTTATTAAACAAGATATCAGTAATTTATTTCTTGAAATGTACTGAAAGACGCAAAACTGTTATGACGATTTATTCAGAGACTTTGTGGAGAAAAGCGAAATAGTGTGACGACTACTGTGAGGAATGGAGCCTGCTTTTCGACCTACTTGCTATTTTTTTTTCTGAGTGGAATTGCTGCAGATCACAGGAAGATAAATAGGTAAGTAGTGAATCTTCTTTTTCTGGCCTAACTTTGTCCGTAGAAGATGCAATGAGTGCATTGCAAGTTAAATAATCTGCCACTGATCACATCTCATCTTTGCAATTATCTTTTAAACTGTGTTCTAATTTTAATTTTAATTGTTTTGAAAGAGTTTCTGTGTCAAATGGAATACAGTGCTTGCTATATTCAGAGCTAGTAAATAACTTCGCCCTAGAACTTGAGCAGAGCAATCGAGTTGTCTGACAGCAACGACAACCAATACAGTGTATTTCTGGTTTTTATTGAATGGTAGGTTATATTTTGTTTTAAAGGAGTACAAAGTTTTTTAGTTAGTGCATTGATGGGTAATCTATGTTATATTGTGTTCAGTGCTTTCTGTTTAAATTCATAAATTCTTTAAACCTGGGATATAACTACTCACTTTTGGTTGCAACTAACAGATATACGTAAATATTTTACAGCTGCAATTTTTTCCAGTGATTTGTCACCCATGATGTAATTGAACAGTTATGAGTCTTCCCGTCTGCTTACGTGTAACTGAATCCACTGACAGAGCAACGTCTCGTAATTGGCACTGTATTCCATCTGCAGGAGCAGCCCCAAGGCATCATTATGTAATTGGAGGGCTTTATATTTTTAGAGGCTCACGCTTTGACATCTTTTGTTGGATAATGTTTTTGGTAATAGCAAGCGGCTTGCTATTGCTATAGTTACTCGTTCACAAATTGGCCATGGTGGACCTGAAACTCCTTTGATAGATAGGGATAACGAAGAAAACTGGATTATTGCGGAGTGTACCTTACGAAATAATCTGCGCAGACAAACCATCTGAAAACTGTAATTTCCCTAATTCCTTTAAGTCTGCGAGAACCGAAGTCAGTATGGTATTATCTCGCTTGCAGCTTCTCTGCTCTAAGTTCACGTTCTAAATGTTTGTATATTTTTGCCACTGAATCAGTTAGTTAGTTCCACAGACCATTCGAACGATTCTTTTGTCAAAGTGAGGGGGAAAGAGTTAATTTACAGGTTGTGTATACTTGATTAGGATTAACATTAATGAACATTCCTTCTCATGCAACTACACTTAAAAACAAGTTTATTTTTTTATACTTGCTATCAAATTTTATGAAGAAATTCGTTAGTGGAATCGAAGGAGTTGTCCAGGTGAAATGATTTTAAATTAATTTTAACTTTGCTTCGCTACCTGTCAGACATTTTTATTTATTGGACAACTGACCGAACATTTTTATTGCTGCGTGCTGAACTACTCACCGAGCCACTCCAGCTTTAACAATGGGTAATAAGAGGTCATTTTTCCCTCTAGTGTTGAGGGTATGTACGTCACTGTTCTTCTCAAATTGTGATGGATTATTTATGAGGAATTTCGTTAGTGTGACGGCGCAATTTAAATGCCTAGCTCCTTGATGAGGTACCTCCATGATGTCTGTAGGTGAACACTACATGCTTTTGTGCAGTCAGTACTTTCTTTCTAAGTTATAAGTTACCTCAGGAAATTATTCAGTGCTACATTATTGAGTGGAATATGTCAGGAGGTTGATACGTTTCTTTCCGAGATTAGTGGTTATACGAAGAGCAGAAGTAACTGAACTTAATTATTTGAGAAGCTCAATTATCTTCTTCCAGTTAAGTTTTTCATCACTATGCACACCCGAAAATTTGGATCATTCTACCCTCTTAATGTCGTGTATAATGTTTTTTTTTTTTTTTTTTTTTTTTTTTTTAAATTTAGGTAGAGTCCATTTTCAGAGTAACACATAACGATTCTTTGGAAAATGTAATTTACTAACTCTTCCGCTACTTTCTCTCATATCACTCGTGTTCACGCCTAGCCAACGAAATCTCGCCAGAATATCGGGTGTTTTCATTAAAAACACCTTTTCATTTCCTCATCCTTCTTCTACAGACAAATTCTCTCTCTCTGATAACGTCACTGCCGATGAAAAGTTAAATAGAGCCTTCACTCCTCCTTTTCGCAATGGAGCCTTCATTCCTTCCTTTCGCACACAGAATGCGTTCGATGTACGAGACTGTCGCAAGTGTCTCAGTACTCTTCTGGCTTAAAGAGCGAGCTGCGACGCGCCTCTCGGCAGCTGACTACTGACAGGTTTTGGGCGTAGCCCGGCAAAACCCACTCAGGTCTCTCCTTTAAAACGTTTGTCCTTGACCGCCGCGAGCCCGGGGGCCGATAGGTCACGCAGAAACGGCTTGCCACCTCGCTCATCACTTCCCAGGAAGTGTAATGACTGCCGCTGCTTAACTCATAGACTTAACAAACCGGCAGTAGCCGATAACACTACCTGGAGCGTTTGTTGACTGCCAGTACTCTTACAGTTGACCCCTCAGAATAGATTCATGCTTCTTGAGAGTGACGTCAAATGCTTATGATCTGTATGATACGTACTTAAAATGCTCATTATTCAACTCACGGAAAAAGTAGTCACAGATAATGACTACCGGAAAGTATTTCACAACAACGCAGGTTTTACGCCAGTCTTTTACTAACCGTAAAACCGATTTTCTTGAGTTAAACATCGGTAGTTTTCCAGAGGAATTTACAGCGACGTTCAGCGTGTTACATGATCCAATTGCACAGATACTGGAGTCTAGTGTAGTGGTTCTAAGTCATCCTAATTTAGCGCCTTCCTTTTGCCTTGGAATAGGGGCCAGCGAACACTCCCCGCCTCCCTCCCCCCCCCCCCCCTTCCAACCGTATCCCTTCTCTGTTGAGAGCCATTGCCACTTCAAGTTTTCCTAGTTTAAACATAACCAGTTTCCCCTGTGGACAACGTTCTCCCATTATAAACGGTGGAAAAATGGAAAAGTATTTACAGATACTAATTTCATATTAACATATGTGTAGTTATATCCAAAAAACTCTTTTTATAATTTTAATGAAATTTCTGTAAATTTACTTGACAGAACTAATCGTAGATTTCTGATTCCAAACACATTTTGATAAAATTTGGTATTACCAGATAAGCAATAAGTCTGAAAAAACCTAAGAAGTTTTTCAACATCATCTTTATGCTTTCTGTCGTTCCTTGGCTGCTTCTATACTATTATTATTGTCATTATTATTATTATTTATATCTTTTGGAAATGAGATCCTTCTATGCAACTGAATGAAAGGCTGCTTTCCTGCTTACACCAGGATGTCTGTGTCTACAGAACAAATAAAGAGGTATCAGTGTGCAGGCACCAAATACAAACAAAAGACGAACTAAAAACGCACAGCGACGATTGGCAGCTCTCTAAACAGCAAACACACAAATAAACAAAGTTTTTTTTTTTAAAAAAAGCACTCAGTGAAAAGGAAGCATTTACGTGAAATGAGTTCATAAACGCCGAAAATCGGACATCCTCGAGTGCGCGGGAAACGAGGTACAGTTATGGGGCTACCGATATGTAACAAGACCCCAAAAACTGCAAGCAGAATCAAACAGCAATCTAACTTTACAAAACTTGTGCTCCAAATAATTGTTTTTTTTTACCTGACAGTAAGAGAATAACTAAAAAGCTATAATATAATTACATATACAGAAACACATTTGTTATATGGATGCAAAAAAACGTTTATTACAGGCCAATGTGGATGCTTCTAAAGTAAAGTGAAGAAAAGGACGTAGGGCATAGAAGCAAACAGCCTTTTAACCAAAAGAATGAATATGGTCCCAGAGATTTTCTCAAGTCTCAAACATCTATGACGTATCGGTACAGACAGAAGTGATGAATTTGTAGCAAGGCTAGGATTCGATCCCAAGTCTTGGGCTCACGAAGCACATAAGGTAAGCACTACGAGGCTTTGCGCAGCTGCGCATCTCTTTCCTCAATCCAAATTCCCATTCACGCCTCAGCCCACTTGTGGGGTAGGCACGCTAAGGTAGTCCATGCTGTGGAAAGCCACTGTGCTGCTTTGCTGTAGCGATGAGCTTACCTGCTTACTGAGTGGAAGACCTGAGTTTGATCCCAGTATTGATACAAATTACTGTTCCACACTTCAGTCGCCGGGCTCTGTGACCGAGCGGTTCTAGGCGCTTCAGTTTGGAACCGCGCTGCTGCTACGGTCGCAGGTTCGAATCCTTCCTCGGGCATGGATGTGTGTGATGTCCTTAGGTTAGTTAGGTTTAAGTAGTTCTAAGTCTAGGGGTCTGATGACCTCAGTTGTTAAGCCCATAGAGCTTAGAGCCATTTTTTGAACCCACTTCAGTCTGCACAAATACATCACAGATGTTTGAGACTTGAAAAGGTCTCTGGAACCAAATAGGTTCATTTGATTAAAGCGCCTATGCCTGGGTTTCAGCCAGGATCCCTACTTTTCGTTCGATGTTGTTGTTGTTGTTGTTGTCTTCAGTCCTGAGACTGGTTTGATGCAACTCTCCATGCTACTCTATCCTGAGCAAGCTTCTTCATCTCCCAGTACTTACTGCAACCTACATCCTTCCGAATCATCTTAGTGTATTCATCTCTTGGTCTCCCTCTACGATTTTTACCCTCTACGCTGCTCTCAAATGCTAAATTTTTGTATCCCTTGATGCCTCAGAACTTGTTCTACCAACCGGTCCCTTCTTCTTGTCAAGTTCTGCCACAAACTCCTCTTCTCCCCAATTCTATTCAATACCTCCTCATTAGCTATGTGATCTACCCATCTAATCTTCAGCATTCTTCTGTAGCACCACATTTCGAAAGCTTCTATTCTCTTCTTGTCTAAACTATTTATCGTCCATGTTTCACTTCCATACATGGCTACATTCCATACAAATACTTTCAGAAACGACTTCCTGACACTTAAATCTATACTCGATGTTAACAAATTTCTCTTCTTCAGAAATGCTTTCTTTGCCATTGCCAGTCTACATTTTATATCCTCTCTACTTCGACCATCATCAGTTATTTTGCTCCCCAAATAGCAAAACTCCATTACTACTTTAAGTGTCTCATTTCCTAAACTAATTCCCTCAGCATCACCCGACTTAATTCGACTACACTCCACTATCCTCGTTTTGCTTTTGTTGATGTTCATCTTATATCCTCCTTACAAGACACTGTCCATTCCGTTCAACTGCTCTTCCAAGTCCTTAGCTGTCTCTGACAGAATTACAATGTCATCGGCGAACCTGAATGTTTTTATTTCTTCTCCATGGACTTTAATACCTACTCCGAATTTTTCTTTTGTTTCCTTTACTGCTTGCTCAATATACAGATTGAATAACATCGGGGAGAGGCTACAACTCTGTCTCATTCCCTTCCCAACCGCTTCTTCCCTTTCATGCCCCTCGACTCTTATAACTGCCATCTGGTTTCTGTACAAATTGTGAATAGCCTTTCGCTCCCTGTATTTTACCCCCGCCACCTGTAGAATTTGAAAGAGAGTATTCCAGTCAACATTGACAAAAGCTTTCTCTAAGTCTACAAATGCTAGAAATGTTGGTTTGCGTTTCCTTAATCTATTTTCTAAGATAAGTCATAGGGTCAGTATTGCCTCATGTCTTCCTATATTTCTGCGGAGTCCAGACTGATCTTCGCCGAGGTCGGCTTCTACCAGTTTTTCCATTCGTCTGTAAAGAATTCGCGTTAGTATTTTGCAGCTGTGACTTATTAAACTGATAGTTCGGTAATTTTCACATCCGTCAACACCTGCTTTCTTTGGGATTGGAATTATTATATTCTTCTTGAAGTCTGAGGGTATTTCACCTGTCTCATACATCTTGCTCACCAGATGGTAGAGTTTTATCAGGAATGGCTCTCCCAAGGCCGTCAGTAGTTCTAATGGAATGTTGTCTACTCCCGGGGCCTTGTTTCGACTCAGGTCTTTCAGTGGTCTGTCAAACTCTTCACACAGTATCGTATCTCCCATTTCATCTTCATCTACATCCTCTTCCATTTCCGTAGTATTGTCCTCAAGTACATCGCCATTGTATAGACGCTCTACATACTCCTTTCACCTTTCTGCTTTCCCTTCTTTTCTTAGAACTGGGTTTCCATCTGAGCTCTTGATATTCATACAAGTGGCTCTCTTTTCTCCAAAGGTCTCTTTAATTTTCCTGTAGGCAGTATCTATCTTACCCCTAGTGAGATAAGCCTCTACATCCTTACATTTGTCCTCTAGCCTTCCCTGCTTAGCCATTTTGCACTTCCTGTCGATCTCATTTTTGAGACTTTTGTATTCCTTTTTGCCTGCTTCATTTACTGCGTTTTCAGCACCTTCAGCCTGCATAAATACAAAATAGCCTTTCATTTAGCATAGATGGAGCACATATTCAAGAAGACGCTATTATGAATAATAAAGTATTTCAACACTACCAATAATCAAAAATAATTAAATTGTGGTCAAATCAGTAGTTTTTTTTGGAAAGAATGAATAATTCAAATTTTAATTACTATCTGATAGAAAAAGGAAAATGGAATGGCCACATTAATATTTAATGTCCAAAATGTTAATATAAATGGCAAATACAGTGAAATTTAAATAGAAATAATAATAATTTGTTACAATAGTCATATCAACCCATCTCATTAGTGGCACACTTCGTAGCGACACAAAATGTGTGTGAATTTCTATGGACCGAATTGCTGAGGTCATCAGTCCCTGGACTTACACACTTCTTAAACTAACTTATGCTAAGAACAACACGCACACCCATGCCCGAAGGATGACTCGACTCTTCCGGCGGGAGGGGTCTCGCAATCCCTGACATGGCCACTCAAACTGCACGCCACTCTACGCGGCTACAGCGACACAGAATTTGTGGTGTACCTCCTACGTAGTTGCTGCCTACAGGATATATGGTAAGGAGCAATATATTGTACGCTATGCAGGGTGAAGAAAAGTTCAAGCACTCCGACTTCGCAGCGCGATTCCTCACATACTTGCAATACAAAAATGTCTCTCACAAAATTTAGCCATGAACATATTTCTGGCAGTAAATGGACTTTACTGACTGGAAATCTGGCAACACTGCAATCACATGTATGGTAACAACTTCTGTCAGCCTATATCAGTAATGCTGTGCAGCTGGTGCAGTGAATAGCGTTTTGGGTCAGGATGCAGCAGGTCGAAGGTTCGATTCTGGGTCGAGGCGTATTTGTTCTCATTTGTGAATTTCATTCTCCCATGTAATACTGTAGCATACGACGTTTCGTAAACCACATGTATCCGACATTTACGTAGTACAGCTTTTTGTAACGGTGAATATAACAAAAACGTGATGAGACAAGTCAGAAATAGACAGTTGAAACAAATGACCTGTCATAGGACAGAATAAATACAAAAACAAAATTAATTTTGAGACGTTAAAGATGAATGCACAGTTAAGTAACCCAACATCAACTAGTCATTTACACTACATGCCATAAATACATCTGCTCAGATATAACACATTAGCAACCAGTGACAATAATAATTTACATATTAATGACCACATGACGGTTACAAAAGAATACTTTGTCCTCAGAGAAGAAGTTCAAAGCACCCCCTGCATGTCAAACATGGCGCAACCCGTTGGATCATACAGCTCTGGATTTTTGGCAACATGGCTACACCACAGATATAAGAGCAGCATGAAAACTCGTTATCAGTTTTTCCACATGTGTCGACGGAGTAGAATACACGTAATCCTTTAAGTGTCCACACAGGAAGAAATCCAGAAGATTTAGGTCAGGTGAATGCCGAGGCCATACAACTGGACCTTCCCATCCGAGCCATTTCCCTGGAATTGTTCTGTCTGTAACAACGAATCTGCAGGATGCATGGCACCTGCTACCGATATATAATTTTTATTTTGAATTGTACGTAACTTTTTGTAATTTAAATGCTTTCTTTTAATAAGTAAGGACATTGCTTCATTGTATGTGTACATTTAGGTAGAAGTCTGTTGATGTTTCGTTGTATTTATCTGTGTTTTACAGTGAAACTTATAACTCTGGGAAAAAGCCAAAGGAATTGTTATTTGCATCGACTAGCAACGATAATAGCAGTGCCTGTGCTTTGTAAAATCTTTGGGTAGGGAGTTGTTGCGCAGAGCGCGAGGAGAGAGGAGAGATGGGTTCCAGTGCTTGTAGTGTGCGGAAGTGTGGTGTTAACGCTCTCACAGTAGAGAGTACCATTTTCGGCTGCATCTGTACGCGCGCTGGCCAAATGTCTAAAGCAGCAGTACAGACAGTGGACTGGCGAAAGATGCTGTATTAATTACGATTCCCGTTCCTATAATTAGCTGTGACTCCACAATATGCTACAATCTTCAACAACAGCAGCAGTTCCAGCAACACAGTTTCGTCGTCGGCTCCGAGTTCCGTCGTATTCACAGCACTGAAGTAAGACTGTTCATTGGTAGAAATTATTAACAGCCAACCCAGCAGCACGACTGAATGTGATTTGATTGACAAAATTTATTCAAACAATAATCAGTTAAACTCAAGGCGATTGTGTCCTCATTGCCCCCAGACATTGTTACCAAGCAGGATCGTTGTTCCATTTTTTCCCTAATATGTTAACTGAGTATCATAAGAAACAAATTGAATAGTTACAGCCAGTTTATTAATGAATAATTTCTCTTTTAAATGAATAATTTCTCTTTAGCCTCAGTCTACTTTCAATTAACTGTTGTACAACACAGACTTCGGTATATGACTAAAGTAAATCGATTTCATTTTTCAAGTTCGAGAATCAATCACTGGAAAAAAAGCAAATCTAAAGAAATGCACAAATTAAGAGTGCGGAAGTTTTATTTATTTTACATATAGCTTGGAGCACATGGCTGTTTGGTTTGCTACATATTCTAGGAATAAAAATTTAGTTCTGTTCAAGTCAGTAAAAAAAAGGCTCAGTTGTTCAAACAATAATGTGAAATCCAATTTGCAAAATAAGTAACGGCAAAGTAAAAAGTGCTTGCTTTTTTTCTATATTTCTTTGATGACGTTATGCTGAGGTCACTGAAAGTCATTGTTCCGAAGTTCAGTACTAACATACAGTTTAATTGTATATTTTCAAATCATTACTCGATTGCCTTTTTCAAAATTTAATGCCAAACATAACGTAAGAGTGACTTCTCAGTTTTCTTTATCATTACATACTCACTTAAAATTAGTGTAACAAAAAATACATGTTTTGCTTTCCCATCATCTTGTACAGGCTTTTGGATATAAATTGCCGTAGTGGGCTGGCGACCGTTAATTACTTCGTTTTCGTTCATTGGTGTAACTTTTGGATTCATGATCAGTGGTACCCCTTTCTGTCCAGTGTTGTTCGTGAGTGAATGCACAAAATAACTTTCGTTTTCCAAATTATAGCCCTGTTCGGTTTAATTACTTTTATTTTTAGTAGACTTTACATCAGAAGGGTCGGCTGTAAACTTTCCTCCTACTTATCGGTATTACTTCTTCGGGAAAGATAGCCTTGTACAATTAGAAAAGATCCATTAGGCATACACGCGATCCACGGTCATATTTTATATCGCAAGAAAGATAGGCCGATTAGTAAGAGGGAGGTTACATGTCTAAATACTGTTGCACATTAATTTCGAAGTGTGGAGGTGCACCATCTTGTTGGTGTCATAACCTCTGCCAAAGAATGAAGTGGAACTTTTTTTAATGCATTAGGCAAACAGAGGAATGCATGATACCTTCGTGCAGTCAACTGGTCAAGCAACATGTAGGGACCCAGACTCCTGCTTCCCAATATTCTGGCCCAGATGTTGACGCCAAAGCGAACTCGCAGTTGTGGTCGCTGGTGACATGAGTGTTAACGTCACACCAGTGGTGGGCATTGTGCATGTTGAAGGCACCGTCACGAGTGAACTCTGCTTCATCTGACCATATTACAATGTTAATGAAGTCATCATTGGCCTCCCGTTATTGCTGGAACCATTCAGAAATGCATCTACAGATGGCGAACTGCAGGATGCAGGTGTTGCATTAAAGAATAATGACATGGGTGCAGCCCATGCCCATGTCTCATGTCAACAACCATGCATTGCGAGACACGCAGCTGACTTGCTACGCTACGTGTACTTCTCTGTGGTTCTCGGTGTACGACCAGTATGGCTTCCTCGGTAGCCGGAGCACGGCCAGTCTGTGGACGACCTGTCACGCGATGGTAGAAGGAAATAACCTGTCTCCTGAAAGCAAAGCTCCAGACCATGAAAATCATTTTTATCTGGATGACGTCGACTAGGATATCTAGGCGTGGCAACATCAGCTCAGTTATCGGATGCACCAAGGACCAGAAGCATATCCACATATTCATCGTTTGTGTACGTCATACGTCTACCACCCTGCTTTACATTAGCACAAGAAAAAAATGTGATATGTGTACGAATGTACAAGGAGTCTGTCACGGGCGAGTTAATCTGCTAGCAACTAAAGCCCGCGTCACCTAGGACGGCGGAGTGGAAAGGAAGTGTGTGTGTGTGTGTGGGGGGGGGATGAGAACTGCTCATGCGCGGCAGCAGAGAGCGCAAACAAAGGCCACGTTGCCGAACTGCGTTGCTTCTTCCAACAGTCAGGCTCGTTTGCCTACGGCACATCATATTATACGTTAAAATCTATGAGGGGAATAATAAATATTAAAACCAATTTCGATCAGTCGTCATGAGGGAAATATTAATTCACATCCTGACGACGTTGCGTCCACTGCTCCCCAGATTTATTCTGCGTGACGTCGCGAGGCGAGAACAGCTGATACAGCTTGGTGAAGACGTGAAGTACTATTTCTCTCAAAATGACAATGGTATAACGACAAGGTCATTGAAACTGCTTGGAATAATTTCCATTTATTGCGATTTGAACTGCACTATAAGTAAAAATTTAATGCAGAATAAAATTAACTTCAAACACAAACTGAAATCATTATATTTGCTTGGCAACTGGTTCTACTCACCATATTTTTTAAAAATGTGTAAGGTGTGTGTGTGTGTGTGTGTGTGTGTGTGTGTGTGGATGTGTTTGACTATAGTTAAGTGTAATCACTGCATGTAAAAATGAATTGGTGGTAGAAAAAGCTAATGTAAAAGGCTATCTTAAAAATGGTCAGTAAATTAACATATTTTTTGCTGTTAATGGGCATTACGAGTGTAAACTAACGCGTCCGACATTACAATGATAGACCACATTTATAATCCATTGAACAAGCAAACAATTAAATATCATCTCCGAATAATTCCAGGGAATGCTGACCGATAACATCGAAAACCACTGATATCCAGACAAGTAACAGTTACTGTCATTTTAGGGCCTTATCCAGTTCGTGCCTCGAAAAGGACAGAGGTCTAGTTGTGGAAATATCGGACTTCTGACGAGTTTATTCAGCTAAATTCTCTTGCGTTATTAGAGCACACAACATGGTGGGAGAAGCTAAACTTCTCCTTGGGCAATGTGTTGAACATTATAGTCTGCATAATTAAAAAGATACGAAGTCCTAATCAGAAAGGATAGGAAGTTTTCATTATTATGTATGGAACTGATATGTTGACAAACACATTTTTTAAATCATGGGTCTTTAAAACTAAGAAATATTATTACTTTATTCCAAAGTCTACAATAAATACCATCGTAACTTCTATTTGAGTCTGTTTCTGAACAATCTGATTGTAAATTTACGATGATGGGTTCAAAGCTTACATCCATCATCACTTCCCTGGCAAGTTCTTCTTTCTGAAGCTTTTCAGCATGTCGCACCGACTGTGCCCACGCTTTAAGTTGGGATGTTGTCTGTTGCCTCATGCACAAGCGATTCAGTGCATGTTATCTTGAATGATTTGTTTTTTTCCTCCCACATAGCCTTAAAACTCTTTGCCCATATTAATTCCATGGGGCTACACTGGCAGTGACACCATTGACGTGCAGGGAAGTCATATTTGTACGTTCTATCATGTGACTTGTATAAATTAACGAGCTGCGGGAGATCGCCACGAGTCTGGATTGTATTGTGCTTAATATTTTTATTGTTACGCCCGGAAAAATATCCACTTTTCTGTTGTTTGTATTAGGTGTTTTCTCTGTAACAGTTGAATTATAACTGGTAATGACCGACTTCGAAGCAAAGTATGACAAAAATGGTGGATCACGTCACGAAACTTACAGCGTTTATTTCCGAATGATAGTCAGTGCTGTTTTTCTTACACGTGAATACAAGTTTATCCTCAAAAAACAAAACCAGAAGAAGAATCAGCATGCAGAATAATTATCCTAGAACCTATTCTTATGAGAACTTTAATACCGCCAGCACCATCACTCATTTTCCAGCAGATCTTCCTGGAATGATTCTAACTGACCCATGTTTCATCAAGGTAATATGCTATTGAGCTACCTCCTTCTCTTGTATCGTGAATCTTTATGTGCGATACAGTTCATGCTGCATCTATGGCACTTCTTTGAACTAAAGACTCTCTTCTCAACATATCTGGAACCAACATCTTTTAAAATTCATTACATTGACAAAGCGCTTGCCACTTAAGCTTGCAAAACTGTAGTACGTTTCTGTGATGTCGGGCATTCTTCATTCACATGGAGCACTTTAAACATCGTTGTTAAAACTATCCATTTATGTTGCAGGTTCCTTGCGATTTCGATGCTTTCCAGGCGACATGAAACCAACTTTTTCTACAGTCCCTGTATCTCTGACACTTTCGTTTACAGTTCTCTTGCCGACACCACATGGTCGTGGGATCTATTCATGTGTTTTCAGATATCAACAGAAGGAGACCTGCTTTCAAATTCACGTTTGAAAAAGCTATAAATGCAGTAAATAATCCCCCTCGCCTGCTTGTGAAGCATTTACATTTACTGCCGTCACCTGACTTTCTTTTAATCGCACTTAACCATTTACATCTACACATTCACAGCTATACTGCCGCAAGAAAAGAAAAGAAAAAAATTGACAGTTGAATGAATAACTCGGTTGTCGCGAAGTACGGCAACAGTGCAGCATGTAGGAGCGAGATTCTCGCTCTCTAGCTGTAACTATGTGTTGGCCTCCCGATAAGAGAATGAATATTATTGGCTGTCAGTGGCTAGTGGATGGGGATGCGCAGAATGGCTGAAAATTGGTCCGCCTTCTTACAGGGCGAGAACAATAGTCCCTGGTTTGGAAGTTATTTGTAAAGCATGTCGCTAGGCGTACTGGTGACGCTAGGCCCAACGTAATGTAATGGACCGGGACCTGACACGAATAATGGTTGGCACTAATCGATGGGAACATTGGGGTAGTGTACAGAGAAAATAGGTCTGGAATCTAGTAGCTGCAATGGTACGAAACGATTCGCGTCCATGGCATGCAAAAGGCTATCTTAAAAGCTGGCCAATCAAAAGGATTGTGGCTCCATTTCTGTGTCAGTAGTACGTAAGTGCAAATGTTTTGTAGAACAATCGCTATAATCGCTTTATGACGATTAAGACGCCAGATACCGTACCACGAAACTATATTTAGCAAATAGAAAGAAATACACCCCGATCCAGAATCGATCCTCGGCCTCCTGAAGGCTAAGCTGAAATGCTATCAACTACCCCAACTTCACAGTGCTACTTCCACATACTGACGGAAGTAGTTACCGTACACGTGATTACTGTGCTGACAAACGGCCAATCTTTGACATCCATTTACTGCCGGGAATATGCGCAGGATGAAATTTTGTGACAGACATTTTTGTATTGCTCGTGTTTGAGGAATCGCGTTGCGAAGCCCGAGTGCACGAATTTTTTTTCACCCTGTATAACAAAGTTAATGGTTTATCACAGTAATAGTTATTTAGTAAAAAACTAAACAGTGTTTGTTTGTTTTTCCTTTGCTTCATGAGCGTCGCTGAGATTGGGCGAGGTGGAAGGCTATTCTACACGCAGCATGGAAATTTCATGTCGCTGGATTCAGTATTCACCTGGTCGACGACTGCCCATCATAAGAAGAATTCTGAAACTGCATCATATCTCCTGCGGCGGTTATGACTGTACAATAAAAAAAAGGATTGTTGGAAAATGTTTGAATACCGTTAATGTTCTAAAGCAATTCAGAGTTTGGTGTGCTGCAATATACGTTAATCAGACAAACTGAGTCACTTGAAAATGGCATAAAAGGCCGAAACCCAGGTCGCAATTAAATAAACAACAATTCAGTCAAATAGCAGTGTGTTCATTTAAAAATTATTCTAAGACTTGCTCAGCAACATCAAAAAACTGCTCTAAAACTCTTTCTGCCTACAGTCAAGCCAACTTCTACTCTACTGCAGGTTCTTTTAATGTGCGATGACATTACTATCCTTAGTGAAACTGAGTTAAGAATTATACGAGCTTTTGGATGGAATGAACAGTCTACGAGATACAGAATATGGATTGTGAGTAAACCAAAGAAGCCCGCCCGGTTATCCGTGCGACCTAACGCACTGCTTTCCGGGCGGGAAGGCGTGCCGGTCCTCGGCACGAATCCACCCTGCGGATTAGTGTCGAGGTCTGGTGTGCCAGCCAGCCTGTGGATGGTTTTTAAGGCGGTTTTCCACGTGCCTCGGTGAATGCGGGCTGGTTCCCCTTATTCCGCCTCAGTTACACTAAGACGGCGATTGATGAGCAACACATTCCCCACATACGCGTACACCATAATTACTGTACCACGCAACCATTGGGGTTAACACTCGTCTAGTGTGAGACACTCCCAGTGGGGGGTCCACTGGGGGCCGAAGCGACAGCAACCCTGGGTTCGGTGTGGGGCGGCGGTGGGGTGAGTGGACTGCTGTAGCCTGTTGTGGGGTTGTTAACCACGAGGGCTACGGCGGGGATGAAGCCTCTCCGTCATTTCTAGGTCCCCAGTTCCATACAATACAATACAATACAATACAAACAAAGTCGAAATTAGTAGTAGCAGCAAAATAATGTTAGCGACAAGCAACATCAAAACTGAGGACCCCTTAGCAGACGAAAAAGAGTGTATAGCACAGGCACAAGAGATTAATCCTCGTCAGAAGAGGCTTGCTCGTATCAAAAATAAGCCTTAATCTGAGAAAGAAGTTGCTGAGCATATTCCCTTGCAGCACTAAGTTGCATGTAATTGAATTACGAACTGTAATAAAAATGGAAGAGAAGAGAGTCGACGCATTGAGATTTGGTATAGAAGGACGCTGAAAAGTAAATGGACTGGTCCGGAATGAGGAGGTTTTTCTCAGATTCGGCAAGGAAAGCAACATACCGACAGCGTGGAACAAAGGGTGTTAAGAAATCAGGCGATAGCTTCCACACCATGGTCGTCTCGAGACCATTTTTCCACACAAGCGAAATATAATTTGACGCCTTCTTCCCCCCGTCTTCACACATTAGTTGGTTATCTTTAGGCTGTTGGTAACACTTTTGAAAATGAATGTGAATTAAGTGATCCTAGAAATAGGTTTTTTTAAATAAATAAGTATCACACAGACATTCCTCTGTAACTGTAATAAATTTCTGGGTCTTGTTCCAGGCCTAACTAATAAAAGAAAAAAAATAATTCATTAGGATTTAAGCAAACTCCTGAGGTCTTTAAAGGCTTTTGCTGAAAGCATAAAATTTGATAATGAAACTTTTTAATTCTGTAACTGGTTCACTTTCCATTCGTAAAAATGGAACAGGGACACCAAAAAAAATCGTGTAACCTTAAGCTGATGTATTAAACGTACAGACGATGTTTAACTGGATGATTAGCATCTAACATGTGTAGAAAACTCACTAGTACGTAGGCAAATTTTAGAAAGTTTGCCACGAAAGTACTGAAATTTGATGAAAACGGTCAAAAATTTTATGTTTGCAAATAGAACGGAAGACGCAAAATTTTGAATGATGCCAAAGAAAAATATTGTTAATAACTACATGTATAATTCTCACAGTTGTTCAGTATATGTAGTGACAAGATTTTCCTTGGATAAAAACAGAATATTGCAATTTTTCTAGTCTTTTACATAAAAAATCTTTCAAAATAGAAACTGGCTTCAAGACATCACATCCAGTGGCTAAAGTTAATAGTCAGTACTATCACTCATGACAAAATGTGACCTAAGGTATGTGTTTATCAACATGAGCTCTCAAAAACCCTTTTCACCACCAGCTAGGTAAGGTAAGGTATTAGATGGGGACATCGACAGGTGTAAATTCCAACTACATTTTTATTGACTACGACAATACTTGATACGGAAGTCGGAGGCAATTCGTAACCACAAATTTGTAATCATCACGCAAATGGCTCGTTGACAGACCTTTGTTTACTGGAACGTTTTTTCTTCTGCTGTTGTATAAATGGTTCAAATGGCTCTGAGCACTATGGGACTTAACATCTGAGGTCATCAGTCCCCTAGAACTTAGAACTACTTAAACCTAACTAACCTAAGGACGTCACACACATCCATGCCCGAGGCAGGATTCGAACCTGCGACCGTAGCGTTCTCGCGGTTCCCGACTGAAGCGCCTAGAACCGCTCGGCCACACCAGCCGGCTGCTGTTGCATACTTTCACCCGCATTCATTTTTGCTGTTAGCTGTGATGTTGTTGTTGTTGTGGTCTTCAGTCCTGAGACTGGTTTGATGCAGCTCTCCATGCTACTCTATCCTGTGCAAGCTTTTTCATCTCCCAGTACCTACTGCAACCTACATCCTTCTGAATCTGCTTAGTGTATTCATCTCTTGGTCTCCCTCTACGATTTTTACCCTCCACGCTGCCCTCCAATACTAAATTGGTGATCCCTTGATGCCTCAGAACATGTCCTACCAACCGATCCCTTCTTCTGGTCAAGTTGTGCCACAAACTTCTCTTCTCCCCAATCCTATTCAATACTTCCTCATTAGTTATGTGATCTACCCATCTAATCTTCAGCATTCTTCTGTAGCACCACATTTCGAAAGCTTCTATTCTCTTCTTGTCCAAACTATTTATCGTCCATGTTTCACTTCCATACATGGCTACACTCCATACGAATACTTTCAGAAACGACTTCCTGACACTTAAATCTATACTCGATGTTAACAAATTTCTCTTCTTCAGAAACGCTTTCCTTGCCATTGCCAGCCTACATTTTACATCCTCTCTACTTCGACCATCATCAGTTATTTTGCTCCCCAAATAGCAAAACTCCTTTACTACTTTAAGTGCCTCATTTCCTAATCTAATTCCCTCAGCATCACCCGACTTAATTAGACTACATTCCATTATCCTTGTTTTGCTTTTGTTGATGTTCATCTTATATCCTCCTTTCAAGACACTGTCCATTCCATTCAACTGCTCTTCCAAATCCTTTGCTGTCTCTGACAGAATTACAATGTCATCGGCGAACCTCAAAGTTTTTATTTCTTCTCCATGAATTTTAATACCTACCCCGAATTTTTCTTTTGTTTCCTTTACTGCTTGCTCAATATACAGATTGAACAACATCGGGGAGAGGCTACAACCCTGTCTTACTCCCTTCAAAACCACTGCTTCCCTTTCATGTCCCTCGACTCTTATAACTGCCATCTGGTTTCTGTACAAATTGTAAATAGCCTTTCGCTCCCTGTATTTTACCCCTGCCACCTTCAGAATTTGAAAGAGAGTATTCCAGTCAACATTGTCAAAAGCTTTCTCCAAGTCTACAAATGCTAGAAACGTAGGTTTGCCTTTCCTTAATCTTTCTTCTAAGATAAGTCGTAAGGTCAGTATTGACTCACGTGTTCCAGTGTTTCTACGGAATCCAAACTGATCTTCCCCGAGGTTGGCTTCTACTAGTTTTTCCATTCGTCTGTAAAGAATTCGTGTTAGTATTTTGCAGCTGTGACTTATTAAGCTGATAGTTCGGTAATTTTCACATCTGTCAACACCTGCTTTCTTTGGGATTGGAATTATTATATTCTTCTTGAAGTCTGAGGGTATTTCGCCTGTTTCATACATCTTGCTTACCAGATGGTAGAGTTTTGTCAGGACTGGCTCTCCCACGGCCGTCAGTAGTTCCAATGGAATATTGTCTACTCCGGGGGCCTTGTTTCGACTCAGGTCTTTCAGTGCTCTGTCAAACTCTTCACGCAGTATCATATCTCCCATTTCATCTTCATCTACATCCTCTTCCATTTCCATAATATTGTCCTCAAGTACATCGCCCTTGTATAGACCCTCTATATACTCCTTCCACCTTTCTGCTTTCCCTTCTTTGCTTAGAACTGGGTTTCCATCTGAGCTCTTGATATTCATACAAGTCGTTCTCTTATCTCCAAAGGTCTCTTTAATTTTCCTGTAGGCGGTATCTATCTTACCCCTAGTGAGATAGGCCTCTACATCCTTACATTTGTCCTCTAGCCATCCCTGCTTAGCCATTTTGCACTTCCTGTCGATCTCATTTTTGAGACGTTTGTATTCCTTTTTGCCTGTTTCACTTACTGCATTTTTATATTTTCTCCTTTCATCAATTAAATTCAATATTTCTTCTGTTACCCAAGGATTTCTACTAGCCCTCGTCTTTTTACCTACTTGATCCTCTGCTGCCTTCACTACTTCATCCCTCAAAGCTACCCATTCTTCTTCTACTGTATTTCTTTCCCCCATTCCTGTCAATTGCTCCCTTATGCTCTCCCTGAATCTCTGTACAATCTCTGGTTCTTTCAGTTTATCCAGGTCCCATCTCCTTAAATTCCCACCTTTTTGCAGTTTCTTCAGTTTTAATCTACAGGTCATAACCAATAGATTGTGGTCAGAGTCCACATCTGCCCCTGGAAATGTCTTACAATTTAAAACCTGGTTCCTAAATCTCTGTCTTACCATTATATAATCTATCTGATACCTTTTAGTATCTCCAGGGTTCTTCCATGTATACAACCTTCTTTCATGATTCTTAAACCAAGTGTTAGTTATGATTATGTTGTGCTCTGCGCAAAATTCTACCAGGCGGCTTCCTCTTTCATTTCTGTCCCCCAATCCATATTCACCTACTATGTTTCCTTCTCTCCCTTTTCCTACACTCGAATTCCAGTCACCCATGACTATTAAATTTTCGTCTCCCTTCACAATCTGAATAATTTCTTTTATTTCATCATACATTTCTTCAATTTCTTCGTCATCTGCAGAGCTAGCTGCCATATAAACTTGTACTACTGTAGTAGGCATGGGCTTTGTGTCTATCTTGGCCACAATAATGCGTTCACTATGCTGTTTGTAGTAGCTAACCCGCACTCCTATTTTCCTATTCATTATTAAACCTACTCCTGCATTCCCCCTATTTGATTTTGTGTTTATAACCCTGTAGTCACCTGACCAGAAGTCTTGTTCCTCCTGCCACCGAACTTCACTAATTCCCACTATATCTAACTTCAACCTATCCATTTCCCGTTTTAAATTTTCTAACCCACCTGCCCGATTAAGGGATCTGACATTCCACGCTCCGATCCGTAGAACGCCAGTTTTCTTTCTCCTGATAACGACATCCTCTTGAGTAGTCCCCGCCCGGAGATCCGAATGGGGGATGATACAACCGGTATAAAGATTCTGCACTGCGGCCTCTCTTGCGCCCTCTCAGCTTGCACCCCTCCCCCCACTCCCCCTCCCCACGCGGTGTCGTGTTTCGCTTGGTTCTTAAACCGGCCTTGCTTCCATGGTACTAGGTGAAGCTCTAGTCTACAGACGATGTAGAGGACTTCATAGAAAAAATAATTGCTGATGTTGGCTATAAGCACTATTCTGAGATGGTAGTGACTAGTGACACAGGGTTTAGCCAAGCGGTCAGTCTGCCGCCGGCAGTGCTGCGAGGCGGTCACGCGCCAGAGCGCTGCGGGCGAGGCGCTCACGGTGTGTTTGTGTTTACTTCGGCCGCTGTAAGTGCCGTTTTCCCTTGTAGACCACCATGGCGCACAACTATCGGAAGAAGACATTACGTTTCAACTTTTGTTCCGACTTCGCCCGACCCAAGGCCCTGGAGGTAGAAAGATTTATTCGCGATGAAGTTAAAATACCACCAACGGATCTAATTGGTATCCACTTGTCCATAGTTAGCAGTACCGTCTACGTCAAAATGATGAACGATGCGGCGTGCGACAAGGTGCTTCAAGAGGCAAAACGTGGACTGCGCTTCTGTCATGCCGACGGCAACGTCGGACCTGTTACCGTCGATCACGCAGGTCTCGGCACACGGACGATAAGGATCTTCAAACTGCCGTTCGAACTACCTGCAGACGTCGTAATCGAGGCGCTCCGTCCCTATGGCAACGTTCTGGAACATGTCGCCGAACGATGGGTACAATTTCAAACCTATCCCGTTTTAAACGGTGTTCGACAGGTCCGCATCGAGTTGCAGAAACACGTGCCTTCCTATCTACGTATCGGAGGCTGCCGTGCCATTATAATGTACGACGGCTTACCTCGGACCTGTTCCGGTTGCGGGAAAGAAGGTCACCTACGGTCTGAATGCATTCAACGACGTGTCGCGCAGCTCCCGTTGTCGGAAGCGTCCGTCACACCCACGATGACCGCCCTACCGGTCACTTACGCAGCGGCTCTCGCCACGTCTACAGTTTCGTCCAGTCCGTCGCCCGGTCCTTCCGATCGCCACGTCCCACCGTCCCAGTCACCTATGGACGGTGCGGACGTCCCACCTGACAACATTGCCGCCGAACAGGCTCCCGCACCGGACGCTGAGGAGAACAGTACTTCTTCACAACACCTGTTTGACAATTTCATTGTACCCACCGACGCCTTCGAACCAGGTCGACGCTCCTCCTTGCCGTCGTCCGACACTGAGGAACACGTGCGCAAACAACGCTCGCCACGTAGGCGCAAACGCCGTCGCCGTTCACCCACGGGCTCTCAAAGCGTCGCGACCCGCGACGACGAAGACGACACCCAACCAGCCGGCATTTCCACGCAGACGTTGGCGGACAACTTTCACGATGAACAAGACGTTTCGCAGGACGGGACCACTATGGAGGTCGCCATGCACAATGTAACGATCGGTGCGCCGGTTGAGACGCCTGTCTCCCCGCCGACAACTCCAGATCTCTCTCACCGCGACGCAATTCCCATGGACATTGGACAGACCCACGGCACAGGAGCATGGGCCGACGACATTGACAAAGTTACGCCCCCTCCTCCGGATGAGTTGCCTCCGCCGGACAAGGCTGCCTGTTAACATCAGAAGCGAGGCACTGCAGCTGATGGGACGGGACTTCCTGTCGGTGCCCTCCTCTTCCTTCCCTTGGTGATGGTAAATGCGCGTCCACCACCACTGAAACAAACGTACCGGTTTGCCACGCTGAACATTAACATGATCGGCTGCAACTCCTATGTGACTCCTATGTGACATGATTCGGGCCTCTGACGTCGACGTCGCCCTTCTTCAGGAAGTACGCGTTGCCACACTACCACCAGTCTACGGCTTAGACTCATACACGTCCACATGTGATCAGTCAGGGCGTGGAGTGGCTTTCTACATACGCGAAGGAATCCCACTTAAGGACACGACAATCTTTCCCTGTGGAAGAGGCATGGCTGTTACCATCTTCGACACGCGCGTCATCAATATCTACGCTCCGTCTGGCTCCACGAACCGTCGGCAGCGGTCCACTTTCTTCGGACATGACGTGGCGCCACTGTTTTCTGGACGCTATGATCGCCTTATCATGGGAGGCGATTTCAACTGTGTCCTCCATCCGCAGGACCAAATGCCTGGTTATTCGCCATGCCCGGCGCTGCTCACCTTAATCGAAGATTTTCATCTAGTGGACGTTTGGGAGAAAATTCATGGCAATACCCCCGGTTTTACCCATTATACAGCACATTCTGCGAGCAGACTGGACCGGTTTTATGTCTCTGCCCACCTTGGCAATGAAGTCGCCCAAGCTGAACGATGGCCCCTTGCATTTTCGGACCACTGCGCCGTCATTTGCTCCCTGGCTCTGCCACCTCAGTCAGTGTGGCGCAGCAGAGGTTACTGGAAGCTTAATACCTCCCTCCTTAATGATCCACACTGCCGACAATGTATTGCCACTACATGGGCGTCTTGCGAAAGACGACTTCCGCAGTACACATCCACGTTCCATTGGTGGCTCAAATGTGCCAAACCTGCAATCAGAAAGCTCTTCATATAATGTGGCAAGGAAGCAGCAGCATGGCATCGAGACACCACAAATTTTCACTACACCGTCCTCCGTGAGCTCGATGCGCTCCCTCCATCACCTGACACCCATAGGGAACGACAACGTACTAAAGCTCGTCCCCTCTCTCTTCAACGTGCACGACTGCATGGTGTCGTGGTGCGTTCCCGACGACAAGACCTCCTCCACGACGAAACCCCATCCACAATCCATGCCGCATCCGACCATAGTCGTCGACATCGACTTTTCATCCCCAACATCACGACCTCCGATGGTGTTCACCACACAACACAGGCGGCAGTGGTGTCTGCCTTTGCTGAACATTATCGCTAATTTTATGATGATGAACCGATGGCGACGCCCATTCCTGATGATCTCCGCCCTTCCCCTGATCGGACCCTCACCGTAGCGGAGTCAACGTCCATGATGTCTGCAATCACCGCAGAAGAGGTGGTACATGCGATCAACAAAGGGGCCAAGAACAAATCACCCGGACCAGATGGTCTCCCAGTGGAGTTTTACCGGGCGTTCACCACGTTAATGCTTCCTCGCTGGACGGAAATGCTTCGGGAACTCTTTACTCCGCCCTTCCCAAATCCACCTGAATTCGTCACTGGCATTCTTCTACCTGTTCCTAAACCGAAGGGAGGGTCTCATGTCTCTGCATATCGCCCCCTTACACTACTGAATGCAGACTATAAAATCTATGCACGCCTCTTAGCAGCGCTCATACGCACCGTCTTACCTACGGTCCTCTCACCTGAGCAGACTGCACTTGGTTGTGGGGCCACCTTACAAACAGCCCTAGGAGAATGCCGTGACCTCATTGCACTGGCGTCGGTTTGTCGCCTTCGTGCAGCACTGGTATCCGTCGATTTCACGAGTGCCTTTGATCGCGTTCGACACCCATTCCTCCTCATGGTGGCAACACGTATGGGGTTCCCATTACTTTTTGTCGATGCCATTCGCCGATTACTACTTCCCGCGGTCTCGATGGTACAAGCCAATGGGAGGCTTCTAGGACCGATTCCTATACGCCGCTCTGTGCGTCAAGGATGCCCTATGTCTACTTTACTATATGCCATTGCACTTGAGCCCCTCATCACTGGACTTACCTCTAGCCTGCAGGGCCTCACTTTGCGTGACTACACCTTTCACTGTAGGGCTTATGCGGGCGATCTCCTCTTTCTCACCTGCTCCTCCACGGAGCTCAATGACGCCATCCAATGGATCCACCAGTATGGACGTCTCTCTGGTAGCATTCTTAATGTCCGTAAATCGAATATGATGCACATTGGGCGCGGCCTCCCGGCTATGGTGCCGACCCCACTCCCAGTCAGTGCCACCCTTCGTTACTTGGGTATCGAATTTACGAGCTCCACACACCGAACAGTGGCCCTGGCTTACCGGCGGCTTTTGCAGTCGATTCGGCACCATGTCCGCGGTCAAGTGCACCGTAACTTAAACCAACTCCAACGTGTGTCCTATGTCAACATTTATGTCGCCCCTAAACTGGTACACGTCGCCCAGATCCTCCTAATGCCGTTACTCCTTGGCCGCCGCATCCAATCAGCCTTTGGATATTTCATGTCAGCAGGGGCACTTTTCAAAGTCCGCTACCACACTCTAACACTGCCTCCTGCAAAAGGTGACCTCTGACTCGTCAACGTGCGGGCACGATCTTCTGCCCTCTTTGTCCACACTCTGTTGCGACACTGGCAGGGGCCGGTCCCGCGCTTAACACGCAGTCTCTTAGATATCCTCCGACCAGCTTCTCTCGCTCCGCCGATCAATGTGGCACCTATTTCTCCATTGTTATATCACGTCGCCAACTGTTTCATAGAACTCAGCTACGTTCGGGCCGATCTTCCAGTCACCCGTCCTCCCCGTACTAAAGATTATTATCGTTTGTTTATGCAGTCCAACCCTTGCGACCCCATGGTGCTACAGCATCCTGACATTAACTGGCGAACGGTTTGGGGGTGTGTGCATGCACCCTTTTTACCGTCGTCTGTGTCTGCACTCTGGTACGTTTTAGTCTATGGCAAATCCCCACTCTGCCCTGACTGTCAGCTCGAAGACACCGACGACCACCGTCTTACGTGCCCCCTGAAACAAAACGTATGGCTCCTCATCCAACGAATCGTGGGCTTTTACCTCCGTGCCCCACCAACGACGGTAACCCCGGATTTCCTGTTGTTGCCCCAGACATTTCACTACCCTCTTGCCAAACACCATTCCCTCATCTGGTTTCGAGGACAGGCTTTAGAATACCTCTTTCAGAGTGGTCCACAAACCATCTTACCGACAAACTTTTGCCGGTTATCTCCGCAGCGTCTTCCTTGACCCCCCCTCAAAGTTGGGGTGTACCATGCCTACCTGTCACATGATGCAACACCCTCATCCACGTTCTCATGCATCGACAAAAAAAAAAAAAAAAAAAAAAAAGAAAAAAGGAAGAAGACAGAATATGTTATATTTTGTTGTATTTAATGTTTCTCTTTTTAATATTTCTTTTTGTTTAACTAACAGTCATTTGTATATGTTTAAATGGTACCTTGAAGAACTCTTGCATAGTGAATATATATGTACTTTTAGTTTGTTCAATACAAATTATTAAAAAAAATAGGATGTGTTATATTTTGTTGTATTTAATGTTACTATAATAATTAAAAAAAAAGCGGACTAGGTGCTGCAGTCATGGATTGTGCGGCTGGTCCCAGCGGAGGTTCGAGTCCTCCCTCGGGCATGCGTGTGTGTGTTTGTCCGTAGGGTAATTTAGGTTAAGTAGTGTGTAAGCTTAGGGACTGTTGACCTTAGCTGTTAAGTCCCCATAAGATTTCACACACATTTGAACATTTTTTTTTTTGGTAGTGACACAGGACAGGAAATCATGGCCGCTACAGACACGTTATAAGACTGACGACCTCCACCGCCATCCAAAAGATCCCAAATTTTATCGAAGTGATAAAATTTTGAGTAAATTTCTTATTAAAGTCACTATAGCCTGTTGAACACTGCGTGCCCGTGTAATTTCCCTTTCTTGTTTGACATTTTCACCTACACTCTTCAAGCCCTGGAAACAATAACCGAAAGGGACAGGGGTAACTGAACACTTATTATATCAGGACTGCTGCAAGACAGAAAGCTGAATACACATCTCACGGTTAACAGTGAGATACAGTCAACAATGAGACCACCTAACAATGCCTGACAGTAACCGAAATGAGCACAACCACTTAAGTGCATAGTGCGCTATTCATCCTGAGTTTAGATATATGCGAACTTGGTTCGATGTCACAGATGCAAAAACCATATTCTGTGAATTATAAACTAAAAATTATTGAGTATGTGAAAAATGGTGATAAAAAAGTTAAAGTTTAGCGCGTTTGTGTGGGTTACCTGTAGAAGCAATCTACGGCTGTGTGACAGAAACAGACAGAAGTTTCGTAAATAAAGCTGAAAGTGATGTGGGAGTGGACAGAAAAACGATGAAATTAGGAAAAGACAGTGAACTTGACAAATGTCTGTATAATAAGTGGTTTTTAATAAAGCGAAGTGAGGATGTGTCATTTTGCTGGTCAGTTATTATAAACTATCTTTGTTAATCGCACACTGATGATTCCTCGCCTCACCTCTGGAAGATCGACAGTAGTGTATGAAAGATAGTTACGGACTTTGCAGGCACTGCAGATAGAAAACAGACAATAGGGTGCTCTGTTGTGTCGTCACGCGAGAATCGAATCGCCACAACGTTGGATAGTTAGCAGCCTAATAATACGGTTTTACCAACTTTATTCTGAGTAACCTGAACCTGTTTCTTCGTGTAATGTGGATATAATCTCTCAGAACAGTTTACTGTGTAGAGATTTTGCTTGCCAAGTTCAAAGAAAAATTGAAATGGCTTCCCATAGACTTCCTTCTTAAACGTTATCTGTTCCCGCTTCATGACGTAGCGAGATAGCTTACGAGATGGAATTGTGCCGTCTCTGATGAAAGTTCGCCGCTGAGTCTGACATCTGTTCGTCGCGGTAGCTGGGAGGCTAGCATGGACGGATGCCAGCCGGAGGGGCCCGTGTTCAGTTTCTGGTCGGTGTACCGTAGCTAATTGCTACGAGGTGTCATCTTGCATTGAAAACATAGATGGCCGTGTAGCCGGGAGGTGAACAGTTTGGGTTCTCACGCTGGCACAGTTAATGCTGGCTTCTGGGCCGGGCGGGCCGTCTTCTTTGTCTAATGCTGCATGCAATACGTCACACATACTGTCTACTAACCTGAAGAAGTACTGTTAAATATTAATCGACTTTTTCATACTTAGCATACCAAATTCTGTGGATAACACAACCATACAGCTAAAATTTTAAATCAATAACTTCCATACTTTTGGGAACACAAATTCTTACATACAACACTTAATAACCGTACTGGCATTTTGAAACGGAGTTAGGGACTGTAATGTACTCATTTATAGTATCAACTGAAACTACAACCAAGAGGATAGGTTCATATAATCTAATTTTCTGGAATTTCCTTTAGTTTCGTTACCACAGATTTTTGACGTAATTAAAAGTATTTTGGAAATTATTATTTCATCGTGTGAGTGTTTTGGAGACACCCAGAGAGTGAATGGAGGACACACGTAAAGTGAGACTGTGACGTTGTATAAAAACTATTTAAATGTTCGCGTGAGAAAGTTGTCTTGCAGTAGAGGAATTTGTGAAGTTATGTCCGAGTGAGCCCGCTTTTGTAAATGCAGCCAGAAGGGGCGTTGAGTATTAAATTTATCAGTAATTTATTTTGTGGAAAGCAAACGTATTTTGTTTTCATTAAATTTTATTTAGTTTCAGAATTACGAGATTTCGAGTCTAAATTACTTGTGGTCATCTGATTGGCTGAAATTAGAAGTACCGCGAGTATAGAAGTGCTCTAGATGACTGATTGGCTGCTTAATATACTAGAAAATCGGAATCCAGCACTTCCCGCGCTTTGTACTTCAAGTCTATGAGTCGAGATACTCGCGCGGGGACCTTTTTCTGGAAAACACCTATGTTAAATCGCGCTGATCAAATTTGTACCAAAATGATGAAATTCGGGCTTTTGATCGGTCCTCCTGTCGCTGACGAAAAGCGAATACAGTGTTGAGTATTTTGTGGAAGTTTGAGCTTTTTGAATGATTTATTTTAGGAGATATTCGCATGTGAACATTTCATGTAGGCATTTTGTGTAGACGATACATTTGTTTTATGGACCCATGGGGAAGAGGAACTGGATGCCTTCCTGTTACATTTGAATAATATTAATTCAAGAATTCAATTCATTATGAAAAAGGAAATCGATGGTCACCTAAACTTCTTAGGTGTGACTGTAATCAAACGAGAGAACGGTTCATTGGATCATAAGGTATTGAGAAAAGACACACACACTGATCGTTACCTGCAGAAAGATTCTAACCACCACCCAAGACATAAAAGAGGGGTGATTAAAACATTAATAGACAGGGCGCACAAAATATGTGAACCAGCTCACTTAGATGATGAGATTGAACACCTTACAGCGACCTTCAAGGAGAATGACTATTCCAACAGAGAGATAGATCGTGCACTATGCCCTAGACAGACAACCAGGATGGACGAGGATCGACACCAACCCAAGGGGGAAAGTGTTCTTACCATTCATCAGTAAGGTCACTGATCGCATTGGAAAAATTTTAAGCAAGTACGACGTGGAAACTGTTTTCAGACCCACTACGAAAATAAAAGAATGTTTAAAATCCGCAAAAGATAAACGACATCCTCTAGCTACACCAGGTGTCTATAAAATTCCGTGCAGTTGTGGAAAGGTCTACCGGTATATAGGCACAACAAAAAGAAGCGTCAACACCCGTCTGGGTAAACATAAAAGGAACTGCTACCTCGGACATATTGATAAATCGGCTGTAGCGGAACGTGTGTTTCAGGGAGATGATCATGAAATAAAGTTTAGCGAGACGACCGTCATAGCAAGGATGTCGCATTATTACGCTTGAATGTACAGAGAGGCCATTGAGATTGCCAAACACTGCAATAATTTTAATAGAAAAGATGAAGGCATTAAGCTGCATAGGATGTGGATGTCAATATTGCAGCAACAGCGTGACAATCGATTAGTTTCAATTGAGAAAGTTGGCAATATCAGAGATCATAGCACAGCCGACGTCAGGTGATTGACAGCGGCGCCCTCAGGATGGCTTATATACACTCCTGGAAATGGAAAAAAGAACACATTGACACCGGTGTGTCAGACCCACCATACTTGCTCCGGACACTGCGAGAGGGCTGTACAAGCAATGATCACACGCACGGCACAGCGGACACACCAGGAACCGCGGTGTTGGCCGTCGAATGGCGCTAGCTGCGCAGCATTTGTGCACCGCCGCCGTCAGTGTCAGCCAGTTTGCCGTGGCATACGGAGCTCCATCGCAGTCTTTAACACTGGTAGCATGCCGCGACAGCGTGGACGTGAACCGTATGTGCAGTTGACGGACTTTGAGCGAGGGCGTATAGTGGGCATGCGGGAGGCCGGGTGGACGTACCGCCGAATTGCTCAACACGTGGGGCGTGAGGTCTCCACAGTACATCGATGTTGTCGCCAGTGGTCGGCGGAAGGTGCACGTGCCCGTCGACCTGGGACCGGACCGCAGCGACGCACGGATGCACGCCAAGACCGTAGGATCCTACGCAGTGCCGTAGGGGACCGCACCGCCACTTCCCAGCAAATTAGGGACACTGTTGCTCCTGGGGTATCGGCGAGGACCATTCGCAACCGTCTCCATGAAGCTGGGCTACGGTCCCGCACACCGTTAGGCCGTCTTCCGCTCACGCCCCAACATCGTGCATCCCGCCTCCAGTGGTGTCGCGACAGGCGTGAATGGGGGGACGAATGGAGACGTGTCGTCTTCAGCGATGAGAGTCGCTTCTGCCTTGGTGCCAATGATGGTCGTATGCGTGTTTGGCGCCGTGCAGGTGAGCGCCACAATCAGGACTGCATACGGCCGAGGCACACAGGGCCAACACCCGGCATCATGGTGTGGGGAGCGATCTCCAACACTGGCCGTACACCACTGGTGATCGTCGAGGGGACACTGAATAGTGCACGGTACATCCAAACCGTCATCGAACCCATCGTTCTACCATTCCTAGACCGGCAAGGGAACTTGCTGTTCCAACAGGACAATGCACGTCCGCATGTATCCCGTGCCACCCAACGTGCTCTAGAAGGTGTAAGTCAACTACCCTGGCCAGCAAGATCTCCGGATCTGTCCCCCATTGAGCATGTTTGGGACTGGATGAAGCGTCGTCTCACGCGGTCTGCACGTCCAGCACGAACGCTGGTCCAACTGAGGCGCCAGGTGGAAATGGCATGGCAAGCCGTTCCACAGGACTACATCCAGCATCTCTACGATCGTCTCCATGGGAGAATAGCAGCCTGCATTGCTGCGAAAGGTGGATATACACTGTACTAGTGCCGACATTGTGCATGCTCTGTTGCCTGTGTCTATGTGCCTGTGGTTCTGTCAGTGTGATCATGTGATGTATTTGACCCCAGGAATGTGTCAATAAAGTTTCCCCTTCCTGGGACAATGAATTCACGGTGTTCTTATTTCAATTTCCAGGAGTGTGTATGGGTCTCACTAGTGCTCTCGTTGCAGTTCGCCGATTGTCATCGGAGGATGCCTTTCGCAGTCGAAGGCGAAACGTCAGGGGAGAGTCTTATGTATGGACCACGGCATCTCAGCCCGGAAATGTTAAGTGATGACAACACCTGCCGTGAAAGCCTTCATTCTATGTTCATTCTATCATTTCATGTCGTACATAAACTCCGCGTGGCATGTTTTGTGCAGATAACGGAACATCAAGGCGAGCACTCATTTAGAAGAAGCCTACAGAACGACTATATGTGTTAACTCGCAAGTAGTCGTGGGTCAGTGGCTGTTTAGGAAGTTCGAAATATCGGATGGGACGAAATATCTTCTGGCTGCTTTCGGGTGTGAACTTGTAATAAAGACAATCAGTAACATTGAATATTTGATATTGGGATATTAAATACAGACTTGATAGCCATTTTCCTTTTTTTTATAGACAATACACCATCTTTAAGGAAATTTTGACATTTTTTCAAACGACTCATGCAAGAATCCCGAGCGCTCGATAGTTTAACTAACTTTCAGACGCTGCCGATGGAGTGGAGTTATGTGGCTTTCACGTGTAGGTATTTACTCGAATTTTCGTCAACGCTGCTTTTGTCGGCTAAGCCAGTACCTACCATGGCAGAACGAAGGGGCAGACAACCTGAAACCTATCCAGGTAGATGGACTGATTGTTTAAAGATCAGTAAGCGACCTGGCCGCCCCGCCGCACCGGGTCGGGGATTTTTTCCGGTCGGGGACTGCGTGTTGTGTTGTCCTCAGCATCATTTCGTCGCAAGTGGCTTGAATGGCGTCAACTAAAAATACTTGCAAGCGGCGGCGAGCCGCTACACGAGAGAAAGAGAGGCAGGGGACCCAGACAGTTCCATCTTACAACCTGCTGTGTTGCTCTGCAACAGATAACGGAACAATTACAGCAACAAAAACAAAGTATTGTCAACTAGCTTTGTACCACGTTTTTCGCATGGAACTGATGTGTATGACGCTATGAACATTTTTTAGCTATAACAAATACTACCACCCGCGGGAAGTATTTTTTATGTCATGGAAACTAATTTTTTGTATTAACTGCAATAAATGGCTGCCATAAAAGCTTTAAGGAAAGAAGTAGGGGCATTAACGAGCTATGAATCCTTACGATAATAAAGACTGAACTGTGGATGATTTGGCATAATCTCACAAAAGTCCAGTTCCGTGAAAGGTCACTTCTTGCCCTATCTTCATCATTAAAAACACATCTTACTTGTACAGGCTATCCCAGGATGAATGGTAATATTCAGCAATATGACAGGAAAGATCATTCGAAGCAAAAAGTCTAGTAAACACGAGCTCTGACATGCATACTTTAAGAGCTATGAGCACTTCTTCATCTTAGATACTGTGAAACAAATCTCTTCTACTGTAAGCTCTTTGCTTTCTGTATCTTGAGAGATAGTAGTACGAAGCAAAAAAAGAAAAAAAAGTTCAGTAAACATGGGCTCTAAAGAGCATACCTTAAGAGCCATGAGCACCTGCTGTACTCATTTCACTACTGTGAAACCATCTCTTCTACTGAACTGGTGCTCATGGAGTATGCATTTTAGAACCCATGTTTACAACACAATTTTTTCTTGTTTTGGTACATACTACCTCCTTCCAAAATACGGAAAGCAAAGAACTTGCAGTAGAAGAGATTTCTTTCTGGCTATCTAAAATGAAGTGTGTTCATAGCTCTTACGGTACCGGCACACATTTTGGACCCCACGATTGTTAGACTGTTTTGCTTCGAATGGTCGGCTCTGTCACGCCCCTAAATACTCACCATCCGTGCTGGGATACACTGCATAAAATATTTCAGGATTTCGCTGCCGTCTTAGCAGATTTCTAGCTGGTTCGTTTCTTAGAAAAAGGTTATTGTCGACAGTTTCCTGACGTTCTGCTGGCATCCGCGATCAGGATTGTCAAAGGTACGAGCGGTAACATTATTAAAAATATCGACCCTACGAAAGGAAATATTTAAAATGGCGCTGACTACAAGGTTGGCGAAACGTCTGAAGGAAACCGTTCTGTCGAAGGCGGCCAGAGAAACGAAACTACCGGTGATACACACGTTTCTGTTCAACAAAATATACTCGAATCAGTATTTTTCTGACTTTTTAATACAGGTCAGTACCTCTGTCAAATGCAGCGTACTTTTGAAAAGCAACTGCATGAAAAGATACCAAAGAAGAAATGTTGTATTTATTTAAAGATAAATGTTATAATACACTGCCGGAAGAAAAACTTAGTATACTTGGAAAGACGAGGTCGATTTTGATCGAATGATGGCATATGTCATCTGTAGAGCAGTAGACGTGCAAATAATAGTATCAACGTCGTCCGCCAACAGATGGCGTAGTGACATAACTACCAGGGCGGCACTTGTGCGTATTCTACACTACTGGCCATTAAAATTGCTACAACAAGAAGAATTGCAGATGATAAACGGCTATTCATTTGACAAATATTTTCACGCCATTTGGGTGCATAGATACTGCGAAAACAGTACCCAGAACAACCACCTCTGGGCGTAATAACGGCCTTGATACGCCTGGGCATTGAGTCAAACAGAGCTTGGATGGCGTGTACAGGTACAGCTGCCCATGCAGCTTCAACACGATACCACAGTTCATCAACAGTACTGACTGGCGTATTGTGACGAGCCAGTTGATCGGACACCATTGACCAGACGTTTTCAATTGGTGAGAGATCTGGAGAATGTGCTGGCCAGGACAGCAGTCGAACATTTTCTGTATCCAAAAAGGCCCGTACAGGACCTGCAACATGCGGACGTGTATTATCCTGCTGAAACGTAGTGTTTCGCAGGGACCGAATGAAGGTTAGAGCCACGGGTCGTAACACATCTCAAATGTACCGAGCACTGTTCAAAGTGCCGTCAATGCGAACAAGAGGCGACCGAGACGTGTAACCAGTGGCACCCCATACCATCACGCCGGGTGATACGCCAGTATGGCGATGACGAATACACGCTTCCGATGTTCGTTCCCCGCGATGTCGCCAAACACGGATGCGACTATCATGATGCTGTAAACAGAATGTGGATTCATCCAAAAAAATGACGTTTTGCCATTCGTGCACCCAGGTTCGCCGTTGAGCACACCATCGCATGCGCTCCTGTCTGTGACGCAGCGTCAAGGGTAACCACAGCCATGGTCTCCTAGCTGATAGTCGCTGCTGCTGCAAACGTCGTCGAACTGTTCGTGCAGATGGTTGTTGTCCTGCGAACGTCCCCATCTGTTGACTCAGTGACCGAGAAATGACTGCACGATCCGTTACAGCCATGCGGATAAGATGCCTGTCATCTCGACTGCTAGTGATACGAGGCCGTTGGGATCCAGCACGGCGTTCCGTATTACCCTCCTGAACCCACCGATTCCATATTTTGCTAACAGTCATTGGATCTCGACCAACGCGAGCAGCAATGTCGTGATACGATAAACCACAATCGCGATAGGCTACAATCCGACCTTTATCAAAGTCGGAAACGTGATGGTACGCATTTCTCCTCCTTACACGAGGTGTCACAACAACGTTTCACCAGGCAACGCCGGTCAACTGCTGTTTGTGTATGAGAAATCGGTTGAAAACTTTCCTCATATCAGCACGTTGTAGGTGTCGCCACCGGCGCCAACCTTGTGTGAATGCTCTGAAAAGCTAATCATTTGCATATCAGATCATCTTCTTCCTGTCTGTTAAATTTCGCGTCTGTAGCACGTCATCATCGTGGTGTAGCTATTTTAATGGTCAGTAGTGTATTACAGAGAATGCTCACAGGCAGAAGGCTCAGTGCGTTGTAGACGTGTGAAGCAAGCAGGCACGCATGCCATGGAGACGCACTTGTTTTACGTACAGCCTGAGCGAGTTCGAAATGGGTCAAATTGTGTCCTTCCGAGTGGCGGTATGGTCCTTTCGGAGAACAGCCACACAAGTCGGACCTGCTGCGTCAGCTGTGCGACGATGCTAGTATCAGTGGTCACGTGAAAATTGTCAAACCCGTAGACGAGGTTCTGGACGTCTACGCAGCATAGACGCCCGCCCGGATCCTCGCATTGTGAGGGCAACAGTGCAGGTCTTACAGGTACTACAGCATAGATAAAAGGCCTTGTGAACCAAGACTTTTAAACACTTACTGTTGCGAACCGGTTATTAGTAGTGGGACTACGGGCGCACACACCTCTAGCCCATCTTCCACTCACGTCACAACATCGACGTGCACGGCTCGACTGGAGCCTTCAGAGGATCACTTGGAAGCGATGATAGCAGATTCTATCTGCACGCAGGTGATGGATGTTAGCGCATGCGACGTAGATCTGGTGAGCGCTGTCTTGTAGAGTGCTTTTGTCCAACACACACGTCGCGACCCCAGGCCTTATGGTCTGGAGTGCAATGAATATTACAACTCTCGTTCACCTTCGGTGTTTCTGGAGGGTACACTAACCATTTACTACGTGCGATATGTTGTTAGACCAATTCTTTTGCCAACATCACAACAGGAAGGTGATGTGTTACTCCAATCGGACACTGCTTGCCCTAACAACTCAACGTGATCTGCAAGACGTGCAGCAAATTCCCTTGCTAGCACAACCTCCAGATTTGTCTCTGTTCTAGCATATGTGGGATATGATGGCACGTGAAGTGACTCGTGCGACTCATCAAGCAACAACTCTTACAGAACTGCGTGAACAGGTCGAGCAGGCGTCGCATAACGTATCCCAGGACAGCATTCGCCATCTGTAATATCTATTGGACGCCAGAGTCAGCGCCTGCATTGCCGCCTCTGGAGACTACACCACGAACTAATATGGGTGTTTCAGCATCGGCCGACACCTAGTACCTCAGAACCACTTGTGCTACTGATCTGTAAATGCAATCATTTCATGTACTCCATATGCGCTGTTACATCAACAAATTCTGCGTGAATTAGAAACCTCTAAATGGGCGTACTGTTTTTCCCGGCAGTGTATTTAACTTAAACATACGAAAAGTGAAATGATGCACATGGTGCACAAGGAAATTCGCACTTTCCATGATATAGTAGAGATTTACTCACGGTACTTAGGGAAATCGAGACATACGCCGGCTTGCAATGCATACTCGAAGCTGTGAAGGTGAAAGTTGTGCAGTACATCGGGCTGGACGGTAGTAACCAGATAGTCGAGACTCTTATTATGTTCCTAATTTTTTTATATATCATCTGACTTTTACTTCTTTGATTACAAACCTGTCTACTGATTGTAACAATGAAGAATTACACTAATAAAATTAATTTTTAATATAAATTCGCAGTTTTTTAGAAACAAAATGCTAAGTTTGGAAACAAATAAATAAAATAAGCTCTTACCTGCACCAGCCATGGTTCAACTCTGAAGAAACGACAGTTGCAGATGTAGGGAAGTCATTACCTAAGCTCGTATCATTTCCATTTTTCGTTGCTTATAGATGGTGACGTAGAAAAAAAAGTTCATAGTCTTAGCATCTTTATCGTTTCCCTTTCTTTCTTATACTTTTCACTTTCTACAATATGTGCCAGAACTATCTCTTTTTCAAACGTATTTTTACCGCTTGTCATGCCTGTCACTGAGTTGGTGTCGGATGAAAATTTTTCTATCAAGCTCAAGCCGCTACGGATTGATTATTTAGTTGTCTATAAACGTAGTAAAAAAATTTTGTTATTATATATACAGGGCGCATCGCAATTAATTCTGTATCGTTTCCCTTCCTTTCTTATACTTTCCACTTTCTGTAAGAGGCGCCAGAACTATCTCTTTTTCAAACATATTTTTACCGTTTGTCATGCCTGTCACTGAATTGTTATCGGATGAAAATTTTTCTACTAGGCTCACAGTCGCTACGGATTGATTATTTACTTGTCTATAAACGTAGTAATAAATTTTTTAAATTATATATACAAGGGGCATCATAATTAATTCTGTTACGACAACAGCAGAGAAAACGGAATAAAAAGCAGTCTAGCTGAAGCTTTATTGACGCGTTTCATCTTGTTGAGGGATCTGCAGAATTCCTACTTGGAAGAAATACATAAAAACAAGGTAGGAATGTGGTGCTATCTAGCAAGAGAAGGCGGTAAAAATTTCTTAAATATACTAAAAAAAACATCAAATTAAAGAGGGATTTACGTTAAGGAACTGCGTGTAACGCATTAGTCATAAGACATTCGGTCTGCTCCTAAAACGCAAAAGTAAAGGAATTTAAAAAAAAAAAAAAAACCGTTGCCCTAGACTACCAACGAAGAGCCAGACTGGTAGTGGCACCTTGAAGGAGACGATGATTCTTACCTTCGGCGAATACATGCAGCTATGCTTGGATAGAATCGCACTTCTAGTCTTGGTACAAATATTGGTATACAAATTGTAGTGGCCGCGAATACATGACCGCATGTCACGTGAGACTGACAGGTGGGACATTGAGAACGGAAACTTCGCTAGGTGGTGTTTGATGTTTGAAAATACAGTAATGTTTGAAAGTATAGTACATTGAGTCCCCATCTAATTGAGGTCAAATTTCACCCACGAGTCTACAGGAGTTGCACAAAAATATGGAAACACTGCGAGGAATGCATGCTCGAACATAAAATGCATATGCTGGACAAGCCTGGAGCCCGTGTTGTATTGGACGCCTATGCATTGTTCTCAATACGCAAAAGGTGTCAGTCGTTGTCAGAACTAGAACTGTTAATTTATTAAAAATACCGAGAATCCGATACATCAATATTTGAAAAAAACATCATTGTCGAGCCCTCAGTATATCGGACAAAGGTAAAAATGTAAATGACCGTATGGCATCGTTGGCCGGGAGGCCCCAACCGGGGAAGTTCGGCCGCCAAATGCAAGCCTTATTTCAGTCGACACCACATTGGGCGACTTGCGGGCCGGTGATGAAGAAGAAATGATGGTGAGTACAACACAACACCCAGTCCCCTAGCGGAGAAAATATCCAAACCGGCCGGGAATCGAACCCGGGCCCGCTAGAGTGGTAGGAACGCACGTTATCACCGAGCTAAGCAGGGGGACATCGGAAAAAAGGTAGTGACACATCGGTGGAGAAAGTACCGACGTACCGGTCTATAAAGATATCGGCTGGACACTATAAATATACTGCCGGTTTTAGAGCTGTGTATTTAAGTATCGATTTAGTATTAGATATTCTGCACATTCTATATATCAACGGGCTAGCAGTCGTCCTTTCCCCCTTAGAGCAAGAATTGAAAGGAAAACAATGCACTTTCACACTTGGCGATAACCACTTTTCTAACAATGGCAACTGCGTGTAAGTGGCACAATAACAGGTGTCGGATGGGTCCGTCGTTCGGTTTCGTCACTTATCGTATTTGTCCAGAACACTTCATTTCGACTTCTGTGTGTTTTTTTTTAAATTTCTGTCAACGCCAGCGACCTCGCAGTTGTAGTGTCAAAACTGCATGGTGAAGTTAAACGTAATTTCCGCTGCTAACGTCGAAAGCAGATTACCTCAGCAATTCCTCTTACACGTCTCTGTCCACCGCGAAGACCATTCTTGTTATTTAGATTTTTGTTCATCAATTTCAGCAATTGTTTTTGAAGAATGCCGATGTGAAGAAATAGCACACCAATTGCCCTAATTTTTTTAAAGCATTGGTGTGCTATTTCTTCACATCGGTAA
Organism: Schistocerca serialis cubense; assembly: GCF_023864345.2. Lineage (NCBI taxonomy): Eukaryota > Metazoa > Arthropoda > Insecta > Orthoptera > Acrididae > Schistocerca > Schistocerca serialis. The sequence goes on from NC_064645.1 coordinate 531,507,753, forward strand.
TCTTATTCCATTCACATCGCCACCGCCCAGTGCAGTTGGACTCCTTTTTGCCACGAACACCTCCTTCACACAGTCAAAGAGAAAGTCTGGATGCCATGAAAGTTCAAACACTGGTAATGCTTCTTCAAACAGTGAAAGTAAAATTATGTTCCGCTAAAATTTCCATAAGAACGAACATTTACCGAAATTTCGAAAAAATAATATAAAATAAAAATATGGGCACTCGATATTGCTATTTCGATATCGAAATACCGATATATCGGAGGGAATGATATTGCCGGTGTATATCGATATTTTTTGGAATGAATGTCGTTATGTAGTCAGAACAGTGGCCCGTGTGGTAGTGAAAACATTATTCGGTGCTAAGTGAATTCGAAAGTGGGCAAATTGTTGGTGCACGTATTGGTGGGTGATTCAGTAACCAGTTTAACCAAGTGTCTGGTGTTTTAAGAGGCACCGTATCGAAGATGTGTACTGCATACAGAGAAAGTAAAAAACATCGACCGCCAAGTCACAACACGGAAGAAAGTGTGTGTTGAGTGATCATAATAGACGTCGTCATTGAAGAGGATTGCGACGAAAAATAAACGAGGACGACAGCTGTAAATGTAAGTTCAAATGGCTCTGAGCACTATGGGACTTAACATCTATGGTCATCAGTCCCCTAGAACTTAGAACTACTTAAACCTAACTAACCTAAGGTTCAAATGGCTCTGAGCACCATGGGACTAAACATCTGTGGTCATCAGTCCCCTAGAACTTAGAACTACTTAAACCTAACTAACCTAAGGACATCACACACATCCATGCCCGAGGTAAGATTCGAACCTGCGACCGTAGCAGTCGCGCGGTTCCGGACTGAGCGCCTAGAACCGCTAGACCACCGCGGCCGGCTAACTAACCTAACCTAAGGACATCACACACATCCATGCCCGAGGCAGGATTCGAACCTGCGACCGTAGCAGTCGCGCGGTGCCGGACTGATGTAAAAGTAGGGTGACAAGATACAGACGTACAAAAAAGAGGACAAACAGCTTCAAAAATGAGGGCAAAGTCAGAAAAACGAGGAGGCACGGAAACATATCTTCAAATATAACAAATGAATTAATTAATAAACATAACATACATTCCTTAACTTGTAATGGTACTTCTCTGAATATCGAATTTTCTTAGAAATGTAGACTTGCTTAGCAGATAATTGCAAAAAAGATACACCGGAAAATTTAAATTATACTGGGCTATCAAAATACCTTTAGCAGATTCAACTTTCCGCCTCTTCCTGTCACCGGCCGCTGTACTGTAATTAGCGAAAATACTCGTTCTACATTTGCATTGTTTCCTGACAAGCTGAAAAAGTATTCGGCAAGTTTTAACGATTCTGATTGACAATCAACAGACTTTTTTTCACAAAAATACTTGGTCTATTTTTTACTACAAGATAAACCACTAAATTCAGTTTCGTTACTATTCTGTTTCAGAAATTGCCTAAAATTACAGAACTGGTCGAAGCATTTTACATCTTCAATTTCAAAAGTTTTACATTTATCTTGTAAATACAAAAGGCTTCTCTCAACGTCCCTGTGGTTAACATCTTTTTTAAAAGACATCCGTTTGAAACAGAGAAAGTCGTCAACATACGGAGCCATCGTTTTAAATGTTCATGGCACGACTGATACAGCAACATTTGCTTCCTTCTCAAAAAGTTTAACTGTTTTATCAAAGCCTTCTTCTGTTGTAATTTCCAGCTTCTGTTTAACTTTTAGCCAAATGAATTTTTCATTTAATCAGTTCTTACGCACCTTACATACAGAATCTAAAATTTCAGTCACTTCAAGCTCAGAATTGTCCTCCTATTCTACTTGCAGAATATTTGAACTGGACACAGACATCAAAGAAAGCAAATTCTTTACGTAGGCTTCAATTAACGTATTCTCAAACAACTGAAACAAAACCTTTGGTTTCTTGCTGTCAGACAGAAAGTAAGTTTTCCGAGCACGAAACATTTCCAGTACCCTTTCAATGGTTGGGAAAGGAGACAGCCACCTAGTTTTCACATGTTGTTCCTATCTAACACTGTCAATAGAAAAATAATCACGATTTTTCACGATGCCAGATATTTTATAGTATTTACTCGGTCACAATAAACAGCAAGTCACACTTACACGTAAGTACTGAGTAAATGATATGAAACCTAATCTGAAGCGCCAAGGAAACTGGTATAGGCATGCGTATTCAAATACAGGGAGATATGTAAACAGGCAGAGTCGACGCTAAAACAACAAGTGTCTAGCGCAGCTGTTAGATCGGTTACTGCTGCTATAATGACAGGTTATCAAGAGTTAAGTGAGTCTGAACGTGGTGTTAAGTCGGCGCACGAGCCATGGGACACAGCATCTTCGAGGTAGCGATGAAGTGGGGATTTTCCCGTGCGACCATCCCGTAAACATTAAATCACCAACATCGCTGCGGCCTGAAAAAGACCCTGCAAGAACGGGAGCAACGACGTCACAGAAGTGCAACCCTTACGCAAATTGTTGCAGATTTCATTGCTGGGCCATCAGTAAGTGTCAGCGTGCGAACCATTCAACGAAACATCATCGATATGGGCTTTCGGAGTCGAAGGCCCACTCGTGTACCCTTGATAACCGCACGACACAACGCTTTACGCCTCACCTGGGCCCGTCAACACAGGCGTCGGACTGTTGGTGACTTGAAACATGTTGCCGTCGGACGAGTCTCGTTTCAAATTCTATCGAGCGGATGGACGTGTATGTGCATGGAAACAACCTCATCAATCCATGGACCCTGCATGTCAGCAGGGGCCTGTTCAAGCTGGTGAAGGCTCTGTAATGGTGTGGGGCGTGTGCAGTTGGAGTGATGTGGGACCCCTGCCACGTCTACATACGACAGGTGACACGTCCGTAATCATCCTGTCTGATCATCTGCATCGTTTCATGTCCATCGTGCATTCCGACGGACTTGAGAAATTGCAGCAGGACAATACGACACCCGATACTTCCAGAGTGGCTCCTGGAACACTCTTCTGAGTTTAAACACCTCCGCTGGCCACCAAACTCCGCAGACATGAACTTTATTGAGCATATTTGCGATGCCTTGCAATATGTTGTTCGGAAGAGATCTCCAGCCCCTCGTACTCCAACAGACTCATTGACAGTCCTGCAGGATTCACGGTGTCAGTTCCCTCTAGCATTAGTGAAAAATCGATAAAACTGACAATAGTTAAACTTAAGTTGCTATTATTAAGTAAACGTGTCATCCAAATTACTTCATTTTTTTTAAAAATAAACATCTCTCAACAGCCAGCTATCAATCAGTCATTTCAAAATTATTAAAATCAAAGTATTACTAAAACAAAAGACTGACGATATTACTGCCGATGCACTTCGGTGGCGTTCGGGTTACGCCTTGCTGGCTTGGCGCGCGAAGTGTCTCGGGCAGTCCGGCTCTCCAGTTCTGACCGTTCCAGTAGACAGATATATTGTCTGTTATAGCAGTATTTGTTTCATGCAATTTTATTTACTACAGTTCCGACCGTCGCTAGGTACAGACATGTTGTCTGTAATAGTAGTATTTGATTCATGTAATTTTATTCTCCAGTTCTGGCGATTCCTGTAGACTGACATGTTGTCTGTGGTAGGATGTATTTCATGTTATTTTAGCCGGATGTAATGACTGTGGAAAGATATATTCAATGCGTTGTGATCAAGAATATTTTCTCGTGTCTATATCGATAAAAACGCGAGTGGCATCCCAAATGAGTTATAGTTTATTCGTAGCAGCAGTTCCTTGCGAAGTTAACTTCAGCCTCAAAAAAAGAATCCACGACCTGCGTGCTGTTTTCTGCGCTGGGGACATCATCATCATGAAGACAGCAGGTTAGTGAAGTGTACAAGAACTTATGTATTCCACACAGGGCACTGGAAACAACTAGGCACCTCACGTGTACTGCATGCACAGTACAAATGTGCTTAGTGACACGTCATCTGCAGTAATGCAAAGGAGGTAAAGAAGGATGAAAGTATTAACACTATCTCACTTTTATTCCTTTTTTTGGACTGTAGATAAGGTATTTAAGAATAGAGCAACAGAATGAGAATAATTGAAAATGTAATTTTATTACGGTCAACTCTATGAAAAAGGAGGACAACGTAAAAATCCACCCGGACCAGAGAAAGAGATAGAAAGGGGGACATGTTCGAGTTTATCCGGACGTTTGATCACCCTGTGGAAACGTCACTGCAGAAGCGGTAGTCGCACACCCGAAACGTGTCAGCACCAAAACAACATGAAGCGAGCCCCATAGGCAGGGACTGCAGGCCGTGCTGGAATTCCAGAACCACTCCTCAGTGACGCAGATGGCCATAACAGGAAAAAGTGGTGCAGGAGCCATGGACTACCTAGCAATGGGAAGAAGTCATTTGGTCTTATGAGTCTCGTTTCAAACTGTTTCCAAATTCCGGCCGACTTCATGTGCCAAGAGGGAAACGTGGTGGAGTTCGGCTATGATCTGGGCAACCAAATCGTGGTATTAGTCTGCAAGACCGCGTTACTGCCAAGGATTATGTGACCATTTTGGCTGATCAGGTTTATACCATGCACAATGTTTGTTTCCCAATGGTGATGCTGCGTCCCAAGTCGACAGGATCTCTACTCAGACAGCTTGCATCGTTCAATACAGGTTTTGTGAGCATGAGAGTGTATTGTCACATCTCCCATAGCCACTAGCCACGACAGTCACCTGACCTCAGTATTATCAAGCCACTGTATTCTACTTTGGAGAGGAGGATACATGTTCGTTATCCACCTCTATCATCGTTATTTTGGAGAAAGAATGGTGCAAGATTCGCTTGAAAACGTTACAGAAGCTGTATTTATATATTCTGAGACGACTTGAAGCTGCCAAAGGTGTTTCCCGTACCGTGTTAGGCACATTTTTATCCAATCCCCTGTAATTTAGATTTCGTCGTTACACTGTGAAATCCTGAGAATGGATAGAAAAATGCGTAACAAGCATAAATGACGAAGGAGGCCGGAGTATGTTATTGAGCCTGTGAACGTAAAGCTGTCCGCTCATTTGGCTGTCGGCCGCAGTCATTGCTGCCAACGAAATACATCTGTGCACGTAAGCTATGAACGCGGCGCAGCGGACGGCGCTGCAGTTGCCAACTGGCCTCAGCTCAGGGCATCAGAGGCGTTGCCAGGTGGTCATTCCATCTGCATCGTTGGCGGTGTGCAGGAACACACTGCAGCGGGTAACAAGGGGGCCCATTAAATGAGACCGCTAGTATCTGCGTGTGTGCTGCCGGCCTCATGTTCAATCCAACGAGCTAGAAACAGCTTGCCGTACGGAAGCTTACCTTTGAAACTTGGGTGGCAGGTGTACGCCAAGTCAGAGTGTTACTACCTGAATGTTATTATCCATTCCCTGGAATGAGCGTCGGATGGACTGAAATACTGAGGGAATGTTTTCCCTCCTACGTTCAGTGTGATGTTCCACGAGGATAATTGTGATTATTGCGTCTGAGGTGTGGTATTATGTTTGTGCGTCATGGATGAATTGCTAATCGAATGATGGGAGAGGGTGAAAACTCGGTGCTGGTGAACGAACTTTTCCTTTCGAATAGCACTAACGACATTGCCGATTCACCATACAGTACGCGCTCACCATACAGTACGAGCTCTCAATGTGACCTAGAGATGTTTGGGATTGACCATAGGAATATGATTGTCAGAAACACCACTTTGCTTTTCTAGGTGTGAAACTGCTGAAGGTGCCGTGATCCTTGTCTTCTGAGATCGGATAACTTGACTAACAACCGTAATTTCTTGTGAAGAGTATTGCTGTTTGCAAAGAGCGAAAAACCGATTACGAAATGTTCCGTGGAAATAAACAAATAATCTTTCTTGTTATTGCTGTCATTTTGAGATAACTGCAAGAAAATAGGCATACACTACGAAATTAAATATACTTGTTTGACTCACTGTCACTGCGTAAGAATGGCCCTGACTAACATTAAACTATACCTTTCACAAATCACTTACCTCACAAAAATCTTCGCTGCTCAAGCTACTGCAATACAGCGAGCGCCACTACTGCCAGCTAAATAAAAGATTCAAACTATGGAAGGCACTAACTACTGATAGGGATAGTTAGCAAATGAAAGATATTAGTAGAGAACAAACAATGTATTTACCTTGATATCATCATATATAAATATAGCAGTTCATGACAAATTACAAATCTCCGCCATCTCTCTCCCCACATCCACCACTGCTGGCGGCTCACCTCCAACTGCGCAACGCTACGCGTTGTTCACAGCCAGCTGCCTAACACTACAATGGCGAGTATTACAACAATGCAAAGCAGCCACAGACTGCACACAGCACAGCCAGTGATTTTCATACAGAGGTGGCGTTACCAATAAAAAAACCTAAACAGCCTACTTACATAGAGAAAACATAAACAGCCTACTTACATAGCCCCCATGCTCCCCACAAAAAATTTTACAAATTGGTTTGGGCATTGGCCAATACATATTTGTTAAAATTTTTTTCACAATTACAATAACAAAGATATCAAATGCACACACTTATTGATACAATGTTGGTCAAAAGCTAAAATTTTCTCACAGTCTATAAAGATAGTCCTGATTCATCACTGTAAAATAGCAGTGTTTTTCTCAAAGTCTGAGCAGTAAAAGAAAATGCACACAGAAGTAGTGGATTTCCATGCTGTCTTGAAGAAGTAGTGTTGTCCTTCCAACGGAAAGACAGTGCTGACTCTCGACATGCAGACAAGTATTGGGTCACAACAGAGCAAACCCACAGCAGAGTCATTCGAAGTTTGGAAGAATATTGGTAGGTAGGTCATCACAGAGCAGACCCACTGTAGTCCTGGTAGAAATTACGGTACTGCTGGGCCACCAGAGGTGCAGACCCACTGCAGTCCTTGTAGCAATTGGTGGGCCATCAAAGATGCAGACCCACTGTAGTCCTGGTAGAGACGGCCAGCAGCCATCTGTTGCAAATGTGCAGGTGCACAATCACCATCGAAGAGTCTTGCGGACAATATAGCGAGTCCATAAACCACCACTTGTGCACTCACAAAGTTTCTGGAATTGTCCTTAGATCCAGCAATGCTGTTATCCAGTCCCTTGCTGAATCATTAACACACGTGCAAACACTATCAGTCCCTACATCTCACATATTGTCCATATACTATGACCAACAGAAACGTGTGCAGTGAAATGTAACTTACAAGTTAATAATAAGATGAACTGGTGTCAATTACAATTTTATAAATTTACAACATGAAAATACAATTACAAAGGTACAAAATACATCATTAAAGAACATAATAATACAGATAACATTAGTAGTACAGGCTTTACAAAAGAATAGAAATAGACATATACATCAGTGTTACAGGAATTATGACATGAGTACAAAAATAAAAGATCAGAATCACTTTCGAAACATCAACTTCACACATGAGCATTAAAACAAAACAGAATAAATAATGTGTAAGCATATTTATAAGGTAAATAACATATTATTAATGCCAATTATATTTGAGGATAACAGTATTCCTCATCATAGTGAATGTAGCTTAATATTAAAAGAAGAAAAAATTCTATGAAACTACACAGAGACAGGAAGAAAACAAATACACAAGGGTACACAAACACATAGTGGGATAACACCAATAGGAAAGGACAGGGTTCGTTTTCAGTGTAACATGTGGTACTGCAGTCCAACCCAAAACTTCATATATCTTTCCTCTTATTTCATCCTTTGTTTCCACCAAAAAAATCCTATCCAAGCATGCTTTCTGTATTTATTTCACATATTTCTTACCTCATTATTTATTTCCAAGAAAATCCTACCTATACCTGCTTTCTGTACATTTTTCGTATAGATTCTCAATGCATTTCTTCCAATTCATCGCAACTCATTCTCTTCTATAGTCTACCCCCTCTTAAGCTAACTTAAATCTACTGAGCTCAGATGCTAAACTAAGGGATGAGGCAATGCAGCAGCACAAAACAATTAACACAAACATCAATGACAAAAATACAAATGCCAAAGCAATTGCAATATTACAACTAATATAGGGCACTGTGCAGCAAACAAAAAAATAAATCTGGCTTAGCAGAGTAACACAAATTAAAGTTCAGTAGCACTATGCCTGGCATACAGCAGCTTATATCTAAACATGACATAGCTCAAGCAGAAAAAATATTACAGTAAAAACAACAATGCAGATAAGGGAAATGTATATTCACATCTTAATGTCTAAGTAATTAAAGTGGTGCACCACAAGAAGTTATTCTACCAAAAAATTACCAAGTACTGGAAAAGAAAATTCCGTATGCAATTCCTGTGAAGGGAAATTTCTTTTTATGCTCCCTCATTTTTTTGAAAAAATTATTATTTACTCGATCTGTAGACAGAAAATTTTTATATTAGTACATATATAAAATTTTATTTTAACCAATGCTGCAGTGCAGCTAGAAACTAGATATCAAATGAAATAAGCAACTATGTACAAAGCAAAGCATAAGAACATCGTTCAATAGCCATGTGGCATTTCATAAGTAGTAAAAAAAATCTCTTAACTAGAAAGACGGTAGTCATAATCAGGTGTATAGACATAAAATATTTCTCGTCATTTCATTAGACATTTCAGTAAATATCAGAAAGTACAATATGTTTCCAAGTAATTAGCGTGTCGTATTTGCGATGCTTTCTACAAAGGAATGTCAGAAGGGAGGTTAATGGCCTCTCTTTTTTCTTCTACCACCTAATGGCTTTTTCTCAAGGCGGCTGGCACACCTGGCCGCTCACAACGAATTACGTCACAGTCACTTACCTTTCTTACCAAAATATTTACGACAGCAGTTTTCGCTACAGTGACAGTCTCATATAAAAATTTCACAGGTCGAAAATTTGCGTTACAAATGTGTAGAAACAAAATCCTATAAATATAACAGCGTCCAAAAAATTTTCGCCAGCATTGTGATACATTCACGCATATACACACATTTCATAACTCTTAAAGTACGATTCTTGGTTTCCAACAACCTTTTTCACAAATCAGAGTCCCTAATCACTACTCATTATTCCTTACCTTATTCGTCGACACTTCTTCAGTATTTCATCATAAGAAATACGTAGCATAATCAAACTCCTCATATAGCATCAGCTTATTGATCATAAACATACCTCAACAGCAAAATACACATGGTCATCGTAATAATAACATCATGATACCTCAGTCAAATCTCAAAATCGTTGTAGCTTCCTTCAATAATATCAAAACCTAAAGAACATTCTCTGCTCATTTCAATAGTGTCATCTACCACAATCGTACTTTAAAAATCATGATCTCATACCAAATACATCATTCGAAGATCTCATAGTATCACAATGGTTCTGAAAAAATATGAAGAGTTCACAAAGTACATACAAAATACAGTTTCATAAGTGTGAAGTTATCCAACTGTGTAATTGCGTAAACATGTGTCACTGATGTAGTAAAAAAAATGTTTATCTCTCAGTTAAATGATCAGATAGCTGTGTAATTTGTTTGTTAGAGAAATATGGTACCGATGTGTAAAGTTGTATAAGCAAATACCATATTAGCTAGGGTTCCTTGTGGTTGCCACACACATGGTACACAAAGTAAGCGTGTACCCCCCTGAGGATTAATGTAATTATACCCTCAGGTGTTGCAGATTACAGCAATGAAATGAAATGTATCACTGAAAACCTTTGTATCATTGTACTACAAATATCTTTAAAAATAAATGTTTTAAGTACAAAATTAATCACTCAAACACATGTCCTGTAGCGCTAAATGTGCGTCTTGCTGTAAGATAATCTCTGTGAAAGTGTCGTAGTTATTGTCCTCTGAAAGCTAAGTTCTGCAGAAGTCAATGTACTTACCTCATGATAAACAAAAGTGAAATGCTTTATGTATAGATATCTTAGTTATTACGCTTATTGCCATGATGAAGAAAGTACTGTGCTGTAACGTATTGTTGTGCTACGGAAAAGGCAATCTCATTGTAGCTATACCACAAAAGTTACTACTAAAACATGTTTTACTTTGCAGAATAAAACAGAAAAACTGTGCAGAAATAAAACAGAAACACTACAAAAGCAACATTGTAAATTGTCACTCATTAGTAGCGTCTTGATAAAACCGTGTAGTTGTCACTTAAACTAACCACTGTGTCGTCTGGTATCTCACAGAAAGTACATTAAACCCAGAATGTATTTTCAAGTAAACCAAAATGTTGCATTAAAATCTCATTAGCAGTACTAGTATGTGTCCTAAGTATGTAAGCCTGATAGTCGTTACGTAATCGTGCAACTAACAAGCAAGAATGTACAAATACAACACTGTGTCGTCTGTTCACTATAACAATGCATTCGTAATTTCTGTTTAAAAATGTTCCCTAGGTTCTAGACTGGATATTTAACTTCAAACATTGTTGCATGTTAACAGTTTCTTAAGTCTGACAAAGCATACTAGAAATGTGAAGTGAAAAGTTTTATGGCAAAGACAAAGTTAAAAAGCAGGTTATCTTTCAATAAATGGTTTTACATGTGAAATGTGGTGTAAACCTTTACTCTTCCTAGTACGCAGAGTTTCAACTTCAACGCAATTATCATGCGGTATACGTCGTTAAACAATACTGGAATTTTTCTTAAGGTTAGCGTCTATGTCATTTTTCTCTGAGCCAGCCGGCGCAAGCGGCTGCCTGCGGTGCGAGTCATTGTCTGTCCCTTTGTTGGCGCGCGTCGTTATTGGGATTAGGAGACCTAGCTTCTACAAATTCACCGTGACGAGAGGGCCCTGCCCTGTTTAAATCCCGCCAGTTCTGATGCAGTTCAGGTCTGTCGTTACGATCACATCGTCTGTCGTCATGTCGGTAGTTCCTGTAGAGTCTTTCTTGTCGGTTAAGTGGTGGAGAATTTCTAACTGCGCGCTGGACCGTTGCGTCTGGAGTTATTCTGTCTCCCTTGATAATAATCGTTTTTGTTCCCATATTGTCTGTTTCTATGGTAATCTCTGTCATATTCATTACTACGGAAATGCGACCTTTCTCTGTAACTATTACTCTGCCAGTGGTTGTCATACGGGTGGTGTCTGTTTTGGTCACGATTTACGTTGTAAGAATAGGCTTGTCGTGTCCAGTTATTGCTTCTTTCATTGCGGAATTGCGACTGATGTGATCTGTAATTGTTGTGCTCCTGCGTTCCGCGATTGTCAGTGTCACTTTCCAGTTCTTGTAACAGTCCCTGAAAAGCTTCAATGTCGTCTTTGCAACGTCCTGCCAAAATAATATGTCGTAAATGTTCAGGTAATTTGATTAAGCAAATGCGGATGAGTTCTGAGGGGCTGTATGGGTTTGACAGGTACTGATTCTTTTGCAACATGTCTTCAAAATATTTCACAAGACTGGAGAATTCAGATTGTTCGAAATGTTTCATCATTATGATACCATGTTTTACTCGGTCTTGTGTGGCTTGAGACCAATATGCTGAGAGGAAGGCATGGTAAAATTCTCCTTCACTGTGGCAATCGTGAATGACCGATCGCATTCTTACAGCTGGTTCATTCTCTAAGTAGCCACACATAAATTCTAATCTGTGTTCCAACGACCAGTTGGGAGGAAAACAATGAGAGAATTGATGGAGCCATGCTTGTGGATGAATGTCGTTGCCAGAATTCTTAAATGTTTTGAATTTACGTGTAGTAATGAACAGCTTATAGTCAAAATCATCATGTCGGCGAGTCGCATATCGGTCATTGTTAGGTCGTGTCGGCCGTTCCATCTCAAAATTCGGTGCACATTGCCAATTTCTTTCATAACTTCCGAAATGCCCTGTGTTATTATTTTGTGGCTGTTCCGTATTTCTAAGTCCCTCTTCCCGTGTTGGAGCGCGAGTGTCCTCTGAAATACGTAATTCTTGTATTACCTGTGTCAGCTGATCTTGTACTTCCCGGATTTCTCTTTGGTGTTGTGTATTAATTTGATTCTGATTTTGTTTGAATTTTCTTATTTGTTCATACTCTTCCGTGTCAGTGAAGGCTACGGGTCTTGTGTCATTCAGATCATCATCTACCTTTGTAGATAAGTTAGTGACCTGATCCGAAAGTTCGGCTACTTTCTCCGATAGTGTACTTATTTCTTCAGTGTGTTTTTCTGAACCAAGTTTCAGAGTATCTACTGTGTCCTTAAGGTTTTCCTGAGTTTTTGCAAGTTGCGTAACCGAATCGGTAGATGCAACTGAGTCAAATTTAGCTTGCAAGGTCTCATGATTTTCATGAACAATAATTTGCAGTTCTTTTATGGCTGCTTCGTGATTCTGTAATGCATTTTCATGCCACGAAAAAATAGGTTGAAAATGCTCACAAATTTGTGTTTTTACGTCATTACAGACTTTTTGACATTTCGATTCAATGTTATGTAACTCAGTAGTTAAATCTTCACGTGTTTGTTCAAGTGTTTGTTCCAATGAGTCTAACTTTTTAAGATTTTGTTCCACTGTGTCTAACTTTTGAAGCTTTTGCTGTGTTTGTCTCTGATTTTGTTTCATTGTGTCTAACTGTTGCTGTGTTTGTCTCTGATGTTGTTCCATTGTGTCTAACTTTTCAAGCTTTTGTCCCATTTGTTGCATTAATTGTAATAACAATGCACTGGTGTCTGAAACATGTTCCTCAGTGCTTTTCGGCAGTGAAGTTGCACCGGCAACATTCACATTTTGACAAGTGGAAAATGTGTCTTGACTCATTTGAGAAAACGGTGAGAACCCAAAACCTGAGTCTGCAGTATTTGCAATATTATGTTCTGTCATTCCCGATTCCTGAGGCGAGCTGTTGCCGACCAATCGATCGATAACGCTTCCCTGTTCACTACCTGTTTCACTGTCTACACCATTGTTTGCAGCCCGCTCCATTTCCTTATGCACAGTTACCAAATTACTACTTTGAACGTCTGTTAATTCATTACACAGTGGTGCTGGCAAGCTACGCTCGTTGTCACTATTATTTCTCAATTTACTTTGGAGCCTAGTGTTACGTTTTTCACACGCCGTTATTGTCACAATATTTCACACGATAACACAGAAAAACACAATTTGAAGAGCACAAATAAGAGAACACATTAACATAGAACTTAAAATAATACCTAGTTAATTGCAGCTGCGAAATACTTGGTGCAAATCTACATGCATGCCACAACTGTTTTACTGTGCAACAATGAAAAACCACAACTACCAAGGAGATTCTCTCTACAATTACGCAGTAGCAACAAACAAAATCTACACTAATTACACAAACTACAAAAAAAAATCAGAAGATTCCAGTGAGATATCCTAGGCTAAGGGTCGACATATGAAACGTCCCCTTTGAACAATTATACACGACTGTCCTTAAACTGATACACAATATTTTTAGCGCAACGCAATCTGACTTTCAGAAATCCCTACAAAAGAATGGCCCTGACCAACATTAAACTATACCTTTCACAAATCACTTACCTCACAAAAATCTTCGCTGCTCAAGCTACTGCAATACAGCGAGCGCCACTACTGCCAGCTAAATAAAAGATTCAAACTATGGAAGGCACTAACTACTGATAGGGATAGTTAGCAAATGAAAGATATTAGTAGAGAACAAACAATGTATTTACCTTGATATCATCATATATAAATATAGCAGTTCATGACAAATTACAAATCTCCGCCATCTCTCTCCCCACATCCACCACTGCTGGTGGCTCACCTCCAACTGCGCAACGCTACGCGTTTTTCACAGCCAGCTGCCTAACACTACAATGGCGAGTATTACAACAATGCAAAGCAGCCACAGACTGCACACAGCACAGCCAGTGATTTTCATACAGAGGTGGCGTTACCAATAAAAAAACCTAAACAGCCTACTTACATAGAGAAAACATAAACAGCCTACTTACACGTGACGTGCCAGAAAATATAAATATCAGGCACTTTAGGCCTTTAATTGATGAAAGGAGAAAATATAAAAACGCAGTAAATGAAGCAGGCAAAAAGGAATACAAACGTCTCAAAAATAATATCGACAGGAAGTGCAAAATGACTAAGTAGGGATGGCTAGAGGACAAATGTAAGGATGTAGAGGCTTATCTCACTAGGGGTAAGATAGATACTGCCTACAGGAAAATTAAAGAGACCTTTGGAGAAAGGAGAACCACTTGCATGAATATCAAGAGCTTTGATGGAAACCCAGTTCTAAGCAAAGAAGGGGAAGCAGAAAGGTGGAAGGAGTATGTAGAGGGTCTATACAAGGGCGACGTACTTGAGGACAATATTATGGAAATGGAAGAGGATGTAGATGAAGATGAAATGGGAGATATGACGCTGCGTGAAGAGTTTGACAGAGCACTGAAAGACCTAAGTCGAAACACGGCCGCCGGAGTAGACAACATTACATTAGAACTACTGACAGCCTTGAGAGAGCCAGTCCTGACAAAACTCTACTATCTATTGAGCAAAATGTATGATACAAGCGAAATACCCTCAGACTTCGAGAAGAATATAATAATTCCAATCCAAAGAAAGCAGGTATTGACAGATGTGAAAATTACCGAACTATCAGTTTAATAAGTCACGGCTGCAAAATACTAGCGCGAATTCTTTACAGACGAATGGAAAAACTGGTAGAAGCCGACCTCGGGGAAGATCAGTTTGGATTCCGTAGAAATGTTGAAACACGTGAGGCAATACTGACCCTACGACTTATCTTAGAAGAAAGATTAAGGAAAGGCAAACCTACGTTTCTAGCATTTGTAGACTTAGAGAAAGCTTTTGACAATGTTGATTGGAATACCCTCTTTCAAATTCTGATGGTGGCAGGGGTAAAATACAGGGAGCTTTAGGCTATTTACAATTTGTACAGAAACCAGATGGCAGTTCTAAGAGTCGAGGGGTATGAAAGGGAAGCAGTGGTTGGGAAGGGAGTAAGACAGGGTTGTAGCCTATCCCCGATGTTATTCAATCTGTATAATGAGCAAGCAATAAAGGAAACAAAAGAAAAGTTCGGAGTAGGTATTAAAATCCATGGAGAAGAAATAAAAACGTTGAGGTTCGCCGATGACATTGTAATTCTGTCAGAGACAGCAAAGGACTTGGAAGAGCAGCTGAATGGAATGGACAGTGTCTTGAAAGGAGGATATAAGATCAACAAAAGCAAAACGAGGATAATGGAATGTAGTCGAATTAAGTCTGGTGATGCTGAGGGAATTAGATTATGAAATGAGACACTTAAAGTAGTAAAGGAGTTTTGCTATTTGGGGAGGAAAATAACTGACGATGGTCGAAGTAGAGAGGACATAAAATGTAGACTGGCAATGGCAAGGAAGCGTTTCTGAAGAAGAATAATTTGTTAACATCGAGTATTGATTTAAATGTCAGGAAGTCGTTTCTGAAAGTATTTGTATGGAGTGTAGCCATGTATGGAAGTGGAACGTGGACGATAAATAGTTTAGACAAGAAGAGAATAGAAGCTTTCGAAATGTGGTGTTACAGAGGAATGCTGAAGATTAGATGGGTAGATCACATAACTAATGAGGAGGTATTGAATAGAATTGAGGAGAAGAGGAGCTTGTGGCACCACTTGACTAGAAGAAGGGATCGGTTGGTAGGACATGTTCTGAGACATCGAGGGATCATCAATTTAGTATTGGAGGGCAGCGTGGAGGGTAAAAATCATAGAGGGAGACCAAGAGATGAATACACTAAGCAGATTCAGAAGGATGTAGGCTGCAGTAGGTACTGGGAGATGAAGGAGCTTGCACAGGATAGAGTAGCATGGAGAGCTGCATCAAACCAGTCTCAGGACTGAAGACCATAACAACGACAGTACGCCTTGTCGCAGTGGATACTCCGCTTACTGTCAGATTGTAACGCCGGAAATGCATATCCTCCTATTTCCATCTATTGTACTATATTTTTTTCTTATTTTTGTTACCTGAATATATAACATTTCTGTGTCTTCGTATATTGTAATTGTTTTACTATTTGTATATATATATTTATGCATTTATGTCGATGTATAATTGGTTTGTTTCGTAAATATTATTTGTATTTTTACGCTGGGTCTTGCCTAGGGAAAACTGCTATCGAACGATTACATCGATAGGTCGTGTGAAGAATCAAAGTGTGTAGGATCTTTGGTAGTGTTAACTCTGCCGCGTGGAGCGCGGGCAGGGCTGTCAGAGTCTGGCTGGAGTAGCGAGTGGAGCAGGTGTGTTGTGTGACGCTCCCGCGAGTTGCCGCGCTTTCGGGGTTTGGCAGCATGTAATTGCGCTCGACTCGCGATGATAGTTTCTGACATGGTGTCGCGGACGGGAAGCATTAGCTGGCGCACATCAAGAGCCCGTTTCGCCTGGTGACCGTGTCGAGAAGAAGGCGCGCCAACATCCAGCTTCTGCAACAGCGACGGCCGACAATGAGTGACTGTCGCCACCTCCTCGATCGACGGCTTCAAACCTTCAATCAACCAACAAGGAAGACTAAAAGCACGTAAAGTTTCAGAACTGTATGGCAGACCTCAGCTTTTCAAATTGTTCCATTTGCCTCGCAAAATTACAGCAACTTAGCATGAACCTTTGTTGCTCATTGTCCCAATTGCATTGCCAAGCAGGGTCCCTTCCTTTTCCGAAATGAACCCGAGTGTCGTTGAAATTCAAACGCCAGCATAATTCCATTTCACTGCTTTAATTTCAAAGTTCAATTCAAGCATTAGCTGGCTACAATAGTTAGATTACACAAGCACAAATTAAGAGTGCGAGTTTTGTTACCGTATGTTAGCTTACCTGTGACTGCAGCTCAGCTTGGTACGTACTAAATTTTACTATTGTTAATTGTTCAGAATCGTTTAATTCAAGTTCAAAGTTAAATCTCTTCTTTCTAAATTGCGTAGATTCAAGTAGCTTTAGAAATGATTGTTGAGGTAGTCCAAGACTAACTGTATTTCGATGTGCTTCAGAAAGAAAGCTCACTATTAACTTCAGTCACTAAATTTACTTTCGATTTTCCGGTTTCATTAATTCTTTTGCTAAATTAAGTGTAGCGAAATTTATTACTTCTGACAAACTTTCAGTTTTCACACTACACGTGTCAAACTTCAGTTGCCACGCTTCTAGTGCTAATTATATGTGTAATAACCTTTCTTTTTCAGTTATTATAGTAATTGTCCATAGGACTGGCGACCGTAATTTCCCCCAAATCTCAAATATCTAATTACCGCTAGTTGATTGTTAACGTAACGGCCGCACATTTACTTTCTTTATTAACTTTATCCCTATTTCAAAATTAATTTCCACCAGTTTCACTTGCATTTTTCCTTTCATTTAGATGTAACCCTTTCCTCCCTCTTTACCGACAGGTTAACTTCGGTGACGATTGCTTTTCCAAAATTACCATTAGGTACACGCGGTTTCATTTTTTCACAGTCATTAAGGTCGATAAGTGAGGGGGAGGTTACAAGATCGCCGAAGTTAAGTGCTGTCGCGCGTGGCTGGCACTTGGATGGGTGACCGTCCGGGCCGCCATGCGGTGCTGCCATTTTTCTGGGTACATTCAGTCTCGTGATGCCAACTGAGGAGCTACTCGACCGAATAGTTGCGGCTCCGGTCAAACGGGGGAGTCATAACGGCCGGGAGAGCGGTGTGCTGACCACACGCCCCTCCTATCCTCATCCTCAGCTGAGGACGACACCGGTCGGACGGTCCCGACGGGCCACTTGTGGTCTGAAGACGGAGTGCTTTTTAGGGGAAACAAAGCGAATAACTTAAGCGGCTATCAGTCGCTGCACAATAAACAATAGCTTTATGGGTGCAGTTGTTAGTATTTATCTCTGATTATCTTCACAGACAAGAAACATATCTACCGCTTGCTGGAATTCTGTGCTTGCACAGTGTTGCACGGTTCAGTTGTGGCCCACGACTTCGCAATGAGCCAAGAAGTTTATACACAGCGGCTTCATCAGTCTACAACAATATTATTCTAGTGAATCCAACGTCATTCATAACCATAATCGTTCTGAATGAGGGACTTTCACTTGTCAACGAAACAGAGGTGTTGAAATTTGTTTTAGATCCCACTCCAATAAACTGTATACCCTACGGTCAGACGGCTACTCAACGGCGTCAGTTTGCGCATTCAGGTGCAGAGAAATAGGAAAATTTGAAGGAAGAAATAGTGATTATTAAACAACACCTTCGTTGCAGTTTTATGTTTTTCTTTGATGTGCTACATACGTTTAATACCGTACTGAAATCATAAAAATTCAGACGGTAGCAATTAAAGTATGAAAGTTAAGTAAGAAATATGTCCAGTACATGTAATAAAAGAATGAACAGCATTGCAATTCATAAAGACGGCGTTTAATAACTTTATGATCACTGGAAGTTGGTATCATGCAATTACATGCTGAAAAAATGAGTAGCATTAGAAAGCTCAATTAATGTTAAAAAGGAAAATACTTAATATTATTGTCATGTCCCGCCAAGCACCGACGGGAAATTCAATTAATCTTACGAAGTTCTCAAATGTCCTTTATTTTCTTCTCATTTGTGCAATTTAAATTAAGATATGAGATGGATATTAGACACATACCGAAAATGAAAATTCTAGCAGAGATTCCTGCCAACATCGGACACAACATTTTAAATCTTAAAAGATTATTCTCATGCATAATTCTGCATTCTCTTACAACCAAACGCACTAATCGTGCGCTTTTGACTTATAGCTGACGAGGACTTCCAACAGGCTACTGTTTACAGCATCTCTTGCCGAAACGACATGAAATGATGCATGAAGATCATACGTTACAAGTGAAATTTAAACTTTAATGATGATTGAGTTCCATGTGGCATGAGCTAAATCATGTATTGTTAACAGATACATCCAGTTTTCCTCAGTTGATTGTTAAATGCTGTTTATTTTGTAGGTGAATTTTATTTTTGTTCTGGCCATTTTGGTGGTTACAAAGAACTCGTCTTTTGCAAATGAATGTTCTTTGTAGCCACTAAAATGATCAGAACAAAAATAGAAAGCTGCAAAAAACAAGTAATTCTTATCTACAATTTTCTTTTTAACGACTAATATGGTCAGAATAGAAATAAAATGCTGGAGAGGCATTACTGAGGTCACTACTGTAGTTATTTAATCATGAAAATATTTTATCGTTTAATTGTGGGGAAGCTAATTATACGTCATAGTTTACATTAAGCGACTGTCTACTTGTTACAATTTACGTCTACGTTTATACCCCGCAACCAACGTTACGGTGTATTCCACTGCCTTTCTTCGCCTGATATTTTGGCTTACAACCTCCAAGTCACCTCCAAGGAGAGTCGCTGGGAGAATTAAAACCGCTTCACACAATACTGTGGAGTAAACGCGTGGGAGATAACGCTGTCAGCAACAAGAGCATCAGTCATAGATAAAACTATATGCGATTAAGAGTAAGGTTATCACCCGAAATATCGGATGAAGAGATAATACTATCCCGGATGTACTACCGAAAGATAATAGGGTATTCTGTCCGCTGGGGAAACTTCAAGCAACTAAACGTTATGGTGTGTCTCGAAGGTCATGCGCGTACTACTATCATTTCGCCCCTCTTCCTATTTCCGAGGAAGGAATATTCTTTCAGACTCTTCACTGAATATACGTTTCTGTGATGCACAGCATCTCTCTTGAGTTTCTTTCCAGTGGAATTTGAGAAACTTTTTCCGTGATGCTCTGGTATTTGCAAATGGATTCGTAAAGCTTTCGATCTTCACTATCTTACCTATTATTCCAACCTGGCAAAGGCTGCAGACTAAGGAACAATACTAAAGAAATGGTAAAGGTTATTGTAGACTACCTCGTGGATGGGTTACTTATTCCTAGTATTCTTCTAACAAATCTGGTTGGCTTCTCTTTTCTAATAGTTGGTTTTATCTTAGTAAAAGGTTGATGAAAACATATGTTTGGAGTACGACTCTTCAAGGTTGCTAATGTAAACAGTGGAGAATACAGAAATGAAATCGATGAGCCAAAACATTCTGACCTCTTTAATACAGTAGTGGTCCACCTTTGCAACGCAACACATCGGCGATTCTTCGTGGCATCGATTAGACATGTCCTCGGTAGAATTCTGGAGGCATGTGACATCGATTACCTCCGCTCAGGTCAAGCAATTCACACAATATGCGGGCCATTGCTTCATGAGCTCGGAGCTGGCGTCCCAGATATGTCCCATCAGATTCAGATTAGGCGAATTTGGTAGCCCAGATATCAACGCGAGTTCAGTATTTTGCTCCTTAAACTAAAAAATGAAAGGTCAGTCTGCTTAGATGAAGTACCAATGTGTCTACAAAAACAATGCATAGGGATTATACAAGGTCCCTTAACAAATATAATAAATGAATCCTTCACATCAGGGACGTTTCCAGAGCAGTTAAAACAGGAAAGATTTGTACCTTTGCTTAAGAAAGGTAATGTAGAAGACATAGAAAATTACAGGCTATTTTCCCTGCTGTCTCCATTTTCAAAAATAATAAAAGCAATTATGAAAGACAGATTAATGAATTACTTGAATAAATACAATCTTTTAAGCGAATCACAGTTTGGTTTCAGAAGTGGCAAAAATATGGAGTCAGCCATAGCAGAATTCACGAAAGTTGTACTTGACGCTCTTGATAAAGATGAGTGTGTCACAGGCATATTTTTGGATCTTTGTAAGGCCTATGATACAGTCAACCAAAAGATTCTATCAAACAAATTAGAAACATTAGGAATAAGAGGGGTAGCTAATGACTGGTTTCGATCATACCTAGCAGATAGGGTACAAAGAGTAGAAATAACACATACTTCAAATAGATCTAAACATTTAGTAAAACACTTATCAGAACCAAAATACATTAATAGAGGGGATCCACAAGGTAGCATATTAGGACCAATACTAATCCTAGTATACATCAATGACTTTCCCATTAGTGTTACTCATGGTGAAAAAATTCTATTCGTTGATGACAGCAATATTATAGTAATTGAGAAAACAAGAGAACTCTTCACAGAGAAAGCAAACGAAACTCTCAAGGAAGTTTACAATTGGTCAATAAGAAATAAAGTGACATTGAACATAAAGAAAACTAATGCCATGAATTTCAGTTTGAAAAGGAAAAATGACAACTTTAAATTAAATATAGATGGCACCTCTATAGACTGTGTAACAAACGCAATATTTCTAGGATTGAATATTGATTCTCAGTTGAAGTGATATGAACACACAAAGGTACTTGCAAACTGAATGCCATCAGCATGTTATTCCCTTGGAATCCTATCATCAGTGTGTAACATGCAGTGTCTTTTAGTTACATACAGTTCATATGTACACTTAGCTCTTAGCTATGGCATTCTGTTTTGGAGAACAAGTGCAGAAAATATGGACACAACTTTCAAACTCCAGAAAAGAGCCACAAGAATAATATCCAAAAATATTAGTCGTGCTCATTGTAAAGGTCTGTTCAAAACCCTGGGGATTTGAACCGCACCATGTGAATACATTTACCAGTCAGGTGTACACATCAAAAATAACATTGGTAATTACTGCACAAAAAGCTCTGTCGCTACCATGAAACAAGAGCTAGACTCAACTTACATTTACCAAGAAAAAATAAACACAAAACTCAAAACAGCATTTTCTACCAAGGAATAAAACGGTACAATAAATTACCAAAAGCGATTAAAGAAATTGCAGAAATACACTTATTTAAAAAGGCAGCTAAAAATTACTGTTATGCAATACATTTTATACATTGAAGGATTACTTAGATAAAACAGAGTAGGGGTTTGGTAAAGAAAGTTATACAAATAAATAATAATAATGATTATAAAACATCCAACATTCCACATAACACCTTCACACTATGTTTTTCCCTTCTTTTTTCCTTTTCTATAATTACTTATCCCCCAAGCTATGCATAGCACAACACTAACACCTCTTCCTCCTTTTGAGCTCAACATCTCACTCATTATAGAGGGATGCTGACTCAGTTTTTCAGGATAGCACATGTGAAGTTGTGGTACGGAAAATGGCTGAGAGATCACCGGTGTATGTGTGTGTGTGTGTGTGTGTATGTGTGTGAGTGTGTGTGTGTAGTGAGTGAAGTTTTACGAAACAATGTGTGTATATCTTCAGGTTTTGGCGGCGCAGACTGTTCCATTAAGTTTCGGGTGTGCAGCCGCAAGAAATCTCCTTCTTCTTCTAATATTTCGGCTGTATAGCGTTCAGCCATCTTCAGAGTGAGCCGCAAGACTGCCGCTCCAGTGCTCGCTTCGTCCCTTTATACTGTTGTACCGCGCGACTGCGCATGCGGCCACAGATGCAAATGCGCCAGAGACGTTGGTCGGCGGCAGAGACGTGCATAATGCGCGAGTTGTATCTATGACTCCGCAGTTGATCTTTGTTGGCATATCGATATACATCATCGATTTGATGCTTTGCCGGATTCCTGATACTCACGGTACATCGTGAAATGGTCGTTCACTTCATCGCTACCTCATAAATGCTGTGTCCCATCGCTCGTGCGCCGACGATAACACCACGTTCAAATTCACTTAACTCTTGAGAACCTGCCATTGTAGCAGCAGTAACCGATCTAACAACTGACACTTGTTGTCTTACATAGTCGTTGCCTACCGCAGCGCCATACTCTGCCTGTTTACATATCACTGTATTTGGATACGAATGCCTATACCAGATTCTTTGGGGCTTCAGTGTAGAATTAACTGTTAGATGCAGTGGCGATAGAACCGTATGACAGTTTTTGATGTTGCTGAGCAACAGTCATACAATAATTTTTAAACGAACACAATATGTCCTGCAATATATATCAATGACATAAACTCAGTCACTTGAAAATGGCATCAGAGGCCGAAACTGGGTCGTCATTAAATAAACAACAGTACAATCAATTGGTGGTGTGTTCATTTAAAAAGCCATATGATGTAATAGTGTCTCTTGATGCAATATACTTTTTAAAAATCTTCCTGGCGTCGTAAATGCTGATTTTATAGCAGCCCCCTAAATGCCATGATACACTGACAAATAACAATACACATCTGAGGCATAATTACACCAGTTTTCCAAAACTTTCTGCCTTATTGGTCAGTCGGGACGTTGACTCGTTGAGGGCTAGTCACTGACTATATCTACCACAAAGGCCTCTCGCGCCAAATCGCGCCCTTCCACCTATTACATTCCTGCTTAAGCTTCTTCATTGTGGAGAGCCTTCCCTCCAGCTTTTCTGTCGTATACAATCCTTGATGCCCTAAGCGGGAACCAGTATTTTATTACATCCAGTACATAAAATGATATAGTTTCAGAAAAGACTTTTACAAAATACTTCCAGATTACACCAAATTACAGAATGAGAAGAAACACTTACGTGCATTTCAGGTCAAAGAAGGTACATAATACAGATATTATGGTATCGATAATCGACAAAAGTATTACAACTTCCACGCGAAAGAGAGCAATAACTGACCTCGTCTCGCTTAAAGCAGCGTGAATAATAGCGCTTGGGCACTGCAGAACGAAATGGCAAGAAAATGCCTGCGAAGGCTCGCTCAGCTCCAAGTCTTCCAGAGAAACAGCGATGGGCAAGACAATGAAATTCTATTATCTACGTAAGTACCCATTACACGCCTAACGTGTTTCTTCGAGATTGTTTGTCTCTCTTTCGAGCCTTCATTTTTTGGTTCAAACCCATCAAGTTCCTGCTTCATAAAGGAGTAAATGCATTGGTTTATGAACCATCTGATCAAAACTTGCCACCTTACGGATTTCTCTGGGTTTCGTTCCGTGAGCGGTGTCGTAATTGTGAGCGTAGCAAACCTGAAGTTCTGCGATAAGATAGCTGCGCGTCGCTGCGATCTCATGGCTGTGCGGTACTGGGGTCATTGCCGTGAGTCCCAACACCTCCACACAACAGTGATAATTCCAAACGACGTTATAAATCCTCTGATAAACATCTCAAGTGACGTTATAAAGCCCTTGATAAACATCTGTAGCCTTGGTAGTACATTCTCATATTTCTGGGTAACATCCTCTGGTTTCAACAGTCTTCTTTCTGGGTAACATCCTCCTCTGGTTTCAACAGTCATCAACTCTGCCACGCGGATCCGGAAAATGACTCCAGTTTCAAGTTGGATGTCTGAAAGATTGCAGCTGTACCTTATCTCACCCAAAATAATACCGGATGTATCCATTCCTCAACTTTGTGTCACCAAACGATATGTGCTTTGATGGAAATAGAGAGCTTGAGCGTCAGTTTATTTGCGCGTTTGAAATAGGGGAAAAGAAATAAGTTTCATTAAGGCTTCGAAAGAGTCACTGTCGCCAGCTGTAGACAGTTAGGCTGCTATTAGCTGAGGACAACTTGCAGCGTACTTAGGGAACGTCCATTTACTACGTGGCTCAGAATTGGGGAGAGAGGGAGGGAGGCAAAATTTCCTCAAATCTCATTTAAGGAGAGGGCGGGGACCAATAAAAATATACCGGAAAAAATATGCCCTTTTAAAGTTTTCAGTTCATTCAAGATTTATTATTGCTACAGTGCATCAGGTGTACATGAAAAGATTCCATTTACAGATAAATAGCACAAGCTGTTCTGAGGTACCAGGTCTCGGCCCATGCTGAAACATCCATTAATATGTGGTGTAGCCTCCACGCGTGGCAGTGCAGGTGTTGACTCTGACATCCAGTCTATCGTACAGATGGCGAACAATACTGTCCCGGGATACGTTATGCTACGTTCGCTAGACCTGTTCACGTAGTTCTGTAAGAGTTGTTGGTTGACAAGTCGCACGAGTTACTTCTCGTCCCAACATGTCTGAAACCTGCTCGATTGGAGACACGTTCGGAGATTGTGCTGGCCAAGGAATTTGCTGCATGTCTTGCAGAGCACGTCGAGTTTCAAGGCCAGTGTGTGAGCGAGCATTATCCTGTGAGAATAACGTATCACCTTCCTTTTGCAAGAATGGCAAAAGAATGGGTCTAACAACATTCTCCACGTACCAAGTGCTGGTTAGCGTTCCCTCAAGAAACACCAAAGGTCAATAAGACAGGCGTGTCAATAACATACGCACATTCACCATTTGAGAGAGGACGTATGATTGGGCTCAAAGAAGCCGGCTGGATTAATGGGAGAATTGCTCGACATTTGAATAAGAGCGAAGCGACTATTCGACTATATTGGAGCCGGCCGCTGTGGCCGAGCGGTTCTAGGCACTTCAGTCCGGAACCGCGCTGGTACCACGGTCGCAGGTTCGAATCCTGCCTCCGGTATGGATGTGGTGATGTCCTTAGGTTAGTTAGGTTTAAGTAGTTCTAAGTCTAGGGGTCTGATGACCTCAGATGTTAAGTCCCATAGTGCTTAGAGCCATTTGAACCATTTGACTATATTGGAAGGAATGGGTGAATCATGGCCGTACACAGCGTGAAGAAGGAAGCGGTCGATCTATAGAGAGACAACAGAGAGGACCAGCAATCCTCAGGGAGGCACTCAGATCCTGGGACTCTTTATCATCGATCTGATGTGCAACTGGTGCTTCAGTGACCACGAGGACCATTAGTAGGGGCCTCACAGAAAAGGCGCTCAGCCCACTGGGACTTTTGCGTCGACTATCGTCGACCTCTGTACACCAACAAGACGGGTTGCGGTGGTGTCGGGAACATTTGGCCTGCAATCCCATTGAATTGCCTTCAGTGATGAGTCCCGTTTCTGTCTGAGCCCCGATGACCAGCGAAGACATGTCTGGAGACGCCCCAGAGGGTGGTGGGGATACCAACCTGACAGTCACCCACCAAATAGCCCTTGAGCAGGTAGTGATGGTCTGGCGTGTCATTTAATGTCATAGCAGGACGCTTTTGGTTGTCACCTGCGGCACTCTTAGAGCACCGCGGTACGTCGACGAAATTCACGCCCACTATTGAAGTCCTTGATGACAAGCCGTCCTGGGCTTACATTTCAGCAAGATAATGCGCGTCCGTACACGTGAGAGTGTCTACTGCTTCTCTTAGTGCTTGGCAAACCCTACCTGGGCCAACAAGGTCGCTGGGATCGGGATTTTGACGAAGTAACGCACTAATTGGACAGAACTTAGCACAATATTTCTCAGGAGGACATCCAACGACTCTCTCAATCAATGCCAAGCCAAATAAAGGGCGGATCAGGACCAACACGTTAATGACTTACTCAATTTGTGAAGCCGTTTCTCTTGAGTATATCATCCAATGTTTCTGAAATTGTGATCATTTGTTTGGCTGTGCATGTACATCACACCTACCGATTTCCGTCCCATTTGGATAATTCCTTCGATGTGCGTCGGTTCTCATTTCTGTCTTTTTCTTTTGTATTAGAATGTATTTAGATGCATGCATTCATAAAGCAGAAAACAGTGGACTTTTAAAATTAAAATGCACCACGTTATTTGGCATTTTCATATTTATTTTGTAAAAAAAATTAACACTATGATAATGTGTATTTATGATCATGCCCATTACTTTTGAATGAGATTTTACTGATAGGTCCGTAGGTCATAAAGCATTGGCTTAGGAAATAAATGCTGCACGTTTACTCTCCGTTTTTATTGAGTTTATTTATCTTTCGTTCTTTGCTGCTAGTTTCAGGGTCACAGCGCCATCCTCAACCAATCATTCTTGCCATCAGCAAAGCCATCAGGCTAGAATCCAGCATCACTACTCGTCACATTAAGTGGTGGCCAGAGATGAGCCAGATCCCAGGCTCATATCTTGGCTAGTGGCAGGATCGACAGCTTGAGAATGCAGCTGGAGCACAAAAACTAGCCTCAAAGAACTAAAGGCAAGTAACATGAAAACAAACAGTTAATGTGCAACGTTTATTTTCAGAACCAATACTATCATAATGCACTCCAACTATAATGTACTCTGTATTGTATTAAATACGCTGTTAAAGGATTGTAGGGCTGAGAGCACATTACAAAGTGATCTTTTAGTGGCGCCACTAAGCGCCCGTGAGTTATTAATTTCATTTAATGCCATGCTCTTTCTATTTTGGGCCCTTCTGTGTGCCCAGGGCAGTGGCAGGCCCCGTCACCAGCAGTAGACAGACGTCTGCTTATTTGACTCCATGTAACGCAGTGACACGCCAGTCGCCAGAGCGACTACTGGCGCCGCTAGCTGCCCTCGACTCATTACAGCCCTTAAAGTGCACCTGATTCTGAATGTTAGTCCCTCGCAAGTTACTGTTGTGCAGTATTTCCTTGATGAGTGATTTACTGCACTTTGACCTGTGTATCTGCGGCTGCAAGCACTCGCGTCAACAAGTTGTTACTCTTGCGAGTTGACTCTTGTGGATGATGTTTACCTCCAAATTGAGATTCTTACAATACATCCTGGATATTGAAGCGTCAGAAAATCCTAGCGTCTGCACGACGTCGTACTGTACGATGCGTTGTGGGCACCTACCCATCTGTACACATATGTCTATTTTGTGCTTTAGTTTCACTCCAACGGTCAGTGCAAGGTTTGCTGATGTCACAGACGTGTGACACGCCGAACTGCTTCTTTCGCCGTGGCGACGGTGGTTATCCATAATTTAATTAAGCGTAAGTGTACTGCACAACCAACAACAAGACCTACGTCAAAAAGCAACAGTACTCAGAACAGCTGATTCTGCACACACAAAAAAAGTGCAAGAGGTTAATGTTCCAGTGCAAGAGGGATTACACTGTCAGACGCAGATGAGAAAGCAGATGGGGGAAAAGACTATCTGATAAAGTGATAGAAAAAATGGGAGTCGATATGGAATATAAGGAGATTCAGTATTAAAATCACGAGTTAAGCAGAGCTTTAGAGCAGTTGTGGAAGGCAGAGATAACATTCATTGGGAAGAATGGCAGATAAGTTCGAGAACTACTGAACAATATGTTCAACATCTCATCCTTCCAAGTTGCAGATAAGAATAATGTACAGAAGAATAAGAAAGAAAACTGAGGATCTGTTGGGCGACGATTAGTTTGGCCTTAAGAAATGTCAAAGCACAATACAGGCAGTTCTGACGTTGCACTTGATAATTTAAGCAAAGCTTAAGAAAGACCTACAAAAAGTGTTCTCAATGCCAAATGGTGTAAGACATTCCAAATTTTCTATAAAGCAGGTGTTAGCTATAGGGAAAGACGGGTAAGAATTAACAATATGTACAAGAACCATCAGGGAACAGTAAAAATGAAAGAGAAACAATGATGAACTCGGCTAGGCTCTGATAGGTGAGAATGACTCGCCCCTACTTTTCAGTCTATACTTCGAAGAAGCAGTAACGGGAATAGAATAAAGATTCAGGAGTGGGATTAGTCCGAAAGGAAATCAATGATTAGATACGCTGATATAATTTTTATCCAAATGAGGAAGAACTGCACGAACTGTTGAACAAAATGAACGGTCCAATAAGCGCAGACTATGGACTGAAGCTAAACCGAAGAAAGGCGATAGTAATGGGGAGGAACAAAAATACATTAGCACATGCAGATGATTGAGGCTTGCCTCGAGATGACTGGGTGTTGTTGTGTCGCCTTCATCATCATCATTCATCCTCATTACGGTCGGAGGAAGGCAATGGCAAACCACCTCCGCTAAGACCTTGCCTAGTCGCCGTGCGGGTCTCCCGCATCGTCCTCTACGCTCCTCGGAGTTCTGAACCTCATCATCATCATCACAGTGTTCTGGTGCTGTCCTTCAATATAAACATGTGTAAAGTATTGCTCATAATTAGCCGGAAAGACCCGTTACTGTTAGATTACTCTGTTAGCCATTGGTCACTGGAAACAGTCACTAACATGAAATATCTAGCAACATGCGTCCAGACCGACTTTATACCATCAAATACATCCACCGTGTACATTCTCTAGGGAACAAAAAGGTCTAATGAACTTATGTCCGGAAATGCATGGTTTCCATGCTAGAGGCCATTTATTCAGTGGTTCTTTACTGCAGAGGCTGAGCTCTAATACGCGCTGTACATACAGCCACAGTTACAATACGTATGGGTTCCTCCTAGAGGGTGGTACAGTTCCTCATAAGTAATGCCCTATCGCCCTCTCGTCCAATAATAATTGGTAATGTTGAGTCTGAATCAATTCTCTGGCTGACTCACCTTGTAGTTGATGTGATACAGCGTTGTACACAATGGTTCCGTTTGCGAATCGAGAGCTTGCCGACGTGCTGTTTACTTACTTTTTTTCCATCAGTCTTCTGACTGGTTTGATGCGGCCCACCACGAATTCCTCTCCTGTGCTAACCCCTTCATCTCAGAGTAGCACTTACAACCTACATCCTCAATTATTTGCTGGCTGTATTCCATTATCTGTCTTCCTCTGCAATTTTTGCTCTCTACAGCTCCCGCTAGTACCAAGGTACTCATTCCCTCATCTCTTAACAGATGTCTTGTCATCCTGTCCCTTCTTATCAGCGTTTTCCACATGTTCCTTTCCTCTCCGATTCTGCGCAGGACATCCTCATTCCTTACCTTATCAGTCCACCTAATTTTCAACATTCGTCTGTAGCACCACATCTCAAATGCTTCGATTCTCTTCTATTCCGGTTTTCCCACAGTCCATGCTGTACTCCAGACGTACGTTCTCAGAAATTTCTTCCTCAAATTAAGGCCAGTTAAGGCCAGTGTTTGATACTAGTAGACTTCGCTTGGCCAGGAATGCTATTTTTTCCATTACAAGTCTGCTTTGGATGTCTC
Source organism: Schistocerca serialis cubense (assembly GCF_023864345.2). Taxonomy (NCBI): domain Eukaryota; kingdom Metazoa; phylum Arthropoda; class Insecta; order Orthoptera; family Acrididae; genus Schistocerca; species Schistocerca serialis. The sequence continues at coordinate 531,537,614 of NC_064645.1, forward strand.
CCTTGCTCCGTCCGTCATTGGCCATTTTACTGCCTAGGTAGCAGAATTCCTTAACTTCATGAATCCTGTTGTTAAGCTTCTCGATGTTCTCATTTCTACTACTTCTCATTACCTTTGTCTTTCATCGATTTACTCTCAATCCACACTCTGTACTCATTACACTGTTCATTACGTTCAGCAGATCATGTAATTCTTCTTCACTTTCATTGAAGACAGCAATGTCATCAGCGAACTGTATCATTGATATCCTTTCACCTTGAATTTTAACTCCACTCCTGAACTTTTCATTTATTTCCATCACTGCTTCCTCGATGTACAGATTGAACAGTAGGGCCGAAAGGCTACATCCTTGTCTTACACCCTTTTTAACGGGCACTTCGTTCTTGATCGTCCACTCTTAGTATTCCTTCTTGGCTAAGGTACTTACTGTATATGACCCGTCTCTCCCTATAGCTTACCTCTACTGTTTTCATAATTTCGAACATCTTGCACCATTTTACATTGTCGAACGCTTTTTCCAGGTCAACAAATCCTATGAACGGGTCTTGATATTTCTTAAGTCTTGTTTCCATTATTAACCGCAACGTTAGAATTGCCTCTCTCGTGCCTTTACCTTTCACAAAGCCAAACTGATCGTCATCTAGCGCATCCTCAATTTTCTTTTTCATTCTTCTGTATATTATCCTTGTAAGCAACTTGAATGCATGAGCTGTTAAGCTGATTGTGCGATAATTCTCGCACTTGTCAGGTCTTGCCGTCTTCGGAATTGTGTGGATGATGCTTTTCCGAAAGTCAGATGGTATGTCGCCAGACTCATACATTCTGCACACTAACTTGAATAATCGTTTAGTTGCCATTTCACCCAATGATTTTGGAAATTCTGATGGAATATTATCTATACCTTCTTTCTTATTTGATGTTAAGTCTTCCAAAGCTCTGTTAAATTCTGATTCTAATACTGGACCCCTATCTCTTCTAAATCGACTCCTGTTTCTTCTTCTATTACATCAGACAAATCTTCCCCCTCATAGAGGCTTTCAATGTATTTTTTCCACTTACCCGCTCTCTCCTCTGCATTTAACAGTGGAATTCCCATTGCACTCTTAATGTTATCACCCTTGCTTTTAATGTCACCGAAGGTTGTTTTGACTTTCCTGTATGCTGAGTCTGTCCTTCCGACAATCATTTCTTTTTCGATGTCTTCACATTCTTTCTGCGTCCGTTTCGCTTAGCTTCCTATTTATTTCATTCCTCAGCGACTTGTATTTCTGTATTCCTAAGTTTCCCGGAACATTTTTGTACTTTCTCCTTTCATCGATCAACTGAAGTATTTCTTCCGTTACCCATGGTTTCTTCGCAGTTACCTTCTTTGTACCTATGTTTTCCTTCCCAACTGCTGTGATGGCCCTTTTTAAGGATGTCCATTTCTCTTCAACTGTACTGCCTACTGAGCTACTCCTTATTGCTGCATCTATAGCCTTAGAGAACTTCATCCGTATCTCGTCATTCATTAGTACTTCCGTATCCCGCTTCTCTGCGTATTGATTCTTCATGTCTCAAGCTTCAGGCTACTGTACATCGCTACTATATTGTGATGTGAGTCTATATCTGCTCCTGGGTACACCTTACAATCCAGTGTCTGATTTCGGAATCTCTGCCTGACCATGATTTAATCTAACAGAAATCTTCCTTTATCACCCAGACTTTTTCAAGTATACCTCCTTCTCTTGTGATTCTTGAACAGAGTATTCGCTATTACCAGCTGAAACTAGTTATAGAACTCGATTAGTCTTTCTCCTCTCTCATTCCTTGTCCCAAGCCCATATTCACCTGTGTTACTTTTTCTTCTACTCTTTCCCCTACAACTGCATTCCAGTCCCCCCTGACTATAAGATTTTCATCCCCCTTTACTTACTGTATTACCTTTTCAATATCCTCAAACAATTTCTCTATCTCTTCATCTTCAGCTTGCGACATCGGCATGTATACCTGAACTATCGTCGTCGGTGTTGGTTGGCTGTCGATTCTGATGAGAACAACCGTGTCACTGAACTGTTCACAGTAACACACTCTCTGCACTACCTTCCAATTCATAACGAATCCTATTCCCGTTATACCATTTTCTGCTGCTGTTGATCTCAACCTATACTCATCTGACCCCTACTATATCTAAATTGAGTCTTTGCATATCCCTTTTCACTTTTTCTAGTTTCCCTACCACGTTCAAGCTTCTGACATTCCACTCCCCGACTCGTACAACGTTATCCATTCGTTGATTATTCAATCTTTTTCTCATGGTAACCTTCCCCTTGCCGGCCCACTCCCGGAGATCCGAAGGGGGGACTATTCCGCAATCTTTTGCCAATGGAGAGATCATCATGACTCCTCTTCAATTACAGGTCACATGTCCTGTGTTTAGACGTTACGAGTATTTAATTCAGTGGTTTCCACTGTCTTTTGCACCCTCATGCTGTTCATCATTGCTGATTTTTCCGCCTTTAGGGCAGTTCCCCACCCCTAGGATAAGAAAGTGCCCTGAACCTCTGTCCGCTCCTCCGCCCTCTTTGACAAGGCCGTTTTCATAATGAGGGGAACTTCTTATGCCGGATGTCTTCGGCCGCCAATGCTGATTATTAATCGAAATTTAATCAGCCGTGGGATTCGAACCCGGTACCCAAGACGTTTTGATTATGAATCAAACATGCTACTACTAGTCCACGGGTTCTGTTTACTGACGGAAAGGCAAATGGCAACCGGCGGCGGGCAGCAAGATTGTGTCAGGAGACCTATCCCCGCCGACAACAACCATAGCATTCAGTGTTTGCAACAGTGTTTCGCCGTTTGTCTTAGGGTCGTTTCAGGAAGTAGGAAATCATGAAGGACGTACCCGAAATATTCGGACTCCAGACTTGGAGTAAAATGTGATTAACACTGTGGAAGGCGACCGCCGCGTCAGTACCAGGCAGTTGGCCCGCCAGTACAGGGTAAGCCATATGACCATGACAATTGTTACTACCTTTATCACTTACAGCGTGTGCAGTGCTTACTAGCGACAGACTTTCCACATCGGGAGCAGTTTTGTCTCTGGTTTCTTCAGCAAGCAACAACGATTCCGGGATTTGTGTCATCCATCCTATTCACAGGTGAGATCACGTTTACGGAGTGTGATATCTTCAACTTCCATTAACAATCATCTGTGGGATAGTATGCAGAACCCCCATGGTGTGCTGACAGTGAATCATCAGCATCGGTACAGCCGGAATGTGTGGGCCGGGATAATTGGCGACCGTATTTTGAGACCAGTCTTCCTTTCACGTCGCCTAACAGGCCGGAACTATCGGCGTTTCTTTCGGGTACTCCGCCTCCCCTACTGAAAGAAGTGCATTGATGATTCGGAGAGTTGTGTGGCTGCTACGTGATAGTGCTCTAGCCCACTTCGCCGTTAACGTCCGGACGAACTTCAATGGGGTCTTCCGTCGTCGACGAATCGGACGAGAGGGTCCAGTTGCACGACCTGCTCGTTCACCGGATCTCAATCCGTGCTATTTCTGGTTATGGGGCTGTCTCAAAAGTATCGCGTAAGCAGAGCCCATTCCAGATGTGGAGACACTGGAGCAGCGTATTCACGTTGCCTCTGACGCTGTTCGGATGCAGCCTGGCCCGTATGAACGTGTGACACAGAACATACTACGGCGCGTACGCGCATGCGTTGAGACACGTGGAAAGCATTTTTAATACTGTAACTGTGGCTGCATGATACACGACGTATTAGACCGCAGTCTCTGTAACACTGTGTCATTGAATAGATGGTGTTTAACATGGAAACCATGCATTTTTCGTATCATCTGATCGATCAAATTACAGTTTGCACACGGCGGAAAAAAATCGCTCTGTATAGTCATATGTAGTTGCGTCCATAGGTTTTAAACCTTCCTCCATTTCTTCAACTGCAGTTTGCAGCTACGATTCATGCCGTAATATGTGGCGAACTACTGTCACTGAATCATTATGTCCGTTTTCCAGCATTTTTTCTACCTGCAGGAGATCAAAGCGATGGGACACAGCATTTATGAGGTAGCGATGAAGTGAACGACCATTTCACGATGTACCGTGAGTATCAGGAATCCGGCAAAGCATCAAATCTCCGACATCGCTGCGACGTGAAAAAAATTCTGCAAGAACGGGACCAACGACGACTGAAGAGAATCGTTTAACGTGAGAGAAGAGCAACCCTTCCGCAGATTTTAATGCTGGACCAACAACAAGTGTCAGTGTGTGAACCATTCAACGAAACATCATCGACATGGGCTTTCGGAGCACAAGGCTCACTCGTGTACCCTTGATGACTGAACGACACAAAACTTTACTCCCTGGGCCCCTCAACACCGACGTTGGACTGTTGATGACTGAAAACATGTTGCCTGGTCGGACGAGTCTCGTTTCAAATTGTACCGAGTAGATGGACTAGTACGGGTATGGAGACAACCTCACCAATCCATGATCCCTGCATGTCAGCAGGGGCCTGTTCAAGCTGGTGAAGGCTCTGTAATGGCGTGGGGCGTGTGAAGCCGGAGTGATATGGAACCCCTGCCACGTCGAGATATGACTCTTGACAGGTGACACGTCCGTAAGCATCCAGTCTGATCATCTGCATCGTTTCATGTCCATTGTGCATTCTGACGGATTTGAGAAATTCCAGCAGGACAATACGACACCCGACACGTCCAGAATATTGCTACAGAGTGGCTCCTGGAACACTCTTCTGTGTTTAAACACCTTCGCTGGCCACCAAACTCCGCACACATGAACATTATTGAACATATCTGGGATGCCTTGCATTGTGCTGTTCGGAAGAGATCTCCACCTCCTCGTGCTCTTACAGACTTATGGACAGCCCTGCAGGATTCATGGTGTCAGTTCGCACTAGCACTACTTCAAACTTTAGTCAAGCATGCTACGTCGTGCTGCGGCACTTCTGCGTGCTCGCGGGGGCCCTGCACGATATTATACAGGTGTACCAGTTTCTTTGGCTCTTCAGTGTATAAAGGCATGCAATGATCAATGTTTGGTGAAGTGTTCGAATAGTAAGTGCCTTTGTAAGTCTTTGTATCACGAATCGATCGTATGTCCCTCACTTCTGTAGGATCCTGTTCCTGTTACAAGAAGGTTCTGAGCTTTCCTCTCAGTATAAAGTGAAAGTGCTTAAATGATTAATCACCACAATTAAAAATAAATTTCAATGGCAAGTCATACTGAAGTGAAACTTTTAAACAGAAATAAAATAATTTTTCTACACATAAAATTTACTAGAGAGCAGTTGTTACAGAAAAGAAGTATAGACCATAATAGCCAGAAGGCCTACAACAATCATATTGACATGATGGGTTTGTAACAGTGATTTTGTGTGTCTATTTCTTTTTGTGTGTGTTATTGCTACGGTATAACGTCGTTAACATGAATCCGAAGGGACCGAAAAATCAAGAATTCGTGTTAAAAAAATTCGACTTAAGTGAAAAAACAGATTTTAATACTTATACATGTACAGTAGTATAGTAATACGTAATACACTACAGTATCCATCACTTTTATATTACTGTAGACTTATAACACTATAAAGTGACTGTATGAGTACTCAAAAATTTTACTATTTTCTTGGAAAAAATGTAAGCATGCTTCGCTGACGTCCACAGGAACGAAAATATCTTGTAATTTCATAACCAATTGTAACTATAGCGTCCTTAGACATTAGAAATTACGTGACGTCGGATGTTGAAGTTGCCGGCCGCGGTGGTCTCGCGGTTCTAGGCGCTCAGTCCGGAGCCGCGCGACTGCTACGGTCGCAGGTTCGAATCCTGCCTCGGGCATGGATGTGTGTGATGTCCTTAGGTTAGTTAGGTTTAAGTAGTTCTAAGTTCTAGGGGACTGATGAACACAGATGTTAAGTCCCATAGTGCTCAGAGCCATTTGAACCATTTGATGTTGAAGCAAATCGTTCTGAACTGTACAAAATGGTTCAAATGGCTCTGAGCGCTAAGGGACTTAACATCTGAGTTCATCAGCCCCCTAGAACATAGAACTACTTAAACCTAACTAACCTAATGACATCACACACATTCATGCCCGAGGCAGGATTCGAACCTGCGACCGTAGCGGTCGCGCGGTTCCGGACTGAAGCGCCTAGAACCGCTCGACCACACCGACCGGCTTCTGAACTGTCCAAGGCTATAAACATCTCTTGACAGGGGGTGGAATGGTATCTGTATTCTCCTCCTCATTCTCTTCTGATGACCCTTATTGCATGTAGGTCACAGCTTCTGGCATCTGAGATTCCACAGAAGCACATCCGGCAACACCGTCTCCTGCACTAATGAATTCCTCAAAACTAATCCCAGGGTTCGTAACGTCTTGCTTAACTGTCCGTCCATCAGGTGAAGTGGCATCGTCTAACGTGTGGACATCTTTAGTGTTGCTGGGTCTCCAGGGTCTGTTAAAACACTTCTGTATATGATGCGGTGTCACCGAGTCCAGGCTGTTGCGATGACTTTTATTGCGTCAAGCAGATTATAATTTGGGGGTGCAGTATTCTTTACAGCAGTACGAATTGCAACTCTAACAAGTCGCTTGCGATAAATTCTCTCGATGAGAGAAATGATGCCTTGGTGCAAGGGCTGAAGGCGGCTTATCGCGCTTGGTGGAAAAAGCTGCACCTTAATGTTTGTTAGGTTCAGATTATGTTAGGGGCAGTACATATGTCCATTGTAACAGGAACATGTCTGTTTTGAGCAACAATTCCATTGCTGAAACGAAGAAGCCGCTTGCGAAATTATGTCCCGTCGATCCAAGCTTTCTTATGGTGAGAGTAGATCCAAGGTAAAGTGTCCTTATTTATGTTTTCAAAACACACCGGTTTCTCGGGCTTACCGATAATCTAGGGACGAAACTTCTCAGTGCCGTCTTCATTACATACAAAGGCAACAGTTACGTTTTGTTTGCTGCATGCTCCACCGTGACACTTATCACCTTTTATCCCCAGGGTGCGATTTGGAAAAAGTTTGTAGAGAAGTCCAGTTTCGTCCATACTGTACGCATCACACGAGGCATACTTTTCCCTCACTCGGTCAAATTCATGAAACCAGCTGTTTGCCCTTTCTTGATCGACTTTATTTTCTTCACCACAAATTTATACATATGAAACCGGATGTCTCTTTTGTAACCGATATAGCCATCCAGCAGAACAACTGAAATCTTCGATGCCTGTATCTTTGGCCAGCTCATTTGCTCTTGACTGAAAAGATATGTTAGATGCTCGTATATGATTAAACTATTCTAGCAGTAACGTCTCGATTTCATACATAGCGCTACGAAGTCCTTTAGATTTGTTTCCGGAACCTGATGCAGCAGCATTAATGATTTTTTCTCGATTCTTAACTATCGTAGATAAAGTAGATTTAGGTTTTCCAAACTGCTCTGCAATTGTTGTTTTCTTAATACCTCGGTTCACTTCATCTAGAAACTGAAGCTCTACCTGTACATTTAGAGCTGTTTTTAGTTCAGTATTCTGACTCGACTTGGCAACGATTAAACGAACACCTGGCATCGAATACGTTTCCAAATGTTAGTGCACATATTATTGAATTTATTTAAATGTACCGCACACGTTGATTGTCGAGGTGATGGCGGCTGGCGACCCACACTACATTAGAAACGAGTCAGCTAAACAAATAGCTAGCTTTGTAGTTACATGTCATGCGTCCATTTCGGCAAAAATTAACACTTAAAAACACTGTAACAACGGAAGTTTGTGTTACAGTGTAGTTTAATTATGCTAGGGACTGAAGAAGAGTGCGTAATTTGCCTTAACAGAAATTCGTGTTAATCGACAAAATTTCCCATAAGAATTAATATATTCCTGCCGGGGACAATATATTTTTTCTTATTAACCGAGAGTTCGTCTTCAATGAATTCGCGCTAACGAGGTTATACTTGCTTTTTAGCGGGAGATTTAATCAAGAGATATGCTGTAAGACATCACTGCCGTATGTTAGCCAGTTACTCAGTAAGCCACAGCGAAAGTTGATGCAAAACTTAATTAATTATTAGTGAACTATTTGTGCTATTTAAATCATGAGATACATTATATTACGGAAGCTGTAACGGATTCAGGGTCTCCTTGTACAAATCATGTTCTGTGTTATGCAAAAGTTTACATACAATCTTTGAAAGTTATTAGTGTTTATGCAAGTTAAAATAACAACTTGGTAACTATTTTAAAAGCGCTGTTCTACAGAGGGGAAGTTTTAGACCTACCTCACGTCCAAATTATGAGCACACTTCATCTGTTGAGTAGCACATTGTAGTTAACATTATCCTTTACCCAGTAAAGCAGGCAGCGTACGTTAGTGTCAAGCAGTTTGTTGCCACTTAAACACGTAGCAGCTTTATTTGTAACTGGCTAGATCGATAATACATACTAGTGTTGTTTATCGTATCCAATTTCCAAATCTCTGAGTGAAGTGTGGTTTAATATAGCTTTTAGTTTACTTTGTTTGCTGTGCATTTACTTGAAATTACTTCTGCCTAATTATGTTGGCGACCAAAGTTATTTGCATGACCACAGCTTTCATTTTTAAACAAAATACCGTAGGTTCGGTTCTCGTTGGGTGGTATTGCCATAACAGACAAAGATCGAAAGTGCTGGTACAGCCTAACGCGTTAATTGCCGCGATGACATTATGACATATTTTCCGAATAATCGTATATGTGTAAAAGGAGACTTCCCGTGTATTTTAAAATGGACAGTTGCTTGCTCTTCATGGGGGAAACTGTTGAAAGCGCGACTTTTCATTCAGATATGACACGGCAGCAGAAGCAAGAACGTTTCTTCATACAAGTGAGCGGGGACCAGATGGCCGTCTTAAGCGGTCTACGTGACGGAAAGTGCTTCCGACCTACATAGTCGACAGATCGAAACTGACCGCGAAATCGATGCGCTTCGCAGTGCAACCGCTTTCCACATCGCAGAATTCAACTTTGCTTCTCGCCTTTTTGCCACAATTACTCGAGGAACAGAAACAACTGACAAACGTCTGGCTTTGTTGTAAGACCTGTAATACGAGGCACACGTGTACCCTAAAATACTATGTGTGTACTGAGGAAGAAGCGGTTGCAATTCATGGTATAAATTTTTGTCTCCACATTTTCTGTAGAACCGCGCAGGATTAGCCGAGCGGTCTAGGCGCTGCAGTGATGGACTGTGCGGCTGGTCCCGGCGGAGGTTCGAGTCCTCCCTCGGGCATGGGTGTGTGTGTTTGTCCTTAGGATAATTTAGGTTAAGTAGTGTGTAAGCTTAGGGACTGATGACCTTAGCAGTTAAGTTCCTTAAGATTTCTCACACATTTGAAAATTTTCTGTAGCAACTTAAATCATTCTGTTCAAAAATCTAACGGTTCCATCGGTTCGTTTCATAGTCCTTGTCTAATTTCATTTAGTTTCTGATTGTGCCATTGTGTCTGAAGCTAAAGGGATCATTCTAGTAAGCAGCTGTCAAAGCAGTGTTTACTTAATCAAGAACATTTGACCCAGAATAATTTTTCACTGTGCTTTGGCGTGTGCACAAGTTTCAAACTTCCTAGTAGATTAAAGCCGTATGCAGAACTGGGACTCGGGGGGAAGACGACTTTGTTTTCCGGATACGTTTTTAAGAAGGTTTAAAGAACTGGCGTTTGCGACTTACTGCAGTACAGTTCTTTTGCCACCAACGCCCACCTCGCGTATGGTCGACAAAGACAAGAAAAGAGACATTAGGGCTGGTACAGAGGCATATAGACAATCGTTTTTCCGTCGCGGTATCAGCGAGTGGGACAGAAAAGGAATTGCTTAGCTGTGGCACACAGTACCCTCCATTACATACCGTATGGTGACCTGTGGAGTATGTATGTAGATGTCGAAATGCCTCCACTGCAGTCCGTCAAAATACTCACGAAGTCTCATGCAAACCCTATTGATATCACAGCCTCTGTTATTTATTTATTCAGTCACAAGCACCTTCTAAGAAATTGTGCTTATCCTTATCTCTGGATCCCAATTTAAATGACTAAGTGTGTGTAACTTTGATCTACTGGATATCGTGGTGGTTGGATACAGTACCAAAAGTTAATCAGTTCTTGAGGAACCTCGTAAAAATTTTAGAGTCAGCAATTAGTAATGCTACAGGGCGGTTGTCTTTTACTGTCACTAGCTTTGCTATCTTTGGATAGAAAACTGTCAATCCCTCCTGAAGTTTGTTAGTTAAGTTTTTTCTGGTAATAGCTCATTATAAATTTCGACAAATTTGTTTCCAGTTATTCTCCAAGTATTTTTATATAATTCTATCAGTAGTCCATGTGTGCCCGGGACCTTGTGTCTTGGAGTTGTCATTACAATGCTTCTTGTGTAAAAGGTTATTTTAGATTTAGATTTTGTTGTGTTCATGTGGCGTATAGCACTAGCTCTCACATGATCCAGTCCTTTACTTAACTTACTGGACTGTCAGCTGTGTTAAATAATGCTTGAAAATAATCCTTAATGTATAACGACGATTGCTGCCCGTCATATTCATTGCCTTTCTCGTCCTCCATCCGCTCCACGATTTTGTCTTTCGCTGTCTTATGTTCCTAGATAAAATGATGGCTTGAAGTCCAATGCTGAAATTGTTGTTCCATCTCCATAGCGCATGTTTTAAAGCCCTCCTCCGCGCGCTCATGTTGACGATTTTGACTCTGAATTTGATACTGAAAATGCTTTGTATTACATTTTCATAAATTTGCCAAAGGCCGCTAAAACAGAGCTCCTTCGTACTTGTCGTCCATGAGGCAACTTTTTAAAACTTGCATGAGATTGGCTTTGAGCAACTGTATCCATCAACCAATGATATTGTTAAATTGTGTCTCCATTCTTTTGTAGACTGGCCGCAGTGCAGGGAATTCTATCTCAGCTTGGCCTCCAACAAGTCAGAATTTAATTTTCATGGACCCCTGCTTTGAAAGCCTTTTGCGGACAGTTGTTTAAAGAACTACGGTACACCGAATGATCAGAAAATTATAGTGGCCAAAATTCGCTATTTGATACTTTTGCAATGAAGTTGGCTTGAACATAACAGTTGTCTAGTCTGCTAGCTGCTAAGTGAGTCACATTTCTTTTTTTATTAGCCTTCCGATTGGTTTGATGTGACCCGCTACGAATTACTTTTTCGTGCCAACCTTTCGTCTCAGAGTAGCACTTGCAATTTACGCTACGTCCTCAGTTATTTTCTGGTTGTATTACAATCTCCGTTTTCCCCTGTAGTTTTTACTCTCTAAAGCTCCCTCTAGTACCATGAAAGTGATTCTCTGATGCCTTATCAGATGTCGTATTACCCTGTCCCTTCCTCTTGTCAGTGTTTTCCATATTTTCCTTTCATCTCCGATTCTGCGGAAATCCTCCTCATTCCTTACCTCATCAGTCTACCTAATTTTCAACATTTATCTGTAGTACCACATCTCAAGCGCTCCCATTCTCTTTCTTCATCAAATTGAGACCTATGTTTGATACTAGAAGATTTATCTTGGCCAGGAATACCGTATTTGCTAGCGCTAATTTGCTTTTTATGTCCTCCTTGCTCCGTCAGTCACGGGCTATTTTGCTGCCTAGGTAGCAAAATTCCTTAACTTCATCTGCTTCCTGATCTCCAACTCTAACGTTAAGCATCTCGGTATCCTCATTTCTGCTACTTCCCATTACTTTAGTCTTTCCTAGAAATACTCTCAGTCCATATTCTGTACTCATTAGACTGTTCATTCCTTTCACTGAGGATACAAAATGACTAGGAGCGAGAGAATGTTTAGGTGACAGATATGAATGCTCCCTGAAAGACATAGATTTAATTTGGACTGCAGTACCCGTATGTGGTTTGGAGATGCACTGCACTGTAGTAGCAAATTCCTCATCCTTACTCGATTACCTGTACAATGTGGAGTCTTCCTAATTTTCCTGATAAGAAACGCCACTGTAACTTCTTGTACTATCTTTCATACTACCGCATGTTGCAGGAGAAAGCTTCGTTTGGTGCTGGTATTACACATTGCGCACAGTTGGTGGAGCTACAACAACATGTTGCCATTTTGAACAAGTGCTCAAAACACAGTCCTGTCACGTTAACTCACCTCACCGGCTGTTTCTCCACAAGATGAAGAAGCTCTTATATATAGCACTCTCTCACGTCCATTCAGTTCTGATTTAAACTGGAATGATCATATGGACAAAGCTGCAGGGAGCAGAGACTGAGAAACAGTTTCAAGATGCAGAGGGACTGTCTACAAAACCACACTGGATACTTAGGAGATAGGTTCGAAAAAGGTGACTCGTCCTATGAGAGTGGCACAAATACGATTCACCAGTGGCTGTACTCATTAAAAGATATCTCCATAGGATATAACGCAAGTATGTGGCTGAATGCATAGACTTGATTCCAAATCGTGGACTGCATTTCTACCTGAAAGCATTAACCTATCAGCGACTCTTGTATGTGCCTGAAGAACCAATACCACTTTTTATACAGGGTGACAGTAACATAGTCGTTGTGGTTGTGTTTTTAACAGTGCGGTCCTTATGCAAGACGTTTGTTGCCAGGGATAGAATCCTTCTACGGTTAGATTTAAATGTCAGTTCTCAGTAGTATTCCTCAAAAGGAACATCGTCATCCCTCCAGTGATACCTATTTGAGCTACCTAGTAAGTGTAATCCGAAAGATGAAAAAAACTTACTCACCATGCAATGTTGCTGAAGTCAACAACTCGGCCGTGGCGTTCCTCCTGCCGGTTGCTCAGGCGGGAAGAAGTGACCCTCACGCGTCTTCGGATTGGGCACTGTCCTCTCACACATAGCTTTCTATTACGGCGGGAGGATCCTCCGTTTTGTGATGCTTGTGGTGTGCACATCTCTGTCCGCCACATTTTAACAGACTGCATTCTATACCGTGATGCAAGGGCAGACGCACAAGTTGATGGGGATCTGCCCCGTGTTTTAGTTAATGATGAGACGTGTGTGTCTAGGGTTTTAAAGTTTTGTGATGTGTCTGGACTCTGGCCTAAACTCTTAGGCTGGAGGTTTTAGTGTATTGCAAAGTGGCTGGCTCCTCCCTTTTTTCCTTGTGGTCAGCCAGCAACTTCCGTCTGCTATATTGTTTTAGCTCCCTCTACCACTTTCTTCCTGTGTTGTCCATGTTTTACTGCTGGCGGCATGCTTCGTCCCACGCTCCGGTGTGGGTAGGCACATATTTTTCCAATCTTGTTACCTGTGTTTTACGTTCTGATTTATCTTACTGTTCTGAGTCTTTTCTTGACACCCGTCTCAATCTGTTACTGAGCAGGCGCTGAAGACCTTGCCGTCGTGCGCCCATACAACCCTCTCCATCCATCCATTCATCTCATGATCAATTTAATTAATTAGCCTATCAGTTTGTTTTCAACGACGTGTCACCTGTCGGGTGGAAGTGATGGCTAGGATACCACGGATATGATTATTGAGTTGGAGTGCTGATTAGGCACTGTTTTCGTTGTGGCGACATCTTTTAATGGAATTTCTGTCCCCCACCTACACAGGAAGAGACGACCATAGTAATAAAAATCAGATGGATTACCGAATTTATAAAGTGATGAGTGGTATAAACCTTATATTTACAACTTCCCTGTTATGTTACCTTAAGAGACTTTATATGTAGCTAGAGATATGGTTACTTTAAGGGACTTCGAAAGTGAGAAGGCATCCTGTAACAGAGATAGCTCTCAGCAAAAATGATTTTAATATTCTAGTACTGTGATGCAAGACGTAACAGATATGCAGCTGATTAGAACAGATTTTTTTTCTACCTGATGAGAAAATACTTAGAAAAAATGTAGCCTAAGCAATAACGTTACAGGATTTTCACAAGTAATGATACTTTAGCGATGTGAAGACGCATGTATGGCTCGATTTCTTATGTCTTTGAAAATAACCTGTCTGAAAGGGAGAAATCTACATTTCGCCTGAGAAATTCGAGGATATGGTCAAAAACATCGCTGTCTCGGGTTGGGTAAGAGGAATTTTTAATGTATGTGGGGGGTCTATGTCTGTGTCATATTGGTTAGAACTACTGTATACATTCAAGTCACAGGTATTTGTTTTGCAGTGCACGGTGGAGTAACAGATTAGCTCATTAGCTCAGCCTGTGATGGGCTGTCAGGTACAAAGAATGCGCCGACCTGTCTGCTCTTGACTGCAGCAGCGATGTGACTAGTGTGGTGGATGAGGGTTCACAGAAGTGGATGTGTGTGTTGTGAGTATAATCCGTGGAAAATTGAACTATTAAATATCGAATCCTGACAAGTGTTGGCGCTGAGGATATTGACAGTATTCGAATTCCTACCGCCCCGCGCTTTCTGGAGACCCTTCTCAGCTGTTGGTCCTTTATCTCACGCCTACGGTTTCTCCTGCCTCTGTGCGTTGGCGTTGGCGCATGGGCGCATTGCATGTGGATGTCCAGAAGGTCAATACGTGGTATGTACGAGTGTTCTCGGCTATCTCAGGCATCTAACCGTGAATGGATCGTGTTTTCAATACATCGCAGCAGTATTTGTTGTTGTTGTTACTATCCTATCATGCGATAGACCCTTTCCTCCCTCTTTTTTCGTCCTGGTGTAACTGAGAAAAACAGTCAACTTAGGAATTCCACAGTACTTCGAAAAAAAAAAGAGAATAAAACACTTAGCAGACATGTAGCAGTCGGAAATTCCATAACTGTGACGGTATAAATTCACATAAAGATCTGAAATCCCACACTTCCAGTTGCGACGTCAGATAACAACAGTTTCGGATTGTTTTGAGAAATTTCTCGACAAAAACATAACAGTATTGTTTATGCGTGCAAACTACTGTGCGGTGTCGATCTTGTGTGTGTGTGTGTGTGTGTGTGTGTGTGTGTGTGTGTGTGTGTGTGTGAAGCAAATTGTTGTAACCCCTATATTAACGATTTAATTAATATTTCCTGTGGCACATCTTTTGAAGCAACATTTGCAGACTTTTGTGACATCTTCAAGATGTGTCGCGAAATTGAAGTAAATAGTTCCTGTGAGTTAGTATGGCAGAAGTCATTGTTGGTAACCGGAATAAAATAATAATTGGATCCTTTTAGCAATCTCCCAATTCAGATGATTGAGTTGCTGAAAGGTTCAAAGAAAAATTTGATTTCAAACACGTACCCGACTCCTACGATTATAGTTGGTGATGACCTTAATGTACCTTCGATATATTGACCAAAATACATGTTTAATTCCGGAGGTACGCATAAAACAGCATCCGAAATTGTGCTAAGCACTCTCTGAAAATTATTTCGAGAAGTTAGTTCATGAGCCCACGCGGGTAGTAAACGGTTGTGAAAACACGCTCGACCTCTTAGCAACAAATAACCCTGAGCTAATAACGAGCATCGCCGGCCGAAGTGGCCGTGCGGTTAAAGGCGCTGCAGTCTGGAACTACAAGACCGCTACGGTCGCAGGTTCGAATCCTGCCTCGGGCATGGATGTTTGTGATGTCCTTAGGTAAGTTAGGTTTAACTAGTTCTAAGTTCTAGGGGACTGATGACCTCAGATGTTAAGTCCCATAGTGCTCAGAGTCATTTGAACCAATAACGAGCATCAAAGCGGATACAGGGATTAGTGAACAAAGGGTTCTCGTAGCGAGACTCGATATAGTAACCCCCAAATCCTCCAAAAATAAACGAAAAGTATATCTATTCAAAGTACCAGACAAAAATTCACTTGACGCCTTCCTGAGAGACAATCTCCACTCCCAAATTAATAACATAAGTGTAGACCAGATGTGGCCTGAATTCAAAGAAACAGTATTGGCAGCAATTGAGAGATTTATACCTAATAAATTAAAAACGACGAAGCTGATCCTCCTTGGTACACAAAACGGGTCAGAACACTGTTGCAGAAACAACGAAACAAACATGCCAAATTTAAACAGACGCAAAATCCCCAAGATTGGGGATCTTTTATAGAAGCTCGAAATTTAACGCGGGCCTCAATGCTATGTGCTTAAAGTAGTTTCCACAACGAAACTTTGTCTCCAAACCTGGCAGAAAATCCAAAGAGATTCTGGTCGTATGTGAAGTCTGTTAGTGGCAAGAAACAATCAATGCCTCCTCTGCGCGATATCATTGGAGATACTATCGAAGACAGTGCTGCCAAAGCAGAGTTACTAAACACAGCGTTCCGAAATGCCTTCACAAAAGAAGAAGTAGTAAATATTCCAGAATTCGAACCAAGAACAGCTGCCAACATGAGTAACGTAGAAGTAAATATCCTCTGGGTAGTGAAGCAACTTAAACCACTTAATAAAAGCAAGTCTTTTGGTCCAGACTATATACCAATTAGGTTCCTTTCGGAGTATGCTGATGCTTTAGATCCATACTTAACAATCATATACAACCGTTCGCTCGACGATATACACACATCAAAAAAAAGTTTTGGATCGCCATAAAACCGAGAGTTCCGGAACCTGTACAGAAAATTGGAATAGTGATCAACATAAACATCATTTCCGCCCTTTTTATTGCTCATGAAAACCACACATAGCATGCTGTACCACCATACAGCAAGACCTTCAGAGGTGGTGGTCCAGACTGCTGTACACACAGGTACCTCTAATACCCAGTAGCACTTCCTCTTGCATTCTATCCACAAGTTCATCAAGGCACTGTTGGTCCAGATTGTCCCACTCCTCAACGGCGATTCGCGTAGATTCCTTGGAGAGGTTGGTGGGTCACGTCGTCCATAAAAAGCCCTTTTCAATCTATCTCAGACATGTTCGATAGGGTTCATATCTGCAGAAAAAGCTGGCCACTCTAGTCGAGCGATGTTGTTGTCCTGAAGGAAGTCATTCACAAGATGTGCACGATGGGGGCGAGAATTGTCGTCCATGAAGACGAAAGCCTCGCCATTATACTGCCGATATGGTTGCACTATCGGTTGGAGGATGGTATTCACGTATCGTACAGTGGTTACGGCGCCTTCCATGACTACCAGCAGCGTACGTCGGCCCCACACAATGCCACCCTAAAACAGTAGGGAACCTGCACCTTGCTGCACTCGCTGGACATTGTGTCTAAGGTGTTCAGCCTGACCGGATTGCTTCCAAACACGTCTCCGACGATTGTATGGTTGAAGGCATATAGGACACTCACCGGTGAAGAGAACGTGATGCCAGTTCTGAGCGGTCCATTCGGTAAGTTGTTGGGCGCATCTGTATCGCGCTGCATGGTGTCGTGGCTACAAAGATGGACCTCACCATGGCCGTCGTGAGTGAAGTTGCGCATCATGCAGTCTATTGAGCACAGTTTGAGTTGTAACACGACGTCCTGTGGCTGCACGACAAACATTATACAACATGGTGGCGTTGCTGTCAGGGTTCCTCCGAGCCATAATCCGTAGATAATCGTCATTCATTGCAGTAGTAGCCCCTGAGCGGACTGAGCGAGGCATGTCATCGACAGTTCCTGTCTGTATCTCCTCCATGTCCGAACAACATCGCTTTGGCTCACTTCGAGACGCCTGGACACTTCCCTTGTTGAGAGCCCTTCCTGGCGCAAAGTAACAATGCGGACGCCATCGAACGGCGGTATTGAGCGTGTAGGCTTGGTTGAACTACAGACAACACGAGCAGTGTACCTTCATTCCTGGTGGAATGACTGGAACTGACCGGCTGTCGGACCCCCTCCGTCTAATAGGCGCCGCTCAAGCATGGTTGTTTACATCGTTGAGCGGGTTTAGTGATATCTCTGAACAGTCAAAGGGACTGTGTCTGTGATATAGTATCCACAGTTAACGTCTATCTTCATGAGTTCTGGGAACCGGGATGATGCAAAACTTTTTTTGATGTGTGTACAACCGTTCGCTCGACGAAAGATCCGTACCCAAAGACTGGATAGTTGCACTGGTCATACCAACATTCAAGAAAGGTTGTAGAAGTAATCCACTAAATTACAGACCCACATCATTAACGTCGATATGCAGCAGGGTTTTGGAACATATATTGTGTTCGAACATTATGAATTACCTCAAAGAAAACGGTCTATTAACACTCAGTCAACATGGGTTTAGAAAACATCGTTCTTGTGATACACAACCAGCTCTTTATTCGCATGAGGTGTTGAGTGCTATTGACAAGGGATTTCAGATCGATTCCGTATTTCTGGATTTCCAGAATGCTTTTGACACTGCACCCACACAAGCAGCTTATAGTGAAATTGTGTGCTTATGGAATATCGTCTCAGTTATGTGACTGGATTTGTGACATCCTGTCAGAGAGGTCACAGTTCGTAGTAACTGACGGAATATCATCGAGTAATACAGAAGTGATTTCTGGCGTTCCCCAACGTAGAGTTATAGGCCCTTTTCTGTTCCTTATCTATATAAACGATTTGGGAGACAATCTGAGCAGCAGTCTCTTAGGTTGTTTGCAGATGAAGCTGTCGTTTATCGACTAATAAAGTCATCAGAAGACCAAAACAAATTGCAAAACGATTTAGAAAAGATATCTGAATGGTGCGAAAATTGGCACTTGACCCTAAATAACGAAAAGTGTGAGTTCATCCACATGAGTACTAAAAGGAATCCCTTAAATTGCGGTTACATGATAAATCAGTCAAATCCTAAGGACGTAAATTCAATTAAATACCTATGAATTACAATTACGAACAACTTAAATTGGAAGGAACACATAGAAAATGTTGTGGGGAAGGCTAACCAAAGACTGCGTTTTATTGACAGGACACTTAGAAAATGTAACAGATCTACTAAGGAGAGTGCCTACACTACGATTGTCCGTTCTCTTTCTGAATACTGCTGCGCGGTCTGGGATCCTTACCACATAGGATTGACAGAGTACATCGAAAAAATTCAAAGAAGGGCAGCACGTTTTGTATTATCGCGAATATGGGAGACAGTTTCACTGAAATGATACAGGACTTGGGCTGGACATAATTAAAACAAAGGCTTTTTTCGTTGCGACGGAATCTTCTCACGAAATTTCAATCACCAACTTTCTCCTCCGAATGCGAAAATATTTTGTTGATACAGATCTACATAGGAAGATAAGATCACTATGATAAAATAAGGGAAATCAGAGCTCCTACTGAGAGATATAGGTGTTCGTTGTTTCCGCGCGCTATACGAGATTCGAATAATGGAGAATTGTGAAGGTCGTTCGATGAACCCTCTGCCAGGCACTTAAATGTGATTTGCAGAGTATCCAGGTAGACGTAGACGTAGATATGTGTGTTTCACAATATTCCGCACATTGCCTAACAGCAGATTTTAATAACTCCTGAAACAATTTGTGTTCAACAGCAAGTGTACCACAAAGAAATTGTACCAGGAAGGCTGTGGCAGTTTAGAGTTCATGGCAGAATGAAAAAGTGTAATAGTTTAAATATCCCATGTTAGTTTCTACTTCATCTGCAAAGAAAACTGCTGCTCTCTTTCTCTCTCTCTGTAAACACAAAATTTAGTTCTGATCTTCTGTTGTTGTTGTTATTGTGGTCTTCAGTCCAGAGACTGGTTTGATGCAGCTCTCCATGCTAATCTATCCTGTGCAAGCTTCTTCATCTTTCAGTACTTACTGTCACCTACACCCTTCTGATCTGCTTAGTGTATTCATCTCTTAGTCTAAATATGGTTCAAATGGCTCTGCGCACTATGGGACTTAACATCTGAGGTCATCAGTCCCCTAGACTTAGAACTACGTAAACCTAAATAACCTAAGGACGCCATACACATCCATGCCCGAGGTAGGATTCGAACCTGCGACCATAGCAGCCGCGTGGTTCCAGACTGAAGCGCCTAGAACCGTTCGGCCACAGCGGCCGGCTCTCTTGGTCTCCCTCTACGATTTTTACCCTCCACATTGCCCTCCAATACTAAATTGGTAATCCCTTCATGCCTCTTCTGTAGCACCACATTTCGAAAGCTTCTATTCCCTTCTTGTCCAAACTGTTTATAGTCCATGTTTCACTTCTATAGATGGCTATACTCCATACAAATACTTTGAGAAAAGACTTCCTCACAATTAAATCTATTCTCGATTTTAACAAATTTATCTTCTTCGGAAACGCTTTTCTTGCCATTGCTAGTCTACATTTTGTATCCTCTCTACTTCGACCATCACAGCTATTTTTCCCCCCAAATAGCAAAATTCATTTACTACTATAAGTGTCTCATTTCCTAATCAAATATCCTCAGCATCACCTGATTCAATTCGACTACATTCCATTATCCTCCTTTTTGCTTTTATTGATGTTCGTCAATATCCTCCTTTCAAGACACTGTCCTTTCCGTTCAACTGCTGCTCCAGGTCCTTTGCTGTGTCTGACAGAATTACAGTGTCATCGGCGAACTTCAAAGTTTTTAGTTCTTCTCCATGGATTTTAATTCCTACTCCGAATTTTTGTTTTGTTTCCTTTACTATTTGCTCAATATACAGATTGAATAACATCGGGGATAGGCTGCAACCCTGTCTCACTCCCTTCCCAACCACTGCTTCCCTTTCATGTCCCTCGACTCTTATAACTGCCATCTGGTTTCTGTACAAATTGTAAATAGCCTTTCGCTCCCTGTATTTTACCCCTGCCACCTTCAGAATTTGAAAGAGAGTATTCCAGTCAACATTGTCAAAAGCTTTCTCTAAGTCACCAAATGCTAGAAACGTAGGTTTGCCTTTCATTAATCTATCTTCTAAGATATGTCTTAGGGTCAGTATTGCCTCACGTGTTCCGTATTTCTACGGAATCCAAAGTTATCTTCCCCGAGGTCGGCTTCTACCAGTTTTTCCATTCGTCTGTAAAGAATTCGCGTTATTATTTTGCAGCCGTGGCTTATTAAACTGTTAGTTCGGTATTTTTCACATCTGTCAACACCTGCTTTCTTTGGGATTGGAATTATTATATTATTCTCGAAGTTTGAGGGAATTTCGCCTGTCTCATACATCTTGCTCACCATATGGTAGAGTTCTTCCAGGACTGGCTCTCCCAAGACTGTCAGTAGTTGTAATGGAATGTTGTCTATTCCGGTGACCTTGTTTCGACTCAGGTCTTTCAGTGCTCTCTCAAACTCTTCACGCAGTATCATCTCTCCCATTTCATCTTCATCTACATCCTCTTCCATTTCATAATATTGTCCTCAAATACATCGCCCTTGTATAGACCCTCTATATACTCCTTCCACCTTTCTGCTTTCCCTTCTTTGATTAGAACTGGGTTTCCATCTGAGCTCTTGATATTCATACAAGTGGTTCTCTTTTCTCCAAAGGTCTCTTTCATTTTCCTGTAGGCAGTATCTATCTTACCCCTAGTGAGATATGCCTCTACATAATTATATTTGTCCTCTAACCGTCCCTGCTTAGCCATTTTGCACTTTTTGTCGATCTCTTTTTTGAGACGTTTGTATCACTTTTTGCCTGCTTCATTTACTGCATTTTTATATTTTCTCTTTTCATCAATTAAATTCATTATATCTCCTGCTAGCCAAGGATTTCTATTAGCCCTCGTCTTTTTACCTACTTGATCCTCTGCTGCCACACTATTACATCCCTCAAAGCTACCCATTCTTCTTCTACTCTATTTCTTTCCCCCATTCCTGTCAATAATTTCCTAATGTTCTCCCTGAAACTCTCTACAACCTCTGGGTCTGTCAATTTATCCAGGTCCCATCTCCCTAAATTCCCAGCTTTTTGCAGTTTCTTTCAGTACAGTTCATAACCAATAGATTGTGGTCAGAGTCAACATCTGCCCCTGAAAATGTCTTATAATTTAAAATCATGTTCCTAAATCTCTGTCTTAACATTATATAATCTATCTGAAATCTTCCAGTATCTCCAGGCCTCTTCCATGTATACAACCTTCTTTCATGATTCTTGAACCAACGATTAAGTTATGCTCTGTGCAAAATTCTACCAGGCGGCTGCCTCTTTCGTTTCTTACCCCCGTTCCATATTCACCTACTACTTTTCTGATCTTCTATAGAGCGTATTTCGAGACAGCCTGCTACTAGCTCTGTGACATCGTCCATTCGTGCGTGAAATTGCTACCACTTCTGCCTTATATACCCTAATCGCGATCACATGACTGGAAATCAATTATTTATTGACCTCAGCAGTATTTCTGGATCGATTCCCAGTCAGGCATTTGCTTTGGAAGGCAGGAGTCTTGCATGCCGTGGTATCTGACAGGTTGGTTCATGCACTGAGAAACAGGACGTGACCACTTGGGGTGGCAGTGGACGGCAACATGATGTGCCCAGGGATAAGCGCTGTACTTCACGGTGCTGTGAGGGAGTTGACAGGCGACAGGTGTGTGGTGAGCCCGCTGGCACTTCCATGTTCCCCGGCATATCCCAACTCTAGGCAGCCTGTGTGCGTGGAAAGATGAGAGAAAGTTTTTCAGATATGTTTAAGCAATCTGTAATAGTGCAATTACATGATTCATTACGTGATCACAATGAAAAAGCGCCACAATTGTTTAAATATTCCACATGCTGGAATAGATTTCCTGAAAGATTCCTTAAATAAACTATATTCCATACACCACCCCCTATCCTGTAAATTGTTTAAATAAACAAGACGTTTCTGGAGAGGCCCCGGACAACAGTGGGATATTATCTTCATTGTCGTCCGCCATATTGGCTGACAGGCAGGAGTGGCGGTATGGGGTGTTTAAACAATATTCCATACACTGCAATCGATTTACACCAATCAATCAATGTTTCCAGAAGGGAGGGGCAAGGAAAACTGAAGGACATCGATTTAAATAATTAATCAATCAAACTGGTACAGTGATGGGGGGAGGCTATTTGAATAACCTGAAGCAACTTGTGAATAACGAAAGTGGCACAACCGAGCTATATCCCCACCAAATCTTTTCCATCAATTTAATTAATTAGTCAATTACTTTGATATGAGAAAGGGGGAGAGAGAGGGGTGACAAGGAAACCACTTAACCAAACGATAGGTTAAGGGCGGATTATTCCCAAAGGTCTTAAACCATTTAACAGAACAATAGGCTGAGGACCTGTCAATCAACAGAGAACAATTGGTTGCCCTTGTGTGGGCAACCTGCAATGTGGGATGATGCCCACTTTGCCCCCTATTATCATAACGTTACTCAGTGTGGTCTTAACCAAAGCAATCTTCTTTTCTCTAATCTTTGTCTCTTTAATCACAGCAGCTTGCTGTTCTAGTCCCTGCCTGGCGTAGTATTACACTGTGTACTAGCACAGACTGCTTTTCTTTTGCCTTGCTATCACAGTCCACCCAAAAACTATCTGTTCCGTCTCTGAAATCATTCTCCACCATACTAATTTGGTCTGCCGATTTCTTTTCCACATTTCCAACCTTTGTGTTGGTCCCACCTAAAACAGTTTTCGTTTATATGTTGTGATCACTGAAATCTTTTCTAAATGCTGCAAAATTCCTGTTAACTCAGTCATTTTGACTTAATTTCATCCATCCTCTTAATATGACTCTTAATTTCGTCTATCCTTTATTCGGAGTTTCTATTGCCAGGTTTTTGCATGTTAAATAGCAACTGCACATTAAAACTTCCAGCTTTCAAAATTTCATCTATTTCTCCCACATATCTACTCAGACTTTCCATAGTAGTACCTGTTTGATCGAACCGACACTGACTAGGCGGCTGCTTGATCCCATCAGCCATGGCGAATAAGCTGCAACGACGAAGCTAATACAACATTCAACTCCTGTGTACGAGATTTAAGGCCGAAGACGTTTCTGGAGACTTCCTGGACAACAGTGGGATACCAATCTGATTGTTGCACGCCACATTGCCTGATAACGAGTAGTGGTATGGGGTTCTATTTCTTTTCATAGCAGGAACATTTCTGTTGTCATCCAAGGCATCATTACAGCACAGAGCTTCGTCGAGGATATTCTAGCTCCGTTTCGTTACCAAGCCTTCCTGGCCTCACGTTTCAGCAAGATAATGCCCGCCCGCAGGCGGCGATAGTTCCCATTACTTATGCGTAACATAGGACGATGTAACGGGTTCGAAGGTGCTCCAGAAAAGATGAAGAATGCTTGAAATGTCGATAAATACCAGGTGAACAAGGAAGCTCGTTACTTAGTGTGAAACTGGTCGTTGCCGGAGCTACAGATCAGTCTGCGGAGCAGTTTTATTTTACGGTTTCCGGGAACGGCGCGCCGCACCAGGTCGTGACCCCGGGGGAGGGGGGGGGGGGGGGGAAGGGAGGGAGGGGGTTGCCGACGCCGGCGCTATTCCGCGGACTGCCGCCGCTGCCCGGGTCGTTTGTAACAGCTTCCCTTCTGCTCATTCCGGTTATAATTCCACTGCAGCGCTGCCCGGTTCTGGGAATGTTCCCGGCTGCTTCTGGGTACCTGCCATCCGATTAGCGGTCTCTGCAGAGCCCGCATATATATGTTTCACACCATTTACGTACTCCGAAGAACTATGATTGGAGAGAGGGATTTGAGAGAGGCAATATTTGTCTAATACCAATTTTGTTTTACATGTAGTGCCTCTAAATGCCCACACTGAGAGTATTTCTTTTATAGTACCACTTGTTCTTGAAAAACAGTCACCTTTCCTGTGAATGAAACTACTGGCCATTAAAATTGCTACACCACGAAGATGACGTGCTACAGACGCGAAATTTAACCGACAGGAAGAAGATGCTATGATATGTAAATGATTAGCTATTCAGAGCATTCACACAAGGTTGGCGTCGGTGGCGGCACCTACAACGTGCTGACATGAGGAAAGTTTCCAACCGATTTCTCATCCACAAACAGCAGTTGACCGGCGTTGCCTGGTGAA
Organism: Schistocerca serialis cubense; assembly: GCF_023864345.2. Lineage (NCBI taxonomy): Eukaryota > Metazoa > Arthropoda > Insecta > Orthoptera > Acrididae > Schistocerca > Schistocerca serialis. The sequence continues at coordinate 531,562,512 of NC_064645.1, forward strand.
ACGTTGTTGTGATGCCTCGTGTAAGGAGATCACGTTTCAAACTTTGATAAAGGTCGGATTGTAGCCTATGGCGATGGCGGTTTATAGTATCGCGACACTGCTGCTCGCGTTGGTCGAGATCCAATGACTGTTAGCAGAATATGGAATCGGTGGGTTCAGGAGGGTAATACGGAACGCCGTGCTGATCCCAAAGGCCTCGTATCACTAGGAGTCGAGATGACAGGCATCTTATCCGCATGGCTGTAACGGATCGTGCAGCCACGTCTCGATCCCTCAGTCAACAGATGAGGACTTTTGCAAGACAACCAACATCTCCACGAACAGTTCGACGATATCTGCAGCAGCATGGACTATCAGCTTGAAGACCATGGCTGCGGTTCCCCTTGGCGCTGCATCACAGACAGGAGCGCCTGCGATAGTGTACGCAACGACGAACCTGGGTGCACGAATGGCAAAACGTCATTTTTTCGGATGAATCCAGGTTCTGTTTACAACATCATGATGGTCGCATCCGTGTTTGGCGACATCGCGGTGAACGCACATTGGAATCGTGTATCCCTCATCGTCATACTGACGTGTCAACCGGCGTGATGGTACGGGGTGGCTTGGGTTACACGTCTCGGTCACCTCTTGTTCGCATTGACGGCACTTTGAACAGTGGACGTTACATTTCAGATGTGTTACGATGTGGCTCTACCCTTCATTCGACCTCTGCGAAACCCTACATTTCAGCAGGATTATGCACGACCGCATGTTGCCGGTCCTGTACGGGCCTTTCTGGATACAGAAAATGTTCGACTGCTGCCCCGGCCAGCACACTCTCCAGATCTGTCACCAATTGAAATCGTCTGGTGAATGGTGGCCGAGCAACTGGCTCGTCACAATACGCCAGTCAGTACTGTTGATGAACTGTGGCATCGTGTTGAAGCTGCATGGACAGCTGAATCTGTACACGTCATCCAAGCTCTGTTTGACTCAATGCCCAGGCGTATCAAAGCCGTTATTACGGCCAGAGGTGGTTGTTCTGCGTACAGATTTCTCAGGATCTACGTACCCAAACTGCGTGAAAATGTAATCATATGTAAGTTCTAGTATAATATATTTGTCCAATGAATACCCGTTTATGTGCATTTCTTCTTGGTGTAGCAATTTTAATGGCCAGTAGTGTATATTACTTCATTTCTTATACCATCTCGGCTACTGATATCACCAGATCAAAATTAGAGCTTGCACAACAAAGGTCAGTTTAGTACATAAGGTGATTCCGTTTTGATGTTACAAAATTTTCGGGATGATAGAGAAGGGCAAATGTGTCAGTTTGTAGTAAGGGACCCTGGTCTGGAAACGACCGCGTCGATAGTTATAAGCGAAAATCGTTCTGATACCTCTGACACTGGAATACCTGAACCGATACTCTTGTTACTGAGACTGTAGGGTAGGTAACTTTCAGAAAAAAAAAATCTCGGAATATGGGCTCTAAAATGCCTACCTCAAGATCTATGACCTCTTGTTCAATTTTGCTACTGTGAAACAAATCTCTTCTGCTGAACAAGTGCTCATAGATCTTATGGTTATTTTTTTGTTGTACTACCTCCTCCCAAGGTATGGAAAGCAAAGAGCTTGCAGTAGAAGAGACTCACTGTCAGAGGTATCAGAACGATTTTCGCTTATAACTTTCTACTCAGTCGTTTCCAGAGCGGGGTCCACTGCTTCAAATCGATACATTAATTTTTTACCATCACCCTAAAATTTTATAACATCACCATGGAGCCACTCCGCATAAAACATATGTCTTATTGCAGAGTGACCTGACCCCCAATTAGGCAATGGTTTTATAAACTGACACTAAATCTTGTTTTACTAGCCTAAGATTTGATCTGGTGGTAGCAGCAGCCGAAACGGCGTGATAAATAAAGCAATATACTAAGCACTCTAGATGGATTTATTCACAAAACAATACAATGATCATGGTTTCGTACAGGAAAATTATTTTCTTTGGGAGTGAGCGTTTTACATTGGGACACTTTTCACGCTTTCGCCTCTTGCCAGGTGTAATAGAGGTTTAATATATTTTCTTGTTCCATTTTTAAATGATGGCATTCAATCTTTATGTGCTGCAGTCTTCTCCCGAAATTACAACAATTGCTCTGGAACATTAAGGTTTTTGAAATCTAAAAATATATTCCAAGGTACAAAGCAATCATGCAGCTGGAAACAAATATGCTATAGAAATGTGAAAGTGTTGCTCTTGAGAAATTCTTGTCAATGCATTTATTTTTCTATCTGTTACATTATTACTCTACTGCACACCAATAATTAGTAAGTGAAATCAAATGACGAAGAAATACTATCAAAAATCAGTTACAAGTTAAATTACATTTTGAAACTGTACTATTGGAGGAGAACACAAATTTCCATTTTCAAGACAGGTAAACTTGTTAGGACGTTAACGAAACTGTTAATTCGCAAAAATCCTGTGTTTCATCGTACCAAACCTTCTTTTGTTTGAAGCTACAAGATGGTGCTCGACCAACGAGGTATGGATTTACTGTTCACAAGTCATATAATTAGTTTTAAAAATGTATAAAATGTTACTTCTCATAATTTCTGTAATTGAAGAATTAAAAATATATTCCAAATAGCTTTAATAAATCATGCAGCACATAAATGTGTAGAACTTGAAAAATTTACAAATGCTGCACAAAACACAACAAAAATTTAGAAAATGGGGAATGCTTCAACTCTATGGCGATCAGTTGTAGAGGGTGGCAGGTGCTGATGTCTCAGTCACTTGGTAACTAATAGCCAGATGTTTTTTGTGTGTGAGAGCAACAATGGAACACCCTCTGTGTCTAAGTAGGTGGATAATAGAGTCAACATATTGTCATACGTTATCTTGTTGAAAGATATCATCTTGGAATCCACCACCTTTCACAAGTCAGGAATGTAATGGGTGCTGTCTAAATTACTCGCTACGCAGACCAGAAGTCATCGTGTATCCAATGGCACTTCCTACGATCATGCCAGTTGCGATGCCCATCTGAAGATAATGAATGCAATCTCTCAATATTCTTTATATTTTTTATCCTCGGAGCCTCCACACATGTATACAGAGATCTTTATTGGGCCTGTAGAACCGGAACTCGCCTGAAAGGACGCTGTAATACCGCTCCTGTGTGCAGTGTTGTCTATGGGCTCACGAGAGTCGGTGCATCTCTTCTGCCACTACAGAAAAAGCCGAAACAACAGTCCAGGGCACACACTCCATGGCACACCAGACATCCGAGTGGATCCTTGTCAGTAGTGGGACTGCCTCTGTATAAGCATAGTCTGCATTGTTGCCAAATTTATTCAATTTATTCACGATGACATCAGTAGATGTGGCACCATCACACTGATGACAGCACCAGAAGATGACAAGAGCTTTTCCCCCTTCCCCTCCCCATTACCCCACCCACATCTGTCCCTCCCCCTCACCACCCCCACCTGGCAATTGATGGGAAAAGCTGTGTGTGCAGAGCTGTTCTTGCAGAGCCAATGTGGAAAGATGTAGGTTAATATTTCTTTTATTTGTCATTTTTGCGAATGTGCAGGTGTTATCCTGTTGAAAGAAGAATTCAAAATATCACCCAGCACCCTCGGTTTCTGCTTCCCTCTGCTCCCACTTTTTTTTTTCCATTCGGATGTGTTCTCCTTGACACGTGGTGGCCTACTGGCCAAGTTCACGATGCCGCCACCAGAGGGCACTTGAAATTGTGATGTCATGGGTTTTCCCCCTTCCCCACCTGAGGAAGGCCATTTGGCAGTTCAGGCCTGTTGGGCTGTTTATATAATAGTGTGAAATTCTGGCTGAGACTTGAGTGGGGGTCGACTGGCCTAGTTCATAATACCACACCCTGCCATGACTTCCCATTACCTCCACTTGGAAATTGGCGGGAAATGTTCAATTTGTGCTGTGGGAGAACATAGGTAAGTATCCTCTTTGGGAAGCCCTAATTATGTACAGACAATAAAATATCTCATAAACATTTATATGCGCAGCTACAACACAAACAAATTGCAAATATTGTGAAAAAACATTGTCTAAACTTCACTTACCGATTGTACAAAGATCCAGTACACACTACAAAGATCATGAAAAAACGTACCCCAAAACATCTAAAAACCTCGCCTAGACACTCCTAACCGTTACCTACAGATCATAAACATGCACCATACGTACCGAAAATGGCATCCTACAAAGTGTCTGGCTCAGAACTGTCCTTGAAGTAATAGATTTTGAACAGTTCGTTGTGTGAGATACTTACATGCTTACTGTGTTGACCGAATTGTCGCTGGAAGCTGCTCCACGATCTGGGTGGGGCTGTGCAGTCACTGGCCACTAACAGCTGCAAGCAGAAACACCATTACTGCACTGCACCATGACTGCTGACAGGTTACCGAAGGTCTGGTGGCGCAAGAGACGATTGCCACCGATCCGGCAGGTAGGTAATGTTAATTGTAGTGCTACACTGTGTGGTCGACAGTGCACCAATGGTAGTAATACGTTGAACTAACAATAGTTCTCCCTGCGTCCAAACATACGGGGTTGTAGTGACCTGTCTAAATGATTGCGAGATAGGTAGCTCACGCCATGTCTGCTGGGACACAATCTTTGACGTGAAGGGGACGTGGCACGTTCGCTGCGAATACCACTGAGGCAGCGAGTGAAGCAACGCGGACAGCACAGGTTTGCGGGCCAATGTGTCTGCTGTTTGTTCTACTGCCCTTGTGACTTCCAAGTTGGTCTGGCTGAGCATCATTCAGATACAAGGGATGTGCACAGGAATCAGGAGTGGACACGTTATTCCTTTCGCCGACCAGTTCTGGCATCCACATATCTCCTAGCGGCTCCAAGCTTTTCCATTGTCTGTCATCGCACAGCAGCTTTGTGTGCTCGATGAGCTACTTTTAGTTCATTTCTTCAGTGCCGAGACGCGCAGCTTTTGTAAGGACCGATCTTGCTCCTCGCTATGAGCATTGATAATTTTGACTGGTTCGCTTCCAGCGCGAGTTTGTGCCCTGCTGCTTCTATATCACACGCGGTTCAGCCTCCACAGAAAGAGGTGAATTATACTGGCACTAAAGTCTTTGGTCACGTACCAAATAGTATCAAAAGTCTGACAGATAACCAACAAGTATTTAAGAAGAAATTAAAAGAATTTCTGAATGACAACTCCTTCTACTCCATAGAGGAATTTTTAGATATAAATTAAGAAAAAAAAGAAAAAAAAAGCAAAACAAAAATATTAAAAAAATAAAAAAATAAAAATAAAAATAAAAATAAAAAATAAAGAAAAACAAAAAACACAACAAATAAAGTTGTTATATTAACTTAATTATGTTGTTAAATTAACCTAATTATGTCATGTATTGGAAAATTCGACTCGTTCCACATCATTACGAAATATCGTATTCATGATCCATGGAACTAGTATTAATCTAATCTAATCTAATCTAATCTGATGTTGTCCCCTGTTCCTGTTTGTGGCCAGGGGATCTGAAGAGCATGTCGCTTGTGTCAAAACATAATAGTTTCCGTTTGGTAATTGTCACAGAGTTGTGAGTTGACTGTGTGTTTTAAACTATTTGGGTTTTGTCCTTTTTTATGTTAAATGTGTCATTAATCATGATGTCCGTAACATCTTTCTCACCTGGTACAATGTGCACTAAATCGCCAAGTCACTTTCTCTAGTTGTTTGGAGCCCACAAGCTTTTGCGCCTTACCAGGGCAAATCTTGTTGCTTGTATTGTGGTGGGCTATACTTCCAGGCTAGGCTTGTGTTTATGTTGGTGAGTTTCATCAGCCAACAGTTCATGTCTTCCTTCCACCAATGTTTTCCATCCTGTGCGACGGTGAAGTATTTGCCGTTTCCGCCTCGTAGCGAGATTTGAAGCTGAATCTCGGTTGGCCTCTGAAATTCTTTAATCTCAAGTGCAAGTGGTATATTTTGGAAATTTCATGGTAAGTTCCTATGGGACCAAACTGCTAAGGTCACCGGTCCCTAGGCTTACACACTACTTAATCTAACTTAAATTAACTTACATTGACGACAACACACACACACCCATGCCCCAGGGAGGACTCGAAACTCCGATGGGAGAGCCGCGCGAAGCGTGGCAAGGCGCCCTAGAGCGCACGGCTACAACGCGCGGCTGTGCAAGTGGGGGCGGGTACCTTGGTGAGTTACCTTCTTATCTTTTAGTAACTTCTCACAACTGTTTTGTCTATGCTGCCAGTCTGTAATCTGATGACTTAAGTTTTTACTCGTTTTGCTTGAAGATTACTGCTCTGTTGATCAGGCTATCATTGTATGTTTGTGCCTTGGGGCATGTTCCCACTGGTTGCTTACAAAATGAGAAGTGTGATGAACTGCGTATTGCGGCTGCCCTAAGTAATTTTGGGTCGTTCGTGCGCACCACGGTGCCCAATGCATGGTGGTTTATTATCAAGCAGCTTGAACTGTTTTTATTTCCTTCTAATGAATTCTTTATTAGATAAACTTAAATTATTTATTGTATTTTAGTCAAGCATATTTTAAAGACGTTTGTTTCCTACCCGTTTTGAAGACCGTTTCCTTAGAACCTTTGAAGAACTTGTTATGTAACTTCAATTGGTGAATATTATCTCGCTCCTCTTATCGACGTTTGCTGTAAATATTTCTTGATAGTAACCAGTGACACACCAAATTTTCAAATTTTTTTGAAAAAAAAAAACATTTTTTGTAAATTTAAGCTTCCATACGCCTTTTGGAGATTTGAGGGCAAGTATCTGAATTAACACTATAGCGTTTTTGTTATTTGTTAATTGATTATCAGTAATTGTTCTTAAATTAATTTTATCTAATTCAAGAGTTTTATCTTAATATGCCAAGGTCCTGTTGACATAGTTGGTAATGCTGTTTTTCCTGAGGGCTGTTAATAAAAATCTCGATATGAATGATGTTCAGTCCTTATTTGGTCTGGTCCTTCCATTCCCATACACCTGCAATGCATACCACTGTCATCTTCCACAACCCTGACTGAGCAAGTTCGCAATACCACCTTCAGAGGGTGCTCTAAATTATGATGGCACGGGTTTTTCCTACCTCTACTCCCCCTCCTTGCCCCCCCCCCCCCCAGAAAAAAAATTGGTGGAAGACATAATATTAATATATTTTTTATTTATGTATAAAATTCTAAAATTCTATTTTCATATTCTTTCTTTAATAAATTTACCGGCGACAAAGCAGGAGTTGGATTGGAAGGATGTGTGTAATGTATAAATGCAACTTTATTATTAATTTTGGAACATTTTGTGTGCATGTGCAATACCGCCATGAAAAGTCAAAAATAGCTCTAAGCACTATGGGACTTAACATCTGAGGTCATCAGTCCCCTAGACTTAGAATCACTTAAACCTAACTAACCTAAGGACATCACACATATCCATGCCCAAGGCAGGATTCGAACCTGCGACCGTAGACGCAACGCGGTTCCAGACTAAAGCGCCTAGAACCGCTCGGCCACAGCGGTCGGCGCCATGAAAAGTTCAGTATGTAAATACACTGGTGCCGACGACCAACATAAACATCTAGATCCAAGAACTTATTGCAAACAAGGAATGCAAATAGACTGTGGAATACTCACACATAATTACACTGCTACACATCGTCAGCATAAATATCTGTTATGTAATTGTGCATTTCATGTCACTCGACAACAGCTTTAAATTTATCCAGTTTATCCTTTATATTGCAAACTGATTCTCATGTAATAAGCCTATATCAACTGTCTTGTATTTTTTCCGATATATTTCTCCTGTGTGTTGGACTTGTCTGCAGGTCCACAACATGAGCTGTACTAACAATTCTGACAAACACTGCTCAATCATTCCACCGCACACCACTGTCGCAGGACATAAGGGTCTGCAGGGAACACTTGTGCATGGGCTATATGCCTTGGGGTGCTACCTGCGAAGCACAAGCCAGAAGCCAGCATAGATATCCTGAGGGTGCAGGTGCTCCTACCTGAGTGCTGGAAGTCATGGTCAATAAATGACAGGGGTTGTGGTATCATCTGACCATAGCTGCACTGCACCGCTTCGCTGGGGTTGCTTCACGGATCTTGCAGGTGTCCACTCATATGTCTATCATCTAATGTGGTCATATTTAATGCAAGTGTCAATGAACATCGCCGAACGGTGTGGCCGAGAGGCTCTAGCCGCACGACTTCTGAAACACGTATGTAACGTAGCAGCGATGGTGAGGCATGATAAAATCTTTGACCAGAGAGCCTTTTATCGTGGTTAGTCTGCGCTTGACCGCGCGAGAGTTACGAGCAGTACTCTGTCAGTAGTCGTCGTGCAGTGCACTCTGTCGGTAGCAGTAGCTCAGTTCAGTTGCGTCCAGTACTCTGTCAGTAGTAGTCGTGCAGTACAGTTGCGAGCAGTCTGTCAGTGGGCAGTCTGTGAGCAGTGCAGTATGTCGGTAGTAGCAGTCAAGGTCTGTGAGCAGTGCAGTATGTCGGTAGTAGCAGTCGAGTGCAGTTGTGTGTGAGGAGTCGGCGGGCGTCGACATGGCATTCTGGTCAAGATACAGGACGAGGTATATTATTTTTAAATGCGCTCAGCTAATAATGTAAATTAACTGTAACTAATTTGTGCAATAATCGCCCCAATAATAATTTTGATTTCAAAGCAATTTTATAAAAAAACCATTTAATTGAACCAACGATTTCCTTCCATTTCCTTTAAAGAAAAGTTTCAGTTAAATTTCCAAAAAAAAAAAAAATATTATTTGCAATGCATTTCCTCCAAGCCGTGGCCAACAATAAGAGCAGAAATTTGACATGCAGTTACAATGAGGTAAGAAATTAATTATGATATTTTGCACAGGGCCAAAGACCGATATTTCGGTTTAATTTTGACACGCAGAATCTTGTTGACGAAAATGTTATTAATTTTGACGCCATCCGACACACGTTTGCATTAAGGACAGAATTACGACGTATGTAGACGACATTCTTATTGCAGAAGCTAACTGGTCTGAACACAATCTGATTCTTGAACAACTGTTACAAACTTTTCATGCACAAGGACTTACAGTTAACCTTAGTAAATCGCACTTTGGCAAAACTTCCATAAAATTTCTGGGACACGTAATTTCAGCAGAAGGCATTGCACCTGATCCGGAAAAACTTCAAGCTCTACGTGACATTACTGTTCCTACGACAAAGAAGCAATTACGCAGTTTTTTGGGCTTAATTAACTTCTTTCGTAAATTTATTCATCACTCTGCTTTAGACACACCCAGATTATGCCAATTAACAGGTAAAAACAGTATTTGGTCTTGGGATAAGCAAGCACATTCTGAATTCATGAACCTGAAACATGCTCTGTTGAATGCACCACGTTTATCGCACCCAGATCTTACCAGAAATTTTTCCATTGCGACCGACAGTTCTAACACGGCTTTAGGCGTACACATTTTCCAGGAAATTGAAGAAGATGGCTCAATAGCAATTAAAAACATCGCATTTGCAAGTCGCATTCTGTCACCTGCTGAACGAAATTATTCTGTTACAGAACTTGAAACATTATGTGTTGTATGGGCTTTTACGAGATTTCGGCACTTTCTTTATGGCAGACATACCACCGTTTACACAGACCACAGAGCAATACAATTTTTACTTTCGGCCAAATTCACTCACGACAGATTAAGCAGATGGAAACTTTATTTACAGGAATTTAATTTTACAAAAGTTCACATTCCCGGCACACAAAATGTTACAGCAGACGCACTATCGCGTTCTCTGAGCAACAATCAGCAAGACGTAGCAACCAACTTCTGCAAAACAAATTTCAGTGTCATGTACATTCAGCAAGTTGCATTTGAAAACTTTATTTCATCGTCATTACAGGACATAGCACAAGAGCAAAATAAAGACAATGTGTGGAAAGAAATTAAACACCTTTGGCAAGATAAGAATAATGTTACGATTAGGAACCACTACACTGTACGCAGTGACATTCTGTTTCGCCGCTCTCATCCTGACAGCAACAACTGGTTATTATGCATTCTTGACGAACTGGTTAACAAATTAATCTGGTACACTCATTTAAGTTACGCACATTATGGAGCAAGAAAATGTTTTCTTATACTGAGACAGAACTGTTATTTTACCAACATGGAGAAACGTATACGACGAGTTGTAGCGTCTTGTAAAATTTGCCAGAAAGCTAAATCAGACACCACTTCACATATTCCTCCTTTATATCCCATTGTACCTGTTAAATTAAGACATATGGCCGCAGTAGACATTTTTGGTCCAATTCCGAGAACTAACAGGGGTTTTTGCTACATCTTTGTCGCTGTTGAGCTCACTTCAAAATTTGTTACTTTCACTCCGTTACGCAAAGCTACTGCTAAAACTGTTTCGAAAGCATTTGTAAAACATTTTCTATTTCATGAAGGGCATGTGATGAAAGTAATTTCTGACAATGGATCACAATTTCGTTCTGCTACGTGGACACGTATGTTACGAGCTAGAAACATTTCTCCGATCTATATATCCAAGTACCATGCTTCTTCGAACCCCTGTGAAAGATTAATGAAAGAAATTGGTAAGCTGTGCCGAACATACTGCCACAAAAGACATATTGATTGGGATACACACATATTCTCATTCCAAGATGTAATTAATTCCATTCCAAATGAATCCACTATGCTATATCCGTCTGTTATACTGAAAAACGTTGAACCACCAAGCAAAATTAAAGAATTAGTAAACTTCCCTAAATGTCGTCGACTAAGACACCACGAAATAATTGACATTGCGCTGAACAACATCAAACGTGCCGCAGAACGCCGGAGAAGACAGCAAAAACAGGTTTGTACACGCCGCGACTTTCACGTTGGACAGAAGATATTAGTGCGTACACACTATTTATCCAGCAAATTAAAAGGTAAGTGCAGTAAATTTGAACTTCTATACGCAGGTCCATATCGGATTCGCAGCATCCCTCACCCCAATGTTGTACACGTCGAAACTTTGAAAACCAGAAAATCGAAAGGCAACCACCATTGGTCAAATATTAAACCCTTTATTGAATGAAGACACTTTATGATTCAACACACTATGATGCCATTTACTAATTTTTTATGCCCACTTATGCAATTATATTCACATGACTAATTACTGATGATTATCGTATTTTTTCTTGGCATGTGCCCGATAAGGTAAGGTTAGCAGGTCGCTTTTCTTGTCGTTACACATCAGACCGTGCACATTTTCCATTTTTTTGTGTATATGATTGTATTTCAGTTTTGTTTGTATGCACTGTGAAATAGTTAAGATATAACACACACCAGTTGACTTTGACATTTTTTGCCCTATGATATCTCAACATCGTGACTGTTTTACATTTTTCTTTTTGCTGCTGCATTGTATTATTCTGTGTACATTTTTGCGTCTGAACACTGTCAATGTCTTTGACATATTACGTTTTCTGTCATGTTATGCTGTATGGTTAATTATGTCACCATAAACCAGTCATTATTTAGTGGGTATATGATTTAAATGCAAGACATTAATCTTTGTTCATCAATTTCAGAAAGAAATGATGCGTGTAAGAAATAAATTCAACATAAATGGGAATTTCACCTACAGAATAAATGAAAGAAGATGCAATAATTTTATGAGGAAGAGTAAATGGATCAGGATTAACAAGCATTAACAAAAATATACTATACTCATCGTAGAATAGCAGTCTTAACTAATTTTTCTTTCAGAATACAAGGCGATTGATGCAGGCTGTCAGACAGAACTACACATCTTAGTTTTAGTGATGAAATATGCTAGAGATAAGGAATAGTTGTGTAATGAGTAATGAAGTGATTTTTTTGCAGATGATAATGAATGCTGATGAATAATGAAGAAGAATATGCTGTTATGATTAATGAAGTTTTTCTTTACAGGTGATGATAATAATGAAGTTATGATAATATGGATAATGAAGTGATTGATAATGAAGTTTTTTCTTTACAGATGAGGATAATGTTGAAGTTATATTTAGGCTATGTAGTTATTTAAGTATTTGTTGCAGTTTGTTTTGACAGCAGGTGTTATATTGCATAGTAGGATGACGGAAAGTTTTGGAAAGGACAGCTATGGAACACCATTTTTATACACATTTCACTACCTGTTAATTCGAAGTTCACTACTTTTCAGCATAGTATGTGTTTCTTCTTTCAGGTCAATAATCCATTTTGTATTTTTTCAGGAGAAGCTTTTCATGATACTTACTAAACCTGTTAGTTATTATACCTGTTCTAGTACTTGCATTTTTATTTTTTTACCCATTTGTGTCTATCATTTATAAATGTGATCACATATACTGCCTTGTTACATAACCTTGCTACAGCTGACTCATGACGAATGACGTTACCTACCCTCATTTGCAGCAATAGGTCAAAAGCAAATAGTGTTATGCCTCAGCAATTAATTATCGATCCCAACGCAATGCATTGCTAACAAGAAAGAAAAAAAAGAGTATTACCAGTCCCACATAATGTCACTAGTTTATGATAATTCTGAATAATACTGATTAGATCTGAATAGTATGTCACTTGAGTAATGATTTCTTAATGAGACAAAAAAAATATATATATAAAATAATGCTTTGTAACTGGCTAATAACTGCCACTGTTTATTGTAATGAGACTACTTATAATGCCTGTGATTATTAATGATATGATTGTAATTAACTGATTTTTAATAATGACTTCTTAATGATCTGAATAACACTGAACGATGAACAATGTCTTATACTATTCAATACTTGCTGGCCACTGAGTGCCAATAATTAATGTCACTAAATGAATTACATTGTTAATTATGCCATTAATTAGCTCCTGTTTTCAATGATGATTTTTCATGTTCTATAACTGGCCACTGAGTGCCAATAATTAATGTCACTAAATGAATTATGTTATTAATTATGACATTAATTAACTCCTGTTTTCAATTACGACTTTTCATGTTATAATAACTGGCCACTGAGTGCCAATAATTAGTGTCACTTAATGAATTATATATTAATTATGTCATCAATTAGCTCCTGTTTTCAATTATGACTTTTCATGTTTTTAATAACTGGCCACTGAGGGCCGATAATTAATGTAACTAAACGAATGAGCTCTTGTTTTCAATTATGACATTTCATGTTTTGGTCACTGGCCAATGGGTGCCAATAATTTGTATCACTCAATGTATTATGTTTATTCTAGGCCAATAATTGACTCTCCTTTTCAATTAAGTCTTCTGATGACCATTATTCTGTCATACTAAATATGCTTTGTAACTGGCCAAGGACTGCCACTGTTTATTGTAATACGATTACCCATGATGCCAATAATTTAATTTTATGAACATTATTCTGTAATACTACATACTTGGTACAGAAATGTTCAATAACTGGCTATGAATGCCGCGAACTACTACTGTAATTCTCAATATTATGTGACTTAATGTCCTTCACCTTATGAGCTAACTACCCTGAATTACTGCAATGTCCATTTGTCCTGTCCATCCTCATGATCATGGAGCACTATATTCGGTTTTTGCACTAATTCTACGTTGGTGTGCCTTGTAAGAGCGTGGTGTTGACACGACATGCTGTCCACCACCGTGAGCGATGAAGACGTTATTATGGTCCCACTGTTTGGTGTACCTAGTGTACTGCCAAAATGAAAACATGGAACATTACTACGACAGTTCAGTGTCTTGGCTAAGCTGATAAATTCTGATGGGAAAAGAACTTCAAATTGTGTCACTTGGTGCTGTACTTCTGTGGAAAGATATGGACTTTCAGAACAGCTGTGTGCAATCTAAAGTGCTACAACCATGATGCAATCCTTCCCTTTCCTATCCTAACAGTGAAATCATTTTTTGCTAAAATCATTTATGTTCATGGCCTATACATTTTTTTTTCGATTTGCTGAACTCCAGCGCGAGTACACTTATGTCACTTGTCGACATGATTTATTTTTTGCCATTATGTTTATTTGTTGTGAAAAATGCTAAAGACATTTTTTTCGATTTGTTCTGAAGTACAGTATATGTGCACTCTTGTCTTTTATATTGTATATACATTTTTATTTTTTTGATGATATGTTCTGAACTACAGTGGATGTGCACTTATGTTATGTGTTAATATGCTTTCTACTGAACTTCAGTGCCTGTGCACTTTTCTCATTTTTCAATATGATTTGTACTCATTCTGTATACCTTTTATGATTTCCTGATATGTTCAATTCTTCAGTGCGTATGCACTTATGTCATTTGTTACTCATTGTATATACATTTCGTCATTTGCTGATATGTTCTCAACTGCAGTGCATGTGCACTCATGTCACTTGTCAACATCATTTTTTGCCATTCTGTTTATTTGTTCTGAAAATGCTAAAGAATTTTTTCAGTGCGTGTGCACTTTGTTATCTGTCAAATAATTTGTATATACAGTTTTCTGATTTGCTACTATGTTTTGTACTCACATTTTGTCTTTGTCAGATATATTTTGTACTTGGTGCGTGTGCACCACATTTAATGTATGTACTACATTTGAATATTCTGTAAATTGTAAAAATTTCTTGCGATGGCAAGTCCAAATGACTCACCATCGCTGCCAAATTTTTGCCCCCCCAGTGGAGGGTTATGAAACACGTATGTAACGTAGCAGCGATGGTGAGGCATGATAAAATCTTTGACCAGAGAGCCTTTTATCGTGGTTAGTCTGCGCTTGACCGCGCGAGAGTTACGAGCAGTACTCTGTCAGTAGTCGTCGTGCAGTGCACTCTGTCGGTAGCAGTAGCTCAGTTCAGTTGCGTCCAGTACTCTGTCGGTAGTAGTCGTGCAGTACAGTTGCGAGCAGTCTGTCAGTGGGCAGTCTGTGAGCAGTGCAGTATGTCGGTAGTAGCAGTCAAGGTCTGTGAGCAGTGCAGTATGTCGGTAGTAGCAGTCGAGTGCAGTTGTGTGTGAGGAGTCGGCGGGCGTCGACATGGCATTCTGGTCAAGATACAGGACGAGGTATATTATTTTTAAATGCGCTCAGCTAATAATGTAAATTAACTGTAACTAATTTGTGCAATAATCGCCCCAATAATAATTTTGATTTCAAAGCAATTTTATAAAAAAACCATTTAATTGAACCAACGATTTCCTTCCATTTCCTTTAAAGAAAAGTTTCAGTTAAATTTCCAAAAAAAAAAAAAAAAATATTATTTGCAATGCATTTCCTCCAAGCCGTGGCCAACAATAAGAGCAGAAATTTGACATGCAGTTACAATGAGGTAAGAAATTAATTATGATATTTTGCACAGGGCCAAAGACCGATATTTCGGATTAATTGAGTTATCATTATCACTGAAGTTTCATTAGCATTAAATTGTCTCTCATTATTTTCGTGAGAGTTTACACCTTGAGTCAGATTGCGATTCTCATTTTTTATTGCCATTAAATTTAATTGCTAGGGAGGTTACGCTTGGCTCCCATTTCTATTAAATATTGTCTTTTTTAAATTTTGGTGGAAAGGTTACACTTCTACGGTCGCAGGTTCGAATCCCGCCTCGGACATGGATGTGAGTGATGTCCTTAGGTTAGTTAGGTTTAAGTAGTTATAAGTTATGGGGGACTGATGACCTCAGATGTTAAGTCCCATAACGCTCAGAGCCATTTGAACCAATGAACATCATTCCACATTGACCAACATTCCACATGGAACATCGTCGGTCACAAACCACCACACACCATCATACACTGCTGACCGTCATTCAGTTTTTATTCCACCCCTCTGACACCACACTTTAAACAAGTTTAGGAATACTATCTAGGATTCAGTATAGCATCCTTCTGGTTTCCAACTCCATAAAGAACTGCCGGAGAAACAACTGAAAAAAGCGACATTGTATCGTTACATCGTTACATGGTTCCTGAAGAGGGGCAGCAGCCTTTTCAGTAGTTGCAAGGGCAACAGTCTGGATGATTGACTGATCTGGCCTTGTAACAATAACCAAAACGGCCTTGCTGTGCTGGTACTGCGAACGGCTGAAAGCAAGGGGAAACTACAGCCGTAATTTTTCCCGAGGGCATGCAGCTTTACTGTATGATTACATGATGATGGCGTCCTCTTGGGTAAAATATTCCGGAGGTAAAATAGTCCCCCATTCGGATCTCCGGGCGGGGACTACTCAAGAGGATGTCGTTATCAGGAGAAAGAAAACTGGTGTTCTACGGATCGGAGCGTGGAATGTCAGATCCCTTAATCGGGCAGGTAGGTTAGAAAATGTAAAAAGGGAAATGGATAGGTTGAAGTTAGATATAGTGGGAATTAGTGAAGTTCGGTGGCAGGAGGAACAAGACTTCTGGTCAGGCGACTACAGGGTTATAAACACAAAATCAAATAGGGGGAATGCAGGAGTAGGTTTAATAATGAATAGGAAAATAGGAATGCGGGTAAGCTACTACAAACAGCATAGTGAACGCATTATTGTGGCCAAGATAGATACGAAGCCCACACCTACTACAGTAGTACAAGTTTATATGCCAACTAGCTCTGCAGATGACGAAGAAATTGAAGAAATGTATGATGAAATAAAAGAAATTATTCAGATTGTGAAGGGAGACGAAAATTTAATAGTCATGGGTGACTGGAATTCGAGTGTAGGAAAAGGGAGAGAAGGAAACATAGTAGGTGAATATGGATTGGGGGACAGAAATGAAAGAGGAAGCCGCCTGGTAGAATTTTGCACAGAGCACAACATAATCATAACTAACACTTGGTTTAAGAATCATGAAAGAAGGCTGTATACATGGAAGAACCCTGGAGATACTAAAAGGTATCAGATAGATTATATAATGGTAAGACAGAGATTTAGGAACCAGGTTTTAAATTGTAAGACATTTCCAGGGGCAGATGTGGACTCTGACCACAATCTATTGGTTATGACCTGTAGATTAAAACTGAAGAAACTGCAAAAAGGTGGGAATTTAAGGAGATGGGACTTGGATAAACTAAAAGAACCAGAGGTTGTACAGAGATTCAGGGAGAGCATAAGGGAGCAATTGACAGGAATGGGGGAAATAAATACAGTAGAGGAAGAATGGGTAGCTTTGAGGGATGAAGTAGTGAAGGCAGCAGAGGATCAAGTAGGTAAAAAGACGAGGGCTAGTAGAAATCCTTGGGTAACAGAAGAAATATTGAATTTAATTGATGAAAGGAGAAAATATAAAAATGCAGTAAGTGAAAGAGGCAAAAAGGAATACAAACGTCTCAAAAATGAGATCGACAGGAAGTGCAAAATGGCTAAGCAGGGATGGCTAGAGGACAAATGTAAGGATGTAGAG
This sequence comes from Schistocerca serialis cubense, assembly GCF_023864345.2. Taxonomy (NCBI): domain Eukaryota; kingdom Metazoa; phylum Arthropoda; class Insecta; order Orthoptera; family Acrididae; genus Schistocerca; species Schistocerca serialis. The sequence continues at coordinate 531,579,933 of NC_064645.1, forward strand.
GCCTATCTCACTAGGGGTAAGATAGATACCGCCTACAGGAAAATTAAAGAGACCTTTGGAGATAAGAGAACGACTTGTATGAATATCAAGAGCTCAGATGGAAACCCAGTGCTAAGCAAAGAAGGGAAAGCAGAAAGGTGGAAGGAGTATATAGAGGGTCTATACAAGGGCGATGTACTTGAGGACAATATTATGGAAATGGAAGAGGATGTAGATGAAGATGAAATGGGAGATACGATACTGCGTGAAGAGTTTGACAGAGCACTGAAAGACCTGAGTCGAAACAAGGCCCCCGGAGTAGACAATATTCCATTGGAACTACTGACGGCCGTGGGAGAGCCAGTCCTGACAAAACTCTACCATCTGGTGAGCAAGATGTATGAAACAGGCGAAATACCCTCAGACTTCAAGAAGAATATAATAATTCCAATCCCAAAGAAAGCAGGTGTTGACAGATGTGAAAATTACCGAACTATCAGCTTAATAAGTCACAGCTGCAAAATACTAACACGAATTCTTTACAGACGAATGGAAAAACTAGTAGAAGCCAACCTCGGGGAAGATCAGTTTGGATTCCGTAGAAACACTGGAACACGTGAGGCAATACTGACCTTACGACTTATCTTAGAAGAAAGATTAAGGAAAGGCAAACCTACGTTTCTAGCATTTGTAGACTTAGAGAAAGCTTTTGACAATGTTGACTGGAATACTCTCTTTCAAATTCTAAAGGTGGCAGGGGTAAAATACAGGGAGCGAAAGGCTATTAACAATTTGTACAGAAACCAGATGGCAGTTATAAGAGTCGAGGGACATGAAAGGGAAGCAGTGGTTGGGAAGGGAGTAAGACAGGGTTGTAGCCTCTCCCCGATGTTGTTCAATCTGTATATTGAGCAAGCAGTAAAGGAAACAAAAGAAAAATTCGGAGTAGGTATTAAAATTCATGGAGAAGAAATAAAAACTTTGAGGTTCGCCGATGACATTGTAATTCTGTCAGAGACAGCAAAGGACTTGGAAGAGCAGTTGAATGGAATGGACAGTGTCTTGAAAGGAGGATATAAGATGAACATCAACAAAAGCAAAACGAGGATAATGGAATGTAGTCAAATTAAATCGGGTGATGCTGAGGAAATTAGATTAGGAAATGAGACACTTAAAGTAGTAAAGGAGTTTTGCTATTTGGGGAGCAAAATAACTGATGATGGTCGAAGTAGAGAGGATATAAAATGTAGACTGGCAATGGCAAGGAAAGCGTTTCTGAAGAAGAGAAATTTGTTAACATCCAGTATTGATTTAAGTGTCAGGAAGTCATTTCTGAAAGTATTCGTATGGAGTGTAGCCATGTATGGAAGTGAAACATGGACGATAAATAGTTTAGACAAGAAGAGAATAGAAGCTTTCGAAATGTGGTGCTACAGAAGAATGCTGAAGATTAGATGGGTAGATCATGTAACTAATGAGGAAGTATTGAATAGGATTGGGGAGAAGAGAAGTTTGTGGCACAACTTGACCAGAAGAAGGGATCGGTTGGTAGGGCATGTTCTGAGGCATCAAGGGATCACCAATTTAGTATTGGAGGGCAGCGTGGAGGGTAAAAATCGTAGAGGGAGACCACGAGATGAATACACTAAGCAGATTCAGAAGGATGTAGGTTGCAGTAGGTACTGGGAGATGAAAAAGCTTGCACAGGATAGAGTAGCATGGAGAGCTGCATCAAACCAGTCTCAGGACTGAAGACCACAACAACAACAACAACAACATCGTTACATGCCATTTAGTTTGTTCGATCGCACACACAGCTGACATGTTAATCAGCGATCATCACGTATCTGTAGCAGTGGTATGGCTGTGCCAGAAAAATGATGTAATGCCAGCCTCATGATGTCCATACTCTTATCCGTCTTTATAATTTCCACATCTACTTAGATTAGGTCATGATGAAAGCTCATTGCAGGATATTGATTGACTTTGAAATATTTCATTATATCTATCAGTGGTCACTTCATCCCAGAGACCCTATACCTTACAGGGGAGGGGGGGGGGGGTGAGGGTAGAAAATAGTGTATCATACCACCTCCTAACTGAGCCAATATCTCAAAAAAAAATGGCTCTGAGCGCTATGGGAGGTAACTGCTGAGGTGATCAGTCCCCTAGAACTTAGAACTACCTAAACCTAACTAACAAGGACATCACACACATCCATGCCCGATGCAGGATTCGAACCTGCGACCGTAGCGGTCGCGCGGTGCCAGACTGTAGCGCCTAGAACCGCTCGGCCACTCCGGCCAGCCCAATATCTCAGACAGAGCATGTACATTCTCTATGAAAATATTCATTATCTATAGCACCCACCTTCATCACCACCACTCTCATTATCACATGATCATGTCATACTCGTACAGCGTTAAATGCTAGTCTGTAAATCCCACTAACACAGCAGCCTCTTATAGTCGAGTGGTCAAACTGAACTACATGAATATTTGCACTAGGCTGTGTAAAGTTTATGGCTACAATAATTTGTCATCAATGCTAAGTCTGCTTCATGTTACAGAATGCACAATTCGTTCTTAATAGTTGCAATCACGGTAAAATTTGTAACCTGCCGAAATTTGAAAGAAGTGCATTGGCATGACAGTTTGCCACTGTATTTTCGCAATGAAAGTTCGCGGAAAATATGATATCGAATATGAGCTGCAAACTGAGCGATTCACTTTACGTCTAAATGAATAAAAGCATATCGTATCTTATGGTATACATTACAGTCTCGATTCACTGTTACACATGACGAGAATGTTGCTGATGGTAATGATACGATTCTATTTTGTCACACAAAAAATAGTGTGATATTTTTTATAACCCATGTGACACATTCTGAAATACTGCTAACACAGCTTGTTTGACAGTAGGACAACCCCTGATTTCTACTACATCACCTAATGAATGAAACGCATACCCCATGCCGTGAATATTGTTGCATTACAGCTGTAGGATCGAATGTGTTTATCAGTCTCAGAAGAGGCTGATAATACATCTCTAATTCCTTGCATAAACTTCTAAATTTACGGTTGAGAGCCGGAATTTTACCAGCAGTCTTGCTAGCCTAATTACTGTGCACAGATAGCTGATAAGGTGGGGTACTATAGTCGAGCAGCTCCTCGTAAGGCACACATTTCTGTAGGCAATGCTAAATGATTCTTGAGATGGTGCAGAGCGATGCCAATGGGCAGTGTATGACCGGAAATGGGTGATTTGGAGTGATGAATCACTATTCTGGGTGATCAAAAAGTCAGTATAAACTTGAAAACTGAATAAATCACGGAATAAAGTAGATAGAGAGGTACAAATTGACACACATGCTTGGAATGACATGAGGTTTTATTAGAAGCAAAAAAATACAAACATTCAAAAAATGTCCTATAGATGGCGCTTCATCTGAGCAGAATAGCAATAATTAGCATAACAAAGTAAGACAAAGCAAAGATGATGTTCTTTAGAGGAAATGCTCAATATGTCCACCATCATTACGCAACAATAGCTGTAGTCGAGGAATAATGTTGTGAACAGCACTGTAAAGCATGTCCTGAGTTATGATGGGGCATTGGCGTCGGATGTTGTCTTTCAGCATCCCTAGAGATGTCGGTCGATCACGATAACCTTGCGACTTCCGGTAACCCCAAAGCCAATAATCGCACGGACTGAGGTCTGGGGCCTGGGAGGCATGACGAAAGTGGCGGCTGAGCACACGATCATCACCAAACGACGCGCGCGAGAGATCTTTCATGTGTCTAGCAATACTTTTTTTTTTTTGGTTCTAATAAAACCCCATGTCATTCCAAGCATTCCACGCATGTGTGTCAATTTTTACCTCTCTATCTACATTATTCCGTGGTTTATTAAGTTTTCAGATTTATACTGACTTTTTGATCATCCGGTATATTTCATGCTGCCTTCATGGTCTTGACATTTTAATGGCCAGCAGTGCAATTTTGTAAATAAGAAGTGGTACATACAGCAAAGTAGCGCGACTCCGATGCGGGAATACAAGCATTGATATGCAAGCAAAGGATTAGCGTGGTATTCGTATCTTTCCGACATGCCTGCGGTAAATGCGGAAACGTGAACGATGACAATGTTATTACCAAGTGTATCCTAACAGGACCAACCCGCTGTTATTCTTTTCGTGGCTGTCAAAGGACAAACACCAATAGACATCCATCGCTGAATGTAGAATGTCTGTTAAAAATCTCCGTTGTGCTGGGGCACTGTTGCTTCGTGACAACGGACGTCACCATATCATAAATGTAACGCAGAAGGTATAGAACTCAAGTGAGAGGCACTCGCCGGCCGCTGTGGCCGAGCGGTTCTAGGCGCTTCAGTCTGGAACCGCGCGACCGCTACGGTCGCAGGTTCGAATCCTGCCTCGGGCATGGATGTGTGTGATGTACTTAAATTAGTCAGGTTTAAGTAGTTCTAAGTTATAGGGGACTGATGATCTCAGATGTTAAGTCCCATAGTGCTCAGAGCCATTTGAACCATTTGAGATGCACTCAAGCACTCACCTTGCAGTCCTCATCGCTCCTGAAGCGATTATCTTCCCTTAAAAGAGGGCGCTGAAGGGTTAACGATTCCAGTCGGATGAGGATGTGCAGGAGGCAGTTATGGACTTCTCCACTCATCAGGACACAGTGTTTCACCAAATGGGGTATTTTAAACCTGGTGCGTCGGTGGGAGATTGCCTGAATGCACATGGCGATTTTGTGTGATTGACAAATCCATTCTGGCCTGTTGGTCCTTCGAACGGAAACGTTTTGATCGCCTGTACACACGGCGACACAGAATAACGGGAATGTTTGAAATGAGTAGTGGCAGCCATGGGCAGGTGGCAGCACTGCGAGCTCGTAACAGTTAGCCAGTAAACAGTCCGCCATTTCAGTAATCATGGATCAGTGGAACGGACAACAGCGTGCGTTAGCCATATAACTGTTTTGTAAAAACAATGAGAGTTTGGTAGTGGCGCAGAGGGAGTTTCGACGTTTTTATGATTTAGGACGTCATGATGTCGTTCCGTCGAAACACGCGATAAAATGTTGGATTAATGAAGTGACTGGATCTGGCCTCAAGAAGAAACCAACAGGACGACCAAGAAGTGTGTGATTACCAGCGAACATTGATGTTGTTCGCGGGTCTGTCTTACGGAGCCCACGGCGTTCAGTTCGTAAGCAAGCAGCAGTGGTTGGAATATCCCGGGAGAGTGTTTGCAGAATTCTTCATATTGATTTAAAGTTTCATCCATACAAACTACAGATGGTGCAACAATTTAAGGACAACGATTACCGGTTACGATTAGGATTCTGTCAATAAATGACAACAAAAATAAACAATGACGATGAATTTCTAAACAAGTTGTGGATGTCAGGTAAGGCACATTTTCATCTCACAGTTTATGTGAATAACAGAACTACCGTTACTGGACAAACACAAATCCTAATGACGTTCATGAGTGCCCTTTACATTCTAGTAAAGTGACAGTATGGTGTGGTGTTCCATCACATGGGATTTTCGGGCTGTGTTTTTTCGCAAGGAAACACAATATTCAGTCTGGAACCGCGCGACCGCTATGGTCGCAGGTTCGAATCCTGCCCCGGGCATGGTTGTGTGTGATGTCCTTAGGTTAGTTAGGTTTAAGTAGTTCTAAGTTCTAGGGGACTGATGACCTCAGATGTTAAGTCCCATGTTCTCAGAGCCATTTGCACCATTTGAAACACAATAACTGTCAATGCCGAACGTTACGAGGAGATATAACGAACTTTCGTTACACCTGCAATGAACAACTTTCCAAACGTTCAAGAAGCCTGTTTCAACAGGACGGAGCGAAATCACACAGTGCCCGGCAATCAATGGCATACGTGCGAGAATTGTTTGGCAGCCATGTGATCTCACGATTAGGTAACATTTCCTGGCCCTCTTGATCGTCAGATTTATTCGTTTGTGATTTTTTCTGGTGGGGCTACCTCAAGAGCAAAATCTACACGACTCGACCAAGAACCCTGGATGAGTTAAAACAAAGAATTCGGAATGCAATTCACAGTATCCCAACTGAGATGTTGCAGCCGTCAATGAGGAATCTCAAAAGCAGTTTTCACGAATGTGTTCGTACAGGAGGACGCCATCTAAAGGACGTAATTTTAAAAAAACGATAAATGCCATCAATGTTTCGTAAATGACAAAGTTGTAAGGTTAAATTACTATGAATGAAATTTCTTTCCTTAATCACTTCTAGTTTTATTGGATTGTGGTAATGTTCCCGTTTTTTTGTGTCACCATGTATAAACTGCCACAGAAGTTTTTTTTTTTTTGCCTGAACTATGTGTGTTGTAAGTAGGCTGTTTAGGTTTTTATGTTGGTAACGCCACGTAGCGCTCTGTATGAAAATCACTGACTGTGCTGTGTGCAGTCTATGGCTGATTTGCATTGTTAGAATATTTGCTATTGTAGTGTTGGGCAGTTGGATGTGAACAGCGCGTAGCATTGCGCAGTTGGAGGTGAACCGCCAGCAGTGGTGGATGTGGGGAGAGAAATGGCAGAATTTTGAGAGCGGGCGCTGGACGTGTGTCCGCCAGAAAAAGGAAATTTGTAAGACTGGATGTCATGAAATTATTAAGGTAAATACATTGTTTGTTCTCCATCAAAATCTTTCATTTGCTGACTATGCCTATCAGTAGTTAGTGCTTTCCGTAGTTAGAATCTTTTATTTACCTGGCAGTATTGGCGTTCGCTGTATTGCAGTAGTTCGAGTAACGAAGATTTTTGTGAGGTAAGTGATTCATGAAAGGTATAGGTTATTGTTAGTCAGGGCCATTCTTTTGTAGGGATTATTGAAAGTCAGATTGCGTTGCGCTAAAAATATGGTGTGTCAGTTTATTGATGATCAGAATAAGTAAAGAGAGAAATGTCTGAGCATGTTCAGTTTTGCTCAGCTGTTTGAAAATCAAATAACGTAAGAGGTTTACCAGCACAGTCATTTATAATTTTCCAAAGGGGACGTTTCAGCGTTTACATACCATATCTTAAGTTTCAAATACCTATGAGGGCTACTTACTAGTAATAAAATATCAGTAATAAAATTATGAAACTATCGGTACTACCAAAGAATCACAACCTCAGACTTAATTCAGAACCTGTATTTACTGTCTGGAGCTCGGCATCCAAGTGACAGAACGTGGGCTTCCAAGTTTTTCGCTCTGAACAGGAGAGATCGCTTGAAGTTGACCAATGAGTTTGATATGTACCATTACTCAATCTTCCTCTTACATTTATTTCATAAACAAGCTACAATTACATGAAACTAATACTACTATCTTACTCTATCGAAATGTATGAGTATCGTATCATTATCTATCACGATCAAGTTTCATGCTAGTAACCAATGACTGCAATCTCCCACCCAGACGCATATAATTCATGTACGTTATAGTGAATGCGAACAACACGTTCGTGTGAAGGAGCGGAAAGCTTGACACTATCTTCTGGAGAAATGCTCTCTAACTGCCCCTGGGGACATGTTGACCTTTGCTTTACCGCCCTTTGTTTCCTGGAGTAAAACTGTCACTTGATTATCATTTCGGTACACATGTCTTTATTAACTGATGTAGGCGGCGGTGCAAGTGCATCAGTTTATAGAATTTCTCTTCCTCTCTACAAAGTTTTACTTAGTATGATATCCATTAAAAGTGATGCATTTTCGCCGTCATTGAACATTGCTTTCGAATCTCTTTTGAAGGAAAGAAGGAAGGAAAGAAAATTAGTGCTTTGTATCTGTTTGATTATTTGTTTACTAGCCTTTTCCTTGTGTTATCATTCACGTATGCATTCGGAAAGTATACTGAACACACCACCTCCTACCTCTCTCTGTGTCCACCTCTTCCCTGCCTCTGTCCACCTCATCCTCCTACCTCTGTCTGTCTCCTCCTCTCCACTCTCTCTGTCTATGTCTATACATCTCCTGCTCCCCATTTCTTTGTCCATTTTCTGCATCCCCTCTCTCTGACCATATCTTCCTCCTCCCCTCCCTCTGACCATACCCTGTTCCGTCTCCCTCTTTCCCACCTGCTCACTAACCTTCTATACCTTGTACTTGCCTCACACTGTTTCCACACAATATGCCTTTCATGCAGGGCAGCCTATACACCATAGGTTGAAAAAATAAGACGTTTTTACCCATATTTCTGCCTCTATTGGAACTAGGAGGTTATAAATCTCACAGCGCTATAACTCTTGAGGCCTGCTGTTTCTGTGCGAAATTTGGTTGAAATCGTTCCAGGGGTTTGGGAGGAGATCTCAGACACACACACACACACACACACACAAACACACACACACAAACACACACACACACACACACTGTTTTATGTATATAACAGATTTATTTTATTTATTTGTGCTCAGATACAACAGCACGATCTGGAGGCTTGACTACCATCTGCACTTATGTTCAGGCATTCATTTCTCGCAGCGTTTCCATATTTTGGTCCGTAATATGTATTTGAGCAGATGCTTTCCGCTTCAGTTTCATGCAACATGTAATGCTTTATTGATACAAAGTGCAGCAGGTAGTGACGGCGGCTTTTTGGACACCAGAACGAATACCACGAGGTCGCGCATGAGTATGACTTAATGAAAAACAAATTTCAGGAATTTACGATCTTTAATCACGACTGCAGTTGTTTGACAGTGCATTGTATTTGCGTCCTCACGGATGTGTATTGAAATCACCCTGCAATAACAGTACCTGCTTGATTTTACACTATTGGCCATTAAAATTGCTACACCAAGAAGAAATGCAGATGATTAACGGGTATTCATTGGACAAATATATTATACTAGAACTGACATGTGATTACATTTTCACGCAGTTTGGGTCCGTAGATCCTGAGAAATCTGTACCCAGAACAACCACCTCTGATCGTAATAACGGCATTGATACGCCTGGCCATTGAGTCAAACAGAGCTTGGATGAAGTGTACAGGTACAGGTGCCCATGCAGCTTCAACACGATACCACAGTTCATCAAGAGTGGTGACTGGAGTATTGTGACGAGCCAGTTGCTCGCCCACCATTCACCACACATTTTCAGTTGGTGAGAGATTGAAGAATGTGCTGGCCAGGGCAGCAGGCGAACATTTCCTGTATCCAGAAAGGCCTGTGCAGGATCTGCAACATGCGGTGGTGCATAATCCTGCTGAGATGTAGGGTTTCGCAGGGATCGAATGCAGGGTAGAGCCACGGGTCGTAACACATCTGAAATGTAACGTCCACTGTTCAAAGTGCCGTCAATGCGAACAAGAGGTGACCGAGACGTGTAAAAAATGGCACCCCATACCATCACGCCGGGTGATACGCCCGTATGGCGATGGCGAATACACGCTTCCAATGTGCGTTCACCACGATGTCGCCAGACACGGATGCGACCATCATAATGCTGTAAACAGAACCTTGATTCATGCAAAAAAATGACGTTTTGCCATTCGTGCACCCAGGTTCGTCGTTGAGTACACCATCGCTGGCGCTCCTGTCTGTGATGCAGCGTCAAGGGTAACCGCAGCCGTTGGGATCCAGTACGGTGTTCCGTATTACCCTCCTGAACCCACCGATTCCATATTCTGTTAACAGTCATTGGATCTCGACCAACGCGAGCAGCAAAGTTGCGATACGATAAACCGCAATCGCCATAGGGTACAATCCGACCTTTATCAAAGTCGAAAACGTGATGGCACACATTTCTCCTCCTTACACGAGGCATCACAACAACGTTTCACCAGGCAACGCCGGTGAACTTCTGTTTGTGTATGAGAAATCGGTTGGAAACTTTCCTCATGTCAGCACGTTTTAGGTGTCGCCACCGGCTCCAACCTTGTGTGAATGCTCTGAAAAGCTAATCATTTGCATATCACAGCATCTTCTTCCTGTCGGTTAAATTTCGCGTCTGTAGAACGTCATTTTCGTGGTGTAGCAATTTTAATGGCCAGTAGTGTGCTATTGTTGTAGGCATCTGTACGTGCTCACTATGTGCTCAGAACTGAAAAGAGCGACGTGACGCGATCGACAGTGATACCAGAGACACTGTCAAACACATCTATGCACGGCTCCATCGGATTTTCACTGTGGTTTCCATTCGCGACCTAACAATCCTTACTTTCTGAATAGCCCACGTAGTCAGTGTTTGAACCCGCACAATGAACAGATTTCCAAAGTCGGTTGCTTTCACGCCTTCTAGGGAGAGCAAGCAGCAGTGACTTCAATGAATTTCTCGTACGTATTGATGTTTGATGCATTACAGACGGTGTCCATCCGTATTTGGAAGTCCTTGCGAAATTGTTGGTCGCCCTATTGTATGCTGAGTGAATCAGTTCAGCACAAGGTGGAAGTTAAGGACGTGCTACCTCCTTCGGTTTGAGGACAGGATTGTCTTTACTTGTAACTTTTTGGGGAACCCGCTCCTGTGGCAGCAGTCGCTGATACTGGCTTCGAATACCAGTGGGGAGGAAATTTCGACCGCGTTTCTGGCGTTTAAGGTAAGAAAGTGTGGTGGTGTTAAGTTACTTATCATTAAACTATCACCAGAGTCCTCATGGAATGCGGGACTTGTTGAGAGTGGTTAGGTCGCCGGTTTTGGGGGAGGGGTGGGGGGGAGGGGGGAGGACGTTAAAAATCGACGGCAACCTTGATGCTATGTGCTGTCATCGAGATTCAGCTCTCCCTTTCGTTGGCAATAATACGAAGACGTCCTGAAAAGTAACGCCTCCGAATTTTTTGTGTGAAATCTCATAAAGCTTTTGAAATAAAACAAATGTTATTAACATTCTGCAACTTTATTCTTCATGCCTACAAATTTGCAGCACTCTGCCGCTAGAGGACTGCAAATTTTAGCGCGTAACACAGCGGTGTGTGACGTAACTATGTCGGTGCGTGGGAAACAGCGTGCTGTAATCGAGTTTCGAATTCGAAGAGATCCTCCACACACGGATTAGTCTCTCCTTCAGCCTAACAGCGCCAGATCACACACGAGCGCTGCGACATCTGCAACAATCCGACGACTTGTATTCACTGGCATCTATTATCTTCCTTACAGTCCCGACTTGGTCCCATCCGATTTTAATCTGTCTGCAAAACTTAAAATCACCTTCGCGGACGTCGCTTTGATAGTGATGAAGCAGTGCAATCAGAGGTGAGGGTGTGACTCCGTCAACGAAGCCAAACATTCTACAGTGTCTGTGCGAACAAACCAGTCTCTCGTTGAGATAAATGTGTTCGTCTACAGAGTGACTACAATACTGGCCATTAAAATTGCTACACCACGAAGATGATGTGCTTCAGACGCGAAATTTAACCGACAGGAAGAAGATGCTGTGATATGCAAATGATTAGCTTTTCAGAGCATTCACACAAGATTGGCGTGACATGCACAACGTGCTGACATGAGGAAAGTTTCCAACCGGTTTCTCATACATAAACAGCAGTTGACCGGCGTTGCCTGGTGAAACGTTGTTGTGATGCCTCGTGTAAGGAGGAGAAATGCATACCATCACGTTTCCGACTTTGATAAAGGTCGGATTGTAGCCTATCGGGATTATGGTTGTAACCTCCCCACCGAAATTTTATAAGAAATAAAAAAGACAATACTTAATATAAATGGGAGCCGAGTGTAACCTCCCCACAAAGATTTGAAAGAAAGAAACACGACAATATTTAATTATGAATGCTAATGGACATTGCGCTAATTGTAACCTCGCCCACAATGAAATGTACTGACAATGGCAACAAAAATGTGAAATTCGCAATCTGACTCAAATATAAATTCTTCACAAAATTTAAAGTCCGTTCAGTGACAAGAAAATACAATTAAACCGAAATATCGGTCTTTGGCCCTGTGTAAAACAATCAGAATTAAAGTCTTACCTCAGAATAAATGGATGTCACATATCTGCTCTTGTTGTTGCGCACCGCTTGGAGGAACTGCATTGCAAATAATAATATTCTCTTTTTTTTTTGTGATTCTAGTGAAATTTTTCTTCAAAAGAAGTGGAATGAAATGGGAAGTGCAACGAGATCTTCAGTTCAATAAAAAATTAAATTTTTGAAAAAATGCTTTTGAAATAAAAATTATTATTGGGGAACTTGTTGGAGAATAGTTACAATAAATAAAATTTTTCATTATCTAATGATTATATTAATTAATGGTATACCTTATTCACCATCTTGACCAGTGTTGCCGACCGCTCTCCATGACGACTATTGGCGTACCGCACGCGATGACTACTGACAGAGTACTGCTCTCAACTAGACAGAGCTACAGACTCGCAACGACTGCTACTGACTGACTGAGAACCGCTCGCAACACTCGCGCGGTCAAGCGCATACTCTCTGGTCACAGATGCTACAATGCCTCGCCATCGCTGCTATGTTACATACGTGTTTCATAACCCTCCACTGGGGGGGCAAAAATTTGGCAGCGATGGTGAGTCATTTGGACTTGCCAAGCGCGGCAAAATTTTTCTTTAATTAACAAAATCCTACAAGTTACAGAATATTTAAATGTTGTGCACACGCACTAAGTACAAAATATATCAGACAAAGACAAAATGTGAATACTAAACATAGTAGCAAATCAGAAAAAAGTATATACAAATTATTTGACAGATAATAAAGTGCACAGGCACTGAAAAAATTCTTTAGCATATGCAGAACAAATAAACAGACTGGCAAGAATAATTAGATGTAGTACATAAAGTAAATGTTGTGCACACGCACTAAGTACAAAATATATCAGACAAAGACAAAATGTGAGTACAAAACATAGTAGCAAATCAGAAAAAAGTATATACAAATTTTTTGACAGATAAAGTGCACAGGCACTGAAAAAATTCTTTAGCATATTCAGAACAAATAAACAGACTGGCAAAAAATATTATGTTGACAAGTGACATAAGTGTACTCGCATTGGAGTTCAGCGAATCGAAAAATGTATAACCTATGAACATAAATGATGTTACCAAAAAATTTTTTCTTTATGTGACAAGAATCAGGATAGGAAAGGGAAGGATTGCATCATGGTTGTAGCACTTTAGATTGCACACAGCTGCTCTGAAAGTCCATATCTTTCCACAGAAGTACAACACCAAGTGACACAACTTGAAGATCTTTTCCCATCAGAATTTATCAGTGTAGCAAAGACACTGAACTGTCGTAGTAATGCTCCATGTTTTCATTTTGGCAGTACATTAGGTACACCAAACAGTGGGACCATAATAACGTCTTCATTGCTCACGGTGGTGGACAGCATGTCGTGTCAACACCACACTCTTACAAGGCACACCAACGTAGAATTAGTGCAAAACCAAATATAGTGCTCCATGATCACTGGGATAAACAGGACAAATGGACATTGCAGTAATTCAGGGTAGTTAGCTTATGAGGATAAGCACATTATGTCACATAATATTGACAATTACAGACTTAATTAGTAGTTTGTGGCATTCATAGCCCAGTTATTGAACATTTCTGTACCAAGTATGTAGTATTACAGAAAAATGTTCATTAATTGTTTTACATAGAATCAGTAGTCTTCTTTTCCTAGTTACAAAGCATTATGAAATAATTGCATTCTTTTCAGTTACAGAGTATAATTAAGAATCATTAACCTTCTCCTAATTACAGTTAATTAATCATTTTCATTCCAATAATCATTAGCCTTTTCCTAATTACAGTTAATTAATCATTTGTCGTTAATTAATCATTTGTCTAATTACAGTTAATTAATCATTTGTCTAATTACAGTTAATTAATTATTTGTCTAATTACAGTTAATTAATTAATCATTTGTCATTTCAATACAGTAAGAATTATTAGCCTTGATTAATTACAAAGCATTATTAAACAGTACCATAGTTAATTAATTATGTGTCATTCCAATCTATTAAGAATCACTAGCTGGCATCATGGGTGATCGTATTACAATAAACAGTGGTGGTCCTTGGCCAGTTACAAAGTATATTTAGTAAGACAGAATAATGTTCATCAGAAGTCTTAGTTGAAAAGGAGAGTCAATTATTGGCCTAGCATTAACATAATACATTGAGTGATACAAATTATTGGCACTCATTGGCCATTAACCAAAACATGAAAACTCAACATGGGAAAAAAAAGGGCTAATTAATGGCATAATTAATAACAATTCTTCAAGTGGCATTAATTATTGGCACTCAGTGCCCATCAGGTATCGAATAGTATAAAGCATTGTTCCTCATTCATTATTATTCAGATCATTACGAAGTCATTATTAAAAATCAGTTAATTATAGTCATAGCATTAATAATCATGGGGATTATAAGTAGTCTCATTACAATAACAGTGGCAATTACTAGCCAGTTACTAAGCATTATTTTATATATATGTGTATTTTTGTTGTCTCATTAAGAAGTCATTACTCAAGTGACATACTATTTAGAGCTAATCAGTATTATTCAGAATTTTCTCAAACTAGTGACATTATGTGGGACTGGTAATACATTTTTTTGTTAGCAATGCATTGCGTTGGGATCGATAATTAATTGCTGAGGCATAATACTTTTTGCTTTTGACCTATTGCAGCAAATGAGGATAGGTAACGTCATCCGTCATGAGTCAGCTGTAGCAAGATTATGTAACAAGGCAGTACATGTGATCACATTTATAAACGATAGACACAAATGGGTAAAAATAAAAAAATGCAAGTACTAGAACAGGTATAATAAGTAACAGGTTTAGTAAGTGTCATGAAAAACTTCTCCTGGAAAAAATACAAAAACGGATTATTGACCTGAAAGAAGAAACGCACACTATGCTGAAAAGTAGTGAACTTCGAATTAACAAGTAGCGAAATGTGTATAAAATGTGTTTCATAGCTGTCCTTTCCAAAACTTTCCGTCATCCTACTATGCAATGTAACACCTGCTGTCAAAGCAAACTGCAACAAATACTTAAATAACTACGTAGCATAAATACATAACTTCAACACTATCCTCATCTGTAAAGAAAAAAACTTCATTATCCATATCATCATAACTTCACCATTATCATCACCTGTAAAGAAAAACTTCATTATTCATAATACCATTTCCTTCATCATTATTCATCAGTATTCACTATCATCTGCAAAAAATCACTTCATTACTCATTACATAATTATTCCTTATCACTAGCATATTTCATCACTAAAACTAAGATGTGTAGTTCTCTCTGACAGCCTGCATCAATCACCTTGTATTCTGAAAGAAAAAATTAGTTAAGACTGCTATTCTGTGATGAGTATAGTATATTCTTGTTAATGTTTGTTAATCCTGATCCATTTACTCTTCCTCATAAAGTTATTGCATCTCCTTTCGTTTATTCCGTAGGTGAAATTCCCATTCATGTTAAATTTATTTCTTAGAAATAATCATTCCTTTCTGAAATTGATGAACAAAGATTAATGTCTTGCATTTAAATCCTATACCCACTAAATAATGACTGGTTTATGGTGACACAATTAGCCATACAGCATAACATGACAGAAAACGTAATATGTTAAAGACATTGACAGTGTTCAGATGCAAAAATGTACACAGAATAATACAATGCAGTAGCAAAAAAAAATGTGAAACAGTCACGATGTTGAGATGTCATAAGGCAAAAAAAATGTCAAAGTCGACTGGTGTGTGTTATATCTTAACTATTTCATAGTGCATACAAACAAAACTGGAGTACAGTCATATACACAAAAAAATGGAAAATGTGCACGGTCTGATGTGTAACGACAAGGAAAGCGACCTGCTAACCTTACCTTGCCGGGCACTTGCCAAGAAAAAATACGATAATCATCAGTAATTAGTCACGTGAAATAATTGCATTAGTAAATGGCATCATAGTGTGTTGAATCATACAGTGGTTTCACTCAATAAACGGTTTAATGTTTGAGATATGGTGATTGCCTTTCGATTTTCTGGTTCTCAAAGTTTCGACGTGTACAACATTGGGGTGAGGGATGCTGCGAATCCGATATGGACCTGCGTATAGAAGTTCAAATTTACTGCACTTACCTTTTAATTTGCTGGATAAATAGTGTGTACGTACTAGTATCTTCTGTCCAACGTGAAAGACGCGGCGTGTACAAACCTGTTTTTGCTGTTTTCTCCGGCGCTCTGCGGCACGTTTGATGTTGTTCAGCGCAATGTCAATTATTTCGTGGTGTCGTAGGCGACGACTTTTGGGAAATACTATTAATTCTTTAATTTTGTTCGGTGGTTCAACGTTTTTCAGTATAACAGTCGGAGATAGCATAGTGGATTCATTTGGAATGGAATTAATTACATCTTGGAATGAGAGTATGTGTGTATCCCAATCAATATGTCTTTTGTGGCAGTATATTCTACACAGTTTACCAATTTCCTTCATTAATCTTTCACAGGGGTTCGAAGAAGCGTGGTACTTGGATATATAGATCGGAGAAATGTTTCTGGCTCGTAACATGCGTGTCCATACGCTACTACGAAATTGAGATCCATTGTCAGAAATTACTTTCATTACATGCCCTACCTGAGATAGAAAATGTTTTACAAATGCTTTCGAAACAGTTTTAGCAGTAGCTTTGCGTAATGGAGTGAAAGTAACAAATTTTGAAGTGAGCTCAACAGCGACAAAGATGTAGCAAAAACCTCTGTTAGTTCTCGGAATCGGACCAAAAATGTCTACTGCGGCCATGTGTCTTAATTTCACAGGTATAATGGGATATAAAGGAGGAATATGTGAAGTGGTGTCTGATTTAGCTTTCTGGCAAATTTTACAAGACGCTAAAACTCGTCGTATACGTTTCTCCATGTTGGCAAAATAACAGTTCTGTCTCAGTATAAGAAAACATTTTCGTGCTCCGTAATGTGCGTAACTTAAATGAGTGTACCAAATTAATTTGTTAACCAGTTCGTCAGGAATGCATAATAACCAATTGTTGCTGTCAGGATGAGAGCGGCGAAACAGAATGTCATTGCGCACAGTGTAGTGGTTTCTAATCGTAACATTATTCTTATCTTCCCAAAGGTGTTTAATTTCTTTCCACACATTGTCTTTATTTTGTTCTCGTGCTATGTCCTGTAATGACGATGAAATAAAGTTTTCAAATGCAACTTGCTGAATGTACATGACACTGAAATTTGCTTTGCAGAAGTGGGTTGCTACGTCTTGCTGATTGTTGCTGAGAGAACGCGATAGTGCGTCTGCTATAACATTTTGTGTGCCGGGAATGTGAACAATCGTAAAATTAAATTCTTGCAAATAAAGTTTCCATCTGCTTAATCTATCGTGAGTAAATTTAGCTGAAAGCAAAAATTGTATTGCTCTGTGGTCTGTGTAGACGGTGGTATGTCTGCCGTAAAGAAAGTGCCGAAATCTCGTAAAAGCCCATACAACACATAATGTTTCTAATTCTGTAACGGAATAATTTCGCTCAGCGGGTGACAAAAATGCGACTTGCAAATGCGATGTTTTTAATTATAGTAGAACCATCTTCTTCAATTTCCTGGAAAATGTGTACGCCTAAAGCGGTGTTGGAACTGTCGGTAGCAATGGAAAAATTTCTAGTAAGATCAGGGTGCGATAAAAGTGGTGCATTCAACAAAGCATGTTTCAAATAACATTCTCGTGAACAAAATTCTGCGTGGCAAAAGTAATGTTTGCGTCACTGTAATATGCAATCTGTGCTGTATCTGGTTAAATTCTATTGTACGTGCTGTTATTTACGGGAGAATATTGTGGCATATCCACTATATGAACTGCTTTGTTATTTCTTACTGACGTGTTACGCTATGGATGACACCTATTGTCTGTTTCATTCATGATTATTTGTTGTTGCTGCTCATAAGATCGACTGTTAATAAATGTACGCTGAGAATTGTGCTCATTATTTTTACGTCTGTCGTGATAGTCATTCCTATACGGTGTATTGCGATACGAGTTGAAATAGAGTGTTGTCTGTACGTAGTTATTTCTTTGCTGCCATGCGTTACCATTTGTTGTAGCTGAGACTTTACGTGCACGCGGCGAAACATTAAAGTTTGGTTGACCTTGCAGACTGCATTGTTGGTTGGTATGCTAAGCGGCTCACTTTCATGCTATTGTGGTGAAAAACGTGTATTGTTACCAAAAATGTGGTTCCTGTTACTAATAATTTTACACATACTGATGATTACGATTTTTTTATCTGTTATTTAAGTTCTCGTGATTCTGGAGTGCCTAATGAAAATTGTCACATTCGCTAAAAATTTGTCACATCGGGTTTTCTTTACATATTCTTAATCCTAGATAGAGCAATAGTTAAAGAGCAGTTTTGATAGATATAAAGGATAGTAGAAGAGAAGGCAGCAGTGCAGAAAACTAAAGATGAAACAGCACTACTACAGCTCGGGGCCCTATGCTCGCTACGGCACATATTCATTAAAGCGTAATGAATCCCCTGAGGTCAATTACGCACTGCAAATAAATTTTAGCTTTTGCGTTACAGGCAATAGCGGTATAAATTCAAAAGCAAATAGTTGTATCCAAGTTAATTCTGGTTTCTTCATTATAGGCAATGCTGTTGTAAATACAAAAATAAATTGTCGCATCTGGTTCAAAGCTAGTTTCTGCATTACAGGTAGTAGCGGTGAATGTACAAAGATAAATTGTCGTATACAGTGCAAAGCGTGTATCTGTGTTCTCCCGTTATTAAATTCCTTACATTTTCTTACAAATGCACACTGCTTATTATCAACGTTCTCGTCACTGAATTTGAGAACACGTTCGGGTTTGTGTGTGACTCTATTTGTCTGTGTCGTTTCGTACTTCAAGTTACGTAGCTTTTCAGATTTTAAGTCGCGTGGCTTTTCGGATTTTACGTCTCGTAGTCTCTGTAAATTACTCACATTATACGCGCTGCGTGAGTCTGACACATGTTCATAAAGTGGCATCTGTTGTGGTATGTTATTAACTGAAGTGTTTTTCATCTCTGTTACCTCTTGTTGTAGATTTGACAACTTCCTACGTAACGTGTTGTTAGATGAATCGATCTCATTAATTGTCTGCTGTAAATTTTGAAATTCAGGTGTTTGGATAAATGAAACCGGTGCAGTATCGTCTCATTTATTGTCATTAGTATTTTCGATAACATCAATACGACTGGCCAATTCATCACATTTTTCAGTCAGTATTTTAACCTGATCATCGGTTTTAGAATCAGACGCATTAATCTGTTTTTGCAACTTGCGCGTAGTTTCGCTCAGTTTTTTAACATCAGCTTTGATGACATCGCAATCCTGTGTTAGATCTAGTTGTTCGAATCTATCTGTCACTGTTTGAATATTTACTGTGTGTGTATCTGTTTTTGATTTAAGGTCATAAATTTCATCCCGTAATTCCGCGTTCAATTGTTCCACGGTATTAATTTTGTCGGACACTGTAGTAATATTATTGTCTACATACGTCTTCGCTTTCGCGAATATTTTACGTTTGTCCTCTTGTCTTTGTGCAGTGATTGTTTCCATGACTTGTCGTTTTACTTTGTTTTGATCCTGAATAAATCTGCGGAAACGCGTATCACTGTTCTGTATGTGCTGATTAAAGCGCTCGTTAATCTGAGTGTTCTGCTGTTCGAATTTCGCGTCTATCTTTGCGTCCATAGTGCGCGAAAGTTCTACCGTCATTGCTTTAAACTCATCCCGTAATTGTGTAGCTTTTTCAGAGCATTGTTTAGCGACACCGCTAATTTCGTCTCTGAGTGTTTCTGTTGCGACTGTTTGCATTTCTCTTAATTCTTGCGCAACAGACTTAATTTCTTCGCTATTTTTATGTGAACAAGCCTCAATTTCCACGCGCAATTGTTCCTTAGTGTCATGGCACTGCGCGGCAACGGCTCTAATTTGTTCACTAAGCTGTCTGGAATTGTCGTCTAATTTTTTATTAAGTTGTTTGAGATTTTCGTCATTTTTGTCGAGTTTTTCATTTAAGTGTTGTTTGAGTTTTTCATTATCTTGTTTGACCTGTTCACTAAGTTTGTCTTGTTTTTTGTCATTATTGTCAAGTTTTTCATTTAAGTGTTTGTTATCTTCCCTAAGTTGTTTGAAATTTTCACTCTGTTGTTGTAGCAATTTTGCCAAAATTTGTTCAAAGCCAAAGTTAGCGTTTATACTCTCTGTACTGTTTAGTGGTGGATCTGGAACTCTCTCGCTTACTGTAACCATTTGGTTATTCTGAGATTTACAAAAAGGTTTGTCAGTCGGATGTACACTGTCAGACATTATTTCGGAATTAAATAGATCCATCGTACTTTGAGTATCCTGTTCATTTTCATTAGACAAATTTGTCTGTACATTACTTGAGTTTCCCGAATCGGGTGTGTTAAGCTGGGCAGCGCTCATTACAATAGAGCGTTCTGCGTCGTCAATTGTCGTCAAATTAACAGACGAGACAATTGAGTTCGTTTGTTCATCATTAAGGTGAAAGTCATCATTAGTGGTTGGAATGCACTGATTGTTAGTGAACGCAGGATTGTCATCATTACACTGCGTGTCGCATGTCCTATCGGCAAAGTTGTTTGGGTCGGTAATTTCATTCATAATACCTCGCGATACACTATTCACAGTCTTTCGCGGCATTTTAACAATAGTCAAAATTATTCACAAAATAAATAAGCACAATGCAAAAGCAACACACAAATACAACAAAGCAACAAATTGCCGTTGACCTGTAGAAAGAAAGTCACAATATTATTAAAAGCGTTGCGCTAAATCCTAATTATATCTAAGCAAATAAGAGCAGATATCTGACTGTTGTTCAAAAGACTCTCAACGAAATACGATCCTGGACTGGGTGTCGCCAAGTGTAACCTCCCCACCGAAATTTTATAAGAAATAAAAAAGACAATACTTAATACAAATGGGAGCCGAGTGTAACCTCCCCACAAAGATTTGAAAGAAAGAAACACGACAATATTTAATTATGAATGCTAATGGACATTGCGCTAATTGTAACCTCGCCCACAATGAAATGTACTGACAATGGCAACAAAAATGTGAAATTCGCAATCTGACTCAAATATAAATTCTTCACAAAATTTAAAGTCCGTTCAGTGACAAGAAAATACAATTAAACCGAAATATCGGTCTTTGGCCCTGTGTAAAACAATCAGAATTAAAGTCTTACCTCAGAATAAATGGATGTCACATATCTGCTCTTGTTGTTGCGCACCGCTTGGAGGAACTGCATTGCAAATAATAATATTCTCTTTTTTTTTTGTGATTCTAGTGAAATTTTTCTTCAAAAGAAGTGGAATGAAATGGGAAGTGCAACGAGATCTTCAGTTCAATAAAAAATTAAATTTTTGAAAAAATGCTTTTGAAATAAAAATTATTATTTGGGAACTTGTTGGAGAATAGTTACAATAAATAAAATTTTTCATTATCTAATGATTATATTAATTAATGGTATACCTTATTCACCATCTTGACCAGTGTTGCCGACCGCTCTCCATGACGACTATTGGCGTACCGCACGCGATGACTACTGACAGAGTACTGCTCTCAACTAGACAGAGCTACAGACTCGCAACGACTGCTACTGACTGACTGAGAACCGCTCGCAACACTCGCGCGGTCAAGCGCATACTCTCTGGTCACAGATGCTACAATGCCTCGCCATCGCTGCTATGTTACATACGTGTTTCATGGTTTATCATATCGCGACGTTACTGCTCGCGTTGGTCGAGATCCAATGACTGTTAGCGGAATATGGAATCGGTGGGTTCAGGAGGGTAATACGGAACGCCGTGCTGGATCGCAACGGCCTCGTATCACTAGCAGTCGGGATGACAGGCATCTTATCCGCATGGCCGTAACGGATCGTGCAGCCACGTCTCGATCCCTGAGTCAACACATGGGGACGTTTGAAGACAACAACCATCTGCACGAGCAGTTCGACGACGTTTGCAGCAGCAGGGACTATCAGCTCGGAGACCATGGCTGTGGTTACCCTTGACGCTGCATCACAGACAGGAGCGCCTGCGACAGTGTACTCAACGTCGAACCTGGGTGCACGAATGGCATTTTCTCGGACGAATCCGGGTTCTGTTTACAGCATCGTGATGGTCGCATCCGTGTTGGGCGACATCGCGGTGAACGCACATTGGAAGCGTGTATTCGTCATCGCCATACGGGCGTATCACCCGGCGTGATGGTATGGGGTACCATTTGTTACACGTCTCGGTCACCTCTTGTTCGCATTGACGGCACTTTGAACAGTGGAAGTTAGATTTCAGATGTGTTACGACCCATGGCTCTACCCTGCATTCGATCCCTGCGAAACCCTACATATCGGCAGGATAATGCACGACCGGATGTTGCAGGTCCTGTACAGGCCTTTCTGGATACAGAAAATGTTCGACTGCTGCCCTGGCCAGCACATTCTCCAGATCTCTCACCAACTGCAAACGTCTGGTCAATGGTGGGCGAGCAACTGGCTCGTCACAATACACCAGTCACCAATCTTGATGAACTGTGGTATCGTGTTGAAGCTGCATGGGCAGCTGTACCTGTGCACGCCATCCAAGCTCTGTTGACTCAATGTGCAGGCGTATCAAGGCCGTTATTACGGCCAGAGGTGGTTGTTCTGGGTACTGATTTCTCAGTATCTATGCACCCAAATTGCGTGAAAATGTAATCACATGTCAGTTCTAGTACAATATATTTGTCCAATGAATACCTTTTTATCATCTACATTTCTTCTTGGTGTAGCAATTTTAATGGCCAGCAGTGTAAATATGTGAAATAAATATGTAGCCCCATAGAATAAAGACATATAACGTTAATAAAGTTTGTATAATTTGAAAAGCTTTACGAGTTTTGAGATAAAAAATTCGGAAGCATTACTCTACAGCATGCCCTCATAGGAACATATCAGAATTCCATAGGAATTCATCACGATGATCTACACTTAACAGTGTTTCAGGCAAAGCTTTCATATTTCGCGAAGGAGACTGTCCATCACATTTTCAATCACATGGGTGAATCAACAATACCGTACGACTTTAGACAGCTCAATCAGTAATACCATAGTACTTTACCTTTGACTATATGTGGAGTAAGAAACGGCGATCGTGTGATTTGTATATTAGCAGCGCTCTCCTTCAGTCTTATGTAGAGTGAGAGAAAGAAGATTCGGCTACTCTTAATATTTCGGCACTGATTTTGTAACGCGAAGAATCGTCACCACGGCCAGCGTACTGGCTGGAAATTTCACGTCACGGTATGTCGACTACTGCTCCAGACAGAGCAATGAAACGCAATTTGTCGACTTGTAGCACGGAAAACATCCTTTCAAACCCCTGGAATTTTCAGGTTTTAAGGCGTTCTAAGAACAAATTTTTGCAGGAACGTAAACGAAATCTGTCTGCTAGAGATGAGTTTGGCTTTTAAACTTGTGCGAAGCAGAGTAAGAAAATAAATGTACACAGAAAGATGGAAATTTTATATCACTCACTGCTACTTTTTTATGGCAAAGACAAACCATTAAGAGCAAATGACGCGTAAAGTTAATAAAGATCTTGCAAGTCATGATAAAAGCTGACGCGAAGCCGACCGAAACGCCCTTACTCCCACGTGCAAAAATGCTGTGGTGGTCGACTAATATGCTCATCGACAAAAGCTTCTCCTTTGGCGTTGATACTTGCGGGCCACTCCTGCAACCATCGTGTACCCACTGCCGAAATATGAACACCATCGACTTACTCAGGTTTAACATTTTACTTGCACGTTGCGTCATCTTGTTGCCGAGCACTGTCATTCCTTTCATCGTCCACAATGTCAACCAAATCTATGACGTTAACAGCAAGCCGCTACGGCTGCTACTGACGACATTTTCCCCGATCGTTTTCCGTGCTTGCACGGACATTGCCTTGGATTAAAGTGCATTTACACGCCTGGCGCCTTGCACGTAGCCCCACACACGCACAAGTAGAGGCACGCTTTTACGTGCCTGTTTCTCAAACTGTACGCATGAGTGATTCCTTTTGCACCTAGAAAGAAGGACGCATGTTACACCAGTCATTAAGCTGCAGCTGCAGGTTAAATGCGCGTCTGTGTCTGGGCAGGGGGCAGTGGGTTTGTTTATCAGAGTCGGCCAAGTTTGCTGGCGAGGCTGCGGCATTAACGTGCCATCTAAAAGCAGGCTGATGACTGCCTAACAGTACTTACAAGGCTTTCTGCCGAGAACAAAACAGACGTTAGATCCTTGACATTTACGGTGAGGAGATCAAGAATATGTTAGAACATGTATTTTACTCACCTCGCAAAACGTGAAATCCTAATGAATTCTAAACACAAGAAAACTGTATTTTAACGAAAAAAGTAACAATCATCAACCAACATGCTTGTAAAGTCCTTCAGCTGATATTATGTATGCATATTTTTGCACCGAGAGTTCGAAGACTCAAGCATTAGAAAAGTGTGAAACGTCTGGACATTTCATTGTTGCTTTGATGAATCCGGTTGCTGAATCCGATTACGAGTAGAAATTTGTGCACAGAAGGGAAAAGTTTTTGCAGCACATAGAACTGCAACATATGAGGGCCCACTGGGGGCTAATGATGGAATACTAGACATCAGATGTTGGGTTTCCTATTCAATTTGCAAATGAAAAATTACTTAACAGACACGCATTTCTGCTAGAGGTTTCAGTGTTTTTTTATTTGCTCCCGTCGACACAAACTGTTTATGAACCAAATCGTGTTGTAAAGGAATCAGGGCAGCATCGACACTTCAACAGCAACAGGATCGTTCCTCTTCTTTAATATGTATTCTTCAAAAGTGCAAACAAAGGCTCTTTGTTTTTTTTTCAGGTTTTCCTTGGTGATTTCCAGTTTACTCTTATTCGTGAAGAACTGTAGCCAGTTATTTAATTTCACTCTGGCTGTATAATCCACGGAATTAACCGTCCTGGAAAAAGGAAACAAGACGATAATGCTGTTCGGTTTCTATGTGTTTATTCTTAGACCGCTCATCAAAATTGCTAACGCAAAGACAAATTTTAAAGTGTGCTAAAAACCGAATCTTTCAACAAAGCACCAAAAGGAGAGAGAACCAGGTGCAACTATGCACGGTAACCCATGCGCACAATCATAGGCAGGCGTGACTTTGCTCCGACGCATCGCCCTTGTTTCTTCGTGCAACGGCCGCATTTACCTAGAGCGGACGCAGAGTTGCACAGGTGTAAACGCACCTTTGGAACGTGGTTGTTCAAATGGCTCTGAGCACTATGGGACTTAACATCTGAGGTCATCAGTCCCCTAGAACTTAGAACTACTTAAACCTAACTAACCTAAGGACATCACACACATCCATGCCCGAGGCAGGATTCGAACCTGCGAACGTAGCGGTCGCGCGGATCCAGACTGAAGCGTCTAGAACCGCTCGGCCACAACGGCCGGCGGAACGTGGTTGTACCTAGTCACGCGACTAAGTTTCTTCTCGCTACCGCCGGTTCTAGTGTTCACTGTTTCGGGTAATACCTACAAGCTTGCCGCTGTGCTGCAGAGGAATAAACAGGAAGAAGACGGGTCGACATCTCGCGGTTGTCAGCCACCGTAGAACTGCTACCTAAAGATACCGCGTAGAAGTTATGTACGTAGCGGCAGTGTTCCGTTCCGACTGCGGCAGGGCGCTCCCGCGCGCCAACAGCCGAGCGGCCACAGCTGAGGTTTATTAAAACGTGCGTCCGCAGCCAACGAGTCTGGCGCCGTGCCCGTTCGGTCGGCAGAGCCAAACACGACCTGCAGCGTCAACACCTGCAGTAGTAGCGACAGGCAGCGCCGCTCGCTAGCAGCGGCGACTGCCCGAACTACCAAGGCGACGCACCGCGGTGCTCTCTCTGTTGGCTGTTATCCATCTGTCAACGGCCTTGTTTTGAGCTGTTAATGGCCACAGAAGTGGTCCAGCGCCAACTACGAAGCGAGTAGCGTGCGGAAACAAGCCTTCCGAACAAGAATACATTCACAAGACATCTTAGTTGCTACGGGGGCTTGTTTCCGTGTCTGTGTTCAGACGAAGTCAGACCTCAAGAATTTTTTACGAAACTTATATAAAACCAAAAATCACCTATTACAAATCGATATAGCAAGGCATAAGAGTATTACTGTACTGCAATAATTTTGTTGCAGATGTAGTAAGTGCAGTATTGCGCCGGTCGGAGTGTCCGAGCGGTTCTAGCCGCTACAGTCTGGAACCGCCCGACCGGTATGGTCGGAGGTTCGAATCCTGCCTCGGGCATGGATGTGTGTGATGTCCTTACGTTAGTTAGGTTTAAGTAGTTCTAAGCTCTAGGGGAACTTCTAGGGGGCCCCTCCACGCCCGCACCGACGTGGTGACCAAACCAAAAGTTCTACTGTCACCTCCGTCAACATGTTAGTTATCTAGTAGGTGGATCACAGGATGCTGGGCTGTGATGTTATCCGTGCGTCTGGGTAAGACTACGCATTAACACGGTCCATCAGGCGATAGATAGTGGACGAAACGCGAGTGAGGGTAGCGATTTGAAGAGCAGAGGGAAAAAAGTGCCAAGGCTCGTGCCGTGGGAAAAAAACCTCTGCGACAGTGGGATGGGTAGTAAGAGCAGTAGTGGCTTACAAGCTGCGATAGTTCATGCAAGGTTGGATTTGTTAGTATGGGTATCATGCATCATTACCGTGGTAAGCGATGGCGATGTATCCCAGTTGCTGCAGCCGCTACATTCCTGGAACAATCAAGATCGTTATATAGTAGTGGGAGATCGGCCATAGATCATTTTCTTTGGAACACTGACGTTCTGATTTCCTTCTAAATGTGATGCAATGAGGTGCTGGTAGAAAACGCGATACCATACTGACTCGTGGATTAACGATAATATATTTTATTTCGCTTGTGTTACTGCAGGGGCAATGGCCTTGCCTCAGTGGATACACCGATTCCCGTGAGATCACCGAAGGTATGCGCTGTCGGGCGTGGCCGGCACTTGGATGGGTGACCATCCAGGCCGCCGTACGCTGTTGCCATTTTTCGGGCTGCACTCAGCCTCGTGATGCCAATTGAGGAGCTACTCGACCGAATAGTAGCGGCTCCAGTCACAGAAAACCTTCACAATGACCGGAAGAGCGGTGTGCTGACCCCACGCCCCTCCTATCCGCATCCTCAAGTGAGGATGACACGGCGGTCGGATGGTATCGATGGGCCACTTGTGGCCTGAAGACGGAGTGCTTTTTGTCTTACTGCAACTAATCGAAACGCAGAGCAGGATTGTCTAACTGGATATTTGAGGACAAATGCGCCTTTGGACGTTTTTTGAGTAATTATATTTTGTCTTCTTAATTTCACTTGTGGGTACTATACCGTCAGTTTCTACAGAATACTTGTAAAAACGAAGAAACTTGAATTATTAACTTAATGATGAAACTACATGAATAGTATCTTATGGGTACTGGATGATGCCATGATGACGTTACAAACTTTCAAGGATAATGGGTGAATGTATCATTTTGAGTTAGGGACCCTGGTCTAGACTCCGGAGTCGAAAGTTATAAACGAAAATCTTTCCGATAACTGTGACTACAGGATACATGTAGCGGTGCTGTTGTTGCTAAGGTTGTAGGGTGGGCAACATTTCGAAGATAATAGTACGGAGCAAAACAAGAAAAAAAGTCGAGTAAACATTTGCTCTGAAATGCATACTTGAAGAGCTATGAGCACTTGTTCATCTTCGCTGCTGTGAGAATGCAGGCTAAACATACAATCATATCGACAATTAATATTGCATTTAAGTTAGATTTCAGTGTGATAGTGTTTTGGAAGTAGTTTATACAATACACTAAACACTCTGACAGTGGTTTTGTGTTATTTGTTACAATCGTGTTACACGTATTCGTGGACTCCTTCACTTGCATGTCACTCCACTACGCCACTACTCACATTATTGCTTTTAGTAAACTTTCATACTCCTGTTGCTACACCAACTCCTTGCAAATTTATACCTTCTACTGGTTTTTCATGTGCACTCTTACCACCTGTATTACATTAACATTTCTAAGTTAGGCACCTGCCATTGTTGTTAACATCTATTCTACACTTGATTTGTTCATTCTTGCATATTATGTCACAAGGTTCAGTAACATAAAAGTCTCGGTATACCTAATAAAAAACTAAATTTCGTCATTTTGGGGTTTACGCAGTTTAATTTTCTCTTAGTGTGCACAACAAAACACTATTTAATAGATAGTTCTAAATTTCATACCTTTCTTGACAACGGCATGGCATTGTTCAGACAACAAACCATAGATGACACGTATGGGGATGAGGAGATGTCCTTGAAACAAATTGTGTATAGACATTTCATTAAACTGTGTCCTCCTGTGTTATACAAGATGGTTTTCGGAATTGTCTCATTTCAGGAGATTTTTCGTTCAGGTCGATTGCGTAACAGCCCCGGTGGAAAGCAGTCACGAAGAACATAGTTATTAACATATTATATCTAAATGTGAATGTATGCTTTCCCGGCGTATACAGCTGTCGAAGAGTTCTCGGGCTTCCAGCCGGGTTGCGGTATCTTCAAACTGCGACGTTTCGACGAGTGACATACTCATCATCTTCTGGCGAAGTGCCGAGACTTTGCGGATGCCGGTCCCTTTATACCTGCGGTGTGACCCCCACCACCTGGCCGCGGGAGGCTGGGTCCAGAGGAGCCGGCGGGCGGGGTGGAGGGGGAAAGGGGTGCACCGTTCGTGTCTCCGTCACAGCATTCTGATCACGTCTCGTGAGCTGGATGGTTCTTGGTGCGTTCCTGGCGTATTGCGGCAATGCTGGGGATTCCAGGCCGCGCTCAGTTGATAGCCTTTGTCCCTGTTCACATGCTGGCGGAACTGGGCGAGGCTCGGCGTCAGATTGCTGTGCTGACGCAGGAGCTTCGCTCAGCCAAAGAAGATCCCGCCGCAACAGAAGACACCGCCACCCAGACGACTCCTCCACGTGAGAAGGAGTTCGCGACGGTGGCCACGCAGACCGACGAGCCTGCCAAAGGGGAGGCGACACAGCACAAGGACACCGAAGCAGCAGCGCAAGAAGAAGAGTGGGAAGAAGTCCCATTCCTCCCGCTTCCAGACATGTACAGCGCAAGCCCTGTTACGAAGAAGATCGCTGGCTCGCTTCGCGATGGTACATACCCCCACCATGACAACCCTTATCCTTCGTTCCACCTAACCATCCTAAACCCCAACTCCCACATCACCCATTTGGGTATCCAGAAGGCCTTCCTGGTCTTTCTAGGGAGGAATTCAATCTGTTTGACTCCTACCCTATTTTCACAGAGTTGCAAATGCGCGGTATCATCATCTCTCTGGTCAACCGATAATATGATAAAGCAGAAATCCGTATGCACGGTATCCCAACCGAGGAAGAGCCCTCAGCAACAAGCAAGAAGAAGAAGAAAAATCGTCATATCGACAAGCTCAAGAAATAGGTCATCGGCACTCCTTGCCAGTCCAGATACAATCCACCAGTACAGACAGAAGATTCTACAAGATTTCCAGGGGAGTAAAGGCCAACAGGCCACAAACTTCCACTCGAACCTCCTCACAGTGAGGAAGTCATAATAGGAGCAGCAGCAGCAAAGTCTCGGCACTTCGCCAGAAGATGATGAGTATGTCACTCGTCGAAACGTCGCAGTTTGAAGACACCGCCACCCG
Organism: Schistocerca serialis cubense; assembly: GCF_023864345.2. NCBI lineage: Eukaryota > Metazoa > Arthropoda > Insecta > Orthoptera > Acrididae > Schistocerca > Schistocerca serialis. The sequence goes on from NC_064645.1 coordinate 531,609,724, forward strand.
GCTGGAAGCTCGAGAACTCTTCGCCATCTTGTATCTATATCTACATGGGTACTCTGCAAATCAGGTTAGTTCATACATTCTTTGCGTGTTTCCCTTGCGTTATCTAGGCACGGACTCGTCTTTCAATAACTGTTGTTCAACATCGATTAGAATGGACAGGGACTGTGATTGCTGTGTTCGGATGAGGGCTGAGTTGGCATCCCCTCGCTCACAGCTGCAAGCGGCGCTGACTTGGGTCATGCAGCTTGAGGCTGTTGCCAATGGGCACCACTGTGGGGAGCCGGACTTGGGTATCACGGGGATGTCAACCTCGTCCCGTCTGTCCCCAGATCGGTCTGCCGCTGTGGTTGCCCCGGTTGCTGCCCGCAGTGGGGCTGAACCCTCGCCGTGGTTGATTGGGAGGTCGTTCCAAGGCGTGGCAGGCAGCGAAAGACGTCCCCGGAGGCTGATCAGAAAGCCTCCCCGGTGCGTCTGACAAACAGGTTTCAGGCTCTGTCTCTGGCTGAGCCAGATGCAGCTGCCTGCCCTGCTTCAGAGGATGATTCTCAGCCTTCAAGGTCCGGGCAATCGCATAGAGTGGGCTTATTGGTAGTTGGGAGCTCCAGTGGTAGGCGCGTAAGGGGCCCCTTAGGGATATGGCGGCTAAGGAGGGGAAGAAATCCAGTGTGCACTCCGTGTGCATTCCGGGTGGAGTCATTCCTGATGTGGAAAGGGTCCTTCCGGATGCCATGAAGAGCACAGGGTGCAGCCAGCTGCAGGTGGTGGCACATGTCGGCACTAATGACGTGTGTCGCTTTGGATCTGAGGAAATTCTCTCTGGATTCCAGCGGCTATCTGATTTGGTGAAGGCTGCCGGTCTTGCCTACGAGATGAAGGCAGAGCTCACCATCTGCAGCATCGTTGACAGAACCGACTGCGGACCTTTGGTGCAGAGCCGGGTGGAGGGTCTGAATCAGAGGCTCAGACGGCTTGGCTGCAGATTTCTTGACTTAAGGTGGTGGGGTTTCGGGTTCCACTGAATAGGTCAGGAGTTCACTACACTCAGCTGGCGGCTACACGGGTAGCGCAGGCTGTGTGGCGTGGACTGGGCGGTTTTTTAGGTTAGAAGGCCTCGGGAAAGTACGGGATGGGCTGCAATCTCAAAGGGTGCATGGCAAATACAGGACGTGCTTGGATCAAGGAACAGTCGGAATTGTAGTTTTAAATTGTTGTAGTTGTGCTGGGAAAGTCCCTGAGCTTCGAGCGCTAAGAGGAAGCACAGAAGCTGAAATCGTTATAGGTACAGAAAGCTGGCTAAAGCCTGAAATAAGTTCTGCAGAAATTTTTACGAAGTCTCAGACGGTGTTCAGGAAAGATAGATTAGGCAGAATTGGTGGTGGAGTGTTTGTGTCTGTCAATAGTGGTTTATCTTGTAGTGAAGTCGAAGTAGATACTCCATGCGAATTGGTATGGGTGGAGGTTATACATAACAGCCGAACTAAGTTAATAATTGGCTCCTTCTACCGACCCCCAGACTCCGATGATATACTTGCTGAACAATTCAGAGAAAATCTGAGTCTCGTAACAAATAAATACCCCACTCATACCGTTATAGTTGGTGGGGACTTCAACCTACCCTCGATATGTTGGCAAAAATACTTGTTCAAAACCGGTGGTAGTCAGAAAAATCTTCCGAGATTGCCCTAAATGCTTTCTCCGAAAAGAAGCCTTCGTAAGAGACAATCTCCATTCCTTCCGAACTGACTATGCAAATGTAGACGAGCTGTGGCTCAAATTCAAAGATATAGTAGCAACAGCAATTGAGAGATTCATACCTCATAAATTGGTAAGAGATGGAACTGATCCTCCATGGTACACAAAACAGGTCCGAACGCTGTTGCAGAGCATGCGAAGTTCAGAAGAATGTGAAATCCCGAAGATTGGCTAAAATTTACAGACGCGCGAAATTTGGCACGGACTTCAATGCGAGATGCCTTTAATAGGTTCCACAACGAAACATTGTCTCGAAATTTGATAGAAAATACGAAGAAATTCTGGTCGTATGTAAAGTACACAAGCGGCAAGACGCAGTCAATACCTTCGCTGCGCAGTGCCGATGGTACTGTTACCCACGACTGTGCCGCTAAAGCGGAGTTATTGAACTCAGTTTTCCGAAATTCCTTCACCAGGGAAGACGAATGGAATATTCCAGTATTTGAAACACGAACAGCTGCTAGCATGAGTTTCTTAGAAGTAGATACCTTAGGGGTTGCGAAGCAACTCAAATCGCTTGATACGGGCAAGTCTTCAGGTCCAGATTGAATACCGATTAGGTTCCTTTCAGATTACGCTGACACAATAGCTCCCTACTTAGCAATCACATACAACCGCTCGCTCACCGATAGATCTGTACCTACAAATTGGAAAATTGCGCAGGTCGCACCAGTGTTTAAGAAGTGTAGTAGGAGTAATCCATCGAACTACAGACCTATATAAAAAATGGTTCAAATGGCTCTGAGCACTATGGGACTTAACATCTATGGTCATCAGTCCCCTAGAACTTAGAACTACTTAAACCTAACTAACCTAAGGACATTACACAACACCCAGTCATCACAAGGCAGAGAAAGTCCCTGACCCCGCCGGGAATCGAACCCGGGCGCGGGAAGCGAGAACGCTACCGCACGACCACGAGCTGCGGACACAGACCTATATCATTGACGTCGGTTTGCAGTTGGGTTTTGGAGCATATACTGTATTCAAACATTATGAATCACCTCGAAGGGAACGATCTATTGACACGTAATCAGCATGGTTTCAGAAAACATCGTTCTTGTGCAACGCAGCTAGCTCTTTATTCGCACGAAGTAATGGCCGCAATCGACAGGGGATCTCAAGTTGATTCCGTATTTCTAGATTTCCGGAAAGCTTTTGACATCGTTCCTCACAAGCGACTTCTAATCAAGCTGCGGGCCTATGGGGTATCGTCTCAGTTGTGCGACTGGATTCGTGATTTCCTGTCAGGAAGGTCCAGTTCGTAGTAATAGATGGCAAATCATAGAGTAAAACTGAAGTGATGTCAGGTGTTCCCCAGGGAAGCGTCCTGGGACCTCTGCTGTTCCTGATCTATATAAATGACCTGGGTGACAATCTGAGCAGTTCTCTTAGGTTGTTCGCAGATGATGCTGTAATTTACCGTCTAGTAAGGTCATCCGAAGACCAGCGATTTAGAAAAGATTGCTGTATGGTGTGGTAGGTGGCAGTTGACGCTAAATAACGAAAAGTGTGAGGTGATCCACATGAGTTCCAAAAGAAATCCGTTGGAATTCGATTACTCTATAAATAGTACAATTCTCAAGGCTGTCAGTTCAACTAAGAACTTGGGTGTTAAAATTACGAACAACTTCAGTTGGAAAGACCACATAGATAATATTGTGGGGAAGGCGAGCCAAAGGTTGCGTTTCATTGGCAGGACACTTAGAAGATGCAGCAAGTCCACTAAAGAGACAGCTTACACTACAGTCGTTCGTCCTCTGTTAGAATATTGCTGCGCGGTGTGGGATCCCTACCAGGTGAGATTGACGGAGGACATCGAAAGGGTGCAAAAATGGGCAGCTCGTTTTGTATTATCACGTAATAGGGGAGAGAGTGTGGTAGATATGATACAAGAGATGGGATGGAAGTCATTAAAGCAAAGACGTTTTTCGTCGCGGCGAAATCTATTTACGAAATTTCTGTCGCCAACTTTCTCTTCCGAATGCGAAAATATTTTGTTCAGCCCAACCAACATAGGTAGGAATGGTCATCAAAATAAAATAAGAGAAATCAGAGCTCGAACAGAAAGGTTTAGGAGTTCATTTTTCCCGCTGCTGTCCGGGAATGGAATGGTAGAGAGATAGTATGATTGTGGTTCGATGAACCCTCTGCCAAGCACTTAAATGTGAATTGCAGAGTAGTCATGTAGATGTAGATGTAGAAATCACATTTAAGTGCCTGGCAGAGGGTTCAACGAATCTCCTTCACAATTCCTGTATCATTTCTGTGACACTCTCTCCCATATTTCGCGATAATACGAAACGTGCTGCCTTTCTTTGAACTTTTTCGATGTACTCCGTCAGTCCAACCTGGTAGGGATCCCACACCGCGCGTCAGTATTCTAAAAGAGGACAGACAAGCGTAGTGTAGGCAGTCTCCTTAGTAGGTCTATTACATTTTCTAAGTGTCCTGCTAATAAAACGCAGTCTTTGGTCAGCCTTCCCCACAACATTTTCTATGTGTTCCTTACAATTTAAGTTGTTAGTAATTGTAATACCTACGTATTTAATTGAATTTACGGCTTTTAGATTAGACTGATTTATCGTGTAAACGGAGTTTATAATGTTCGAACACAATATATGTTCTGAAATCCTGCTGCATGTCGACGTTAACGATATGGGCCTGTAATTTAGTGGATTACTCCTACTACATTTCTTGAATATCTGTAAAGTCAATTCTGAATGAATTCGTATATGTTTTACGGTGATTGTATGATAATGCTTTTTCTATGTAAAGAGGAACGAGAACACGAAAATTTCCGAAACTGCTGCGGCATATATATTGCAAATAATAATTCAAATTTTAACTTTCGCCTAGACATATCTGACTTCCTCAATAAAACATGGCGGAATCGATAGAGCGCCGTCCGCGCGAGGAGAGAAAATCGACTGCATCTATATTATTTCCACTTGCCTAGGCGCAGACCGATTCCCTGACACAATTCGCACTACATGAAATTTTCATGTTCCTGTCCGTCCGATGCTTACAGCTGACTGCACATTGTTATTTCTCATCCAAATGTCGACTTTTATTTGGCATAAATTCCTTGTGTCCGCATAACGTAAACGTGGGAAAAGGCGTAAAAACGTCATCGTGCCGGTACAGTGAACGCTGCATCTTCATGTGATGTACTGTACAGATACGGGGCTGAAATACCATTTCGCAGGTTTGTAAGAAAAAGAAGAAATATTTTAGAGTTTCTTAGGTGGAATAAGTCACTGTGTGATGGATCGCGCTCTGGAATTATTTTTTACGATACCGCTGATTTATGACCTTACCCATCTATTTTTCTGAAATGTCTGAGCAATCGAAAGGCAACAGTGCGTGTGGAACTTTATTTGTATTTACTGTTCAGAGTGAGTAGATCGAAATTGTTCGTAACTGTGTGCTATTGTCCTTGATTTTCGTAGTAAAAGACTACGGTTTGCCTTTCGAAATTGTTCAAGAAGCTCGTATATTAATAAGATTGGCATTGCTATATGACAACAGCAGATGGTAGTGCGTTATGTACAGTCAAAAAGAGTGAAACGGTAGCTGCTGTCGGTGATCGCTATATGGGGTGAAAATTATTTAAACCGACAAACTATGGGAGATTGTACGGGATACCAAAACAAACATTTCTCTCTAATGTCATAATTACCTATGAGTACAGGGCTATTACAAATGATTGAAGCGATTTCATAAATTCGCTGTAGCTCCATTCATTGACATATGGTCACGACACACTACAGATACGTAGAAAAACTCATAAAGTTTTGTTCGGCTGTAGCCGCACTTCAGGTTTCTGCCGCCAGAGCGCTCGAGAGCGCAGTGAGACAAAATGGCAACAGGAGCCGAGAAAGCGTATGTCGTGCTTGAAATGCACTCACATCAGTCAGTCATAACAGTGCAACGACACTTCAGGACGAAGTTCAACAAAGATCCACCAACTGCTAACTCCATTCGGCAATGGTATGCGCAGTTTAAAGCTTCTGGATGCCTCTGTAAGGGGAAACCAAAGGATCGGCCTGCAGTGAGCGAAGAAACGGTTGAACGCGTGCGGACAAGTTTCACGCGGAAGTCGACGAATAAAGCAAGCAGGGAGCTAAACGTACCACAGCCGACGGTTTGGAAAATCTTACGGAAAAGGCTAAAGCAGAAGCCTTACCGTTTGCAATTGCTACAAGCCCTGACACCCGATGACAAAGTCAAACGCTTTGAATTTTCGGAGCGGTGGTGATCATGATCAGCAATTCATGTCATGGTCTCCACGCTCTCCCGACTTAACCCCATGCGATTTCTTTCTGTGGGGTTATGTGAAAGATTCAGTGTTTAAACCTCCTCTACCAAGAAACGTGCCAGAACTGTGAGCTCGCATCAACGATGCTTTCGAACTCATTGATGGGGACATGCTGCGCCGAGTGTGGGAGGAACTTGATTATCGGCTTGATGTCTGCCGAATCACTAAAGGGGCACATATCGGACATTTGTGAATGCCTAAAAAAACTTTTTGAGTTTTTGTATGTGTGTGCAAAGCATTGTGAAAATATCCCAAATAATAAAGTTATTGTAGAGCTGTGAAATCGCTTCAATCATTTGTAATAACCCTGTAATCGCTCTCAGTGCTCGTGTAGTTGCGCGTAACGTGGGGACGAAGCAGACGATAGCAAACTTCCTTCATGAGCACTTGTTAATCGATTTCATTTACAGCGTGTACACAACCTGGAACAAAATGATTATCCACTCAAAGCACAGTTTTCGCAGTGGTGCCCAGAACAGAGTCAGCTCCATCCTACCCTTTGTGCTGTTTACAGATGAAGCAACGTTCCGGCGTGATGGGGTATTCAACATACACATTCGCATGTTTTCAATGAGGTTAATCGGCACTGGCACATTAACTCGCGATCATCAGTTGCGGTTCTTCAAATGGTTCAAATGGCTCTAATCACATCTGAGGTCATCAGTCCCGTAGAACTTAGAACAACTTAAAGCTAACTAACCTAAGGACACCACACACGTCCATACCCGAGGCAGGATTCTAACCCGCGACCGTAGCAGCAACGCGGTTCCGGACTGAAGCGCCTAGAACCGCTCGGCTACATCGTCCGGCTAGTTGCGGTTCTACGGGAATGTGTGGCAGGTGTTATCGGTGACTGTTTAACTGGGCCACATTTTCTACATAGGCCATTAAATGACAGGGGTATTACAATTACCTCGCCAGAGCATTGCCAGAATTGCTCGATGACGTACCGTCCGCTACAAGCCAGTGCAGGATTGTCAGCAGTGGTCCTGTACCACGGCCTACTCGATTCCCTGATTTGAGCCTTCTGGACATTGAGATTTGGAACCTTTTTTTGCAAAACCAGTATTGAATCAGAAGTGGATCTGGTTGCCCAGATAGTAGCAGCAGCAGTACGAATTAAGGACACTCCTGCAGTCACTGACCACGTTAGACTGAACATGACCCACAGGTGTAACCTCTTTAACAACTCAGTGTGGGCATTTTTGAATCTCTCCTGTAACTGAAGTAATTGTGTCGGGTTAATGTTGTTGTCTCTTGGCAGTAAAGAATTAAAACTTGTTTGTGTTACTTTTTGACCTCAGAGAAAATTACATTAAAAAAATGTTTTCGTTGCCCCATGCAACCTCCCAGAGTTTATTAGTTTAATTAATTTTCAACCTGAGAAAGCTCCCCCTACCGCTTTGAAAAAATCCTCACAGGAAAGTATGGCGTTAGAGGAAAATATTTGTTTCAGTGTCCTCCTGCTTAGTTGGGTGGTAACGTGCTCGCCTCCCATGCAAGCGGGCCCGGGTTCGAAGTACGGCTGGGTTGGAGATTTGCTCCGTTCGGGGACTGGGTGTTGTGTTGTCCACATCATCATTTTATCCTCATCACCGGCGCGCAAGTATTGCAATGCGGCGTCGAATGAAATAAGACATACACTTGGCCGCCGAACTTCCCCGAATAGGGGCCTCCCGGCCAACGATGCCATACGCTCCTTTCTTTTCCATTTGTTTTAGTATGCCGTGCAAGCTTCCAGAATTTGTCGGTTTCAATAATTTTCATCCTGTACAGCGAGGTGGCCCAGTGGTGTGGAGCACTTGCGAGGAGCAGGTTTCGAATCAAAGTCCAGGCTAGTGTCAGAGCGTTTTAGAGAAGTGACTACAACAAGATCACAACTGATTTACCGCCCTCATCGTGGACCAATTGAGCTAGTGCTCGGTCAGTAACGACTTTGACATCTACGAGAGATTAAAATTTGAATTTGATTTATTTTCAAAGAATATTCTTAAGAATTTATTTTATTTACTAGCGATTCATCAAGAACATTAACACATTTAATCACACTATGTAAACATGGAAGTAGTTGCCAGGGAGTAACTGATGAAATCATAACCAAATTCCTTTTAACAAATGGGAATTTTATTCACTTTAATAGTGCCTAAAAGCATTTTTAAAAGAAATAAATTTAAAACTATAATCAGAAAGCACCCTCTAAATATCAACTTACAATTTATTCAGAGGCAGAAAGAAACAAGTTTGAGCTTTCGGGCAAAGAACCTTGCAGCTCCATTTTGACATGGCCATAGTTACGACCGCTCACAATAGCCACTGAAAGACTACACTGGTGCACATCTGCAACACACCAGATTACTTTAAACTAAAAGTTTTAACAATTTACACAAGCACACCAACTATGCACCCCTGTAGGAGGGATGGAAATGGTACAAAACATTAAAAATTAAAATATTAACTTTGCTACCGAAGGTGCAACTTGATTTTAACTTCTAAGAAAAGTCTTACGGTGAAAGGGTGGCAACTTTATATACTAAAATGATCATTTAAATAAAAGCCCATAAAATGCAATCTTATATAAAATTCTACAAGCTTGGCCAAACAAGTCAAGATGCTCTACAGTACACAGATACCGTCACTCAAGATGATAGGCAAGATCAAAACATATTTCAGGAATTAGACCGTTACACTCTGAGCAATAAATTCGTTAACACACCAAATCCGACAAACATGATAGAGGCTGCTCCAAACGACAGGCAGACACTAACTGCCTAACAAATGCAGACGAGCAAGCTGGGGACGAGAGACTGAGCACGAAAACAAGTAGAATTTAACAAGAGTAAATCACACAACGTATCACCAATCACTTAACTTCTAATAAACTGCGATTTCTCGAGAAGACCTGGCGCAGCACCCCCAAATCGCTCTGCCGAACCGTCCGCTGCCAGCCGCTTCAACGGACGCAGGAAGGCGTGCTGTTCTCCCGTCTCACGGCGTCGCAGCTCGCACCGGCCAGACTGATGTCGTGGGTTGACTCCTGTTCTGTTACTCTCGTGTCGACCGCGAAGACACTACCCCTCGCTATACGGCGAGGCCCACTGGACTCGCGTGGCGACCTCACATGCGCTGATGCTCAAGACGGACACGTCATCTTGTGTCTCAGTGCGTGACCGAGCAACTGATCCATCGAACCGCCAATGACCATTGCCTGAGAAAACTCGAGCAGACTGTCGGGCTAACGCGCAGACTCAGATACAGGAACTAAGCCCCGACCGGGCGACCACTCGCTGAGTTCTCTTAGTGGCGGAGTGGAAAGGCTCTCATTTTGCCGCTTTAAAGGTCGATCCGAACGAAAGACATACTAGAACTCCGGACGACAGACAGATACTAACTGCCTCACAAATGCGGACGAGAGACAGACTAGCAAGCTGCGGAAGAGAGACTGATCCAGAATGACCGACTGGCGAGCTCATAGCGTCCCTTAAATGCACGATGAACAGGCAACCTTTCCCCTTTTCCACCAGAGGGAGACACCAAAGCTGCGATTGCCACAGCGGCGCCACCGCCAGAAACGGAGGCGACTGCTTCACATTACGCGCTGCGGCGCGCTCTTCAAAACAGCAATTTTTACCACGGGTTATTTTTCCTCAAGGATACCAGTCAGTTCATAGTAAGTAACTTGATTGTAGTGGCCTGAACGTGTATTAGCGCAGAGTGCTACATTACGAATTCGAAAGTGCTCAGCACATACAGTAATCTAGGGTCTTGTTAATAAATAAGACACAGCGTTTAATAATCCTTAATCACTAGTTAAATACTGTTTATGCTGTAGATAATACCCATAATTTGGAAATAATTTTTTTAGATAACATGTGTCCTTTAATACACTGATGCCCAAATCATAAGGACGAAAATAACTTTCGCGTGATGTGTCACTGCCGAGTAATTTAGCTCGATGAAACTTGGACCATACACAGAAAGAGCTGTTGTAGTGTAGTACAGAAGCTAACTCGATCAAACTCAGATAGTTCGCACGCCTTCCCCATTCTATACACGGACAGCAGGCTCACTGTTACTACAGGCACCGTGGGTATGTCTGACTAGCAGTAATTCCTCGTCAGGTGACGCTGCTATCGCCTGGACAGGTTTATATCGATAGTGGATCGGTGGTCATTATGTTCTGGTTGATCAGCATATGTACCGGTACTGTTGTTAAGATTGTAGGGTAGGCAGCTTTACAGAGGTGATAGTAAGGACGAAAACAAGAAAAGCACGTGTCTAGCAGACATGGGCTCTGAAATGCATACCTTAAAAGAGAACTGCATCAAACCAGTCTCAGGACTCAAGACCACAACAACAACAACAACAACAACAAGAGCTACGAGCACTTGCTCATTTTCGCTACTGTCAAACGCATCTGCTGAACAGCTGCCTGTAGCTCTCAAGGTGCGCAATATAGAGTCTACGTTCACTGAACTTTTCTTATTTTGCTCCATACTACCTCCTAATGAAAGTTGCCTACCCGTATAACCGTAGCAATAACGGTACAGGTATGTGTATTCTACTGTCAGAGGTATCTAAACGATTTACGATTATACCTTTCGACTCAGTCGTTTGCGGCCCAGGGTTCTTATCCTCAAATTAATGTATTTGCCACTCTTTATGATCCCTGAAACATTGTAACATCATAACGGAATCAGTTTGTATAAATATAAAGCTTCCTGGCAGATTAAAACTGTGTGCCGGACCGAGACTCGAACTCGGGACCTTTGCCTTTCGCGGACAAGTGCTTTACCATCGCCCGCAATATCCTTTCTTCCAGGAGTGCTAGCTCTGCAAGGTTCGCAGAAGAGCTTCTGTGAAGTTTGGAAGGTAGGAGAAAAGGTACTGGCAGAATTGAAGCTGTGAAGACGGTTCGTGAGTCGTGCTTGGGTAGCTCAAATGGTAGAGCACTTGTCCGCGAAAGGCAAAGGTCCCGAGTTCGAGTCTCGGCTCTGCACGCAGTTTTAATCTGCCAGGAAGTTGCATGTCAGCGCACACTCCGCTGCTGAGTGAAAATCTCATGCTGTATAAATATAAATTGCGAACGCCCCACTTGTCAGGCTATTGGGCTGTGTTACCGCCTCCCCTCCGTGTTTCTTGGGCGTAAACACGACATTTCTGCCACCCGGGTCAGGTCTTTAGCTCCCTTTGCAAGCCTCATGCACATTTCATCGTTATTTATTTACTGATAAGCAGATACTGATTTTACTTCCTTTTTAGACCAACTAAGCCGGCCGCTGTGGCCGAGCGGTTGTAGGCGCTTCAGTTTGGAACCGCGCGACCGCTACGGTCGCAGGTTCGAATCATGCCTCGGTCATGGATGTGTGTGATGTCCTTAGGTTAGTTAGGTTAAAGTATTTCTAAGTTCTAGGGGACTGATGACCTCAGATGTTAAGTACCGCAGTGGTCAGAGCCATTTGAACCATTTAGACCAACTAAACCGACTGAAACTACTCTGGTGTGTAAAACATGAGGACGAAAGTAACTTTCGCATGATGTGCTACTCCCAAGTAACATAGTTCTATGAAACTTGGATCGTACGTCGAAAGAACTGCTATAGTGTAGTAGAGAAGGTAACTGGAAGACAGGGAAGAAACACGTAATGAGGCCAACAGAAATGGCTTATTAAGAGACAGTACTTCTTCTGAGGTTACTGCGATTTATGATGGTCCCCACAACATTACAAAAGGCAGTACGTGGTTCTCCATATGGTGTGTGATCACGACGGACGAGCCGGCCGAAGTGGCCGTGCGGTTAAAGGCGCTGCAGTCTGGAACCGCAAGATCGCTACGGTCGCAGGTTCGAATCCTGCCTCGGGCATGGATGTTTGTGATGTCCTTAGGTTAGTTAGGTTTAACTAGTTCTAAGTTCTAGGGGACTAATGACCTCAGCAGTTGAGTCCCATAGTGCTCAGAGCCAGCCAACGACGGACGACAATTCATGGTCTGCAATGTGCTTCCATGCAGGCCGCAAGGTTGCTGAGGAGTTCTTGTGGCAGGACCTTCCAATCCTTCACCAGCGCGGTTGGCAGCTTAAAAATGGTTCAAATGGCTCTGGGCGCTGTGGGATTTAACATCTGAGGTCATCAGTCCCCTAGACTTAGAAGTACTTAAACCTAATTAACCTAAGGACATCACACACATACATGCCCGAGGCAGGATTCGAACCTGCGACCGTAGCAGCAGCGCGGTTCCGGACTGAAGCGCCTAGGACCGCTCGGCCACAGCGGCCGGCGGTTGGCAATTGCTGGATGGTCGTTGGTGGACGTGAACGCGCTGCAGCACGTCTCTCAAACGCAACTCACACGTGCTCGGTGGTATTTAAGTCGAGGAGAAAAAGAAAGACTGGTCCATTTGTCGAATGTCGTCTTCCATGAGCTCCTCCACCCGCGCATTTCTATTCCGTCGGGCGTCGTCATCCAGAAAAATGAAGTCAGGCTCGAATGCATCCCTGAAAAGACGCACGTGGAGAAGGACTACAGAGAGTACTCTACTGCATTGGCTCCTTACTTAGCTTGCATTTATCGCGAATCTCTTGCCCAACGTAAAGTCCCGAGCGACTGGAAAAAAGCGCAGGTGACGCCTGTATATAAGAAGGGTAGAAGGACGGATCCTCAACATTACAGACCAATATCCTTAACATCGGTTTTTGCAGGATTCTCGAACATATTCTCAGTTCGAATATAATGAATTTCCTTGAGACAGAGAAGTTGCTGTCCATGCATCAGCACGGCTTTAGAACGCATCACTCCTGCGAAACGCAACTCGCCCTTTTTTCATATGATATCTTGTGAACCATGGATGAAGGGTATCAGACGGATGCCATATTCCTTGACTTCCGGAAAGCGTTTGACTCGGTGTCCCACTGCAGACTCCTAACTAAGGTACGAGCATATGGGATTGGTTCCCAAGTATGTGAGTGGCTCGAAGACTTCTTAAGTAATAGAACCTAATACGTTGTCCTCGATGGTGAGTGTTCATCGGAGGTGAGGGTATCATTGCAGTGCCCCAGGGAAGTTAGTAGGTCCGCTGTTGTTTTCTATCTACGTAAATGATCTTTTGGATAGGGTGGATAGCAATGTGCGGCTGTTTGCTGATGATGCTGTGGTGTACGGGAAGGTGTCGTCGTTGAGTGACTGTAGAAGGATACAAGATGACTTGGGCAGAATTTGTGATTGGTGTAAGGAATGGCAGCTAACTCTAAATATAGATAAATGTAAATTAATGCAGATGAAAAGGAAAAGAATCCTGTAATTTTTGAGTACTCCATTAGTAGTGTAGCGCTGGACACAGTCACGTCGATGAAATATTTGGGCGTAACATTGCAGAGCGATATGAAGTGGGACAAGCGTGTAATGGCAGTTGTGGGGAAGGCGGATAGTCGTCTTCGGTTCATTGGTAGAATTTTGGGACGATTTGGTTCATCTGTAAAGGAGACCGCTTATAAAACACTAATACGACCTATTCTTGAGTACTGCTCGAGCGTTTGGGATCCCTATCAGGTCGGATTGAGAGAGGACATAGAAGCAATTCAGAGGCGGGCTGCTAGATTTGTTACTGGTAGGTTTGATCATCACGCGAGTGTTACGGAAATGCTTCAGGAACTCGGGTGGGAGTCTCTAGAGGAAAGGAGGCGTTCTTTTCGTGAATCGCTACTGAGGAAATTTAGAGAACCATCATTTGAGGCTGACTGCAGTACAATTTTACTGCCGCCAACTTATATTTCGCGGAAAGACCACTAAGATAAGATAAGAGAGATTAGGGCTCGTACAGAGGCATATAGGCAGTCGTTTTTCCCTCGTTCTGTTTGCGAGTGGAACACGGAGAGAAGATGCTAGTTGTGGTACGAGGTACCCTCCGCCACGCACCGTATGGTGGATTGCGGAGTATGTATGTGGATGTAGATGTCGACTAAAATGTTAAAATAACACTAACCAGTGAGTATATCGTGTTCACAGATGTGGGGTTCATTATACCATGCAGCACTATGCGCCCGCACACCACAACACCTGAACCAGCAAAACAGTCGTATTCGACAATATTCCTGGCTGCATTACGTGCTACCATCTCTCGCCATATGAGATTACATGTGGGATGCGTTGGAGTGACATATTGCTGCACGTTCACCGGCAACAACGACCATCGAGCTGAAGCGAACGCACTGGCTGAGGATTGGTATGCCCTACCTAAAGAATACCTTAGCAACATTGTGACCAGAATGCGAACACGCTGGAGCGCTGCGGTGATGAGCTGTGTCGGCTTTCGTCCTATCGATTCTCTTCCAGAGATCGTACCCTTTCTTCGCTCGTGATGCGGTCGCGGGGTGGTGCGCACGAGAGAGGATCGGCCGAGCGAATGTGCGGTGTGAGAAGCAGTTAGTAACGACGTGTGGTTAATACTGGACACTAGAGGCAACCTAGCGGCGAATACTGTCGATAGCAAAACGTCTGAACCGTGATTTATTTTCAAAAAACATTCTTAAGAATTTATTTTATTTACTAGCGAATCCTCAAGAACATTAACACATTTAATCACACTATGTAAGCATGGAAGTAGTTGTCAGGGAGTAACTGATGAAATCATAACCAAATTCCTTTTAACAAATGGGAATTTTATTCACTTTAAAAGTGCCTAAAACATTTTTTAAAAGAAACAGATTTAAAATTATAATCAGAAAGCACCCTCTAAATATCAAAGTTACAGTATATTCAGAGGCAGAAAGAAACAAGTTTTGACTGTATGACCTCTTGGGAAGAGAACCTTGCCGCTCCCTTTTGACACGGCCGTAGTTACGACCGCTCACAACAGCCTCTGAAAGAGTACACTGGTGCCAATCTGCAACACACCAGATAACTTTAAACTAAGAGTTTTAACAATTTACACAAGCACACAAACTATGCACCCCCCCCCCTCCCCCCCGTAGGAGGGATGGAAATGGTACAAAACACTAACAATTAAAATATTAACCTTGCCACCGAAGGTGCAACTTGATTTTAACTTCTAAGAAAAGTCTTACTATGAAAGGGTGGCAACATTATATACTAAAATGATCATTTAAATAAAAGCCCATGAAACGCAATCTTGTATAAAATTCTACAAGTTTGAAGAAACAATAGTTAAGATGCTGTACAGTACACAGATACCGCCTCTCAAGATCATAGGCAATAATATCAAAGTTTCGAAAGATCAAAACGTATTTCAGGTATTAGGCCGTACACTCCAAGCAATAAATTCGTTAACACACCAAATCCGATAAACATGACAGAGGCAGCTACTAACGTACGGTAGATTGATAGGGAGATTACCGAACAACCCGAACCGCAGGTTGCTCTAACCCGCCCCTTAAATGCACGTGAACAGGCAACCTTTCCCCTTTCCCACCAGAGGGAGACACCAAAGCTGCGATTGCCACAGCGGCGCCACCGCCAGAAAGGGAGGGCGACTGCTTCACACTATGCGCTGCGGCGCGCTCTTCAAAACAGCAATTTTTACCACGGCTCAACGTCCATTCGGGTCGGCGCCGGCTGTACTGGGTGCATTTGCGGTTAACTGTGTACCGAAGGAAGTCTGCAGCTCGTGGTCTAATGGCTAGCGTTGCTGCCTCTAGATCATGGGTCCCGAGTTTGATTCACGGCCTGATTGGAGATTCTCTCTGCCTGGGGACTGGTTGCTTGTGTTGTCCTCTTCATTTCATCATCGTCATAATTTGTTTCAGTGGCTGGAGTAGACTGTGAAAAAATTTGACTATGTAACAATTGGGAATTTGTACAGACGGTAGTTAAGTGCCCCACAAACCAAACATCGTCGTAGCGAAGAAGCTTAGTGGTCGTTAGCCGATTATATGTTGTTGGGGCTCCTGAATCGTAACCTACCTTTCCGATCCTGTTGGACACAGACTTCACCTGGCGTTATACTTACTTCGTTGGAGACACATTTTCTGCCCTCCGTGTTGCAAGAGTGATGAGCCTGAGACAGATTAATCACGGAACTCTGTGCATAATTTGTCTTGTGTTTCGCCCCTGCAAAACACATTGGCACCTGACTGTGTCGATGTTCTGGTTTACCATTTAAAATTGTTTCCTAATCTTAGTGTTTAGTCCGTTTCAGAAAGCACTGCTTGAACAGAGCGATGCACCAGTGTATAGTCACTGCGCCAGAACTTTCTGCGGATTCTTGAATGTTTGGGTCGATCACGGACTTGTAATTATTGTAATGGTAATTTATCATTTTATGCCTTTCCTTGAGGTAATCTTATGTTAGTGTGATTTGAATTGCTTGTTTAAAACACCTGGAATTTGAGTGTGATTTGGTTACTGGTTACAGGCAGTGACAATTTGTCGAACGTGTTTTGGTACTATTAGATGTTGTTGTATCTAATATTGTTGTAAGTGTACTGCCTTGGGTTTATTGGGATAGGATATTTATTTAAGAAGTTCAAGTTGTACCGTGTTTTAGCACACTGGCGAATATCTTAGGATTTGTTCTACATCTGAGCCTGGGTTGCGGGTCTGACCTACGCTTTCGGCCCCTTGAGTCTCTTTCTTATAAAGGGTGTAAATTTTAAGTTGACAGACCAGAATAACTCTAAAAATAAGCTTCACGCGAAAACCAAAGTTGGAGGACATCTGCTGATGCTAAAATTAGCCCGCCACCCCAGCCCCCTGGTGATGGGGTGGGAGGCAGCTTTAAAATTTCAAATGGGAACTCCTCCCATTTTTTTGTTGCAGAATCAGATTCTACATAAAAAACTACGTACATTTTGTCTTAAACATTTGTTTTGAATCGTGGTAGTTGACGCTGTAATTCAAGAAAATCCATTTTCTCATTTTTGCACGCAAAATGGTTACGGATAATAAGAACTACTTATTTGCTTCGTAAATTTTGATTTGCTGAAACTAAATCTCTCCCTCTCTCCCCGTGGGGTGGCGTTTGGGAGAGAGGAATTAGACTTTTACAAATGTTGACCCAAATATTAATTTTTTCCGCAGATTCGGATAAGTTTTGTTTCTTTCGTGGTCATGATGCCACACAACTTTTAATTATCAAATAAACCATCTGACTAGCTAACTAACTAACCAAACATCCTACTTACTAACGAGTGAACTCATTAACTAACAGAGTAAACAACGTAAAAGACTAACTGAGGAAAAGACTAACCTACTCGCTAGCTAAAGATTTGGTGGTTTTGAAAAGGAATGACTGGTTTCGTTTCAGTTTTAGCGAATCAAAATTAACGAAGTAAATTAGTTTTTTTTATTTGTCGGTGGGTAACCATTTTCCACGCAAAAATGAGAACATGGATTTTCTTGAATTACAGCGCCAACTACCAAGAATCAAAACAAATGTTTAAGACAAAATGTACGTAGTTTTTTATGTAGAATCTGATACTGCAATAAAAAACGGATGTTCCCATTTGAAATTTTGAAGTTGTCACCCGCCCCACCCCCAGGGGGCTGGGATAGCGGGCTAATTTTAGCACCAGCAGGTGTCCCCCTCGAAAATAACTTTGGATCCTACACTTTTTTTCGTGTGGAGCTTATTTTTCGAGTTATTTTGGTTTGTCAACTTAAAATTTACACCCTGTATAGTAGACTCTAACGTTCCGTTTCTGCTCCAGGTACACGCAATAACAGTTGTCTGTTTTGAAGTTAATACGGTTTGAGGGAGTATGTATGAAACAAAGTTGGTCTCAGACTTGTATACCTCGCACTATTGGTCAGGACGACAATTGGTGATCGAGCAAGAGAACTGGCTTTCGCCCACGCTGCCTGTGGTGTACGGCGTTCGTGTCAGTACCTGGGTGGCATCTGAAGCTCAGATATGTTTATAAGATAAGTGTCGTTTACTGCTCCAAGATTCACAAACTTATAAGGAACTTCTATATATGTAATTATTGCCTGTCCTTTTCAAGAGTTACCTAAGTTGTGTTTCAAATGAAAAAGACTGGCATATTTAAAGTTGCTTATTCTATTTATTCAGTTACTAATGCGTTTGACAGGCGCGCCGTTTATTGCCTGTAAGTCAATTTTGCCACTGTTCATTTTGGCTTCTGTTTAGTCCTCGAGATTTTAACACTGAAAACATTTTATTGTAATCGCATTACTGTAATCCTATGAAATTTGCATTCACATAAATTGGCTTCTGCTGTTTGATCTATAACGATTGACCCCTACCATTCTACGGTTAATCATTGTACAATAATCCCATGAAAGTTGCAATAGCGTAAATCGACAGCTGCCGCCTAATGTGTAACAAGTAATCACTCCAATGACAAGCTGCTCAGGAAATTGTTATTCAGTCTCCTAGTTTGTTGCTTTTACTGATTATATCTGTATCATAGTTATTGTCTCAAAAGCAAACTTGTGCCTGGTTAGATATCTGGTAACCACTCATTTGGCAAAATTTTTCATTATAATTGTTATTTGAATTAATTGTTTACGTGATTAAAACTTCGTGTGCAATAAAAAGTGAATAAGTTCTCCCTCCCCCAAGGTCCAGTCCGTCCACTTGGTCCTTTATGGGCGTTTTATTAGGTGCCGATGTATCCTCTTATCATTGAATGTTTGCAGCACGTGGCGAAAACAAAGTGAAACGACGTCCAGACGTCGTGAGTTGGGTGGCCACCCCTCATTTGTGATGTCGGACGTCGTAGGCTGGACAGACTGGTAAAACAGGTCACCCGGAGAAATGTGACGGAACTAACTTCAGACTTTAATGGTGGGCAGAGCACAAGTGTGTCTGAATACTAAATGCACCGAATACTCCTAACGATGGGCCTCCGCAGCCGACGACCAAAGCATGTGCCAATCTTAACACCAGGACATCGGCTGTTACTGGACGTTGGCGCAGTGACAGAGCGTTGCATCGTCTGATGAGATCCCGATACCTTCTTTATCATGACGATAGGAGGGCGCGAATCCGTCGTCTTCCAGAAGAACGACTCTTTGACACCTGTACTGCGGGATATAGACAAGGCGGTGGCGGCTCCATTACGCTCTCGGGAACATTCACATGGGAATCCATGGGTCCAGTGAAGATCGTGCAAGGCATCATGATACTGGTTAGAGAACATGTACAGCGTTTCATGATGATAATGTTTCCTGATGTCAGTGAAATATTTCAGGAAGATAATGGACCATGTCACAAGGCCAGGAATGTGATGGCGTGGTTCGAGAAACACGGTGGCGGTTTCCAGTTGATGTGCTGGCCCCTTAGCTCGCCGTATCTGAACCCAATCGAATACATGTGGGGTGTGATTGAACGTGGCGTTATATCTCATTGTCCCCCTCCCCGGAATTTACAGGAATTAGGTGACTTGTGTCTGCACATGATGTGCCAACTCCCTCCACCATCTACCAAGGCCTCACTGCTTCCATGACACGATGCGTCGCCGCTGTTATCCTTGCCGAGGTGGACATACTGGCTATTAGGTAGTTGGTTGGTTGACTGATTCGGGGGAGGGGTCCAAACGGTGAGACCATCGGTTGGGGAAGGATGGGGAAGGAAGTCAGCTGTGCACTTTCAAAGGAACCATCCCGGCATTGCCTGAAGCGATTTTAGGGAAATCACGGAAAACTTAAATCACGATGGCCGGACGCGGGTCTCGTCGTCCTCCCAAATAGGAGGAGGATATTAGTGTTTAACGTCCCGTCGACAACGAGGTCATTAGAGACGGAGCGCAAGCTCGGGTGAGGGAAGGATGGAGAAGGAAATCGGCCGTGCCCTTTCAAAGGAAACATCCCGGCATTTGCCTGAAGCGATTTAGGGAAATCACGGAAAACCTAAATCAGGATGGCCGGAGACGGGATTGAACCGTCGTCCTCCCGAATGCGAGTCCAGTGTGCTAACCACTGCGCCACCTCGCTCGGTTCCCAAATAGGTAGGTGGTAATAATGTTCCGGCTAATCAGAATATTCTAGCATAGATGCATCAGAACGACTTTCGCTTGTAATTTTCGACTCGATCGTTTCTGGAGCAGGATCCCTTACCTCAAACATCTTTCTCCATCATCCATGAAAGTTTGTAACATCACGGTAGCGCCCTGTAGAATGAGACGCATTTCATTGAAGTGCCGGCCGCGGTGGCCGTGCGGTTCTGGCGCTGCAGTCCGGAACCGCGGGACTGCTACGGTCGCAGGTTCGAATCCTGCCTCGGGCATGGGTGTGTGTGATGTCCTTAGGTTAGTTAGGTTTAAGTAGTTCTAAGTTCTAGGGGACTTATGACCTAAGATGTTGAGTCCCATAGTGCTCAGAGCCATTTGAACCATTTTTCATTGAAGCAGCTGCATCTGAGAATAGCCAGAGGCCGAAACTGGCCAACAATTTGCTACAAGATTTAATAAAGTTCACCTGCGTAAAGTCCGCGTCTCGTGGTCTTGCGGTAGCGTTCTCGCTTCCCTCGCACGGGGTTCCGGGTTCGATTCCCGGCGGGGTCAGGGATTTTCTCTGCCTCAAGATGAGTGGGTGTTGGGTGTCTTTCATCATCATTTCGTCTTCATTCACTCGCAAGTCGTCGTACTGGCGTTAAGGAACTCGTGGAGCGGCGGCCGAACCGCCTCGCGAGGGGTCTCCCGGCCACCAGTGCCGTACGCTCATTATTATTCATTACCTGGATAAAAACCTGTGCAGCCAGCGGTTGACATAAAAATGGTTTTCTAGCATCTAGATAAGATAAGAAATGAGCAACTTCTCAGCAGACTTGGCGAGGAGAAGACCATGTGGAAACGAATGACAACAAGAAAGGACAGATCATAGGACACACGCTAAAACATTAAGGAATGACTTCCATAATACATGAGGGGACTGTTGAGAATAAAAACTATAGGTAAGATATTGGAATACAAGTAAAAGATAATAGGGAGCGATATTTGTTTAGCCGTGTGAACCTCACTGACTATCTTCGTGAATAAATAAGCATGGTATCGCCAAGTAAGTCGCCGAGCCACAGTGACTGGCATCGCACGTGAGATATTTATTTATATTAAAGAGGAAAACACTTGCTGATGTTCTGTAAAATTGCATTTATTTGCTCACGAACCAGCTTTCGGATTCTCAGGCCATCTTCAGGTGACAACTGAACGTCGCAATCACACATAAACATGATGTGCGCCTTACACGGATGTTATTTGTACAGAAAATACAAAAATGACGAAGTGTTACATAGTATACCTAAGATACATATTAGAATAATTTCATTAACTACAAAAGTGGGGAAAACAAAGAAAGTTTTTGTGTGGAGTATGTATGTAACAAATGATGAAAAATGAAATAAATCTGCAGCTTGAATCCAGTATTTGGAACGAAAATTTTATTTAACAAGGGAGAAAATGTAAACTGAGTAGGATCGGTTAGTACTTCGCTGGCATTCTGGTCATGTGTTTGTTGATTTCCATTACTTCCAGTAGCGTTATTTTTCTGCTTTTTTTTGACAGAATATAAAAGTTCACATTCTACATCATATGGATGATTTTCTGCTAGAAGATCAGCAAAGGTCGAATCTTTCTTCTTCAATCGCCAGCTTCTCTCATATCACGTAGCTATAGCTCTGTCTGACTGATCAATACACCGTAGACTTTTTTACAATGATTGCAAGTGATTTTACATATACTACTCTGTTACAAGCCTTCCATTTGGTCTTTTATACTGAATAACAATTTTGATATGTTATTGGTGTCATAAAATGCAGGTCTGTAGTTGCGAGATTGTCTGAAATGTTTCCAAGATATTGAATTTTGTACCACGCTTTGAAACTAACGGGTGATTGTAGTAAAGATAAAATGCAACAGTGGAATACATAAAATCACTTGCAGGCATTGTAAAAAAGTGTCCAGTGTACTGATCAGTCTGGCTGAGCTGTGGCAATTAGGCTACGTGTGCGTGAGAGAAATTGGCGATTAACGAAGGGAGATTCGACCTTTGCTGATCTTCTTCTAGCAGAGAATCATCCATATGATGTAGAATGTGAACTTTTATATTTTGTCAAGAAAAAGCAGAAGAATAGCACTACTGGAAATAATGGAAATCAACAAACACATGACACAGAATGCCAGCGAAGTCCTAAACGATCCTTCTCAGTATCTTCTCCCTTGTTAAATTAAGTTTTCGTTCCAAATACTGGATTCAAGCTGCAAATTTATTTCTTTTCTCATCATCTGTTATACATATCTCTCCACACAAAAACTTTCTTTGTTTTCCCCGCTTTTCTAGTTAATGTAATTGTTGTAATATTTTTCTTAGGCATGCTACGTAAACACTTTGTCATTTTTGTATTTTCTGTACAAATAATATCCGTGTAAGTCGCACATCACGTTTATCTGTGTCTGCGACATTCAGTTGTCACCTGCAGGTGGCATGAGAAGCCGAAAGCCGGTTCGTGAGAAAATAAATACAATTTTGTAAAACATTAGCAATTGTTTATTATCATGCTCTACTAAGCACCGACGAAAAATTCAGTAAATGTTATATTTATTTATTAAATTTTGGGAAGAAATGTCGGCCTGATGCTCAGATAAATATGGCTAGAAAAACGGAATTAAAGGGAGCCTTGTTGCGTGGTGGATTCAAGTAGGCTCCTCAAATAAACCTAAACTGCAACAACTGCAAGCGGAGTTCAGTGCGCTTCAAATACGTCCCTCGTATCTAAAACAGGATCGATGGGCAGGTTACTGCCATTATCTAGAACCTGATAACTTATCTCCACTTAACGTATATCGCGCGAGCCCGGCGGATGTAGGAGAAATTCGTTCTATCCTTCCTCTCGTTTCTTATACAGTCTGCTTACAATACATCGAAATCTAATCGAACTGTTGCTACTTATCTGTTCAAGGTCTCTCGAATATCATACCAACGAAATACTTCTTCTGTCTTTTTAGAAATCTATAGCTACGCTTCTGTGGCGTGAAACGTATCTTGAAGCAAGAACCTTTTGAGTTCACGAGTTTAACGCAAATTGCAATGCTCTGAATCATAATGCACTTTAAGTAAATTCAGTCTAGGGACGAGCACTAAGCATTGAGAACTGTACGGTAAAGAGACCACATTTTGTGAATTACTTATAAAACTAACTTTGCTACCTGGCCGTCCATCCCTTTTACGAACGGGAGTAATTAGATAAAACTGCGCGCGCTCAGTACTTGTCCAAAACTAGCTGTTGCAGGGCGCAGAATATGATTGTAATGCAATTGGGGCGACATATAACGATTTGGTAGATGGTCTCTAAATACAATGCATGTTCATAACTACGTATTCCAATTAAATGTGTCCTCAACTCAAAGGCTGATTTGAACTTTACCTTCCTTTGTCCCTTGAACACTCTTTATACAGGGGACTCACAGATAAAGTGGAGTCCGAAACACGGTCCAACAGTTTTTTCCATGCACAAAAGATTTTAATAAAGGTGAAAGAGCATTAAATAGCTTAGAAAAGTCCTAGAACCGAATACTGATGGGCTCTGAGTTTTTAATTTTGTAGCCCGACACTTAGAGGCAAAATTGGATTTAAAAAATTGCAATACTTCACACATCTACGATATAAAGAACGCTAATTCGATTTATAAATAATTGTTTACATTGCAGCATATACATACTTTCGTTTTCAGAAATGAAATTTTAGGGATGCGCCTTCTACTTATTATGCAGCTTGAATGTCGGTTTTCGGTTCGGAGCGTACAAACACTGTTTCTTAGCAGCATCTGCATGTTTGTATTCTCTCCTTTCAGCTGTGGCTGTAATTTTTCTCTTTCGCTGCCTTTGTTAATAATTTGACAACGTAATGCGGCATAATTACTGTCAAGAAACTTGTGAATTTTTCATTGTGCTTCTGTTATATCTGTAACTTTTGTCATGTTCCATGGTGACGCATCACCAGTAATTCTCCCGGCCTGTATCAGTTTTCCTCGGATCAGCTGCCACAGCACTGATACAGATACCTGTCTAGAAGAAAGAGAAATAAAGAGGATTACAGAAGTGGTGCAATCCGACGACTCGAGGGCTCGAGGCTCATGGCTGATCGAACGGACATCCGCGTACGTCAAGCTATGGGCTGTTAACAATGTAGGAGAAAAGGAAATTAAACTATGCAATTGTTGGTTGCGAGATGGAGAAGGATGTTTGAATCACTTGTTTGGAAAGGCTCTCTACATTCGAGCACATTAGCACCTGTCCTTTGCGATACGTCAGCATTGGTTTGAATGTACCTGTTTTGACTGCAGTGATAAACGCGAGTGAAAGTTGAAACCGAAGGATGTTAGTAAGTTTATTGAAGCTGCCTACGAAGACAGAGCTTCTTTTAAATACATTGAAGGGCCCAAGAAACTGGTGCACCTGCCTAATATCATGTAGGGCCCCCACGGGCGCGCAGAAGTGCCTCAACACGACGTGGCATGGACTCGACTAATGTCTGAAGTAGTGCTGGAGGGAACTGACGCCATGAATCCTGCGGGGCTGTCCATAAATCGGTAAGAGTACGAGAGGTGGAGATCTCTTCTGAACAGCACGTTGTAAGGAATCCCAGATATGCTCATTGATGTTCATGCCTGGGGAGTTTGGTGGTCATCAGAAGTGTTTAAACTCAGAAGAGTGTCCCTGGAGCCACTCTGTAGCAATTCTGGAGGTGTGAGCTGTCGAACTGGTCTGCTGGAACTGTCCAAGTCCGTCGGAATGCACAGTGGACATGAATGGATGCAGGTGATCAGACAGGATGTGGCATCTGTTAGAATCGTATCTAGACGTACCAAGGGCACTATATGACTCTAACTGCACACGCCCCACACCATTAGAGAGCTTGAACAGTCGCCTGCTGACATGCAGGGTCCATGGGCCGATGAGGTTGTCTCCATCCGCTCGATACAATTTGAAAGGAGACTCGTCCGGTCAGGCATCATATTTTCAGTCATCAACAATCCAATGTCGAAGTTGACGGGCCCAGGCGAGGCGTAAAGCTTTGTGCCGTGCAGTCATCAAGGGTACACGAGTGAGTCTTCGGCTACGAAAGCTCAGATCGAATGGTTTGCACGCTCACACTTAATGGCCCAGCACTGAAATCTGCAGAAATTTGCGGAAGGGTTGCACTTCTGTCACTTTGAACGATTCTCTTCAGTCGTCGTTGGTCCCGTTGTAGCAGGATCTTTTTCTGGCCGCAGCGATGTCGGAGATTTGATGTTTTACTGGATTCCTGATACTCACGGTACACTCGTGAAAAGGTCTTACGGGAAAATCCTCACTTCATTGCAACCTAGGAGATGCTGGTCCCATCGCTCGTGCGCCGGCAACAATATCACGTTCAGCATTATTTTAATCTTGAGAACTAACCATTGTAGCAGCAGCAAGCGATCTTACAACTGCGCCAAACACTTATTGTCTTATATAGACGTTGTCGACTGCATGGCAGTATTCTTCCTGTTTACATATCTCTGAATTGGAGTTCGCATGCCTATACCGGTTTCTTTGGCACTTCAGTGTATTTACGTTGTTAATACACAGGGTGGTTCCTTGGTGTTGCAGACTTGATATGATGGAGAAGGGTAAATGTATCAATTTGAAGTAAGCGACCCTCGTCCGGAAACGACCGAATCGAAAGTTACAGGCGAAAATCGCTCTGACACCTCTGATAGTGGACCTTTTCTATTTGCAAACTCTTTTGTTTTTTGTTTTTTTTTTGTTTTGTTTTTGAGAGGACGTCGTATGGACTAAGACAAGAAAATATTTTATAGTAAACATGGGATCTAAAATGGATACCTTAACAGGTATGAGCATTCTTACAGTAGGAGAGATGTGTTTCACTGTAGGAAGGGAGGATGAACAAGTGTTCGTAGCTTTTAAAGTATGCATTTTAGAGCTCATGTTTACCGGACTTTTTTGGTTGTTTTACTCCGTACTTCCTCCTCCCAAAATATCGACAGGAATGAGGTTGCAGTAGAAGAGATGATTTTCGCTTATAACTTTCGACTGGGTCGTTTCCGGACCGGGGTTTCACCTCAAATTGATACAGTTACCTTTCCTTATAGTTAATAAGATCATCACGCCTACCAAATAACCATAATAATCAAATCAAATGGTTCAAATGGCTCTGAGCACTATGGGACTTAAATTCTGAGGTCATCAGTCCCCTAGAACTTAGAACTACTTAAACCTAACTAACCTAAGCACATCACACACATCCATGCCCGAGGCAGGACTCGAACCTGCGACCGTAGTGGTCACGCGGTTCCAGACTGTAGCGCGTAGAACTGCTCGGCCACCCCGGCCGGCCCATCATAATCCAACGTTGCGTTGCTGTTCAGTGAGATCTTCAATAGCTGCAATGAAGCGCAGGAAATTTAATCATGATTTCCGTCAAGTGGCAGATATGCCGCATGTGATGGACAATGATAACGCAGCGTTCTTCCACGCCAATTGTAATGCAAACAGCACGTATCTCTGCACGGCTATACCTTTGCCCTCACACTCGTATTTACAGCTGTTCAAAGGAAAGTACGTGTCTGGCACTGAGTTTGGCTTTGTGCTTCTTTGTATTAGAGGTAGAGGAAGGAATTTTTCGTTTACTCAGAGCAAATGAGAAACTGAACAAAGAGTGAAATATAAACACACAATTTCGAGGAGTTGCAATGATACCAACTTGTCAGCTTTCCAGTCGTGTATTTCGTTCACCAATCGTCAACTCCACTCCGGTCGACTATCACCCACCTTCCATTATCCTGTCATCTGCCTGTCTGCCTGTCCGCAAACTTCTTCATCTTTCGTGCTGCATCATTTCTCCGTGACAAATTGCCGTTTCCTATAACCAGCATGGTGTGCAACCGTACTTGTCAAGCGCCATCAAACACAACCTGGAGCTTCTCTACCTATCATCTCCCTTATCCCTTCGCAGTTCATCCATTCCTGATATACGTATCAGCTTCTGCATCGCCACCATAGTGAACAACAATGGGAATAACTTCTACAAGCTCAGCTCATACACCAGACAGGGCACCATACAATGAATTAGTGCCATCTGTCTCGAGATCAACAAAAGCAGCATCAGCATCGTCATATCCGTCAGTATCGAGTGTGAGACGCAGCAAGAAAAATGGCTCTGAGCACTATGGGACTTAACATCTGAGGTCATGAGTCCCCTAGAACTTAGAACTACTTAAACCTAACTAACCTAAGGACATCACACTCATCCATGCCCGAGGCAGGATTCGAACCTGCGACCGTAGCGGTCGCGCGGTTCCAGACTGAAGCGCCTTTAACCGCGTGGCTACACTGGCCGGCAGACGCAGCAAGAAGGTAACATTTTAATTGAAAACCGTTACCAAAACCAACAGACACCATTTACCTTCCGCAGTTCCCACAACATCATCCATTCCAACACTAAAAAGAGTCTTCGTGCTATCATTGCTCCTACCTCTGACCCTGAGCATACTCTACGAATTGACGATAGTACGGAACAAATGACTAGACTACACAATCTCTGGGTACTTCCCTCTATTCCCTAATAAATCCAAAATTCCTAAATCTGAAAATCCTTCCGTCCTCATCAACCTGATCACTCTATGTAAAGGCCTCAACCCTGACTTTCTCATGAAAATGATGCCAGAAATTTCTCTTAGAACAATTGGCAGCATGAAAACCCATGCTATTCTCCACAGATACCTGAATCGAGCAAACCCAACCTGAATGTCATCCAGTCAACATTACCCCAGTGGTCAAAGGGGTTGATCCTGAAATGGCAGCGAAGGATGTGGATTCATTTTCCACCCAGACCGCTAACCTCGGAATCCTCAGCTACCATGTATCACCTAATCACCAAAAGATCCTTGCTATTTTACCACAAACATGAAATAGTATTATGGAAGTCGTCCATCCTACCTGCTCACACTGTAAATCCAACAGCTTCCTTAAGAAATGCCCCAATCTCACCTCCTCTCCTACGTGTAGCAACCATAACGCGGCTTACACTAGTTTTTTTGCAGAAGTGTAAGGCCATGGGCCGACTAATGACACCAGAGAGCACAGTCTCCATTAGTACAGTTGACATACCTCTTCATCCACACAACCTCAGCACTACCCCAGTCCTGCACAATAATCGCCCTTCCCAGGTAATTTACGCTAACCACTATGAACCCTACGTTTGATTCAGTCTGTTATCACCCTCAGTTTGATCACTCCTTATCCCTCACATTGCACGAACCAATCGGTATCACTGCTTCAACTCTCGGTCCTAGTTCAGTGACCACAAACAGAAATTAATAGACCAATCCCAGCACGCGATATCAGACAAATGCTCTACAAGAAATGAAATGCTGTTCCTAGTAAACGCTAATATTGTCTGTCATCACCTGAAGGAATGCATCCACACCTTCCTAGAAGTCCCTGTCAATCATTACAATGTGAGCCTTTACACAGGTTACTATCCCGTCTTCCCATATGCTTTCAATAAATGTATGCAGCCAACCAGACGCATAAAGTTTATTGTAATAAACCTTGACCAGCTTTCAGTACTACTAGACCGCAGCTCGTGGTCTCGCGGTAGCGTTCTCGCTTCCCGAGCACGGGGTCTCGGGTTCGATTCCCAGCGGGGTCAGGGATTTTTCCTGCCTCGAGATGTTGTGTCATCATCATCATTAATCCCCATTCCGGTCGGAGGAAAGCAATGGTAAACCACCTCCACTAGGACCTTGCCTAGTAAGGCGGCGCGGGTCTCCCGCGTCGCTCCTCTACGCTCTGTAAAGGAGTATGAGACTATCATCATCGTCAAGAGTATCTTCTTCAGAACGAATAAATTCACGTAACTTGCACTACGTTAAAGTTGTAAGCATACATTATAAGCTACAACGCTAAAATCAAACAGCATAAATTATGGATAAAGTCTTCCATGTAAACAGGAAAAAATATTGCACAGGTACAGTTTGTTATAAGAACAGGCTTATCACAATAACCTTTATGCAACCGGTTGGGTATATGTTTCATTTATTGAAAGTTATACACTGTTGCTGCTGTCAGTCACGTTTAAAATTGTGTATTTCACATATCCTATTTTTCATTAAACTCAACAGACCTACAGTGACATTACCTCCTCCTGATCCATCAGCCTCTCTTCCGTGATCCGCTAGGTCTGAGAACCCATCCTCAGCCAACGCATTCATAAACTCCTCAACCATTACTTACCCCTTTATATCAACCAGTATGGCCTCCATCTCCATTCTCCTTTTCCGACCGGTACCTGTACGTTATGCCCTTCTTGCCCCACTTACTCACCTGCTGTCTTTTTGTCCCCTGATCTTGAGAAAGCATATGAACGTGCATCATATTCCAGCCTCCCTTTCAGACAGATTTTTTTTAAAATTTTATTATAGGCACAATGGGATACATCATAAATGTTGAAACAGTCATTTGGGATCTACACCTCACACCGTCGTTTTGGTCCACCGCCTGTCAACGTTGATTAGCCAAGACAACAACCAGTAAATACCGGCTAAAGCGTAATTTCGTGCCAAGCGAGTTGCTTACTTAATCAAATTTACCATTGTAAACGGTTATTCGAACAAAACTATATTTGGACTTGATGCCTTCCAAGTTGTCGGGTTGCAATAAGTGCCTCGAGTTTGCCAAAACATTTTTTCAGTATTAGGTTGTACGGCAGGTTACAAAACCTACGTTAAAAGAGGCAACCCTTCAAAAATAACGTGTAATCATCTCGTACCTATCAAAGTCAGATGTAGAGAAAGAACTTGACGGACTGCAGACACTGGATAGTAAAAAACGAGCTGTCCTTCTTTGGACTTCCTCGATGTCCTCCGTCAGTCCCATGATGTGGATCCGACAGTAGCAGCAATACTCCAAAAGAAGGAGGACAGGGTTTGGTGTAAGCAGTCACTTTACTAGATACGTTGCAGTTTCTAAGTGTCCCGCCAACAAATCACAGTCTTTAGTTTGCTTTCTCCACAACATTATCTATGTGATCGTTCCAGTTTCAAGTTGTAACTGTAATCCCGAAGTACTTAGTTGAACTTAACAGTCTTTAGATTTGCGAGATTTGTTCCTGTAACCGACACTTAGCGGATTTCTTTTAGTACACATGTGGATGACTTTACGCTTATCATTATTAGAGTCAACTGCCACTTTTCGCACCATACAGATATCTAGTATAAATTCTTTTGCAATTGGCTTTGATAACCTGATAACTTTACAAGATGGTAAATGACAGCTACGACAAGAATTCAAAAATCTTAGTAGTGATCCACATGCTTTCAAATCGAAACTGAAAAGTTTCCTGTTGGGTCACTCCTTGTATTCTGTCGAGGAGTTCCTTGAAAAATTAAGCTGATTCCTATGTTATATTGTTGATTGCGTTTACTTAAATTTATGGCTTGTCTTTTTTTGGGTTCATAAGCATTTTATTTTATCTGTTATTACTTTTGTATTGTAATTTCATGTACTGACACATTCCATGACCTTGGAGATTTGCTCTTCAATTCTGTCCTACGGATCTAGACGTGAAAAGTAAAATATAACAATAAAATAAAATCATCTGAAAATAATCTAAGAGGGCTGCTCAGATAGTCTCGCATGTCGTTTATGTAGATCAGGAACAGCAGAAAGCCTATAACATTACGTTGGGGAACGCGAGATGCTGCTTCTCTTTTACTCGATGACTTTCTGTCAATTACTACGAAATGTGTCCTTTGTGGCAGGAAATCACGAATCCAGTCGTATGGCTGGAGCGATACTCCACAGATACTCAATTTGATTAAAGACTTCCGGAAATTTAAAAATATGGAATCAATCTGACACCCCATTTCGATACCACTCACTACTTCGTGGGAATAAACAGCTAGTTGCGTTACACAAGAACGATATTTTCTGAATCCATGTTGACTATTTGTCAATAAATCGTTTTCTTCGAGGTAATTCATAATGTTCCAACATAGTATCTGTTCCGAAATCCTACCGCAAATCGACGTTTGTGATACGGGTATGTAATTTAACGGATTACACTTCTTTCCTTTCCTGGGTATTGGTGACACTTGTGCAACTTTCCAGTCTTTAGATACGGACCTTCGTACGAGCGAGCGGTTGTATACATATGATGGAGAATAGAGCTATCGTATCAGTCTAGTATGAAAGGAACAGCCGGCCGAAATGGCCGTGCGGTTCTAGGCGCTGCAGTTTGGAACCGCGAGAACGCTACGGTCGCGGGTTCGAATCCTGCCTCGGGCATGGATGTGTGTGATGTCCTTAGGTTAGTTAGGTTTAAGTAGTTCTAAGTTCTAGGGGACTGATAACCTCAGAAATTGAGTCCCATAGTGCTCAGAGCCATTTTTGAAAGGAACCTGTCTAGTATACAGCCTGGACCGGAGGTTTTGCGAGTATTTAGTGATTTAAGCTGCTTCGCTACACAGAGGATATCCACTTCGCAGTTACACATATTGGCAGTTGTTATCGATTCGAAATCTGGAATATTTACTTCACCATCTTTGGTGAAGGAATTTCGGAAAACCGAGTTTAGCAACTCTCCTTTAATGGCACTTTCATCAGTGACACCATCATTATTATCGCGCAGTGGAGTTATTGATGGCGTCTTGCCGCTGGTGTACTTTACACACGACCATAATCTCTGTGGGTTTTCCGCCAGATTTTGAGACGGAGTTTCGTTATGGAAACTATTAAAAGCACAGAAAGTCGCCCTGAATTTCGAGTTTCTGCAGAACTGCCAATCTTGAGTATTTGCGTTCTTTCAAATTTGGTATGCTTACATTCGGAAACCATTCGCAAAGCTTCGTTTATGATCGATTTCAAGTCCACGATCAATGAGCAATCCATCACGGTTTCCAACCATGTTCTGTAGCCCGAAGATCTGCTATCAAAACTAGATGGAGGCGCGTGTTCACCCATTATCGATACGGCCTAAGCAGTTTTGTAGATGTCGGCCGCTTTAGCAAGCACGTAACTTTTGGTCTAGACAGCGCACGAACGATTCTTCAGACAAATTTAGAAGAGTTCGCGCATTCCGTACCGTCCTCTAGAAATTACCTTAATGATGCCGTAGTAAGAAGCTAATTTTTTTTTTTTTTTGGGGGGGGGGGCGGATACAGATAGAATCCAGCCATCCCTCTTCAAAGCAGCCGTATTAGAATGAGATTTTCACTCTGCAGCGGAGTGTGCGCTGATATGAAACTTCCTGGCAGATTAAAACCGTGTGCCGGACCGAGACTCGAACTCGGGACCTTTGCCTTTCGCGGGCAAGTGCTCTACCAACTGAGTACCCAAGCACGACTCACGCCCCGTCCTCACAGCTTTACTTCCGCCAGTACCTCGCCTCCTACCTTCCAAACTTTACAGAAGCTCTCCTGCGAACCTTGCAGAACTAGCACTCCTGAAAGAAAGGATATTGTGGAGATATGGCTTAGCCACAGCCTGGGAGATGTTTCCAGAATGAGATTTTCACTCTGCAGCGGAGTTTGCGCTGATATGAAACTTCCTGGCAGATTAAAACTGTGTGCCGGACCGAGACTCGAACTCGGGACCTTTTTCAGGAGTGCTAGTTCTGCAAGGTTCGCAGGAGAGCTTCTGTAAAGTTTGGAAGGTAGGAGGCGAGGTACTGGTGGAAGTAAAGCTGTGAGGACGGGGCGTGAGTCGTGCTTGGGTAGCTCAGTTGGTAGAGCACTTGCCCGCGAAAGTCCGGCACACAGTTTTAATCTGCCAGGAAGTTTCAGCCGTGTTAGAGTTTGACTGACGTGGAATGGTGAAATAACGGAAAATGTAAATATGGTTGCGTAGTGGCCTGACGAATATTTGAACCAACAGCTTCCCGTACATTCTTATGCAAGTACGAGGGGCGTTCAATGACACATTTTTTTCTGATACTAGGTTGTTCTTACAGGATTCAAATACAAAATATTATTCCCCACGCTTTTGCCTACAAAACATTTTTTTCCAATATTATCTCTGTTCAATGCGACGGCCTTACGTCACCTTACCGGGAGAGCACGTGTGCCATCATAGTAACACTCTTCTGCAGCCAACGTCTTGCTGCATCAATAACCTCCCCATTAACGATGTACTCTTCTTGCGGAGTGCGTCCTTCATTGGGCCAGACAGATGGAAGTTCCAAGTTGCGAGATCCGGACTGTAAGGTGGATGAGGAAGAACAGTCCAGTGAAGTTTGGTGAGCTCCTTTCGTGTCTGCAGACTTGTGTGAGGCGTTTCGTCGTCATGGATAAACAGAAGTTCGTTTGCATTTTTTTGGCGACGAATACGCTTAAATAATTTCTTCAGTTTCCTGAGGGTGGCACGATACACTTCAGGGTTGAGTGTTACACCTTCAGGGCTAACATCAAACAGATTAGCCCCTTCAGTACGAGAAGACCGTCGCTATGACCTTACCAGCTGAGGGCGCAACTTTGAAATTTTTCATCAAAGTAAGTCGTTCACTAACATTTGATGCTGAAAAGCAGCGTCCTGCTCTCTCTCTGATTCTCCCATGGCCAATGAAGTGGGTCTTTGACAGCACAGCCGTGTTTCTCTTTCGACCTGTTGATTTCTTTGTGTTAGCAAGTCCCGGCGGTTTTTGCAGTTAGGGCCTGTGACGGTATGTCACATAAATATTGACATTTTTATCGGTTGTAAACCGTAGTTAACGTATTTTATGAATATAATTAGTATAAAAGATACAGTTAATGTTCTTGAAACAACTGATATACAGCGATGATTTAAGAGTAGCATCTTTATTTAATGTCTATGAAAATAAAAAAGGATCGTAAAGAGACCCGATTGTACGGGCGAGGAGGGAGGACGTACTTTATGGTACACACACTGTTTTGTTTCGCGATACGGAACGCAGCCATTAAGCAGCTACACAGTTTTATGTAAGTTATT
This sequence comes from Schistocerca serialis cubense, assembly GCF_023864345.2. Taxonomy (NCBI): domain Eukaryota; kingdom Metazoa; phylum Arthropoda; class Insecta; order Orthoptera; family Acrididae; genus Schistocerca; species Schistocerca serialis. The sequence goes on from NC_064645.1 coordinate 531,643,691, forward strand.
CGGTATTTGCTAAAATAAACTAAATATTGCCATCACAAAATGAATTTCTTTGTAATAGTTGCAACCTCAAATGGTCGCAGCGGCTAATTATTTTTAATAAGCATTTTTTTCGGTAATTTGCGCTGCGGTAAGATCATCTTCCGATGCAGCCTATGGTCGGCCATTACGCGCCGAAGTATTAATTTATTTTTCAAAGTGCTAACAGTAACTGTAAATGCGAGAAATTTCGTTCTAAGATCCTTTCTAAATTGCAACAGATAATTTACGTTAAAGTTCATTTTTTAAATTATACAGATTCCATGAGTTCAGTAAGTTTTATCATGGCCGCTCCACGGCAACAATCGAAATTCTCTCGAGCCTTGCTTTGCAGTCAATAAATAGAAATTAACAAAATTACATTCAGTTCAGTTAACGGCAACTATATTTTAGTCACCACGTTCAAAGTCTAAAGTTGGTACATGAATAACAGCGGCCCTTCAAGAACCCGTTTTATATTTACTTATGCACGTAAGTAAAAGTGATAAGAAAAAAAAAATATCCCTGAGAGAAAGAATCATGCTCTAACAAAAGAAAAATTCATCCTGATAAATTATATATATATATGTATATATAACGTAACAATGGCGACGTAACAGGCCATGGTGGTATCACTTGCTCACCAAAGTGGCCAGTCTTGTGTTCCGACTACATGTTTCGATCGTGTCTCCTCAGGTGGTTTATTTTTTAGAACGTCCTGTTTCTTTTTTTATCTTTTGCTCACAAAATCCTTCTCTCCAGACTTTGCTAGAAACAGAATTTCTCCTCCTTCCATGTTCAAGTTGTAAAACAGTCTTCACTGGCTGCCCCATGGGAAAAGCTATAGTGACTGCAGTGACCGGCGGCCTGTGGGCGCTCCGTAAAGGAAAGTCGGTCAGCCAAGAATCGTTGGCCCATGAGGCTACCTACTCGTCCCTTCTGGGAACTCGTCGAGGCGATGGTCTCTCCTATCTGTCTATCTACGTGGCCCGATCAAGCCTGCTCGCTTCCAGCTCAACACAAAATATGTTTCCAGAGTGGCGTTTTACTTAGATGAACCATGCAATATTGCTTAAAAAAGTAAACTCATTCATTAGGCTACTTCAAATCAATGGTACTGCTATACATCTCATTAGTTGGATTGGGATTAATTATTCTGATATGATTAGACTTTTTAACTCTGATTTCATATCCGTTATTGGACAGTTTTAGGGAAATAGGTCGTACAACACTCACTTAAGTCCTGGATAATGCGAGCAGTGTGGACAGGACGTCTCGGAACGCAGCGTCACCACTGGGAAGCAAATGTTGATTTGCCAAAATGGTCACATAATCCTTGGCAGTAATGTGACCATGCAGAGAGACCATAGAGTCCATGGAATACCACGATATGGCTGTCCAAACCATCGCCGAATCCCCGACGTTCCACTCTTGGGACGTAGTAGGAAACACTCCATTAATTAAACACTTCCTGTTAAACATAACTCTGAATTGACCTTAGCACTTTCTTACTTACGCCAACCTTGTTTAAATCTTCAGCTTCGAGTGCAAACATTATTAAGGTCAAATGTGAACAGTTACACACAAAAAGTGAGATTCGCTTGGCATATAAATCCAAGCATTACGTCGAAGTAACAGATATCTGATGATGGAAATAAATCCGAAACGCTCAAGTGAACAGTTTCAGTAATAAAGTCAATTTTCACCGGCTGTATGACTTTTTTGCGGCGACCCATTCAGGTCCCGTACAGTACTACATTGTACTCTCATGCTCATAAATTAAGGATAATTGCAGAATGTGGTGCCACACAACGTGGCATTGCACCGGACTGGCGCTAATAGCATAGGCACCTAGGGAACACACACGACACAGATCTGTAAGTCCACGGTATTGGTGATAAGTTGAGAAAACCGTCCCGAAACACATGTGCTACAAAATGCCACTGTTCCCTGCGCATGTACCCCGACATCAATACGGGATATGATTACCATGCACACGTACACAGGCCGCACAACGGGTTGGCATACTCTGGATCAGGTGGTCGAGCAGCTGCTGGGGTGTAGCCTCCCATTCTTGCACCAGTGCCTGTCGGAGCTCCTGAAGTGTCGTAGGGGTTTGAAGACGCGCAGCTATACGTCGACCGAGAGTATCCCAGACGTGCTCTATGGGGTTTAGGCCTGGAGAACAGGCAGGCCACTCCATTCGCCCGATATCTTCTGTTTCAAGGTACTCCTCCACGATGACAGCTCGGTGGGCCGTGCGTTATTAATCATCAGTAGGAAGGTGGGACCACTACACTCCTAAAAAGGCGGACATTCTGGTGCAAAATGACGTCCAGATACACCTGACTTGTTACAGTTCCTCTGTCAAAGACATGCAGGGTTGTACGTGCACCAATCATAATCCCACCCCACACCATCAAACCACGACCTCCATACAGGTCCTTTTCAAGGACATTAAGGGGTTGGTATCTGGTTCCTGGTTCACGCCAGATGAAAATCCGGCGAGAATCACTGTTCAGACTATACCTGGACTCGTCCGTGAACATAAACTGGGACCACTGTTCCAATGACCATGTACTGTGTTCTTGACACCAGGCTTTACGGACTCTCCTGTGACCAGGGGTCAGTGGAATGCACCTTGCAGGTCTCCGGGCGAATAAACCATGTCTGTTCAGTCGTCTGTAGACTGTCTGGAGACAGCTGTTGCAGTGGCCGCAGTAAGGTCCTGAGCAAGGCTTCCTGCAGTAGCAGTACTCCGTGGCCGTCTGCGGACACTGATGGTGAGATATCGGTCTTCTTGTGGTGTTTTACACTGTGGACGTCATGTACTGTAGTGCCTGGACACGTTTCCTGTCTGCTGGAATCGTTGCCATAATCTTGAGATCACACTTTGTGACACACGGAGGGCCCGTGCTAACGACCTGCTGTGTTTGACCAGCCTCCAGTCGCCCTAGTATTCTACCCATCATAACGTCATCAAAATGTGTTCTTTGAGCCATTTTCAACACACAGTCACTATTAGCGCGTCTGAAAACGTCTGCACACTTACTTGCTGCACCGTACTCTGACATGCACCAACACACCTCTGCGTATGTGGACTGCTGCCAGCGCCACCGTGCGACGACCGCAGGTCAAATGCATCGCATGGTCATTACCCGAGGTGATTTAAACCCGTAAACCGCCCGCCAGAGCGTTGTTTCACCATGTATCAGCATTATCCTTAATTTATGAGCATGAGTGTAGTATAACCATGGTCGGCTGCGTCCTTCGAGATTTCATGTCTCAACTACATACCAACAACAGTGTCACATGCTCGCACTTTAGGAGACATTGTGGAGAAGTTTGGGATGTAATCCAGAACTTTGGCACACAGACTGACAATTAGAAACTTTAGGCTATACCTCCACCTGTCCTCCCCTTGCCGGCCAAATATTGCAAATTGAATTTTCAGCCATCACCAGGATTCGAATAGACTTACCTCTGAATAGGGTATCACCGCAGAAGCTTGCATTGTCGACTCCGACTTAGGAGATGAGTACATCAGGGTGCCCAAAGTGTATAACGTGGGGTGTCGCATGGATTTCCATAGCATTTTGATGGTAGGTATCCTCCATGGGTTTTTAGTAATCTGAAGTGGTACGAGTTTTACGTTTTTGTACCTTTTAGAATAAAATGTTAACCTGTTTTCACTTTTTGTGGCGCAAAATTGGTAACAATGATGGGGTGTGTCACACAGACACACACACACACACACACACACACACACACACACACACACACACACCTACATTATTAATGTTTGTTAATTTAAGGTACAAAGTAATTACCAACACTATCAGGTGGTAGTCAACATACGTAAATTGGAAAATATCGTTCTATCAATATTTGTATGAAATGTATTCGGAGTTGGGAATATGGAAAACCATCGGCTGTATAATGGAATGACGACAATGAAAATTTGTGCGAGGCGGGGCTCGAACCCGTATTTCCCGCTTATCGCGAGCGGCCACCATACCATTATGCTATCCGGGCACGCTTCATGGCCAGACCCGTATGTCGTCAACCATGTGTCTACAGCCTGCACTCGTATATCCATTATGTATATTCCTGTACAGAAGAGATATTGTAATTGAAAGTCGCTTGCCTGTTATCGCTGGATAAATACGATATTGCTGTGCTTGTTCAGAAATACGATGAAATGTTCCTTCAGATATGCATGCAACCTACTTTCCATTACTGTAAAATGTCTCTACCGTACGGAAATGTACATAATGAATGTATGAGTGCAGGTTGTAGACACATGGTTGACAGCTTATGGAGGTTTGGGTGTGACCATGAAGCGTGCTCTGATAGCCTAATGGTAGCCGGCACGGTAGTTCAGCGTGTTCGGCCAGAGGGCCGATTGTCCACTATAATAAAAAAAAAAACTTGAACGTATGCCATGTGACGTCCACCTAGACCAAACGCAACGAACTATACTGAAGTAAATGAAAAAAAAAAAATAAAATAAAAAGAAAATAAAAAATGGTAAGATGAAAGCTTGCGATAAACTGGAAATCCGGATTTGAGGCCTTGTCCAGCACAAATTTTCACTGGCGTATTTCTATTATACAGCTGTCCGTATTCGCAACTGTCAATATACAGTATTTCAATCAATTTCCTCATTAAGAGAGTATTCAAGAGCGATCTGTTTAACTGTTAACAGCCATTCAAAAGTTAAATTCGCACGCAATATATTTTTTTGTTATTCAAGACAACCGGTTTCAACAGTCTTAGCTGTCACCTTCAGGTATTAAACTTTTTTTTTTTTTTGGTAATCAAACATGTTCATTTTACTATGAACCTCATGCACATGAAGTCTAGTGGATAAAAACCAAGCACATTATAAACTTTTGTGTTTTTAAATATTTTAGCGAATACGTTCCATATACTTCATAACGACTGTAGTCGCTGCATGACCTGTTTCTACGAACATGCATGCATGACCGGAGGAACAACAAGGGACTGCAATGTCGAATGTATAAATATTTACGTAGGACTAAACAAATTTCAATTTTATGGACATTCCAACTTGGCGATAAGGGCAGTATTAATCTCATGACCGGAGGTGGTCAAGGAAGCTGATAACACACAATTAATAAGTAATGCAGTTCCACTGTGTATGCATCGTTTTTTTTTAAATTCTCTAATGAGAACAGTTGCGTCAGAAGATGACGGAAGGAGCCCCAAAATCGATCAAGTTACAGTAAAATTGGAGGCCATTTAATTACAGTGTGAGGTTAGTTCATTACTCTCAGAAAATACGAGGGTAATCCCAAAAGTAAGGTCTCCTATTTTTTTATAAGCACATAGACATGTTTATTTCTACAATGGTTTACATCAGTTTACAGCTTGAACATTTAGCAATTTTTCCACTTAATCACCTATTCTGTCGATGCATTTTTGTAGACGCTGTGACAGTTTTTGTATGCCCATATCATACCAGCTCACCGCCGTGCTGTTCAGAAAGTTATGAACCTCTTCTTTCACCTCGTCGCCGGAGCTGAATCTCTGGGACCACAATTAACGCTGACAGGTACTGTGAGACTCTGAAAAAACTCAAACGGGCAATTCAGAACCGGAGAAGAGGAATGTTGAGCAATGGCGTACACGTTCTCCATGACAACGCTCGCCCACAAATCGCTCGGCAAACCGTTGCTCTCCTGCAACACTTTCAGTGGAACGTAATTACCCAACCGCCCGGAGTGGCCATGCGGTTCTAGGCGCTACAGTCTGGAGCCGAGCGACCGCTAAGGTCGCAGTTTCGAATCCTACCTCGGGCATGGATGTGTGTGATGTCCTTAGGTTAGTTAGGTTTAATTAGTTCTAAGTTCTAGGCGACTGATGACCTCAGAAGTTAAGTCGCATAGTGCTCAGAGCCATAATTACGCATCCACCCTATAGTCCTGACTTGACGCCCAGTGACTATCACCTGTTCCCTAGGTTAAAAAAAAAAAAAAAAAAAAAAAAAAAAAAAAAAAAAAAAAAAAAAACCATTTGGCCGGAAAGCGATTGAGCTCCGACGACGAGGTGAAATAAGAGGTTCAAAACTTTCTGAACCGCATGGCGGCGAGCTGGTATGACATGGGCATGCAAAAACTGCCACAGCGTCTACAAAAATGCATCGATAGAAATGGTGATTATGTCGAAAAATAGCAAAATGTTCAAGCTGTAAGCTGATGTAACTCATTGTAGAAATAAACAGGTCTATGTACTTATAAAAAAATAGAAGACCTTACTTTTGGGATTACCCTCGTAATAAGAAATACTGTCATCCAATGGCAGAGGATATGCTAAGCACGCCTGTGTTAGCAGATGAAGGGCCTGTGTCAGTCTGGCGGCCCGGCGGCTGGGGCGGTGCAGGTAAAGAGGAACTTCCGAGGACGTCCTGTCCGGAGCCAGATTCTCGCACTTATCTCGATTGTTATCGCTCCGGGCCCGCCCGAGTCGAAGGTCGGCTCAGTAGCGACCCAGTTAGCCAGCCCCGGCGTCGCCGTTAGGAGAGGGCAGAACAGAGATGGAAGCGGTCGGAATCAGAAAAAGACCAGGGCGACGGCGTACTGCGGGCCGGGTCGTTACCGGATCGACAACGCTGCTCGCTGCACGCTTTCTGAGTAACTTACGTGGCGCTGTTTTTGCGGTTCGAAGTAGGGACCCCGTTCTGTTGTTGTGGCTGCAGCGCAAGGGACCCGGGTTGCAGTTCCTGGGATGGACGAGGTGTGTCACTCCGCGTTCTGAGAAATCGAGCCAGCGCGGCTCCCCGTAACTTTATCGTTCCGATTCGTCTTGTTTTCTCCGGCAACCGCGGGACTCCGTCTGATAAACAAGGTGAATGTACTGTGTGGACGCCCGCGGCATGGCAAGAACAGAACACTTTTATCGCTTTTTTCTGTCAACGCGTGTTTCCACACAACAAATATTCTGGAAATGTAGAAAGTTGTGGCGTTAAAAACGGGGGAAATTCCTCTACATCCATATGTGCATATATAACCTGAAAACCACTATGAAGTGGAAGTTACTCGACACTGTAACACGTTTAAGCGTCTCCACTCGTTCCAATTGTGAGTGTAGTGCGTGGACAGTGATTATTTAAACGCCTTAGTGGGTCCCTACGGGAACTATAAGTACGGAGTTGAAGTACATTCGTAGATCCTTCAATTAATACCGATGCTTGGAACATCGTAAGCATACTTTCGCTGGATAACTGACGTCTATCTTGAGGCATCTGCCAGTTCAGGTTTTTCGTCATTCCGGTGGCTGATATTTGAATACGTTAATTTCCCCTTTTAGTCTTGTTTGATTCGAAGCTCACACACTTGTCGGTATTCTGAGATGCCAAGGACATGGCGATAAATTTGTTCACTCGACCCAGAAGACGGTAGATACGAACGACCAGGAAGATCCCGTATTCTTTGACGTCCATGAGGCATTGGATACAGTTCTGCACTGCCGCCTGTTAAATTAAACTGGAGCGTGCAGGAACATCATATCAAGAGTGTGATTGGAATGAAGAGTTTCTAGTAAACAAAACAAAGCATGTCATTCTCAATGGAGAGAAGTCTTCAGAAGTAAAAATAGCATCGGGCGTACCCCAAGGAAATGTTATAGGTCCATTACTTTTCACAATCTACAAATTGTGAGCGAGGAGGAAATATGTTAATTCGAGGAAGAAGTTTCTGAGAATGTACGTTTGGAGCACAGCATTGTGAAACATGGACTGTGGGAAAACCGAAACGGAAGGGAATCGAAGCGTTTGAGATCTTGTGCTAAAGAAGAATGCTGAAAATTAAGTGAACTGATAAGGTAAGGAATGTAGAGGTTTTCCAGAGAATCGGCGAGGAAAGAAATATATGGAAAATACTGACAAGAAGAAAGGACAGGACCGTAGGACATTTCTGAAGACATAAGGGAACAACTTCCATGGTGCTGGAGGGAGCTGTAGGGGGTAAAAACTTTAGAAGAAGACAGGGACAGGGATATACCAAGAAAATAACTGAAGAAGCAGGTTGCAAGTGCTACTCTGAGATGAAGAGGTTGGCGCAGGAGAGGAATTCCTGGCGGGGCGCATCTAACCTGTCAGGAGACTGATGATATATATATATATATATATATATATATATATATATATATATATATATATATATATATATAACCGTTTGTGGAGTTGGCTTTAAAGAGCGAAGTCTAAAAGCGCAAAAGTGAACACAAAGAAGGAACTTATCGCTCATATTTTACAGGCCTGCTGTCAAATAAAGGGCCGTACCAATGCATTCAGCCGGCCACTGTGGCCGAGCGGTTCTAGGCGCTTCAGTCCGGAACCGCACTGCTGCTACGGTGGCACGTTCGAATCCTGCCTCGGGCATGGATGTGTGTGATGTCCTTATGTAAGTTAGGTTTAAGTAGGTCTAAGTCTAGGGGACTGATAACCTCAGATGATAAGTCCCATACTGCTCAGAGCCATTTGAACCATTTGAATGCATTCAGAACAGCAACACAGCAGCTGTCAGCTGTCTACAAGGGGTGCAAAATGCACTGCAGTTTATTTATTTACTTTTATTTTATGCGTTTAGTTCCATGGGACCAAATTAAGGAGCAAATCTCCGTGCTCATGGTAGGAGTGAATATGTTTTGTGACGGAATGTCACAATTAAACAAAACATTAGATGACATGGAACGTGTGAATATGTTTTGTCAGGAAATGTACACAATTAAACAAAACAGTAGATCACAATGTTTCACTTACTATCACGTACATTTGTCCATTTCACCATTGTTGCCAGCCGAAGTGGCCGTGCGGTTAAAGGCGCTGCAGTCTGGAACCGCAAGACCGCTACGGTCGCAGGTTCGAATCCTGCCTCGGGCATGGATGTTTGTGATGTCCTTAGGTTAGTTAGGTTTAACTAGTTGTAAGTTCTAGGGGACTAATGACCTCAGCAGTTGAGTCCCATAGTGCTCAGAGCCATTTGAACCATTTCACCATTGTTTTCATTAGTTTCGTCGGAAACTGTTAAGAGAGGGACATTTGTGCATATGACTTTTTTTTGTGAGAATCACTAATACTATTGCCCCTTAAAGCATGTACACGCACATTTCCTGCTGATTCACCGAGTGTAAATGACAAAGTAGACAGAATCCAAGTTCCATGGGGCTTTTCGTGGATATTGCTGTTTTACACAAAGAAGTCATAGTATGATAACACGATTGCAGAACAATCGCTGGAAGCAACTGCCTCCATAAAATATAGAGGAGCATGCGTATGGAGAGATTTAAAGTGGAACGACCACTTGAATCTAATCGCAGGAAAGGCAGATGCCAGACAGATTCATCGGAAGAATGCTGAGGAAGTGTAGTCTGTCAACAAAGAAGATGGGTTTCGTACCAGATGCAATTTACATGGGAAACAGAGAAGATTCAAAGAAGAACAGTGCGTTTTGTTTCATTTAGTAAGCACGAAAACATCACGGAGATGATAAATCAACTCCATTAGCAGGCGCTGCAAGAGAGGCGCTCTGCATTACAGTGTTGTTTACTATTTAAGTTGCGATAGTGTACGTTGCTAGAAGAGTCAACAAATATATTGCTACCTCCTCAATGTATCTCCCGAAAAGGCCATAAGAGTCTGCACGGAGGATTACCGGCAATCTTTTTTCCTGGGAACCATTCGCGACTGGAACAGGAAAGGGGGAAGTACTCTTAGCCACGCACTGCAAGGTCACTGTGGGATACGGATAATGAATGCACAAATGCATTCCTGCTGCATGGCTTTGTATATCTGATAAGATTACTGGGTACTAAATGCCGCCTGCAGTACCAGACAGTACATTGTAAGAAAAAAATGGAAAGAAAAACGCATCACGAAATAATTATCCGAATGCGACTGTAAACGGTAGGTGCATACATGTACATCCAAACAAGTGATTACAGTTTCAGAAAAATTTGATGATTTATTCAAGATGAAGAATTTCACAAACTGGGCAAGTCAGTAACGCATTGGTCAACCTCTGGCCATTTGTAATCAGTTATTCGGCTTGTAGCTGATTGATAGGGGAATATCATGGCCAATTCTATTTAACTGGCACGTTAGATTGTCAAAATCCTGAGCTGGCTGGTGGGCACTGCCCATAATGTTCCAAGCGTTCGCAACTGCGGAGAGATCCGGGAACCTTGCTGGCCAAAGTAGGATAGAAACTCACATTGTGTGCGGGTGGCCATTATCTTGCTGAAATGCAAGCCAAGGAGGGCTTGCCGTGAAGGGCAACAAAACGGATGTAGAATATCGTCGACGTACTGCTGTGCTGTAAGGATGCCGCAGATCATAACCAAAGGGGTCGTGCTATGAAAAGACCATCACTCCTGACTGTCGAGCCATATGACAGGCAAAATTAGGTTGATGTCCTACCGCTGTCCTAGATGTTTCCAGAGACATATTCGAACTGGAATCTCATTGCCTGTCTTTAGTCATGAGTTCTGCTTTGAACTGAGCACCCATGTCCACGAAAGATGTGTCTGGAGACGCCACGGATACCAACATGACTGTCGCCTGCCATATAGCCCAACTACCAAGAGTGATGGTCTGGAGTGCCGTTTCATAGCAAGACCCCTTCGATTGTCATCCACATCACAATTACAGCAAATGGTTCAAATGGCTCAGAGCACTATGGGACTTAACATCTATGGTCATCAATCCCCTAGAACTTAGAACTACTTAAACCTAACTAACCTAAGGACATCACACAACACCCAGTCATCACGAGGCAGAGAAGATCCCTGACCCCGCCGGGAATCGGACCCGGGAACCCGGGCGCGGGAAGCGAGAACGCTACCGCACGACCAAGAGCTGCGGACGCACAATTACAGCACAGCAGTACGTTGACGATAGTGTACACTCAGTTTTGTTGGCCTTCATGGCAAGCCATACTGGACACGAAATTCAGCAAGATAATGCCTGCACACGGCAGTAGTAAGGAGATGGGGTTCTGAGCGCAATTTCGATATCACATTGGTATGCAAATTAATTAAAGTGATCAGTTAATTATCTCCCTCCCACCAATAAACCCGGATGTCACATGTGGTTTGCCAGCCTCCTCCCAGTCTCCACCCACCTCCACCCACCCCACCTACGCTACTGCTCGGAGTTTCAAATTTTGACGGGAATTTCGAATTTTGGCGGGAATTTCGAATTTTGGTGGCACATTCTTTGTCCCAGGGCTGTGCCAATATCCCACCCCACCTTCAACCTGGGAATCGGCGGGAGATTAAAAATGGCAGTGCCCTTTATGGGACTTGAACCCTGATCCTTCTGGACAGAAAGGCCAAGCTCAGCTCTAGCAAAGGAAAAAACGTCCAGATGTAGGAAAGGAAGATCAGGTTAGAGGACTTAATTTATTTTTGTGGGGAAACTGAAGTAAAGATCGCTGATACTTACGTAATTAAAGATTGGTCATAATTACACAAATATATGCATAGTGCTTCACAAGGAGTGCCTAAAATCACAATACAAGTCAAAAATTGACGATGCCATACAACTGGTGTTATCCTGCTGGGAAAAAGTTTCACAATATGACTCGAAACTAGTGGCAAACAAACTCAAACTCTACTCTTCATCTACAAACTGGCGGAAAAAAAAGGCTGGAGTGGCAGGTACTACCTTTATTTTTTTGTTGGGAAATTATATTCAATTGATGAGCTGCTGGTGTTTGACAGAGAGGAGTTTAATAAATGTATTACCGGTAAGTATACAGCTGAGGACTGTATCTATTACTGTTTGACATCAGAGTTCGCTGCAGACACCTGCTCGACAATTACCATGCAGCGCGGATAACAGAAGCCAATATACACTACCACAACCGATGGAAAATGCTTCATTGCTCTAATTACACGTTGAAATTGATGTGAAAAAAATCACCACTCATAACGAATGGGCCATTATGCAATACACGTGCTGAGGACAACAGTTGTCTCCAATTACTGAAGAGGGGGCAGTAGTTGAATGTGCATACTCCTCGATGTAGGAGATGCCGAAATTAGAGGCCCTCTTACCTTCCCTCATCCCTCCCCCTCTCTTGTTCCCTCACTCACTCCACCTATGTGGGCACATAGGCTTTCTCAAACGGTCAACTGCTACTGCTTGCAGTGCATATATCTGTGGCATAGCACCATCCCACTGCGGTCGCTGATTGCACCCGGTCCAGGCATCGGCCCTTCGCCAGCACAAAAGGATGTAAAGCCAACAATGAGAGAGAAGAGATAAATGAGGGCCACCCCAAGTGCATCTTGTTTGTTCAGGCCAGGCACAGCTGCCTTGGGCGACCACACAGATGCACTGGACTGTACCACACTGCCCCTGCAAGTGCCCATCATTCTGAATGTGAAAACACTACACTGTACCGAAAGAGGTGGTGCAGTGATTAGGAGACTGGACTCGCATTCGGGAGGACGATGGTTCAATCCCGCGTCCGGCCATCCTCATTTAGGTTTAACGTGATTTCTCTAAATCGCTCCAGGCAAATACTGGGATGGTTCCTTCGAAAAAGGCATGGCCGACTTCCTTACCCGTCCTTCCCTAATCCGACGAGACCGGCGACCTCGCTGTTTGGTCTGCTCCCCCACAACAACCAACCTAACTACACTGTGACAATTGTATTTAACGGTCAATGCATCTCTTATTATCGAGCATCTCTTAAAAAGGAAAACAAAATCGGACCGGTAATAAATGCCCTCTTTCTATGAAAACAGGTGCAGTCCATTTTATTTTAGATTTATGAGCAAGTTCGGTGTAGTTCTTACATTTGACTGCACGATATAATTCGCATCTCATTGTTTTGTGAAGTGAAGTCAAATAAAGAACAGTGTTGCCACCAATTGCAGATGATCAGTCTGCAGAGGCCTGTACATGTCCAGTATGTGTGAAATTGAGAAAGAAAACTTGCATTATTTTGCTGCAAAATCTACAGATCACCGCAGAATGTCCTCATTATTTCGAAACCGTCATTGGAGTAAAGAAAAAGCGAGAATTTAAACTGTGAAGACAAAATATCTATGTTGTAACGAGTATGCTTCGCCGGCGATGGGCGAAGCATGACAGAATCTCTGACCAGAGAGTAGTTTATTGTTAGTTGTTGCTTGTCGCGAGTCTGCGCGAGTCGGACAGTAGTAGTCAGTCGGATACAGCAGAAGCGAGTCTGCAGTAGTAGTCGGTCGGATACAGTAGTAGCGAGTGGACAGGAGTAGTCTGCGGGAGTCGGCATGCATCGGCTATCCGCACTGCGCACGACTCTGATCAGGGTTCTGGAGGAAGAGTATTGTTGTAGAAGGTAAAGAAGCAGCCTTGCGCATAATTAATAATGTATGTTAATTGTAATTTAATTTGTTCAAAAAATGCCCCAATAATAATTTTTATAATATAAAGTAACTCTTTTAAAGAAAAGCATTCATTTCAAACTCCAATGCATTATCATTACTTCCAAGAATCAAAAAAATATATATATACGCCAGCATTGCACGAAGCTGTATCGAAGAATGTATAATTAAGAGCAGATATATTTGCAGTCTTTTATTGAGGTAAGAATTTTTCCTTTTTTTTATTCAGAATACAGGGCCGAAGGTCAGCGCTGTTGTCCTTATAAAATTTACCAGATATTATTATTTCTGTTAGGAGGTTACATTTGATTCATGGTTCATTATTTAATCAATATTATTGTGAGGTTTATGGTCAATTATCATTTTTTAAATTTTTGTGGGGAGGTTACGCTTGGCTCCATTTTTCATTATTATTTAACATTTTTTGTGTGAGGAGGTTACAGTTGGCTCCATTTCCATTTATTTTAATTTCTGCAGGGAGGTTACACTAAAGGACAGCAGCGTTGACCTTCGGCCCTGTATTCTGAATAAAAAAGCAAAAATTCTTACCTCAGTAAAAGACTGCAAATATATCTGCTCTTAATTATACATTCTTCGACACAGCTTCGTGCAATGCTGGCGTATATATATATTTTTTTGATTCTTGGAAGTAATGATAATGCATTGGAGATTGAAATGAATGCTTTTCTTTAAAAGAGTTACTGTATATTATAAAAATTATTATTGGGGCATTTTTTGAACAAATTAAATTACAATTAACATACATTATTAATTATGCGCAAGGCTGCTTCTTTACCTTCTACAACAATATTCATCCTCCAGAACCCTGACCAGGGTCGCGCGCAGAGCACACAGCCGATGCATGCCGACTCCCGCAGACTACTCCTGTCCACTCGCTACTGTATCCGACCGACTTCTACTGCAGACTCGCTTCTACTGTATCCGACTGACTACTACTGTCCGACTCGCGCAGACTCTCGACAAGCAACAACTAACAATAAACTACTCTCTGGTCAGAGATTCTGTCATGCTTCGCCCATCGCCGGCGAAGCATACTCCTTACCATGTTAAGCATTTTTTTTCATCTTGATGGACAAATTACATGACCTGAGAGCGTCTCTCTCATTCATTCACGTGTATATTACAGATATTTCAGGAACATGGAATAACGTCACAGAAAACAGCCTTTCACGCCATTTGGTCATATATCGGTAAAAACACAATCGTTTTACGTTTGAAGACAACAAGCCTTAATTCAAGAGTACATTGCTGTTTTGTGCACTATAGGCAGATCTCGTTTCACCAGTGCGATGCTATATCACACTGGCGTTTATGAAACAAATCATTTATCTTGTAATAAAATCTCCTATAAGATTTTACCATATCTCCCTATTCCATACATAGAAACCAAATACTGTCTGCATGCTTACATTTGACGTTTTTGCTCTGCAAATCGTCTCTACTGACCAGTCTGCAAATTTTCTATCATACAGAACGCAATTAATCGTAATAGAAGCAGATTATTGCGTTCTAGTTTCGTAAACAATTTGATTATCACAACCTGTTTCAGACAATCTACTCACTTGTCGGAAAAAACACTAGCATTTCTACGTTCCAAAATGAGCTATAACTCATATGGTGTCTACTTTATGGTTAGAGGTCATGAAGTATGAAGGCACACAGGACTTGTAGTAATACCTATTTTTGCACACACAATCATGATGACAGTTATAATCCCATGAGAACAGATACAGCCGACTTCTATTAGTGTTATGATTAAAATCAGTATAGTTTTGAGAGAACTATCTGCACCCAAAAGTTAACAAGTTATACCATCCCTTGTAATAGAACCTCCTATAAAATTTTACTGCATCTCTCTCTTCCAGTATACCGAGTGTGTGTGTGTGTGTGTGTCTGTGTGGTTTGAGGTTTTCGGGCGCTAAACAGCGTAGTCATCAGCGCCCAAACGCATAGAAACAGGAACACATGCAGTGAAGGGACGAAGGCGGACAGCGAACAAGGAGAACGGCTTAAAGACACAGACCTGACGCAGTTTCAAATCCTCACATACAGAGGCAAAACAAGAGGAGAAGAAACGCACTAAAAAAGGAAAGCAAACACAAGGAAAAGAGGACAGAAATCGAAGTCAAACAAGTAGGTAATCGTGACTGGAGGACCTCTTACCTAAAGCCTGGGTTAGCCAGTCACTCAGCAGCACATTAAAATCCTCTCCCTAAAATCCGAGGCAACAAATTGGACAGGACACAAAACCGTAAGAACTTAACAACAGTCATTGTGTCGTCTTGCAAAATAGAGGGCAAATCCGGTGGCAAGGAAACCACCGCCCTCTGGTCAGAGAATAAAGGACAGTCAAGTAGAATGTGGCAGACAGTAATCTGGACGCCACAAGCACTGCAGATTGGGGGGGTCCTCCCGCCGGAGTAAAAAACCATGCGTTAAGGGACTGTGCCCGATGCGGAGGCGAGTGAGGAGAACCTCATCCCGCCTGCACGACTGGTAGGACGTACGCCATGGCCGCGTGGTGGCCTTGACCAAACGCAGCTTATTTTCACCGACTGCCAGCCACTCCTCTTCCCATTGACGCATAACACGAAAACGCAGAAGGGAGGTAACAGCATGGAGGGGGACGGCACATTCAACAACTTGAACATGTATCTTTGGCAGCCACATCCGCCAGTTCGTTTCCCCTAATATCCACGTGCCCCGGCACCCAGCAGAAGGAAACCTCCTTCCCCTGCCGTTGCAGGTGGAGTAGGGCATCATGGATGTTCTGGACGACCGTATCCTCTGGGTACAAGTGTTGCATGGTCTGAAGGGCACTCAGGGAGTCAGAACAGATGAGAAACTTAAGACTGGGAACACATCTCATCTGCTCCAATGCCCGCAAAATCGCAAACAATTCGACAGCAAAGATGGTAAACGCTGCAGGAAGCCGTAACTTGACGACTCGATCCGGGAAAACAACAGCACAACCCCCTGTTTAGGGCCATTCGTAAATACTGGTACATGGTCGGCATGCTGGTTTAAAATATCGTAAAATAAGGAGGTAAAAACAAACGCAGGAGTGCATCTCCTCCGGTACTCTGACAAGTCTAAAAGGACGGTGGGCCTCTGGAGCAACCAGGGAGGCAGGCGGGTAAAACCCTGGAGTTGGGGTGCCACACGCTCCACACCAAGGGACTCAAGCAAATGCTTGGCACGAATCCCAAATGGTCTCGTTGCCCTTGGACGACTGGAAAAGAGACGTTTCATAGGTGGTCGGGCAACAGTAGGGTATGCAGGGGAGGTAGGACAGGCAAGGAATTGACACACCCGTCGCACCATGAGGAGTTTCCGCCGGATGGCGAGCGGCGGTTCCCCTGCCTCAGCACACAGGCTGGGGATGGGACTGGTACGGAAGGCACCAGCGGCCAGCCTGATACCCTCATGGTGTACTGCGTCAAGAATCTTCAGATACGAAAAACAAATACTGTCTGCATTCTGACATCGAGCATATTACATATACACATATCGCTGCACTGGAGCAGTTGACCAGTGGTCAAAGTCGCTTGCACAGGCCTGCGTAAAGTTTGTCGACTGTACTGGAGGAAGACTATATCCAACAGACTGTCAATCACATGTATTGTTCCTTCATAAGCAGTTTAATACATTGTTTTTTTCTGCTGTAACACATCCAAGCAGTGTACATCAACAACTTTGTTCA
The DNA here is from genome assembly GCF_023864345.2 of Schistocerca serialis cubense. NCBI lineage: Eukaryota > Metazoa > Arthropoda > Insecta > Orthoptera > Acrididae > Schistocerca > Schistocerca serialis. Next base: position 531,660,831 of record NC_064645.1, read on the forward strand.
CCGCCGTACATTTTGTTTTTTCTACCATGACTTTGAAGTCTACGTCAGGTGCTAAACCGACATTAACACATTTCGATACACTGGCTCTCACAGAAATATGAATAATGCACTGTTAAAATATGTTCAAAAATGGCTCTGAGCACTATGCGACTTAACTTCTGAGGTCATCAGTCGCCTAGAACTTAGAACTAATTAAACCTAACTAACCTAAAGACATCACACACATTCATGCCCGAGGCAGGATTCGAACCTACGACCGTAGCGGTCACTCGGCTCCGGACTGTAGCGCCTAGAACCGCACGGCCACTCCGGCCGGCGTTAAAGTATGTAGCTCCACAACACACAGGATGGTAGAAATAAAACACAGAGGCGATGTTTGTCACTGACAAAAATGTTGAAGACATCGCAACATATGGAAACAGAAAGAACTGCAAATAGCGAAAAACTCTTCGCAAAATGATTATGTAGGGGATGTAAGCGAATTCAAATGTGCTTACATCTCCTACAGAATCGTCTTGCGAATAGTTTTTCGCTATTTTTGGGTCTGTTGCACTGTCGAAAATAATGTACAAGTGGTTGAAATCGAGACTTCGCGATTGGTAATATGCATGCATAGTCTATATATGTATGTGTGTAGAATTGTCAGCTGCGGATGCCTGTAGTTAGAATGCATAACTTGCTAACTGTTCGTATCTAAATTATGTTGTCAGGAGTGCACACACTGTTGGTATGAAAAAAGGAACCTCTCACGTCCAGGATACTAAGCGCAGTCATCGCTCTGTCAACTAACAAATAATTTATTACTAGGATAAAAAAGTACCCGAAATCTACAGTTTGTAGATGTCCTGACATGTTTGTGGGGACATATTAGAGTTGGAAGGTATAAACAAAAGTAGTGAAGTTGGTAAGCAATAAGAGCATATACAGCACTTAGGGGGAAAATATCAGAGCAGTAGCAGAAATCTACTCTGTACACATGCCAACCCCCTGTTGCAGACACCTACATGGTAGAATGGAAGTCAGAGAAAGTGTAAAACTGTGCCAGACTTTGAGTTTGCATCACGTGCATCAGTACATGAGTCTGCAGACAAGCTCTCTGAAGTGCCATAGTAGTACATGGATTTGTTTCCAGACTATGAGTTTCCAATCTGCACCACTCGTTGAGTCTCATCTAAGTATGAAGCAAGTGTTACTATACTTTTCATGATGTTCCTATCCAAAATGCATGCATGTAGATCATAAGGAAGAGTGGAATTCTTAGGGCTTTTTAGTAGGCTGCTGCGTAGGACACGCAAGTTTTCTCATATACAATCAAGCAACGCATGGATATGCCAGGAATATGATCATATACTTAGTACATACGGAAAAATATCGAAAAAATATTAAAATGAGACATAAAATCGGTAAAAATCGTGAAAACCTGGTATAATTATGACAAAATGATGGGAACTATGTAAAATTTAAGGAAATACGACTTAATATATTTAGTCGCGTGAAACACTTGCAAAATTATGTAAGTTGACAGAGAAAGAACTGAGATGGGTTGGGCGTACACAGACACTCAAAACCGAAAAGGTTAAAAATTACGCTCTGGCTGCATTCACTTTTAACTCTCCCTCTCCCCCCTACGTGGGTTTTTGTAATACATACTTCAACAAATGCAACATAAGTGTTACACAGGGGCACTATATTAAAGCAGGCAATCCTTAACTGTGTTTTCATACATGCCAACGAAAGATATTAGTGGGCTGGTTTCCACAAAGAATGAATGAGTTTATCACATTTAAGCTATTACCTAGAGTGTTCTGTAGGAGAGTGGACCGATGTCACATATATCACCTTTAATAGTGTGACGGGGTTGTACTCGAGAAACATGGTGTTAGGACGAAATTGCTGTATTCTCCTACACATGAGTAAAACTACTTAACATCAGACCAGGACTTCTTAGTGCAAGAGAAATGCTACCAGAGCTGTGTTGATGCTACTGCTAACAGCAATAAGACTATTACATCTCCTTTGGCTACTGATTGTGGTGCTTACTTCTTCATAAGGAGCTGCTGCTTCTTCGTGTGCATTTTCGTGCAGCAGGGCGTGGGTGGCATCTCAACGTATCAGCTATCGAAAATATTCATGTCGGTTTTTCCTCGCTCATTTCCTAATGAGACATAGCCGCACCCGTCAAAATCGATACTGCTACTACTGATAAGTACCACTGTCATGAGAAGTGTGATTGAGGATAGGCTATGTATGTTTCCGAGTTAAAAAATAATATAAAATCCATTAATTTCCTAAGAGACAGAACAGTGATCTCCTTACTTCATTCTCGTTGATTTATAAGCAGCTCGAGCAGCAGATATACACTGACGATGCCTTTCTAGGACACCAGAATTGTGTAGAAGGAAGTAGTTTTATTAATTTATAGTTTGTCACCTTAGTGATTGGGGTAGATAACTTGCAAGGTGGTTGTATGTCTGATGCTGGACAGATGTGTCCTGCATTAGAGTATTAAAAGCATTGTATTGCTAATGAATAATACTTTAGAAACCATATGGCTTTAACAATATAACATTTTTAGGTGCAGATCCATGTAACCAGAGGAGTGTGAGTTTATGCTCTGCGATCATTTCTCTCGTGCCAGTACCTATCTGGTACTGACTCCAGACAGTGAACAATACTTCAGAAATGATAGCATGGCAGATTGAAGTGAAATGTTTCGTCCATCCATCATGTATAAACCACACGTTTCTTCTTAACTATCTGTTATATCACCTCAATACTGATAAACTGTGCTACCCTCCTCAATATGCATGCATTTAGAGAGATATCATGCATTTGTGTGGCTGCTGTGCGTAAGAGTGGTGCAGAAGAGTCATCACTGAACAGCAGTTAAGAACACAGCTCGCTCTGTTCCTACACAAGACGTGAAATTTTATGGGTATAGGACCCTTACACTTGGTCACCTGCAGATTAAATTGGCTACCGTGCTGCAGCCAGGATTGGTCAAAGACAACGTGGGAGGGATCTTTCAATCTCTGGGAATACATAGATAAATTAATTGCATCGGTATATGATGCTGTCTGGTATGCACTGGTGTATATGGCCGAATGGACATACTGCAGAGTCATTTATCTGTATTCACCATCTAGTACGGGGTACTTGCAAAAGGTGGATGAATGGTTCAGCAATGATACAGAAATTGGGAAGCAATCCGCTGTGTCATTGACTGACATTGAAATTACAGAACAACTGGTAAAATTGTTGAAACTAACCGTGCTATCAACTGCAGTGCATATTACAGTACAGTGTCCCATACCAACAGTGTCTTTCCCATCCCATACATCCACTGGTATGCTGTCTATTACCACATAATGATTGACTGACACCACTCGGTTGAGATGGAGAGAGCCTTAGCGGAACACTGGATATCTGCTGCTTGTCGCTGTGGAGCAAGGGATTAAATGTAGAGATCATTATCTTCACACAGTTGTTTGGAAACATTACTCAGTGTTGCACACTTGTCCTACTTCCATATGTTGTGACGACCTTACATTTTTTCCCCTCTTCACCGATAAGATAACAGTACCTCTCTTTGTTTCTGGTACCTCACATGCATTGTGAACAGCACCTTCTGGCGATGGTCAACACTGGAACGGTAATAGTGTACTTGAATGCAAAATGAGGAAATAATGCTCTTGGGAAAACACTGAGACATCCACTACCCCATCACTGTGGAAGATCACCTTCGGATTGCTGATGGAAACTTTCTACAATGATGCAAATTTTTCCAGTTTCCATATGTTATGATGTCTTCCACATTTTGGTCAATGTGATACATTGCCTCTGTGTTTTATTTCTACCAACCTGTGTTTGTCAGAGCTGTATAGCTTACACCATGCAATGTTCAGCTTTTTGTGAGAGCCAATGGATCGAAACGTGTTAATGTCAGTTTAGCACCTGCCAGACCTCGAAGTCATGGTAGAAAAAAGTGTGTATGGTGGTGTAGAAAACTGTAGTCATACACTGCTTGGATGTGTTACAGCAGAAAAAACAATGTATTAAACTGCTTATGAAGGAACAATACAGGAACCCTCTCTTGTGATTGATAGTCTGTTTGATATGGAATTCGTCTATAACAGTCAACGAAACTTTACATAGGTCTGTGCAAGCGACTTTGACCTGCTCCAGTGGGGTAATATTTGTATACGTAACCTGCTCACTGTCAAGACGCAGACAGTATTTGTTTTTCGATGTACAGGAAGAGAGAGAGACAGAAAAATTTTATAGGAGATCCTATTACAAGGGATAGTATAACCGATTAAAGTTTGGATGCAGATAGTTCTCTCAAAACTATACCGATTTCGATCATAAAACTAATAGAAATCGGCTGCATCTGTTCACATAGGATCATGACTTATTATTGTCATGATAGCATCTTTGAAAATAGATGTTACCAGAAGTCCTGCGTTATTTCATACTTCAGAACTTCTAATTATAAGGTAGACACCACATGAATTCTAGCACATTGTGAAACCTAGAAATGATAGTGTTTCTCCCAGAATGTGAGTAGATTGTGTGAAACAGGCTGTTGTGACCAAACTGCTTACAAAACTAGAACGTAAGAATCTGCTGCTGTTGCCATTGATTGTCTTCTGTATGATAGAAACTTTACAGACAGGTCAATATGTCAAGTGTAAGCATGCAAATAGTGTTTGATTTCGATGAATTAGAAGAGAGACACAGCAAAATCTTATAGGAGGTTGTATTACAAAACAAAACGGGACCTGCCTTAGTGTACAAAACAGCAATGTCCTCTTTTTGTTGTCAAATGTACAGTGATTAAGTTTTTCGGACATGTGACCCATTTGTGTGAAAGGCTATTTTCTGAAAGGTTGTTTCATGTGTCTGAAATGTCTGTAATACACACGTGCAAGACAATTTAAACAGACACTGATTTGAACGCGAGAGATGCTCTCAAGTCTTGTAATTTGTCCATCAAGATGAAAGAAAGTGCGTAACATAAGTGGTTTCTCTTCAGGGTTTAAATTCTCGCTTTTTCTTTATTCCAATGACGGTTTCGAAACACTGAGGACATTCTGCGGTGATCTGTAGATTTTGCAGCAAAATAGTGGAAGTCTTTTTTCCCAATTTTACGCAGGTTGGACATGTATAGGCCTCTCCAGACTGATCGTCTTTAATCAGCACCCATCCAGCAGCTTATTTCACTTCATTAGACGTCGCAAAATAATGAGATGCAATTGTATACTGTAGTCAAACAAAAATATACCGATTTTGCTCATAAAACTAAAAGGAATTGGACTGCGCCTATTTTCGTGGAAAGAGGACATTTATTGTATTCGCAATTGCGTTTTCCTTTTCAACAGGTGCTCGTTTATAAGAGATGCATTGACATTAAATGCAATTGTTGCAGTGTAGTTTTTTCTCATTCAGAAAGGCAGGCACTTCCGGGGATGGTGTTTTCTTTTTTTTTTTTTTTTTTTTTTATGGCGTGTGACGAGGGCCTCCCCGAGTTGACGCCACTTCGGCGACATGCGCGCCGATGGGGATGAAATGATGATGATTAGGACAACACAACACCCAGTCCCTGAGCGGAGAAAATCTCCGACCCACCCGGGAATCGAACCAGGGCCCTTAGGTTTGACAGTCTGTCGCGCTGACCACTTTTTTTTTTAAATTTTATTTTTTTAATTGATCTCATTTTGTTCGTATTTGTTCGTTGTATCTGCTCGGAGCGGACGTCGCAAGACACCCGTTTCAGTTCGTCGTTGCTCCATTAACTCAGTTTTTTTATTACAGAGGGCAGCTAACCCTCTGACCGAACACGTTTTGAGTTACAGTGCCGGCTAACCACTCAGCTACCGGGGGTGGTGTGGGCACAGTCTAATGTGTGTGTGTCGTCGCCCAAGGCATCTGTGCACTGACCAGAGGGGAGTGTGTGGGCCAGAGCAGTGCCATTATTTTAGGCGACAAACAAGGTGCACTAGGGCTGCCCTCATTTATCTCATATTGTTTAGTTGGCTTTTCATCCTGTAGCGTTGGCAAAGGGCCAATGCCTTGACTGGGTGCAGTCAGCACCCGCAGTGGAATTGCGGTATGCCGCAGATAAATGAGCTGTGTGCAGTAGCGGTTGACCATTTGAGAAAACCTGTGTGCCCCCATAGGGGGAGGGAGGGAGCGATGGCGGGGCATGGAGGAGAAGTAACGGGGACTCTAATATTGACAGTTTCTGACTGAAACCGGTGTTAACCTTAAGAGTATCATAAAACGGTTAAAGGAATAAGCGGAAGGACTGGACCTTAGGGCAGGGGAGCATTCACGTTTAATTGTTCACAGAATTTATTGGAGTCAATGAACAGAAATAACAATTGTCATAAACTTTAAGAGAGAACATATGTACCTGAAGCCCATCAGGTTGCTTTAGTTACTAACATATGTATGACAACTTGTCAAATGAGAAAGGTAATATCTTTTTATAGTAAATAGAAAACACTACATGCCCAAAGGGCTATCGTAAGTACACCTACAGAGAGTTTTAAAACCTTTCCCAAATATATTCATTTAAAAGAAAGAGTAGCCTTACATACAGACACTCAACTAGACAGGCAATTATCTATATCAGGCACTTCTCTTACAAATAGTTCCCAGCTCACGGTATCTGCCAAGTGCGGACATGAATGTCCTGCGGAGCGGTCAACAGGGCCCACACCTGGTTGTGCCGTTCGGACCCGATGTATTGGCCCGACTGAGGGCGCGAAGTACAGTAGGTGCATTTGACTTCACTTCCCGGCTGCCAATATCCAACACTCCGCACCAGTGTCTCATAGAGTTAGTGTACTTTGGTACATCATACAGTTCAAGGTGGTCAATATTGTCTAGAACGAACTGAACACTCAGTTTTAGAACATTATACACAACAAACCCCACGGCTTGGATGGTAAGGCAGAATACCAACCCTAAGACACACCAAGCAGTAACAGTTCGATCACAATGGTGCAAGAAAATTGCATAGCATCCGACCCCAGCATGGATTAGTAACAGATTTTCGTAACTGATCACTTGCTAATAGTTTGTCTCAGGTGAGGTACACTTGCAATACGGAAGGCAGAAAGTGCATGTCCAGTGAAAGAAATAGATGATGTCACCTTATCAGTTCAGTGAAACAATCGTCCAACAGTATGAGAGAAGTAGGTTGCCACTACAATCTCCCAATAAAATGCCATCGATTAACAGCTGCTTGGCTGCGCAGACCATTTCAAGACACAGCAGGTCCAACTGTCACCTGTCCATTCCTTTTTCAAAACACTTCTTCACTGACTAGGTTACCTCCCCTCCTTGGGCAATCGCACCGTCTTCTCTGCACATGCGGCCGGCCGGTGTGGCCGAGCTGTTCTAGGCGCTTCAGTCTGGAACCGCGCGACCGCTACGGTCGCAGGTTCGAATCTTGCTTCGGGCATGGATGTGTGTATGATGTCCTTAGGTTAGTTAGGTTTAAGTAGTTCTAAGTTCTAGGGGACTGATGATCTCAGATGTTAAGTCCCATAGTGCTCAGAGCCGTTTGAACCGTTTTTTCTCTGCACATGCCAACTAAACTCACTTGCGCTCGCCTCTAGATCTGCTCACTGCCGCGCCACCTCGTGACCGATTCAAAAGCGCTGAAAGGTTAGCATCTCTGAACAAATATCAAGAGCCACAAAGTCGGCGTGGTTCAGTGACCATACATCGAGGACAATGTACATTCAACTACTGCCCCCTTCGCAATCATTTGGGACGACGATTTTCCCCAGTACATGTCTTGCATTATGACCTATTCATTAAGAGTTCTGGTTTTTTCACAACAATTTCGATGTGTAATTAGAGCAGTGACGCATTTTCCATCAATTGTGGTGTGTATTGGCTTCGATTACCAGGCCGCATGGTGATTGTCGTGCAGGTGTCTGTAGTGAACTCTGACATCAAACAGTAACAGATACAGTCCTCAGCTGTATGCTTACAGGTAATACACTTATTAAACTCCTCTCTGTCCAACACCAGCATCTCGTCAGTTGAATATATTTCCCACAAAAAAATTAAAGATAGTACCTCCTACTCAAGCCTTTTTCCCCGCCAACTTGTAGGTAAAGGGTCGAGTTTGAGTGAATTTGCGGCTAGTTTCGAGTGGTATTGTGAAATTTTTTCCCAGCCAGATAACACCAGTTGTATGGCGTCGTCAATTTTTGGCTTGTATTGCGATTTTGGGCACTCCTTGTGTAGTACTCTGCATGTAGTTATGTAATTACGACCAATGTTTATGCTTAATTACGTATCACCGATCTTTACTTCAATTTCCGAACGAAAATAAATGAAGTCCTCTAACCCAACCTTCCATTCCTGCATCTGGACGTTTTTCCATGTGCTGGGGCTGCTCTTGACCTTTCTGTCAAGAAGGACCAGGGTTTGAGTCCGAGAAAGGACACCGCCATTTCTAATTTCCCGCCAGTTCCGTGGTGGAGGTGGGGGTGGACGTTACCGCAACCCTGGGACGAAGAAATTCTCATTAAAATTCGAAATGCGTACCAGAATTTGAAATTCCCGCCAAAATTCGAAATTCCTGCCAATAGTGTAGGTTGGGTGGGGAAGGGGGAGGGGAAGGGGACGGGGTGGGCAGGTGAGGGAAATGCATAACGTCACTGGGGGTGGGTTTTGGTGTTGGGGGAATTAGATGATCAATTTAATTAATTTGTATTTCAATTTGATAACAGAATTGCGCTCAGAGCCCAATCTCCCTACTACTCAAGGCTTTTCCTCGTGCTTATCAAACCTTACATTGGCCAGCAAGGTCGCCTTGCATACTCACCAATGGCGGACCAATGTGTTATTGATCTACTCAATTTGTGAAGCTTTCTCTCTTGAATAAACTGTGCAATTTTTCTGAAACAGTAATTAGTTGTTTTTCTGTATGTGTAAATCACATATACCGATTTCCATCCTATTCTGATAATTCCCTCGCGATGCGTTGTTTTTTTCATCTTAAAGTTTATAATATGTTACCGTATGAAGTATTAGTCACATCACGGAAGCACCACAGCGAATCTTTCAGGCGCTTAAGCTGTTGTAGAACCTCGCACTAGCCTATCATGTGACTGCCCATCGCTGACGTGTCTCATGACAGAGAAGTGGTGTGAGTTGTGAGGAACGAACACAGTAAGATGGGTGAACGTAGAAACGTGACACAATTGCAGAAAGGAACTGTGATGTGTGGACATAGTTTTGACACACCACGAATGAAGTCGTCCGATTTTTTGGTGTATCAACGAGCACTGTCAAATGCGTGTAGGTGGAATCGTGCATCAGTCACCGCCTCACATAGCGGCTTAAGAACAGTGTTCGGACACAAGGGTTACGCTTTGTCAGTGGAAATCCGTTTCAAACCTGACGTAAAGTGCTGCTGTCAGTTCCCGAGCTCTCATTCGAAGGTAAGTGCATGCTATGATAAGTTGAGTACCTCGAAAAGGCCATTCCACACACATTCAGAGACCCAAACAATGTACTCATAGAAACTGGGCAGAAGCTAGTCTGGTCCGATGATCACAATTTTGCCTCTCCTCAAATGACACAAGGCGTGAGGGGTGTAGGTCCGACCAGAGGCGGCTGTGCGGTGTAGTAGGTAAATTTTCGTACCACGACTTAGCACCACTCATCCAGATTACCATGAACATGTACCAGCATATTCATTTCAGCATTCTCAGTAATCAAGGGTTGCCCTTTCTGTTTGATGAGTATGCTGTGGGCATTCCCATTTTCCCATATGATAGTCGCTTTGTACACAGGTTTGTACGCACGTGCTGCTAACTCGACGTCCGCCTACTTAGCTGGGTAGTAACGTGCTTGCATCTCATGAACTAGGCCCGAATTCGATTTCCGGCCGGGTTGGAGATTTTTCTCCTCTCAGGGACTGGGTGTTGTGTTGTTCTCATCATCATTTCCTCATCTTCGGCGCAAGACGCCCAATGTGGCGCCGACTGAAATAAGACTTGCACTTGGCGGCCGAACACGAATGGGACGTCCCGGCCAACAATGCCATCCGATCATTTCATTTATTTCCTAACTCGGCGTACATTGAGGAAGATATCGCAACTCTACTGAACCCATAGATCACCTGATCTTAACCGCGTAGAAAGTTGTAGAGACTATTTGCACAGCAGCTGAAAATATAAATGAATATCCCCAAAAATTGGAAGCTCTACAACTATCTAATCATGAAGCTTCAGGTAAGTATGTCATTCCTGAAGAATTTTTCTTGTCGAACTAAGGCCATTATAGTTGCTAAAGGCGGTGTTAAAAGGTGTTAGCGCTATGTACCCAGGGAGTGACAAATATTTTGTGCGGTTTGCTTACATGTCTTCTTGTTCCCGTAACAAGTAACAGTTATCAGCTACTAATTAAAAACTGCAAACAGACGCACCCTTCACCGTGAAGACACCACAGGCAAAGGTACATCGTTTTTCATGGTATCGCCATCGCTAGGCAGGCAGTGAACTGTTATGAAACGTAAGATTTTCACAAATGCATGTTCCATACGAATTGCTTGTTCAAGACCTTGTACCACCTGGAATACTGATCTTTGACCAATAGTCCTTGAGTTCAGGATTCTTTGCCATCTGAATAATTTTTGCTGTATTAAGTTCGCCACACACACACACACACACACACACACACACACACACACACATACGCACGCACGCACGCACAAAACGGAGTGGTGCTGCGTCGTTTATTGCAAGTATTGGGAGACTGTTACATTACTCTCTTTCAGATATCTGTACTCGACATATATTCTGACGCTTGGATATTCTGCGTAATTTTTTACCTGTTTAAATCACTTAGTTGCTTCCAGAATGAGCTACCGGGCGTGAGTCGTGCTTCGGTAGCTCAGATGGTAGAGCACTTGCCCGCGAAAGGCAAAGGTCCCGAGTTCGAGTCTCGGTCGGTGCACACAGTTTTAATCTGCCAGGAAGTTTCATACCAGCGCACACTCCGCTGCAGAGTGAAAATCTCATTCTGGAAACATCCCCCAGGCTGTGGCTAAGCCATGTCTTCGCAATATCCTTTCTTTCAGGAGTGCTAGTTCTGCAAGGTTCGCAGGAGAGCTTCTGTAAAGTTTGGAAGGTAGGAGATGAGATACTGGCAGAAGTAAAGCTGTGAGGACCGGGCGTGAGTCGTGCTTCGGTAGCTCAGATGGTAGAGCACTTGCCCTCGAAAGGCAGAGGTCCAGAGTTCGAGTCTCGATCGGTGCACACAGTCTTAATCTGCCAGGAAGTTTCACTTAGTTGCTGTTTTTTTAAGCTTCCGAAATACTAACCGTAACCGACACACTAAACAAATGGCCAAGGGAACTTCTACAGGCCGAGCGGTTCTAGGCGCTACAGTCTGGAACCGCGCGACCGCAGGTTGGAATCCTGCCTCGGGCATGGACGTGTCTGATGTCCTTAGGTTAGTTAGGTTTAAGTAGTTCTAAGTTCTAGGGGACTGATGACCTCAGAAGTTAAGTCCCATAGTGCTCAGAGCCATTTGAACCATCTGAACTTCTACAGACCGTAGTAACATCTAATACTTACGATAATATTACAGCGTAAGCCGTTATAAATGCAAGCAAAAATTAATAAATTTCGTTAAGTAACTCAACACATGGTTTGTGTTATTATAAATTATTTAATCTTGACCCTAAAAGGAACTTGGTAGAAGTTCACGTGCGCAGTAGTTGCGAGAACTCACGGCTCACATCAGTCTGTAAGAAGAATAGCAGAAGCAAATCAAAAATCAATGACGTCTATCTGTTGTTGAATCCTGTGTTACCCTCTGAACCGAAACATTATAAGTTATCTCTAACAGGATTACTTCACCCACGGACTCTGAAAAGATGGGTCAAGCAAAAGGAAATTCACTTTCTCCCTCTTTTCTCACATGATAAACTGAAAGCTACGTATCGTGGCAGTCAGGTAGATGTGGCGTTTCTCGTTTCTTGATCTGTGTAAAGCATTTAAACTGGCACTGCATAAACATTTATTAACATAAATACAATCGTTTGGAGTATTTGTGACTCGACTATTGCTCCTTAGAGAGAACGCAGTATGTTATCTTGGATGAGAAGTCATCGGCAGAAGTAACTTCAAATTCCTGAGAAATGTTTTGGAACCTTTGCTGTATATGTTGTGTATTAAGGACCTGACAGACGGTATTAATAGTAACTTCACACATTTTACAAATGACACAGTTATCTATAAGGAAATATTCATAATATTTCAAAATGGTACAGAACTTTGGAAATTTTCTTTAAGTCTTCGGAATATAAAATTGTGCATTTCACAAAGTGGCAAAAAGTAGTATCTTATTACTACCAACTCAAAGAGTCACTTCTGGAACAAGGCAACTGCGCGTAACTATTAGTACGGATATCAAATGAAATGATCACATAGGTTCAGTCGTGCATAAAGCAGGTGACAGTCCTTGGTTCACTGTCATATAGAAACCTTATATATACACTACTGGCCATTAAAATTGCTACACCAAGAAGAAATGCAGATGATAAACGGGTATTCATTGGACAAATATATTATACTAGAACTGACATGTGATTACATTTTCACGCAATTTGGGTGCATAGACCATGAGAAATCAGTACCCAGAACAACCATCTCTGGCCGTAATAACGGCCTTCATACGCCTGGGCATTGAGTCAAACAGAGCATGGATGGCGTGTACAGGTACAGCTGCCCATGGAAGCTTCAACACGATACCACAGTTCACCAAGAGTAATGGCTGACTTTGACGAGCCAGTTGCTCGGCCACCATTGACCAGACGTCTTCAATTGGTGAGAGATTTGGAGAATGTGCTGGCCAGGGCAGCAGTCGAACATTTTCTGCATCCAGAAAGGCCCATACAAGACCTGCAACATGCAGTCGTGCATTATCCTGCTGAAATGTAGGGTTTCGCAGGGATCGAATGAAGGGTAGAGCCACGGGTCGTAACACATCTGAAATGTAACGTCCACTGTTCAAAGTGCAGTCAATGCGAAGACGTCAAACCAATGCCACCCCTTACCGTCACGCCGGGTGATACGCCAGTATGGCGATGACGAATACACGCTTCCAATGTGCGTTCACCGCAGTGTCGCCAAACACGGATGCGACCATCATGATGCTGCAAACAGAACCTGGATTCATCCGAAAAAATGACGTTTTGCCATTCGTGCACCCAGGTTCGACGTTGAGTACACCATAGCAGGCGCTCCTGTCTGTGATGCAGCGTCAAGGGTAACCGCAGCCATGGTCTCCGAGCTGATAGTCCATGCTGCTGCAAACGTCGTCGAACTGTTCGTGAGGATTGTTGTTATCTTGCAAACGTCCCCATCTGTTGACTCAGGGATCGAGACGTGGCTGCACGATCCGTTACAGCCATGCGGATAAGATGCCTGTCATCTCGACTGCTAGTGATACGAGGCCGTTGGGATCCAGCACGTCGTTCCGTATTATTCTCCAGAACCCACCGATTCCATATTCTGCTAACAGTCATTGCATCTCGACCAACGCGAGCAGCAATGTCCCGATACGATAAACCGCAATCGTGACAGGCTACAATCCGACCTTTATGAAAGTCGGAAACGTGATGGTACGCATTTCTCCTCCTTACACGAGGCATCACAACAACGTTTCACCAGGCAATGCTGTTTGTGTATGAGAAATCGGTTAGAAACTTTCCTCATGTCATCACGTTGTAGGTGTCGCCACCGGCGCCAACCTTGTGTGAATGCTCTGAAAAGCTGGTGATTTGCATGTCACAGCATCTTCTTCCTGTCGGTTAAATTTCGCGTCTGTGGCACGTCATCTTCGTGGTGTAGCACTTTTATATATATATATAAACCAATTCGTTCAAGCCACGTAAAACTGTTAGGACAGAATTTGAGATGGAACTGGATTGCTGGAGAGAAGACTTTTCAGCAAGCCCCCGTCAACTACCAACGAAATTAACACTTCCTAGAATACAGTAAGGAGATTATTGTTGGTGCATATACATTATGTGCAACAATGGGACCAAGTAATTTCGAGCCAGAGTTTAGTTCTATCAGTGGTTACGTTGCAACACATACACTGAGACCAGTGGGCGCTACATTGAACGGCTGCTGTGACTTTAAGTTATTGCCAGAAGGTAGAATTTGTTTTTGTCAATAAGAAATTAAATATTCATGTCCGACCATTAGTTCCACATATCCAAACCTTCAATGTAAGGGGGTTTATAATTTCTATAATTTTAACTGTAATGGAACTTCGTGGCAGATTAAAACTGTTTGAGGTACTGGCGGAAGCAAAGTCTCGATGGCGTGTCGTGAAACATGCTCGGACAGCTGACTCAGAGTGCAGCACTCGCCCGACTGTTACAGGAAGAACCATTCTTGGACAGAAATGATTAAATTTAAACCTGTAACAGTTGACTAAAAGTTTGTGCCGGACTGGGTCTCGAACCGTTGATCTTTGCCTTTCGCGGGCGAGTGCTGTACTGACTCAGCTGTCCTGGCGTGCCTCAGGGCTCGCTATCGAGGCTTCACATCCACCAGTGCCTCACAAAATTTAAATACGCCAGCATGTTTCCAATCAGCATTCGCTCCACTGCACAGTGAAAATTCAGTATTAGTCTTAATGTTTTCGAACGCCCTGTGTACCGATACGACAAAGAAATGGGAAGAAAATGTTACTATTATCCTCCCCTCCATATTAATTCTCATTTTTCTCCATGTGGTCGTGGTCATAGTGCTCATCCATTTCAGTCATGATGTGGCACATGCTGAGGTAGGCATTAGGAGACTCCTCCAGCTAGTGCGGAACTGTCCTGCCCCCTGCCGGGCAATACCTGTTCTCTTCAGATCCATCTGGTGACCTTTTCCACGTACTTCTTCTGTTTCTTGGAGACCATCGTAGCACTACTTTCGTACACCCCTCATCTTCCTTATGGCAATGCACAATGTCGTCAATACGTTGGAAATGTCAATCTTGGTCAGAACAGCGTTCTGTGTAGATGAGAGTGCATTATGACGGATCTAAGTGAATTCAAGCTGGAGAAATTGTGCTCTTGTGGTGGGTTTTCTGTAACCAATGGAACGTGTTTGGTGTTACAAGAGGCATCATGTCTAATGTTTATACCATATATAGGGAAAGCGGAAAAACATCATCAGCATAACTGTGACGTCCCTTCCCTCCTTCTTCACTCGCCGGGAGGAGGCGCGACTCGTAACGATGTTCGTCCACGTGGAACAGCACCTGTAACTCTCGTAAGAACACACCTCCTCGCGTGATTTAGAAATATTCTGTTATCTGTCCGCAACAGTCTTCTGAGCTTGTGCGAACTGGTAAACTGCAATCGTTTATTTTTATTTTTATGCCCGGTTAGTTCCGTGATGAAATAAAATCTTGATTCTTGATTTCATCATTACGGTAGTCTTTCACATCGTACATAGCGAGGATGAAATTTTGCCGTCTGCTATTCCGTTGCTATGCCGTTGTTACGTCAGGTTATTAATAACAGTCCGACGTAACTCCAGAGATAACTTATGTTGGACTAAATGTTTTTTTTTTAATACGCTGTAATTGTTTTTTTTTGGTCATCAGTCTACTGACTGGTTTGATGCGGCCCGCCACGAATTCCTTTCCCGTGCTAACCTCTTCATCTCAGAGTAGCACTTGCAACCTACGTTCTCAATTATTTGCTTGACGTCTTCCAATCTCTGTATTCCTCTATAGTTTTTGCCCTCTACAGCTCCATCTAGTACCATGGAAGTCATTCCCTCATGTCTTAGCAGATGTCCTATCACCCTGTCCCTTCTCCTTATCAGTGTTTTCCACATATTCCTTTCCTCTCCGATTCTGCATAGAACCTCCTCATTCCTTACCTTATCAGCCCACCTAATTTTCAACATTCGTCTATAGCACCACATCTCAAATGCTTCGATTCTCTTCTGTTCCGGTTTTCCCACCGTCCATGTTTCACTACCGTACAATGCTGTACTCCAGACGTACATCCTCAGAAATTCCTTCCTCAAATGAAGGCCGGTATTTGATATTAGTAGACTTCTCTTGGCCAGAAATGCCTTTTTTGCCATAGCGAGTCTGCTTTTGATGTCCTCCTTGCTCCGTCCGTCATTGGTTATTTTACTGCCTAGGTAGCAGAATTCCTTAACTTCATTGACTGGTGACCATCAATCCTGATGTTAAGCTTCTCGCTGTTCTCATTTCTACTACTTCTCATTACCTTCGTCTTTCTCCGATTTACTCTCAAACCGTACTGTGTACTCATTAGACTGTTCATTCCGTTCAGCAGATCATTTAATTCTTCTTCACTTTCACTCAGGATAGCAATGTCATCAGCAAATCGTATCATTGATATCCTTTCACCTTGTATTTTAATTCCACTGCTGAACCTTTCTTTTATTTCCATCATTGTTTCCTCGATGTACAGATTGAAGAGTAGGGGCGAAAGGCTACAGCCTTGTCTTACACCCTTCTTAATACGAGCACTTCGTTCTTGATCGTCCACTCTTATTATTCCCTCTTGGTTGTTGTACATATTGTATATGACCCGTCTCTCCCTACAGCTGCCGGCCGCGGTGGTCTAGCGGTTCTGGTGCTGCAGTGCGGAACCGCGGCACTGCTACGGTCGCAGGTTCGAATCCTGCCTCGGGCATGGGTGTGTGTGATGTCCTTAGGTTAGTTAGGTTTAAGTAGTTCTAAGTTCTAGGGAACTTATGACCTAAGATGTTGAGTCCCATAGTGCTCAGAGCCATTTTGAGCCTCCCTATAGCTTACCCCTACTTTTTTCAGAGTCTCGAACAGTTTGCACCATTTTACATTGTCGAACGCTTTTTCCAGGTCGACAAATCCTATGAAAGTGTCTTGATTTTTCTTTAGCCGTGCTTCCATTATTAGCCGTAACGTCAGAATTGCCTCTCTCGTCCCTTTACTTTTCCTAAAGCCAAACTGATCGTCACCTAGCGCATTCTCAATTTTCTTTTCCATTCTTCTGTATATTATTCTTGTAAGCAGCTTCGATGCATGAGCTGTTAAGCTGGTTGTGCGATAATTCTCGCACTTGTCAGCTCTTGCCGTCCTTGGAATTGTGTGGATGATGCTTTTCCGAAAGTCAGATGGTATGTCGCCAGACTCATACATTCTACACGCCAACAAACAGTCGATTTGTTGCCACTTCCCACAATGATTTTAGAAATTCTGATGGAATGTTATCTATCCCTTCTGCCTTATTTGACCGTAAGTCCTCCAAAGCTCTTTTAAATTCCGATTCTAATACTGGATCCCCTATCTCTTCTAAATCGACTCCTGTTTCTCCTTCTATCACATGACAAATCTTCACCCTCATAGAGGCTTTCAATGTATTCTTTCCACCTATCTGCTCTGTCTTCTGCATTTAATAGTGGAATTCCCGTTGCACTCTTAATGTTACCACCGTTGCTTTTAATGTCACCAAAGGTTGTTCTGACTTTCCTGTATGCTGAGTCTGTCCTTCCGACAATCATATCTTTTTCGATGTCTTCACATTTTTCCTGTAGCCATTTCGTCTTAGCTTCCCTGCACTTCCTATTTATTTCATTCCTCAGTGACTTGTATTTCTGTATTCCTGATTTTCCCGGAACATGTTTGTATTTCCTCCTTTCATCAATCAGCTGAAGTATTTCATCTGTTACCCATGGTAATACTGGTTTAAAATAATCACTTTTCACTGTCCATTATTCATGTACTCACTTAGTCACTTAAAATGTTTAAAGAGTCAATCAACTTACATTAGTGCACATTGTATTGTCCGTTTAATGAGTTAGGCGACACGTAAGATTTATCTTTTGACTCAGATTTTATTGCTCTTTCTGTAATTAATTGTTTGTCCCTACAACACAGGCACACCGATATGTCATTCAAGATTAACTTCTGTTAACTAATTGGCGTACTTGTCTTTCTTCGTGCCTTCATTTTATTGTGTCCTACTCAAGACTACGAATTGTTTTTCTGTCGTTGATCCATTGCTCTCAAGGTTTGTAACTGTTCATCAGTTCGAAGGCTAATTCCGATAAACCAATATCACTCAATTGAAGTCTAACACTCATCTAACTATACCGTCGCGTTGAGAGCGGTAAAGATTAATTTTCTGACTGAGCAATACTTCAGTCTCTATCTCACGAATTATCAAACTTCCAAAACTGAAACAATCTAATAGCATTTGCATCCAGACAACTACCGCGAAAGTACTCTAGAGCGACTAAAGAGCAACTAACTAACCGAGCATTTCCATATCCGAGTTGCACTGTAGTCGCATTGAATTTCCTTTTCGATGCGGCTACAACTTTCTTCCATGGTAAATGTTATCTTTGACTGAATTACTTTCATGGATTTAACCTTCTTTCATATGATTTTGAATTTATTATGTAGTTGTTTGATAAAGAATATATGATAATCATTTCCTTTTATCTCCCCTTTTTGTATGCTATTCTCAGTATTTGAATGATATAGGTGTTAATCAAAATATTACCCGTGTAGATTTTATCGTCAATAGTTGCCGTCACTGTCAAGACGACTCACTTCCCTACTGTAAGTTTCGACAAAGTCTGTTAATTGGGGTTTTCTGTCCTTGGGGCATTACACAACGCAGACGAAAGTGTTTGATGAGTGATGATGATGGCCGGTCATTGAAGAGGATTTTGACGATCAATAAGAAGACGACAGCTGCAAAAGTCACTGCAGAGCTGAATATCGCACACACAGACCCTGCCAGCATAAAAACAACATGAAAGGAACTAATTAAGTAGGGAATTAAAGCGCGAGCTGGAATTCCAAAACCACTCATCAATGATGCAAACGTCCCTAAGGAAAAACGGGCGCCGAAACGATAAAAACATGGTCTGTGAGCAATGGCAGAAAGTAATTTGGTCGAATGAGCCTTGTTTCTCAGTGTTTCCAACTTCTGGCCGAGTTTACGCATCAGAAATGAAACATGTTGGGGATTCGGTAATGATTTGGGCATACATATCGTGAGGGTCCATGGGCAAGATCGCGTTTCTGTCAAGGATTATGTGACCGTTTAGTCTGACCAGGCTCATCCCATAATGCATTGTTTGTTCCCCAATGGTGATGCAGTGTTCCCAGACGACAGCGTCTTTGTTCACGCAAGCCGCGTCGTCCAGGACTGGTTTTGTGAGCACGAGGATACATTGTCACATCTCCCCTGACCACCTGTCACCAAATCTCAGTATTATTGAGCTTTTCTGGTCTACTTTGGCGAGGTGGGAGCGCGATCGCTATCCACCTCCATCACCATTAGGAGAACTTGCCACTATTTTGCAGAAAGAGCGGTTTAAAAACACACTGGACGAGCATTTATCCGTTCCGAGATGACTGGAAGCTATTTTGAATGCCAACGGTTTTCCTGTAACGTGTTAGGCTAATGATGTCTTGCACTTGTGGTGTTTCGGTATTTTGTCCACCCTAGGCTAAGGTATAGGGAAATATGGTAGTGTACAATATGTACAAGACCCAAGAAGGATAAATAAGACTGGAAGAACGATGAGCTCAGATTGGAAAGCGTATAGGACTACTCACTCTACACATCGGATAAGCAATTTTGGAAATAAAAGAATAGTTCAGAAGTGGGATTACAATTCAAGACGAAAATGTATCAATGATAAGATTCGCTGACGCTGATATACTCAGTAAATGTGAAAAATAATTACAGGACTTGTCGAATGGTATCTGAAGCGACAAATGTGCGAGCCACGTGGCTTCCACCACAGTGGACGCAGGATCGCAGTCTGCTCTGATCTACACGAAAGGAGAGCGCCTGGTATGCAAATCAAGTGGACGTTGTCATGCAAATTGTTATTTAGCTAGTCGTCACCTCAGCCCTATCACGGGTCAACCGATTAACATGTAAATGAGTAGCTATATTTTATGGACTCGCCATTTACATTCAGTTTAATGATAAGTATTCCGAAAATGCAAGATACCTTGCGAAAGTCGCCTTTAACACATTGTCTTCGTTTCAGTCTTGTCCTGGCTATTGTGTAACCAGAAAGACAGAACATTTCTCTACCACCAAACACAATTTGCATTACAGAAGTTATACGTGGCATTCAACATGGACTATGAAGTTAGGAAATCATACATTTTGTAAGTGTTGTGTTCACCAAATAAGCTTGAACTCCAACATAAATATGTCGAGAAGTGAGTCCCCTACCATCGAAAGCAGCTGCCGTTTTTTAGGTGGCTTGCTTGCACGTAGCAACTGATATATCGTGGTATGGGAAAACTTAACCAAAACGTAAGGTAAGCAGAGCTCAAAGGCTGCAGGGAGTGAAAGCGTAGACCCAAATGAGGTTACAGTTTCAAACACAATTTAATTTTATTAAACATTAAAAAACACTTGTTCACTGGTACAAAACACAATAAAATTTTTTAAACTCCAGGCCTGAAGGGCCGCTGAACATTCACAACAGTAATGTCAGAATGGCAACCTTAAGATTCAAAATAAGGAGATAATCATGGTCTGAAGGACCCAACACCTTTGAATAATTGTTGACCAATACAATAAGTTACTGAAAGGAATGACTTTAATCATTCGGCCGGAAGGGCCAATCAAATATAACCACAAATGCTGTTTTGATAATGCTACAAGAATGCAAAACCAACAGTTAATTTACTTCGTCCGAAGGAGCAGTAAAGACCAAGAGACAAATTCATATACCAAAGGTTTTTTTTAATGAAACAAGCTAACAAGATAAAATTAATAACCAAAAAGGGGTAGCGACGTCGCCACTCGGCCTAAAGGGCCTGAATATCAGTAATAATAAATATTTGAGAATGGTTGAAGTTAGTGAGTTAGCACTTAAAACCAGCCCGTGCTCCTCACCACTAGGAAAAATTTACAATCAGCTGTGCTAGGACTGCCTGCTTTAGCAATATGGCACAGACCAGCAGAACAACTAGAAACTTCAGCAACGTGGCGAATCGTCCACATAGGGCATGACAGCAACTCTCTATAACACATAAAATAAAAATTACTAAACATTGAAACACATGGTTCAAAATATAACGCCTATCTAGGCAGGAACTGTTAATGACGCCCACTGGCCTTCGTAAATCTTCGACTTAGTAAATGTGACGGCCAGCACTAAATAATAATACCACTCAACAAATTGTAAAATACAAGATCGTTATTGCACTTGGGTCAGAATAAAATTTCAACCACAGATAATATTTTAGGTTCAATTATTAAGGCACAGAGAGTTAACACTCTTTTCTAGTGACACACTTGACAATATAACAGCAGATGATCGGATCGGGATTTAGGGCACGCCTGAGCCTACTAAAATTGCGAAACACCATGGCACACGACCTTAGAGCAAAACACACCCGACGACAAGGGCAGAAATTGAGTGAGACACATCAAGTCAAGAAATTCTCACCGTTAGTCCAGAAGGCAGACAACCATTCGGCGGCAGGTTGCAACCAGCACCAACTCGAGTTATGTCAATCGCCACAGCTCCGCCATAGCAACGCTGACACGCCGCGTCAACAGTTGCCACGCCGAGCTTCCTTATCACACAGCCCGTCCAGAACGACTGCCGCCGTCCCGAGTACACACGCTCGTAGCAATGACGTGCGTTCACAGGAAGTTATACCACCTTTCCCGCAACTTCGTGCTGCCACACAACCGGAAACTAAACTCCCCGTCTCACTCCGGCAGCGAAACTCGATACTCTTGTCGCAGCAGGTCTCTCCACAGAACGCAGCGCCCTCCGAAATTTAAAAGCAAACGGACCAATCGCGGCAGCCCAAAGCCAAGGCTACGAAAGACGACACACCACACCTAGGCAAAGAAGAAGATGATACGGTTCAGCAAGTATACAGCCTTGATATATAGTGCAAACAACAGATCACAGAGGGATTATCTGAATGGTACGGAAATCGGTAGATGTAAGGTCCACGGATAGACAGATAGACGATTAATATCTTAGGAAAATTGGATGATTTATTCAAGCGAAAGAGCTTCATAAATTGAGCAAATCGATACAGCGTTGGTCCACCTTTGGCCACTACGCAAGCAGTTATTTGGTTTGTTACTGATTGTCAGAGTTGGTGGACCTCCGTGCCAAATTATGTACAATTGGCACGGCAGATCGTCAAAATCCCGAGCTGGTTAGAGGGTCTGCCCATAATGTTGCATACATTCTCAGTTGCCGAGAGATCCAGGGACCTTGCTGACCAAGGCCAGGTTTGGAAAACAGGAAGACAAGCAGTAGACACTCTCGCCGTGTGCCAGCGGCATTATCTTACTCAAATGTAAGCCCAGGATGGCCCGCTATGAAGGGCAACAAAACGGGGCGAGAATATCGTCGATGTACCGCTCTGCCGTAAGGGTGCGGCGGATGGCAACCAAAGGCCGTAAAACGAAATGATATCCCAGACCATCACTCGTAGTTGAGTTGTTGTGTGGCGGGCGAAAGTCAGGTTGGATTACCAGTTGTCTGTGGCATCTCCAGACAAGTCTTCGCTGGCCATCGAGGTTCGCTTCGAAGCGGGGCGCATCACTGAAGACAATTCTACTCCAGTCAATGAGATTCCAGGCCGAAGACGTGTCTGGAGACGCCCCAGACAGCGGTGGAATACCAACCTGACTGTCCTCCTCCATGTGGACCCGACAACCCAGAGTGATAGTCTGGGGCGCTATTTATTTTCACAGAAGGACCCCTTTGGTTGTCATCCGCGGTCTTCTAACAGCACAGCTGTACGACGATATTCTACGCTCCGTTTATTGTCCCGCACGGCAAACCAACCTGGGCTTACATTTCAGGAAGATAAGGCCCTCCCGTACCGGGCGAGTCTTTCTGCTGCTTGTTTCCATGCTTATCTGGGCCAGTAAGATCGCCGGATCTCTCCACTGAGTACGTTCGGAGCCTTAAGGGGGGGGGGGGGGAGAGAAAGGCTCCAAGCAACTGGGGATTTTGACGAATTAATGCACCAGTTCTACAGAATTCGGCACAATATTCTTCAGAAGGACATCTAACAACTACACACAACAAAAAAAGTTTTGCATCACCTCGGTTCCGAGAGTTCCGTAACTATACAGAAAATTGGAAGAGAGATCAACATAAATATCATTTCTGCCCTTTTTATTGCTCATGAAAACCGCACATTGCATTTTGTAGCACCATACAGCGAGACCTTCAGAGGTGGACGTCCAGACTGCTGTACACACCAGTACCTCTAATGCCCAGTAGCACATCCTCTTGCATTGATACATGCCTGTATTCGTCGTGGCGTACTATCCACAAGTTCATCAAGGCACTGTTGGTTCAGATTTTCCCACTCCTCAAATGCGATTCGGGGTCGATCCCTCAGAGTGGTTGCTGCGTCACGTCGTCCATAAACTGCCCTTTTCAATCTATCCCAGGCATGTTTGATAGGGTTCATGTCTGAAGAACATGCTGGTCACTCTAGTCGAGCGATGTCGTTATCCTGAAGGATTCTATTCACAAGATGTCCACGATGGGGGCGCGAATTGTCGTCCATGGTGACGAATACCTCGGCAATATGCTGCCGATATGGTTGCACTATCGGTCGGAGGATGGTATTCACGTATCGTGTAGCCGTTATGACCCCACATAATGCCACCCCAAACCAGCACGGAACCTCCACCTTGCTGCACTCGCTGGACAGCATGTCTAAGGCGTTCAGCCTGACCAGGTTGCCTCTAAACACGTCTCCGACGATTTTCTGGTTGAAGGAATATGCGAAACTCATCGGTGAAGAGAACTGGATGCCTATCCTGAACGGTCCATTCGGCATTTTGTTGGGCCCATCTGTACCGCGCTGCATGGTGTCGTGGTTGCAAAGATGGACCTCGCAATGGACGTCGGGAGTCAAGTTGCGCATCATGCAGCTTATTGCGCACAGTTTGAGACATAACACGACGTCCTGTGGATTAGATTAGATTAAATTAGATTAATACTTGTTCCATAGATCATGAATACGACACCTCGTAATGATGTGGAACGTGTCAGGTTAATAAAAGATGTCTGTACAAGATATTACATTACACAAAATATTGCATGACACTAATGTTTAAGTTGTTGTTGTTGTTTTCTTTGTTTTTTATTTTTTTTATTTCCCCCCCCCCCCTAATTTATATCTAAAAATTCAGCCAATGAGTAGAAGGAGTTGTCATCTAGAAATTCTTTTAATTTATTTTTAAATGTTAGTTGGCTATCTATCAGGCTTTTGATGCTGTTTGGTAGGTGACCAAAGACTTTTGTGGCAGCATAATTTACCCCTTTCTGTGCCAAAGTCAGATTTAACCCTGCGTAGTGAAGATCATCCTTTCTCCTGGTGTTATAGCTATGCACACTGCTATTACTTTTGAACTGGGTTGAATTATTAACAACAAATTTCATAAGAGAATATATATACTGTGAGGTTACTGTGAGGATCCCTAGATCCTTAAATATATGTCTGCAGGATGACCGTGGGTGAGCTCCAGCAATTATTCTGATTACACGTTTTTGAGCAATGAATACTTTTCTACTCAACGATGAATTACCCCAGAATATGATGCCATACGAAAGCAGTGAATGAAAGTAGGCATAGTAAGCTAATTTACTGAGATTCTTATCACCAAAATTTGCAATAACTCTAATAGCATACGTAGCTGAACTAAGACGTTTCAGCAGACCATCAATGTGTTGCTTCCAGTTTAACCTCTCATCAATGGACACACCTAAAAATTTGGAAAATTCTACCTTAGCTACAGACTTCTGTTCAAAGTCTATATTTATTACTGGAGTTGTGCCATTTACTGTACGGAACTGTATATACTGTGTTTTATAAAAATTTAAAGAGAGTCCGTTTGCTGAGAACCACTTAATAATTTTGTGAAAAACATCATTTACAATTACATCACCTAGTTCTTGGTTTTTGGATGTTATTACTACCCTTGTATCGTCAGCAAAAAGAACTAACTTTGCATTTTCATCAATGTGGAATGGTAAGTCATTAGTGTATATCAAGAACAGTAATGGACCTAAGACCGAACCCTGTTGGGCCCCGTACTTGATAGCCCCCCAGTTTGAGGAATCAGCTGTTGTTTTAACATTACATGAACTACGTATTTCAACTTTCTGCATTCTTCCAGTTAAGTATGAATTAAACCATTTGTGCACTGGCCCACTCAAACCATAATGATTTAGCTTCTCTAAAAGAATTCCATGATTTACACAATCAAAGGGCTTTGAGAGATCACAAAAAATACCAATGGGTGATGTCCGGTTATTAGAGCATTTAATATTTGATCAATGAAAGCATATACAGCATTTTCTGTTGAAAAGCCTTTCTGAAAACCAAGCTGCATTTTGTTAGTACCTTATTTTTACAAATATGGGATGCTACTCTTGAATACATTGCTTTCTCAAAAATTTTTGATAGAGCTGTCAGAAGAGACGGCACGAAAAGCATTATTCAACATGGTGGCGTTGCTGTCTGGGTTCCTTCGAGCCATAATCCGTAGATAACTACCATTCACTGCAGTAGTAGCCCTTGGGCAGCCTAAGCGAAGCCTGTAATCGACAGTTCCTGCCTCTCTGTATCTCCTCCATGTCCGAACAACATCGCTTTGGTTCACTCCAAGACGCCTGCACCCTTCACTTGTTGAGAACCCTTCCTGGCACAAAGTAACAATGCCGACGCGATCGAAACGCGGTAGTGACCGTCTGGGTATGTTTGAACTACAGACAACACGAGCCGTGTACCTCCTCCCTGGTGGAATGACCGGAACTGATCGGCTGTCCGACCCCCTCCGTCTTACAGGCGCTTCTCATGCACGGTTGTTTACATCAATGGGCGGGTTTAGTGATGTCTCTGAACAGTGAAAGGGACTGTGTCTGTGATACAATATCCACAGTTAACGTCTGTCTTCAGGAGTTCTGGAAACAGGGGTGATGCAAAACTTTTTTTGATGTGTGTATATCAATCAATGCCAAGCCGAAAAATTGCTGCAGAGAAGCCAGCGGGGTGTACCGCGTAACTGAACTGCTCAAGTTATGAAGCTCTTTGTCTTGAATAAATCATCCAATTTCTCTGAAACATAACTTTTTTTCTTTTTGTTCTTTCTCTTAATGTACACTGGCTATCTTAAGGGAGAAGGTGATGCCTGATAATTTTATTATTATTTCACTTGCACTGATCTGATTCTGAACACTGTCTACTACTAAATCATCAATGACTGATGTAACTTGTAGAATGTCCGGTTGTACTCCTCTGGGAGGCAACCGTAGATACGTCCTGATGCTGTTTTTAGCCACAGTGTTGATACACACTGCCAGTGTGGGCTCAAACATCTGCTTATATCAACTTGAGAAACGTCTTTAATTGTTGTGTAAATCAAAAGCACTTTTTTTTAGCGGTGGAAACGCTAGTGTAATGCAGCGAAAATGTCTGAGAAAAAAGGTTGTGCAACAAAAATATTAAACTTCCTGGCAGATTAAAACTGTGTGCCCGACCGAGACTCGAACTCGGGACCTTTGCCTTTCGCGGGCAAGTGCTCTACCATCTGAGCTACCGAAGCACGACTCACGCCCGGTACTCACAGCTTTACATCTGCCAGTATCTCGTCTCCTACCTTCCAAACTTTACAGAAGCTCTCCTGTGAACCTTGCAGAACTAGCACTCCTGAAAGAAAGGATATAGCGGAGACATGGCTTAGCCACAGCCTGGGGGGTGTGCAGAGTGAA
Organism: Schistocerca serialis cubense; assembly: GCF_023864345.2. NCBI lineage: Eukaryota > Metazoa > Arthropoda > Insecta > Orthoptera > Acrididae > Schistocerca > Schistocerca serialis. The sequence continues at coordinate 531,687,656 of NC_064645.1, forward strand.
AATCTCATTCTGGAAACATCCCCCAGGCTGTGGCTAAGCCATGACTCCGCTATATCCTTTCTTTCAGGAGTGCTAGTTCTGCAAGGTTCACAGGAGAGCTTCTGTAAAGTTTGGAAGGTAGGAGACAAGATACTGCTAGATGTAAAGCTGTGAGTACCGGGCGTGACTCGTGCTTCGGTAGCTCAGATGGTAGAGCACTTGCCCGCGAAAGGCAAAGGTCCCGAGTTCGAGTCTCGGTCGGGCACACAGTTTTAATCTGCCAGGAAGTTTCATATCAGCGCACACTCCGCTGCAGAGTGAAAATCTCATTCTGGAAACATCCCCCAGGCTGTGGCTAAGCCATGTCTCCGCTATATCCTTTCTTTCAGGAGTGCTAGTTCTGCAAGGTTCGCAGGAGAGCTCCTGTAAAGTTTGGAAGGTAGGAGACGAGATATTGGCAGATGTAAAGCTGTGAGTACCGGCCCTGAGTCGTACTTCGGTAGCTCAGATGGTAGAGCACTTGCCCGCGAAAGGCAAAGGTTCCGAGTTCGAGTCTCGGTCGGGCACACAGTTTTAATCTGCCAGGAAGTTTCAAATCAGCGTATACTCCGCTGCAGAGTGATAATCTCATTCAACAAAAATATTATTACGCATTGTTCCTTGAACCTTTCCGACGAAAACGAGGCTTGCTGAAAGAATAATTTGTGTCTATGTAGCATGACCCAGGTTTTGATTTTTCAGATAAGAACTCCATGTGGTGGAAATGCAACCATCTGTTGATTTAATATCTTTATTTCTTATACAGTAGTTTTCATGTTTCCATTTTGTCTTCAAATTTAGAACTTTTTCATTGTAATAACCCACAATAGAACAACAAATAAAAAATTACACTTTATTTTCAAAAAAAGGTTTACGTAAGTAAAATAGTACATTAGTGAGTAATTACACACCCAATTCTCATCATACAGAATCATTTGAATTAACTTCAAGTACATAATCATGAAATTGTAACAGTTCAACAAGGCAGCATGCAACTACATCTCTTTGCCGCCAACATATAACTTCCAACTGCTAACCGAGAAAGAGAAGCATTATAAATGTATCAAAGAAGTTCTTTTACGCAACAAATGAGTTATTTACAGATGATTTTTTCTTTGAAGTCATTTTAGAGATTTAACAATTTTGATGTTGATGGTTTCAAATAGAAATAAAATGGATTAAGTAAATTTCGAAATAAATCTAATATACAGGGTGTAAATGTTAAGTTGACGAATCAGAATAACTCGAAAAATAAGCTTCACACGAAAAAATGTGTAGAATCCAAAGTTGATTATTTTCGAGGGGGACATCTGCTGGTGCTAAAATTAACCCGACACCCTAGCCCCCTGGGGAACCCCCATTTTTTATTGCAGAATCAGATTCTACATAAAAAACAAACAACGTACGTTTTGTCTTGAACATTTGTTTTGAATCTTGGTAGTTGGCGCTGTAATTCAAGAAAATTCATGTTCTCATTTTTGCGTGGAAAATGGGTCCGGATAAATAAACAATACTTATTTACTTCGTAAATTTTGATTCGCTAAAACTAAAACTCTCTCTCTCTCCAAACATCCTGGGATTTGAGAGAGAGGAATTAGAGTTTTACAAATGTTGTTTGTTTCGTGTTCATGAGCCACACAACTTTTAATTATGAAACAAATCATCTGACTAGCTAACTAACTAACCAAACATCCTAACGAGTGAACTCATTAACTAACAGAGTAAACAAAGTAAAAGATTAACTGAGGAAAAGACTAACCTACTCGCTAACTAAAGATGAACGTATTGCCATTTAGGATTTAGTGGTCCTGAAAAGGAATGATTATTTGCAAATACTTGCAAGTAAATGAATTTCGGGGTGCTTGTTTCTAGTGAGTCCCTTCGCCTCTCACTTTCGGCCTGCTTGTTGTCCGTAGCCGTGCGGGATTAGCCGAGCGGCCTAAGGCGCTGCAGTCATGGACTGTGCTGCTGATCCCGGCGGAGGTTCCAGCCTCCCTCGGGATGGGTGTGTTTGTATGTCCTTAGGATAATTTAGGTTAAGTAGTGTGTAAGCTTAGGGGCTGATGATCTTAGCAGTTAAGTCCCGTAAGATTTCACACACATTTTAACATTTTTGTTGTTGTCCGTAAAACCCTTGTATCTCACCGTTTTATGAAATCAAATGTTCAAAGTGATGACCTTCAACTTCGGTGCATTTATTGACGAGTCTGCCTCTGCATTTGTTTTCAGTGAGCTGGTATTTATCTTAGGCTACAGAAAGAATTTAGTGTTGGTTTACTCGCCTCATTTATATTTTGCCTACATTCCAACCTCAGTATCGCCACAGTCGCGTAATTTTCTCTTATGCAGGGATCTGTTTTTAGTTTCTCAGTTACTCCTGATTGCTTGGTTTGTATTTTTTGAGTACGATATGGATAAGGATGTTCCCGTGGCCTAGGGCTGCCGGCACGGTAGCTCAGCGTGTTCGGTCAGAGGGTTCGCTGATCTCTGTAATAAAAAAAAACTGAGTCAATGGATCCACGATGAACGGAAACAAGTGCTGTCAGACGTCCACCCAGAACAAATACAACTGCCAATAACGAACAAAATGAGATTTAAAAAGGGGTAGCGTCTTTGTTCGTATTCAAAACGTCTTCTGTCCTGGGTTCGAATCTCGCCGCTGCTTAAATTTTGATTGATAATCAGCATTGGCGGCAGTCACCCTCATTCTGCCAACGGGCTTGTCAAAGAGAGCGGAGCAGCGGACAGAGGTTCAGGGCACTCTCTTTGCCTAGGGGTGGGAAACTGCCCTAAAGGCGGAAGAATCAGCAATGATCAACGGCATGAGGATACAAAAGGAAATGGAAACCGCTGCATTAAAGACACGTAACTTGTATCCACAGGACATGTGGCTTCTAATTGAAGAAGTGTCATGACGATCTCTCCATTGGCAAAAGATTCCGGAACAGCATCCCATTCGGATCTCCGGGAGGAGACTGCCATGAGAAAAAGATTGAGTAATCAACGGAAGGATAAAGTTCTACGAGTCGGGGCGTGGAATGTCAGAAGCTTGAACGTGGTAGGGAAAGTAGAAAATCTGAAAAGGGAAACAAAAAGGCTCAATCTAGACGCAGTAGGGGTTAGTGAAGTGAAGTGGAAAGAAGGCAAGGATTTCCGATCAGATCAATGTAGGGTAATATCAACAGCAGCAGAAAATGGCATAACAGGAGTATGATTCGTTATGAATAGGAAGGTAGGGTAGAGAGTGTGTTTCTGTGAACAGTTCGGTGACAGGGTCGTTCTTATCAAAATCGACAGCAAACCAACACCGACAACGATATTTCAGGTATACACGCCGACGTCGCAAGCTGAAGATGAAGAGATAGAGAAAGTGTATGAGGATATTGAAAGGGAAATACAGTATGTAAAGGGGGATGAAAATCTAATAGTCATGGAGGATTAGAATGCAATTGTAGGGGAAGGAGTAGAAGAAAAGGCTACTGGCGAATATGCTCTTGAGACAAGGAATGAGAAAGGAGGAAGACTAATTGAGTTCTGTAATAAGTTTCCGCTAGCAATACGGAATGCCCTGTTCAAGAATCACAAGAGGAGGAGGTATACTTCGAAAAGGCCTGGTGATACGGAAGATTCCAGTTATATTACATCATGGTCAAATAGAGATTCGGAAATCAGATACTGGATTGTAAGGCGTACTCAGAAGAAGATACAGACTCAGATCACAATATAAGTAGTTATGAAGAGTGGGCTGAGGTTTAAGACATATATTGTGATGAATCAATAAGCAAAGAAGTGGGATACTGAAGTACTTAGGAATGACGAGATACGCTTGAAGTTGTCTAAGGCTATAGATACAGCAATAAGGAATACCTCAGTAGGCACTACAGTTGAAGAGGAATAGACATATCTAAAAAGGGCCACCACAGAAGTTGGGAAGGAAAACATAGGTACAAAGAATGTAACTGTGAAGAAACCATGGGTAAGAGAAGAAATACTTCAGTTGACTGATGAAAGGAGAAAGTACAAAATTATTCCGGGAAACTCAGGAATAGAGAAATACAGGTCGCTGAGGAATGAAATATATAGGAAGTGCAGGGAAGCTAAGACGATATGGCTGCAGGAAAAATGTGAAGGCATCGAAAAAGAAATGACTGTCGGAAGGACAGACTCAGCACACAGGAAAGACAAAACAACCTTCGATGACATTAAAAGGAAGGGTGAGAGTGCAACGGGAATTCCACTGTCAATTGCAGAGGAGAGAGAGATAGGTGGAAAGAATATATTGAAAGCCTCTATGAGGGGAAAGCTTTGTCTGATGTGATAGAAGAAGAGACAGGAGTCGATTTGGAAGAGATAGGGGATCCAGTATTAGAAACAGAATTTAAAAGAGCTTTGGAGGACTTAAGGTCAAATAAGGCAGAAAGGGTAGATAACATTTCATCAGAATTTCTAAAATCATTGTGGGAAGTGGCAACAAAACGACAGTTTGTTGGCGTGTAGAATGTATGAGCCTGGCGACATACCATCTGACTTTCGGAAAAGCATCATCCACACAATTCTGATGACGGCAAGAGCTGACAAGTGCGAGAATTATCGCACAATTAGCTTGACAGCTTACAAGAATAATATACAGAAGAATGGAAAAGAAGATTGAGGATGCACTTGGTAACGATCAGTTTGGATTTAGGAAAAGTGAAGGCACGAGAGAGGCAGTTCTGACGTTACGGTTAGTAATGGAAGCAAGACTAAAGAAATATCAAGACACGTTCATAGGATTTGTCGACCTAGAAAAAGCGTTCGACAATGTAAAATGGTGCAAGCTGTTCGAGATTCTGAAAAAAGTAGGGGTAAGCTATAGGGAGAGACGGGTCATATACAATATGTACAACAACCAAGAGGGAATAATAAGAGTGGACGATCAAGAACGAAGTGCTCGTATTAAGAAGGGTGTAAGACAAGGCTGTAGCCTTTCGCCCCTACTCTTCAATCTGTACATAGAGGAAGCAATGATGGAAATAAATGAAAGATTCAGGAGTGGAATTAAAACTCAAAATGAAAGGATATCAGTAATACGATTCGCTGTTGACATTGCTATCCTGATTGAAAGTGAAGAAGAATTACATGATCTGATGAATGAAATGAGGTCTAAGGTGTACAGAATATGGATTGAGAGTAAATCGAAGAAATACGGCAGTAATGAGAAGTAGCAGAAATGAGAACAGCGAGAAACTTAACATCATGACTGATGGCAATCAAGTAGATGATGTTAAGGAATTCTGCTACCTAGGCAGAAAAAACCAAATGACGGACGGAGCAAGGAGGACATCAAAAGCAGACTAGCACTGGTTAAAAGGACATTCCTGGCCAAGAGAAGTCTACTAGTTTGAAACATAGGCCTTAATTTGAGAAAGAAATTTCTGTGAATGTCCTTGGAGCACAGCACTAAATGGTAATGAAAGATGAACTGTGCGAAAACCAGAACAGAAGAGAATCGAAGCATTTGAGATGTGGTGCTACAGACGAATGTTGAATATGAGGTGGACAGATAAGGTAAGGAATGAGGAGGTTCTGCACAGAATCAGGGAGGAAAGGAATATGTGGAAAACACTGACAAAGAGAAGGGACAGTACGGTAGGATATCTGTCAAGAGATCTGGGAATGCCTACTGCGGTATTAGAAGGAGCTGTAGAGTGCAGGAACTGTAGAGGAAGACAGAGCTTGGAATACGTCCAGCAAATAATTGAGGATATAGGTTGCATGCAAGTGCTACTCTGAGATGAAGAGGTTGGTGCAGGAGAGAAATTCGTGGGGGCCGTATCAAACCAGTCAGAAGACTGATGGCTCACAAAAAAAAGAAAACGCTGACGTGATCCTTGACAACTGACTTATCCCCTGTCACTGATTGCACCCGAGGTCTTCATACGTTATACACTAAGTAGAGTAGTTCTGCCATGGCTGGCTCTTCCAAGGATATCAGTAATTGTATTGGAATTTCGTCTACTCTAGCGGTCTTGCTGTTCTTTCGTCTTTCCGTACTCTGTCAAATTCTTCTCGCAATATCGTATCCCCTATCTCATCTTCACCTACTTCCTCTTCTCTCTCTACAGGGTGACCATTAAGAAAACCGGCAAACGACAGGGACGGACTCCTGACTGGAAATGGACGAAATGAAAAGTCCTATGAACATGTCTAAGGAATTGAATCGTTGCCACGGTAGATGGTGCTGACGAATGAAAATTCTGCTGACAAGGGAACCTCCCCATCGCACCCCCCCCCCCCCCCCCCCCTTCAGATTTAGTTATAAGTTGGCACAGGGATAGGCCTTGAAAAACTGAACACAGATCAATCGAGAAAACAGGAAGAAGTTGTGTGGAACTTTGAAAAAAATAAGCAAAATATACAAACTGAGTAGTCCATGCGCAACGTATGCAACATCAAGGGAAGTGTGAGCTTACGAGTGCCGTGGTCTCGCGGTTAGCGTGAGCAGCTACGGAACGAGAGGTCCTAGGTTCAAGTCTTCTCTCGAGTGAAAAGTTAAATTTTTTATTTTGAGACAATTATCAAAGTTCAGGCACTCACACATAAGCAACTTCGCTCTCCAAAATTCCAGGACATGTTCAGATTTGCTTGGACATATGCAGGTTTTGACGGTCTACACATGGAAACATTTGAAAACGTAAAAAACATATGTTTTGACAGAGCACAGGGAAAACTGGGCGACTGTGAAACTGATGCATTCATTTGTTGCAGTTTATGTGACAAACTCTTATGTTTTCATCACTTTTTTTGGGAGTGATTATCACATCCACAAGAAAACCTAAATCGGGCAAGGCAGAAGAATCTTTTTACCCATTCGCCAAGTGTGCAAGTTTGGTGGGTCGACAACATATTCCTGTCATGTGACGCACATGGCGTCACCAGTGTCGTATAGCATATATCAGACGTGTTTCCCTGTGGAGGAATCGGTTGACCTTTGACCTTGCGATCAAACGTTTTCGGTTCCTATTGGAGAGGCACGTCCTTTCGTCTGCTAATCGCACGGTTTTGCGGTGCGGTCGCAAAACACAGACACTAAACTTATTACAGTGAACAGAGACGTCAATGAATGAACGGACAGATCGTAACTTCGCGAGAATAAAGAAAGTAAAATTTTCACTCGAGGGACGACTCGAACCAAGGACATGTCGTTTCGCAGCTGCTCACTCTAACCACAGGACCACGGCGCTCCCCAGCTTACAGTCGCCTTGATGTTGCCTATCTTGCGCATGGGCTACTCAGTTTGTATATTTTGCTTATTTTTTCATAGTTCCACACAACTTCTTCTTGTTTTCTCGATTGATCTGTGTTCAGTTTTTCAAGGCCTATCCACTGTGTCAATTTATAACTAAATCTGAGGGGAGTGCGATGGGGAGGTTCCCTTGTGAGAAGTGCCGTCTATGTCGCCCACTGATGATGTCAGTTCTAGTAAAGATTGTTTCGTCGGTAAAGAGGACTGGGGACAGAAATCCCATAATTATTATCGTCTGGTGCAAAAACCTTCGACAAAATCCTTCCCGTAGAGGGACATCCGCTTCTGCTAATCCTTGCACTCACTGCAGGTGATAGGGGTAGTAGTTGCTATGCAGGACGCACATAATCGAACTTTGGCGTACACGATGTTGGAACCACTTGTCTGAAGCTAGTATTAGGATTTGTCTAAATGTCCTGTAGAACCCAGTCTTCCAAATCTGGTGTATGCACAGTCCGCCGCCTCCCTGCATGCCTGAAAGGACCCATGGTCACACAAACGCCCCGAAAGGGCTTGAAATGTTGTGATTGGTTGGCGTCTGTGAGGGTACTTGTTTTGGTATAGCCATGCTGCCTCTCCACCGTTTCCATCTGTTTGGCTGTACACAAACACAAAGAAATGTCACCTTTCAAGGGTGAGGTTTAACCAAAATTGTAGTAGAATTTAGAATAAAAAAAAATAGGAAACGTCAGAACTTGGCGTCACGTATCTCCCGCTAGAAACAAATTCGTGCACCGTAGCTAACCTTAGGATTCAATGAGTGAAGAGAGAAATTTAATATTTTGTGCTGCAGCCTTTTCTTCCCCCCACTCCACCCTTTTGTTTTTTGGAAAGGAATGTTCAGTATCACGGAACTCTGGTCAGAGTTGACAATGCGTAGCCAGAATGTTCAGTGGAAATAAATTCTTTAAGCACGAGGTAACCCATGCAATGCAGATTATATAGTTTTCCTCTTTACAACAGTAGTTTCCCATAAGAATTAAGAAAACTTGGCCAAGTTAAAAAACTTTTACACTGTTGAAAAAAGAGGTACCACACTGACGTAGAATACCTGACTTCTCAGGCCCTCCGAATGAGAAAAACAGCAGTTTTCCTCAAAGAGTTACTATATTACAATTAGGTTCAGGCTCTACTGACCGCTTAGGTCAGATTACAATTACGTAACTTGGTGAGCGGCGACCTCTTCGGCGAAGATGGTGCAGGGCGGCTTGGCGTACAAAAGCAAGCCTGTGGAGGCACTACGGACAAAGAGTTCCATGACGCGGCGTATGACACTGTCGGTGACGCTTGAACGAGCTAAAGGCGAGTTGAATTCCAGGCCACCACTACATTCTCAACAGTGCTGCATTTACGGGGCTCAGCGAGAAGGCTAAAGTCGAGTAATCTTATAATACACGCACCGTGGGTATCACAAAAGTGGTAGAGGAAAAAATAATTTCAGAAGTACTGCCGAGCATGGACTAAGAAACTTAAATAGCTACAAATTTGCAACTGGGCTCTGATCTCACCGATTCACAAAGGCACAGGGAACTAGACAGGTGGGGCAGTGAGAGTCTTACACTGCCGCAACAGTCATGCTCACTTGCAGAACATCGATCTACCCTTTCGGACAAGAATTTATCTTTAGACTTGACTGGAGTTGTCTGTCACCAATCTCGAGAACACTGATCTAACGTAGCACACTCAGTTGCGATCGCGCCGGGCCAGCGATAAAGCCAGAGTGAAATATCCACAACATTCCTCATATTTCATAGACGGTTTGAGATATAGAGAGATATTTTGTCAAATGATAGGACGCAAAGAGGAGAGTATTTTGCCATAGCAACGAATACGTTGGTAGAAATAATGGCGTAACACCATATTAATGTTAAAGCGTCCGCCTGCTTAGTTGGGTGGTAACGTTCTCGCCTCCCATGCAAGCCGGCCCGGGTTCGATTCCTGGTCGGGTTGGGGATTTTCTCCGCTCGGGGACTGGGTGTTGTGTTGTCCTCATTACCGGCGCCCAAGTGACCCAATGTGGCGTCGACTGAAATAAGATTTGCACTTGGCACCCGAACTTCTGCGGACGGGGCCTCCCGGCCAACTATGCTAGACACTCATTAAAGTTTTCAATGTCATAGCGCTATCGGTTTAGAACCAAAGACTCTGTATGTATGACAAATACCCCACCACGATAGATAAACCCCCTCGTAAGCTACTGCAATATTACTACGGGTAGCAGTCGGACGCTATACTGCTGGTCGATGCGTCATAACTGTAAGATTTACACGTTAGTCACCTACTATCGAACAAATCTATTTGTTTAAGTTTCTCTTGTGGTGTCGTGATACCTTCTGATTGTCAGTGACGGGAGTTTATGAAACAGGTTTATCTCGGTTATTGCATTGATAACCTGCAGGATAAAGCCAAAATGTTGAATAATCTGATAACGAGCTCCACACTGCTGCATGACGATAAGAAAATGCCGTAGATCCTTTGACAAGCAAATGTATGCATTCCTACTACAAATTATAAGAATAAAAATGAAACGGAAGCACTCCAAACGAGGAAGTACAGTACCATTAGTGTTTAATATCCTGTCATTGACGAAATAACTAGAGATGAAGCAAAGGTTGACGTCGAGGATGGATAGAAACGGAAGTAGGTAACATGAACATATGCCATATAATCGAGAAATTGGCACATTTAAATAAAAACGTCAAAGGATTATATTTTACTCAGGAGGAAATATTTCCTGACTCATACTCCAAGAACAACTGCAGAAACAATGATAGTGCGACGTGGTGTCCCTTAGGTGTAACATAAGATGAAAATGCAGATAATGCATGTATGCAAAATTCTTTAACATGTGTGTATTAAGTTCAGAGACATTTAAAAATACAAGTACATAACAATATATCCAGATCTACTGGACGGGAAAAATAAAGATAATGGAAGATGAATTAACACATCAGAACAATACAGAAACATGGTAGCAAATTATGAATAGCAAAAAATTGTAGAACATGAAGAACGTCAATGGTTTAAGGATTACAGTCTGGCACATTTTAGGACAAAAAACATCGCTATTACTGTATATCACTCATAGAGAATGAATAAAAAATGCCTTCCAAAACTACAGCAGCTTGGCCCATTTAACTTTCCAACGATGCCAATTATTTTATTGTAAACATTAATGTCCTTAGATGCAAGCTCTTGCTGATGAGATCATAAGGAAACATTAGAGATGGAGCTAAAGAAACAAATGACAATAAAGACTAGGTCAGACTGTAAAACGGGCGCAGAGGCTTTGAAGTAGATAGTGTGAAATAAACTACCGCTCTGAATGAGACAGTATTTCATCGGGAGGAAAGTTATACGACATGCTTTGTCGCAGGTCACCTTTATACATGATAGCCTCAAGTACACGGTTTTAGCTTCTAGAAATCTTAAACGCTTTGTTATGTAGGAAGCATTATTTCAGTTTGGCATAGGCTGGACATATTCTAAACAGTGAAGCGGATTTTGAAGCGGATTTTCACTGTTTAGAATTTGTCTAGCTTATGTAATTAGATGTACTACTGTGGTCTGTGGACAAGGCCTTTTGCACAAGCTACTTTATGTTTTTAAATATTTCAGCTCCTACAAACCTTTATAATGTGCTGATTTTTATCCACTTGACAGCTAGGCATGATGTTTGTAAGTGGGCTGCTTCTGTGTTGGCAGCGCTGTGTAGCATTGAACCTCTGACTGCGTTTTCTTTTTAAGAGACTTTGTGGCTGGTTGGACTCGTTGTTGGAAGTTAATCAGCAGTAGTGTTGGGCAGTTGGAAGTTAGTCGCCAGCAGTGATGGAAGTACTGTTGGGCAGTTGGAGGTGAACATCCAGCAGTGATGGATGTTAAATGTGAGAAGTTAGCATTGATAGAGGGTAGAAGTCTGAAATGTTAGCGTAGGCTAACGATCTGGAAGTATCCGACTTGGACATTGAAAATTATTCTTGATTATATATCATTGTACTGGATGTCAGTGACGATTTATATTCGTGTTTGAACTGGATGTCACATTATTAAGGTAAAAAATACATTATTTGGTTTGCAACAAAATCTTTCCTTTGCTAACCACATACATATTAGTAGTTAGTGGCTTTAGACGCTAGAATCTTTTATTTAGCTGGCAGTACTGACGCTCGCTGTATTGCAGTAGTTCGTGTAATGAAGATTTTTGTGAGGTAAGTGCTTAATGAAATGTATAGGTTATTGTCAGGATTGCTTCTAATTCAGGGCAATTCTTTTGCATTAATTATTTGAAGTCAGGTTGTAATTTTTTTTTTGAGCAGTCAGATAGCGTTGCGAAGAGAATATTGTGGGTAAGTGTTGACATGATAAGAAAAAGTAAAGAGAAAGTAGGCTCAGTTCATTCAGCTTTACTCAGCTGTTTCAGAATCAAATAACGTAGAAGTTTCATGTTTTCAGTCATTCAGTAATCTAAGTACAGATTCACACATTTAAATAAAGAAGTTTCATGTTCAACGCAAAACGAACACGTTTCACAACAGAAAGATCATTAAGATCTGAAGATAACAGGTAAGCCTGTCGAAACCGGTTGTTTTAAACAAAGAAATGTTTTATGCGATCTAGGCTGTTGAATGATTTTTAGCAAGTGAAACAGATGGCACCTTCAGTACTTTCAAAACGAGATAATTATCAGTCGCACAGTATATATGAGTGTTAGGTGTGTTTTAACTTTCGTTTAAGTTTCACGCACCGATTCCAAGCAGCTGTAACTACCACACTTTCTCGCCCCACAGTGCAACAGAGTGAGGATGTATCGGATGGAGGGTTTTTGCTGAGGCCATTTCCCGAAACAATGGGAGATGTTTCTTGGCTCCTTTAACTTAACTTTCCGATATTATTGGATCATACAGGTATCCAATGGCGCGAAAAATATCTCAGAAATATACTTCAACTTGATGTTTCTCGATAGCCGTGTAACGCGTCTAGACGGCCGGAAAGCGCACAAACAAACACGCAGACAAAAAGGAGAGCGATGTGCGGCGGGCAGGCGGCCATCGATCACATCTCGTCAGCCCGGAGGGAAGTCGTTGGCTGGCGGAAGCGCGGAAATGTTGCCGGTCAGGCTCTGCAGGCGCTGCTTGTGGCGAAACACGAGTACAGCTACACTGTAACCAGAACCTTCCACCGGGGCTTGAAACGCGCTGTTACACAACGGTGTAAAAAAGTCTGCTGTTTGATTGGTCTCCGTAACGAAATATTGCTATCGCAGCAGTTCTGATAACGAGTTTGCGGGTGTGAAAGAGCCGAAAAGCGTTAGCTGAGCATACTCTTCGCTGTGTACAGTGTGTATCACAATTATCAGCGAAAACTAAGCCAGGTGAAAGTAGACGATAACGGAAGCAAAAACATTCCAGCAAAAATAGGTCTGCAAACGAACAATTTACGAGAGAATTACGGTGTGGAATATTGTCGTTGCTACTACAAATGTGTGTGAAATGCAGAATTTTCAACTGGGTGTTATAACTGCCCACGTCGTGATGTGCCGACTCCACTGTAATTTGAATGGATTTTTAAGTTTGTTTTATATGCCCGACTTCTAATTTCACCACACAAGTCTCCAGGGTTGAGCAGTTATTGCCCGATGACGACACGCAATACAGTTTGTTAAAGCGGAGTTGGCCGTTGTTAATTATGTTTTTAGATTTAATTTTATTAATCGTACAGAGACTCAACGTTCCTTTGTTTAACAGCGCGTCGTCAAAATAAGTATGAAATGTTAATGTCTTTGCAATACATAATGTCGACTATTGAGCTAAAGTTCGTACCTATTTTGCCATTTTAGAGAAGAGAAACCTTAAGCGCTTCTGCTTCTATAGTTTCAGTATAAAATGTTCACTAATTTCAATTTACTTCCTGTCTCAGTTCAGTATTTAACACAAATTATATATCAATGTCATTTCAGAGATATTACGTCGGTTCCACACTAACGGAATAACACGTAATTGTCATTTAACATCACTTTTATTAATAATCCTTTTTCTTATGACGTAAATGTTAATGAATGATCACTATCTAAGAGGAAAGAGGGATTGTCCCTAATCATGAGATAATAGCTTGTAATGACCCCACAATCGTTAATTAAATAAAAAGTCACGTTCAAGGATGATATGCGAACAACTTTCGTTACGTCCGTTTTCACGTATCTGTCAAAACTAATCCTGTCACCCACAATTCAAATTAACACTGACGTTAACCCCTTTTGTCGGAACATCGAATCGTAACTATTATGTGAAAGTTTATTCTAGTCCCCGAATTAATTCCTTTCAGATACGCGCACGACCCAACAGCAGAACGGAACACAAACGGTTTGTTTTAACAACTGAACAACGCAATGACATAACATTACGACAATGTCCGCCCAATGAACATCTCTTTGACTTTATCTTTTCTACTCTGCTTAATTAAATTATTTCTAATTACAATTTATTCAGCTATTTAACGAAAACATGTAACAAAAAATAAAATAAATTTATCCCAACGTAAAAGATCCGTTATAGTGTGTAACTGGGCTCAAATTTCATCCATGGCCCAAGGTTTCGGAAAGGGCTGGATCCTGATGGGGCACCAGCTCAATCTGCTCTTCTTCTCCTCGACATCGGCTTATTATGAACCACATAAACAAAAACAGTTACTTACGCTTTAACTTCAGATTTTTCCTATACTTATTCATTTGGTCAGACCTTCGTTGATTTCGAGCTTCTGAGCAAAATGGTTCAAATGGCTCTGAGCACTATGGGACTTAACATCTGAGGTCATCCGTCCTCTAGAACTTAGAATTAATTAAACCTAACTTATGGACATCACACACATCCATGCCCGAGGCAGGATTCGAATCTGCGACCGTAGCGGTCGCGCGGTTCCAGACTGAAGCGCCTAGAACCGCTCGGTCAAAGCGGCCGTCACTTCTGAGCACTTTGCTCCAGTTTTCTGTATTGGTTTTTCGCTGAAAACTGTCTCGGGAAATTTTTTAAGTGATTTCATATTCGCCATTGACATTTCAGTTTCGACCTTACGGTCATTTTCATGTGGTTACAGGTGCTGAAAACACAGCAATTGCGGATATTGTAATAAATGCAATCGATGGCGAATATGAACTCATCTAAAACTGTTTTTCGAAACGTATCTCTGTTCATAACTTCATGTTCTTTACTCTTCATCCTTTTAGACCACTTCTGATATCTTGGAGTCACATACACCAGGAAGATTTATTGCGATTGGAATTATTCAAAAATTCCCTTGTACATCCTTTTTTTAAATTCATTCGAACCAGATGGGCATAAAACGTCACTCTACGTTTTCTCATCGTTACACGCAGTTGTTCAATTTTCTTTCGCACATCTTCATTACTACTGGTACTGCATTCATCTTTGCGTTTCATTGAGCGCAATATTTTTCTTAGAATTTCCCTCTCTTTCTTTCCGAAGCTTTCTTTTTCTCCTATCTTAGTCAAAATCAAGCATAAGGCCGCTTATAAATATTGCGATTTTATTGCTATAAAACAATACTGTAACTTTGCTTGATAGGACATATATCTCTTATAGTACTCATCTTCGGTTAATTGAAGACCATCTTCCTTGCTCTGATTTATTAGCTTCCTCGTCACGGCAGTTCTACTGAATTACCACACCAAGATACTTAAATTTACGATACTTCTATTTTTCCCGTAATCTGTGTTAATGAAATTTGGAGTTTATTTTATAATTGTCATATACTGTATTCTGTTTTTGCCTAAGATATTTGTACGCCTGATTTTGACACAATTCTATTAAAAATGCTGATTTTCCTTTTCGCCATTGTTATGTCTCCAGAAAGTATTGCAAGAATATCAGCTGTAATTACAATAACAGAGGGAAGTACCCAAAACCTGACCCCCTCGTTCCCTGAAGCCGATCCCATGATTCTTGGATTCGCATTCTCCTGAACTATGGTGTAAGCAAAGTAAATAGTAGTTTAGGCTTCTACTACTCTGTAGCAGGGTGCACAAGACGCCCGCTTCACTTGCTATTTCTCAGTTCGCCATTATATGTTTTTGACAATGAAAGTTCTTACATTGTGCTATATTTTTAGTTATTTCTTCCAGATATTGCTAAGGAAGCCTTTCAACATATGTGAGTCATTGAACAGCATGGTGTTTAATATTAAACGGTTTCATTTAAGTGTTTGGTTAAAAATTTATTCGGTTAACAAATTGTAGGCTGTAGTTGCGAAACTGGATCGCCTTTAGTTGCCTAAACCGAACCCCTTACTTTTTCTCGGTTACAGTATGCCTGCATTAGTACAGATTCTTATTTAATTGGAATTTTGTTGCAAATTCGGGGAGGAACCTTGATCGAAGAAAGTGGAGTTCTTAAAAAATGACTAAAGCTGTTAATGCCGTTCATAAAAGAAATATGGGTTGAAATAAGGCCATTAAACAGTGTAATGTTCCAAAAACAGCACTTATGAGGCTATCCAACATTAAGTATGATGCAAATGAGGAAGCAGGAAACAGAAAATAGGCAGACCTACAATTTTCGGTAAATATCGTGCTGTACTGCTATGGAAGCTTCTTTCTTTGGACCTACCCGTAATGACTTGAGAAAAATGGCTATACAATTGGCAGAGAAAAATAACAATGAACGTACTTTCAAAGACGAAGTTCCTGGGGAAAGTGGGTTAGTCTGTTTCTTAAACGTCACAAAACCATACTGTCGGAAAGAAAGCCCACAAGATCATACTATAGATGGGCTCTTGGGTTAACAAAGGAACGACAGAGGAATTCTACACTGAAGAGCCAAAGAATCTGGTATAGGCATGCATATTCGAATACAGAGATATATAAACAGGCAGAATACGGCGCTGCGGTCGGCAACGCCTATGTAAGACAACAAGGGTCTGGCGCAGTTGTTACATAGGTTACTGCTGCTACAAGGCAGGTTATAAAGATTTAAGGGAGTTTCAAAGTGGAGTAATAGTCGGTGCACGGACAATGGGGCGCAGAATCTCCGAGTAGCGGTGAAGAAGGGATTTTCCTGTACGACCATTTCGCCATTGTACCGCGAATATCAGGAATCTGGTAAAATATCAAATATCCAATATCGCTGCGGCCGGAAAAAGATCCTGCAAGAATGGGACCTACGACGAATGAAGAAAATCGTTCAGTGTGACAGAAGTGCAATCCTTCCGCCAACTGCTGCAGATTTCAATGCTGGAACAGCAAAAAGTGTCAGCGTGCGAATCATTCAACGAAATATCGTCGATATGGGCTTTCAGGTAGATTAAAACTGAAGAAACTGCAAAAAGGTGGGAATTTAAGGAGATGGGACCTGGATAAACTGACTAAACCAGAGGTTGTACAGAGTTTCAGGGAGAGCTTAAGGGAACAATTGACAGGAATGGGGGAAAGAAATACAGTAGAAGAAGAATGGGTAGCTCTGAGGGATGAAGTAGTGAAGGCAGCAGAGGATCAAGCAGGTAAAAAGACGAGGGCCAATTGAAATCCTTGGGTAACAGAAGAAATATTGAATTTAATTGATGAAAGGAGAAAATATAAAAACGCAGTAAATGAAGCAGGCAAAAGGGAATACAAACGTCTCAAAAATGAGATCGACAGGAAGTGCAAAACGGCTAAGCAGGGATGGCTATAGGACAAATGTAAGGATGTAGAGGCTTATCTCACTAGGGGTAAGATAGATACTGCCTACAGGAAAATTAAAGAGACCTTTGGAGAAAAAAGAGCCACTTGTATGAATATCAAGAGCTCATATGGAAACCCAGTTCTAAGCAAAGAAGGGAAGGCAGAAAGGTGGAAGGAGTATATAGAGGGTCTATACAAGGGCGATGTACTTGAGGACAATACTATGGAAATGGAAGAGGATGTAGATGAAGATGAAATGGGAGATACGATATTGCGTGAAGAGTTTGACAGAGCACTGAAAGACCTGAGTCGAAACAAGGCCCCGGGAGTAGACAACATTCCATTGGAAATACTGACGGCCTTGGGAGAGCCAGTCATGACAAAACTCTACCATCTGGTGAGCAAGATGTATGAGACAGGCGAAATTGCCTCAGACTTCAAGAAGAATATAATAATTCCAATCCCAAAGAAAGCAGATGTTGACAGATGTGAAAATTACCGAACTATCAGTTTAATAAGTCACAGATGCAAAATACTAACACGAATTCTTTACAGACGAATGGAAAAACTGGTAGAAGCCGACCTCGGCGAAGATCAGTTTGGATTCCGCAGAAATGTTGGAACACGTGAGGCAATACTGACCTTACGACTTATCTTAGAAGAAAGATTAAGGAAAGGCAAACCTACATTTTTAGCATTTGTAGACTTAGAGAAAGCTTTTGACAATGTTGACTGGAATACTCTCTTTCAAATTCTGAAGGTGGCAGGGGTAAAATACAGGGAGCGAAAGGCTCTTTACAATTTGTACAGAAACCAGATGGCAGTAATAAGAGTCGAGGGGCAGGAAAGGGAAGCAGCGGTTGGGAAGGGAGTGAGACAGGGTTGTAGCCTGTCCCCGATGTTATTCAATCTGTATATTGAGCAAGCAGTAAATAAAACAAAAGAAAAAATCGGAGTAGGTATTAAAGTCCATGGTGAAGAAGTAAAAACGTTGAGGTTCGCCGATGACATTGTAATTCTGTCAGAGACAGCAAAGGACTTGGAAGAGCAGTTGAACGGAATGGACAGTGTCTTGAAAGGAGGATATAAGATGAACATCAACAAAAGCATAACGAGGATAATGGAATGTAGTCGAATTAAGTCGGGTGATGCTGAGGGAATTAGATTAGGAAATCAGACACTTAAAGTAGCAAAGGAGTTTTGCTATTTAAGGAGTAAAATAACTGATGATGGTCGAAGTAGAGAGGATATAAAATGTAGACTGGCAATGGCAAGGAAAGTGTTTCTGAAGAAGAGAAATTTGTTAACATCGAGTATAGATTTAAGTGTCAGGAAGTCGTTTCTGAAAGTATTTGTTGGATGTAGCCATGTATGGAAGTGAAACATGGACGATACATAGTTTGGACAAGAAGAGAATAGAAGCTTTCGAAATGTGGTGCTACAGAAGAATGCTGAAGATTAGATGGGTGGATCACATAACTAATGAGGAGGTATTGAATAGAATTGGGGAGAAGAGGAGTTTGTGGCACAACTTGACAAGAAGAAGGGACCGGTTGGTAGGACATGTTCTGAGCATCAAGGGATCACAAATTTAGCATTGGAGGGCAGCGTAGAGGGTAAAAATCGTAGAGGGAGACCAAGAGATGAATACACTAAGCAGATTCAGAAGGATGTAGGTTGCAGTAAGTACTGGGAGATGAAGAAGCTTGCACAGGACAGAGTAGCATGGAGAGCTGCATCAAACCAGTCTCAGGACTGAAGACAACAACAACGACAACATGGGCTTTCAGAGCCGAAAGCCCACTCGTGTACCCTTGATGACTCCAGGACACAAAGCTTTACGCCTCGCTTACGCCCTTCAACACCGACATTGGACTGTTGATGGCTTGAACATATTACCTGGTCGGACGAGTCTCGTTTCAAATTGTATCGAACGAATGCACGTGTAAGGGTATGGAGACAACCTCATGAATCCTTGGACCCTGCATGTCAGCAGGGGACTGTTCAACCTGGTGGAGGATGGACAACCCTGCACGATTCATGGTGTAAATTTCCTCAAGTGGTTCAAATGGCTCTAATCACTATGGGACTTAACATCTGAGGTCATCAGTCCACTAGACGTAGAACTTCTTAAACCTAACTAACCTAAGGACATCACACACATCCATGCCTGAGGCAGAATTCGAACCTGCAACCGTAGCAGCAGCGCGGTTTCGAACAGAAGCGCCTAGAACCGCTCGGCCACAGCAGCCGGCTGTCAATTTCCACCAGCAGTACTTCAGACATTAGTCGAGTCCATTCCACGTCGTGTTGCGGCACTTCTGCGTGCCCGTGGGGGCCCTACACGACATTAGGCAGGTGTACCAGTTTCTTTGGATCTTCAGTGTATAACCTTCTGGAAGATGTTATATTATTCTAGATTATGTATTCCCTCATTTAATACCTTTATCAAACTGATATAGTAGGGTTTGATTTTGGCAATTATTTTCGAAACTTGTCAGGTGTAAGGTTCTTGAAAAAAAACTAGTTTTTTGTTATTAACTTTTAATGATATTTTATAAGAGTAAAACGTCAATGATATATAACATTGTAAGAACGTATTACTGCTTCTAGAACATAATTTTACCATCTTCCATTTTTTAAAAATAAAATCAAAGTGGGAGTCTGGTTTCTGGCACTTCCCTCCAATATCGATTCCATATGGTTCAATGGCCTGATGGAAGTCTTTCAACTGGACGCCACTTAGATGGTTTCCGTGTTCCTGACCTACATTAGTAATTCTACTGGGGTAAGGGGACCGGGCGTTTAACGTAGAATCCGATAAACGGGTCGTTCGTGGCAAATTTTTTACGTCGTTTGGAGGTGAAGGACCTCACGACCTCGATTTCGAGGCACACGCATTACAACCAGGCCCACCATTTTGTGGCCACTAGTGTAGATTGGGCCGGTGCCCTCCCGAATGTAAGTCAATTGGTTAACTACTGCGCCATCTCTTTCGGTGATGGCAGATGGTTCTGTGGAAAGCTCTGACAGTACGACACTTTTGTTCTTGAGCGACGGCAGAACGGAGGAACTTCCGTATCGAAATTGCTTCCAAGAAGCATAACGAACAGCAATAATATTTAATGTATGGCTTCTTAAAAAAAAACAGTCTAACAATGCTGCAGTGATTAGCCATGCTGAAGCTTTATAACTGCAGTTTATTTTATTATATCATTGAAACGAACAGTGGCGTAGAAGGCCGGGTGTCTACTTCTACGTACTCCGCAAGCCGTCGTATGGTACATGGTGGATGATGATGATGATGATGTTTGGTTTGTGGGGTGCTCAAGTGCGCGGTCATCAGCGCCCGTACAAAGTCCCAGTTTTGACACAGTCCAAATTTTACACAGTTCAATCTAGCCGCTGTCACGAATGATGATGATGGTGATGAAATGATGAGGACAACACAAACACCCAGTTCCCGTGCAGAGAAAAATCCCCATCCCGGCCAGGAATCGAACCTGGGACCCCGCGATGCTGAGGCAGCAACTCTAGCCTCTAGACGACGAGCTGCGGACGGTACATGGCGGAGGGTACCTTGTTCCGCTACTAATCATTTCCTTTCCTGTTCCGCTCGCAAAGAGAGCGAGAGCCAAAACGACTGTCTATATGGCGTTGTAAGACCCCTAACTTTTCTTATCTTCGTGGTCCTTATTTGAAATGTGCTGCAGTCAACACCAAATGCCAGTGCTCTAAATTTTCTCAATAGTGTTTCGCGAAAAGAACGTCGTCTTCCCTCCAGGGATTCGGATTTGAATTTACAAAGGATCTCCGTTACTAGATGGTCGACTGACTGCCAAGTGGGATTGATTGTGTTACACTACCAGTGACGTTTCCTTATTTCACTTGAACGAATAAATAAGGTGGCATCCTTTTTTTTTAAGACTTGGAACATTATTGTAATGATTGTAGTAGCAATCCTAAAAGCCACACTGAATTTCACTGTCAAAAATATCAATGTAGAAGCCGTGAGCCGCAGGGAATAATTCCAATGGGGACAACGACGCAGCTTTAAAACGTAATAGCTTAGCGCACGCTACTTCGCTCGCGTAGATTGTGTGGCCTGCATAGATTTGTCTCTTTTCCTTTATTCGATTTTATATATTGTTCGCAAACTGCAGCGCCTTGTAAGCTTTTCACACTAATGAAGGCCATAGAAACATGGTCTCTGAATGTACTTCTGACGAAAGCGCCATTCTGGTAAATAGAGTCCAAGGTTTTTGTTAATCATGCCTTTTGCGTTCTTGGGGTGATACATCCACTGAAACGATCATTCCCTATTTCTTTATATGTAACTGAGAAGTGAAACGCCAAATCTAATAGATTTAGTTTTAAACTTTTTATGGTAACGGAATATTTCCTTAAAATTTTTCATTTCCTATTCCACACTCTTAACAGATGAATTTCCAAAAACAGAAAAAAATATTTTTTAATTTCTGAAGAGAATACAAGTTACAAATTTCCGTAGATATACACTCCTGGAAATGGAAAAAAGAACACATTGACACCGGTGTGTCAGACCCACCATACTTGCTCCGGGCACTGCGAGAGGGCTGTACAAGCAATGATCACACGCACGGCACAGCGGACACACCAGGAACCACGGCGTTGGCCGTCGAATGGCGCTAGCTGCGCAGCATTTGTGCACCGCCGCCGTCAGTGTCAGCCAGTTTGCCGTGGCATACGGAGCTCCATCGCAGTCTTTAACACTGGTAGCATGCCGCGACAGCGTGGACGTGAACCGTATGTGCAGTTGACGGACTTTGAGCGAGGGCGTATAGTGGGCATGCGGGAGGCCGGGTGGACGTACCGCCGAATTGCTCAACACAGTACATCGATGTTGGCGCCAGTGGTCGGCGGAAGGTGCACGTGCCCGTCGACCTGGGACCGGACCGCAGCGACGCACGGATGCACGCCAAGACCGTAGGATCCTACGCAGTGCCGTAGGGGACCGCACCGCCACTTCCCAGCAAATTAGGGACACTGTTGCTCCTGGGGTATCGGCGAGGACCATTCGCAACCGTCTCCATGAAGCTGGGCTACGGTCCCGCACACCGTTAGGCCGTCTTCCGCTCACGCCCCAACATCGTGCAGCCCGCCTCCAGTGGTGTCGCGACAGGCGTGAATGGAGAGACGAATGGAGACGTGTCGTCTTCAGCGATGTGTGTCGCTTCTGCCTTGGTGCCAATGATGGTCGTATGCGTGTTTGGCGCCGTGCAGGTGAGCGCCACAATCAGGACTGCATACGACCGAGGCACACAGGGCCAACACCCGGCATCATGGTATGGGGAGCGATCTCCTACACTGGCCATATACCACTGGTGATCGTCGAGGGGACACTGAATAGTGCACGGTACATCCAAACCGTCATCGAACCCATCGTTCTACCATTCCTAGACCGGCAAGGGAACTTGCTGTTCCAACAGGACAATGCACGTCCGCATGTATCCCGTGCCACCCAACGTGCTCTAGAAGGTGTAAGTCAACTACCCTGGCCAGCAAGATCTCCGGATCGGTCCCCCATTGAGCATGTTTGGGACTGGATGAAGCGTCGTCTCACGCGGTCTGCACGTCCAGCACGAACGCTGGTCCAGCTGAGGCGCCAGGTGGAAATGGCATGGCAAGCCGTTCCACAGGACTACATCCAGCATCTCTACGATCGTCTCCATGGGAGAATAGCAGCCTGCATTGCTGCGAAAGGTGGATATACACTGTACTAGTGCCGACATTGTGCATGCTCTGTTGCCTGTGTCTATGTGCCTGTGGTTCTCTCAGTGTGATCATGTGATGTATCTGACCCCAGGAATGTGTCAATAAAGTTTCCCCTTCCTGGGACAATGAATTCATGGTGTTCTTATTTCAATTTCCAGGAGTGTACGTTTGAAAATGCTTTGATAATGAAAGAATTTCATAAAACTTTTCATCCACTATTTCACTCCCTTGAAAGGTTGAATTTTAAAAAATACTGAAACACGTATTTATTATTTGTAAAAATGCTACAGTGTTTGTTTAACAGCGATTTATCTTCAAGAAAAAGCATTCACCCACACTTTCATCCCCTTAGTGGTTGTCTTACGAAATATGCTGAAGCACATATTTCTTTATTTATTACTGAAAAACCAAATACCAATTCTCGTAGTTCTGGCTCCAAAATTGCTTTAATAGCGACAAAGTTTCAAAAAGCCCTTTATCCCCTATTTCACCTCCTTAGAAGTGGAATTTCGATCAATTCCTTCTTAAACGTAGCCTAAGGTATGAGAGCGACACTGTCTCCAAATTTCAAGTTTCTATCGTTAATGATCTGGACTGGACGATGGTTAGTCAGTGAATAAGTCTGTCCCTATCTTACCCCCTTAGGGTTGACTTTCGTTTTCATTTCTAACCGAGAAGCCAAATACCAACTTTCAATGATATGGCTTTAAAATGATTTCACAGTGAAATATTTTCGTAAAACATTCCACTCTCGGTTTCAATCTCTTGGCGGCTAAATTTCCAAAAACAGTGAAATGCGCATTTTTATTCCGAACAGAGCAGCCAATCCAAATGTTCATAGAAATAGCTTCAAAAATGCTTGCATAATCAAACAGTTCCATAAAACTTTCATCTCCTGTTTCATCCGCATTACGACTGAATCCCCGAAAAGAGTCAAAGTATTTTTTATTTCCAACCGAGAACCCAAACTCAGTTTTCATACATTTAGCTTTAAAAATGATTTCATGATGAAATATTTTCATGAAACATTTCATTTCCTATTCGCCCCCCCCCACCCCCCCCCCTGCCCTTAGGTACGAAATTTCCAAAAATACTGAAAGTAAAATTTTTTGTTTGTATCGGAGAATTCAATTTATGTAGTTTTGAAAGTACTTTAGTAGTTCTTTAATAAAGATTTATTAAAAAAGTTTCATCTGCTATTTCGCCCCTATAGTAGTTAAATTTCCAAAAGTGCTGAAACACGTATTTATGTGTTTCTTACTGAAAAATCAAAGTTTCGTAATTATAGTTTCAAAATTGCCTTAATAGCGACATATTTTAAAAAACCTTTCATTCCGTGTTCCATATTTCACCTCCTTAAGAGTGGAATTTCGGAAAGTCCCTACTTTAACGACGCCTGTAGTATAAGATCAACACCCTCTCTAAATTTCAAGTTTCTGTGCTTTGCGTGGCTGGGCGGTGACAGGACATTGCTTTTATGTATATAGATTAGGCAAGTCTCTTCCTTTTTTCCGAACAGTCAGCGAAACACCGACTGCTTGACGGAGGGATGTACACTTGCAGTTTATCCAATGCGCCCCTCCATAGGCAACTTCACATAAGGAACAATTTACGGTATTAGCATATTTAGGCGCAGTGATGTATCGCGGCAGGCAGATTTCCCATGTCGATCATTTCCAATAGAAGAGACGGGAACCGCTACAACGTCCTTATAGATTGCACCTTCTGTCAACAACGTATTGCTCTATCACTGACCTAAAATTCAAAGCCACAAGAAGCAATTGCTTTTTTTTTTACCGTGTTCCTGAATCACGTAAAGGAAATGTCGGGATGACTATTTTGAAATGGACACTGCAAATCTGCTTCTAAATGCTTCCCTAACTCGAGCTTGTGTTCCGTCTCTAATTACGTCGTTCTCCGTTCTCGACGGGACGTTAAATCCTAATCTTCTCTGTCTCCTTTTGTGACGCCTGTTGTGTTTTAAGGTCTGCTCTGCGTTTCTCAGATCAGCTATACTCATCGTTTCCTTACGCATAAGATGTCGAAGTTTGCAAAAGAATATGATCTACTTTTGTAGCTGACGTGACGGAACAGTACCTTCTCGCCACACTCTCCCGCAAGAGTGTTATCAGTACATCGGGGAATTCCCTTCCGCTGGCCTGCTGTGATAAATGTGTGTGCTTGCACGGAAAGTTTCGAAAACAAGCTTATATAGTCTAGCTTAACAGCGACAGCGGTAGTAAAGTCATTTACGGTCTGGCGTATTTACCGACTTTTCTTCTTAGAGGTCCTGATGAGAACTTTCGTTACGAGAACGTTGCTTCTATCGTTTACAAATCTTGTGACGAGCAAACTAGATTGTTTTAATGGCCTCACTACCACTCTGACGTTTCGCACAAATGAAAGCAAGTTAAGTAAAAGAAAGAAAGGCTGTCGGCAAGTATTTAACTGTCTTATAAACGACGTCATGAAAATTGCTACTTGTCACTTCTCAATTTACGATCGATCGCTTGTGACGAACGACTTAAGCTGTACAGCTCAGCTACACAGTACATATTCAGTTTACTGTCTTGTCTGTTGTTTTATAGCCCGCATCTCGTGGTCGTGCGGTAGCGTTCTCGCTTCCCACGCCCGGGTTCCCGGGTTCGATTCCTGGCGGGGTCAGAGATTTTCTCTGCCTCGTGATGGCTGGGTGTTGTGTGCTGTCCTTAGGTTAGTTCGGTTTAAGTAGTTCTAAGTTCTAGGGGACTGATGACCATAGATGTTAAGTCCCATAGTGCTCAGAGCCATTTTTTTGTTGTTTTATTTCCGTTTTTAGAATCCCAAAGACAAGATATCTTTACTCTGACATGACAGACATCAATAGCAAGAACTGAAAATGATATTTGTTCGAAAGTTTTTGAGTAAAGAATGTACTTTTTGTTCAGATGGTTTCCTTCCTGGGCTTTTCTAATGACGCCTTGCTTACCTAGAAGCCTCTGTGCAAAGAACTCGCTTTGTTTCTCGGCTTATGTAATTTTCTCGTTCGTGTCTGTGTGTGTGTGTGTGTGTGTGTGTGTGTGTGTGTATTATCAGCTACTCTGTAATGGTATCTGCCAGGTAGCGTCAGATACCATTATTAATTATGCTTGGAAACAGTCACATTAGTATCCTCAGAATTACGCACTGCGGAGTTACTATTAGTATCCTGTTTATAACTTGCCAAATGCCTAGTTTGTGTTTTTAAGGACAGTATACTGTCGTTATACGTTTTGATACATCTTGGCAGAATAACACGTAACATCCATGTTACGCCAAGAACAGTCCTGAGCAGTCTGCAATCGCTTTTTCAACAAATTTTTATATTTTATGTTTATTAGCCACGTTTCTACTTTTTATCTTCGTTATGTTGATTCCACCATGAAAAAAAGTCAGAAAAGTTATTTTTCTGCGCACATCACGCTATGTTTCTTTTGATGTCGTTACATGCTATTTTCGACAGCACGAAAGAAGTTACGTCTACGGTATTAGTAAGCTAGCTGATAAAACACCAGCCTTTTTGTACAACGCGCTCTCTTGGCTGTCTGTAGTCAATCGTTTGGCAGCGATCCAATTGCATTAAGTTCGTACGAATAATCGTTTCATTCGTGACGGTGCACTGAAGTCACTACAGTGCTCTGGCAAAACGGAACAATCTCGACCTTAGATATCTTCGTTTCAGGCCTGTGCATTCAAAGGAGGAGGGGGGTTGGGGATTTAAGGCACTCAACATATCTTTCGATACTCAAACAAAGATAAAATGTGATCAATGCACCCTTCTCATAACTCTAACGCGTCGCTTTTGAGTGGGTCATTCGTCAGTTTGTTTCTTGGTGAAGCACCGCGCGATCTGACGCATTAGTAAGACATTGGACTAGCATCAGGAACGACAGCGGTTCAAATACCCGTCCTATCATCCAAATTTATGTTATCCGCGGTTTCCCTCTATCGCAAGTTCTGAGATTATTTCTTTGGGATGGACGCTGGAGATTACCTTCTCCATTCTGTTCCAAGCTAAACTGTTCTCTGTCCGTAATGACCTCCTCGTCGTCTTTTCGTTAAACTTCAGTCGCCCTTTCGTGTGCAAGTTTTCCGTTGCCGAGGAATGTCGTCCAAACATCAGTCAACCTCGCAATGCAGTGGTGTATGATTGGTTGCTGTAGAATAGGCGTACTATCCCTTCTTGCAGTGACTGCTTTTCAGGTAAGAAGCGGTTGCAGTGCGTTATACTAAGCCCCAATGCTTTTGACCACATAGATATCTGTATATTACCCTGTTGATCTAACGGTCTAAGAACAACGGAACAGTGGACTTGTAATTCGATGCACTTAGTTAGCTAATGGCGAACAATCAGCCACTCGTTTCTGACTAGGAGGAAATCAAACTTCAGCTTCTTGTAAACGGTACCATGTGATCGATTATTTTCTGTAACTAATCAGTGTAGTTTTGTGCTAGATGGTTTGGATTTGAGCACCAGTTGATCCTAGGATTGTTACTTCTGGAGCATGACGTTGTGTGGAGGCCTAAAACAAAGAGAATCGAAGCGACTGAGATATGTTCTTTGAGATGTGTTGTTAAAGAAGTGTCCAAGAAGTTGACAAGCAAAAGATTATGTCGAAAACAATAAATGGAAGAAGCTACGGGATGATAGGACATGCGTTAAGACACAATGGAGAAACTTCTACGGTACTAAAATGAGTCGTAGAGTGCAAACATTGTAAGGGAAGACCCAGAATATAAAGAAAATTCAGAAAATGGTTCAAATGGCTCTGAGCACTATGGGACTTAACATCTGAGTTCATCAGTCCCCTATAACTTAGAACTACTTAAACCTAACTGACCTAAGGACACCACACACATCCATGCCCGAGGCAGGATTAGAACCTGCGGCCGTAGCGGTCGTACGGTTCCAGACTGAAGCGCATAGAACCACTCTGCCACACCGGCCGGCCAAAGACAATTTAATTATGGTATTTGGATGCAGGTGCTGCTCTGCAATGCAGAGGTTGACGTAAGAGAGGAAATCGTGGCGGACTACATCTAAGTAGTTGGCATATTGATGACGAATTATAAATAAATAAATTTATATTACTGTTAATTCATGACATAGTCAGGGAGGACATAAACGACCTAAAAAGTTTTTATGAAGGTAAAAAACCTTTTAACAATATCTTTTTATAGTCAAGGTCACAATTACGTAAGTTTAAATGAGTACTAGTTTCAGCTGATTATCCAACTATGTTTAGATTTGAAATGACAACAGAAAATTACACTAATGAGAGGCACTAAAAGGAACTAATTCTTTGATACAATAAAGAAAGTTCAGTTATGTACCGAGCATCTGTAGTAGTTGTTAGTAACGTAAGTTAAAGCCACAACGCCTGCATCACAGTAATATCTCATACGGGAGGGGGGACACAATAAAATGATGGCATGGACCATGTGCGTAAATCGTTAGGCATGTAGGACCTAAAAAATATAAACACTGATGTTAGTACAAGAGAGAATACATAATGGAAAAATTCAAGCATGAATACGTAAAGCACAAATCGTTCTTGCAAGACTTCATTGTAATTTCTATATAGTCTCGTTACAACGTACAGTACGTGGCCCGTTCAGAGAAGAAGCAGACCAACAAGCTTTGTGTGCTCGCACACACGGAAAGGCAAGGTACCGATAGGTGTCGCGCGTGAGTACACAAAATTATAAAAACTACGAGCATGTAATATAAGTAGTAAATAATAATAAGTGGAGGAAATATAAAAGAATTAATTAAATAATAAATATCTAACATCATAAAACCGTAAAAATTAAAGAACAAAGAGTGCAAGAATGTAAACTCTTAAAATGTTTTTCAGGTTCTTATGTAACATAAATTCATAAAAAGGAAGGAAACTACATCGAAGACACGGCTATAAGATGAGTACAAAGGCTACATACATCCCACAGGTAAGCATGTTGTGGCCCTATGTGTATGTACGCCGTATGTAAGTGCAGTGTAGTCCTCGTATGCGGTAATGGCTAGGCAAAGTTGAAGAGGTGACTGCGGCAAATGTCCTGACTACACGTGTCGTAGACTGACGCCTACGTACTCCATAGGTGTGTGTCTCATGGCACGACGCTTAAGCTCACAGTCAGCAGAACAGTAAGCAAAACATACATATTAAAAAACAGTTAATACAACAAATAAGTAAACAAGAAGACATCGACTAAGTGTCAAAAGCGCAACACAGTATTCCACAAGTAAACAGATTGTAGCTCGATGTCTAAAGTTGTGAGCTGGGCAAAGCAGAAGAGATGTGAAGACGGCCGCGATGTCTAGTCAGGATGAACGATATCCAGTCATAAGAATAACGGAAAATTCCAAAGCACAGTATAAATGACGAAAGAAATTTCTAACTTCTACTGCAACGAGGCGTTTTAATAATTCACTGGTTACAGTTGAAATTTTGCGGAATTCGAATCAGGATCTCCAGTTTGACGCGATCGGTTGCCTTAATCGTTTATTTTTGTCTTTTTTTTATTCGCTTGTAGCGCTTTTAGATAGCGGTCGCCTTAACCCGTATTTTTAAAAATACATTATACAGGCTATAAGTAAGAACAAGAAAATTAAAGTTAAAAAAGGAGGTCAATGACATCTGGTACCATAACAATGTTTTTCTTAAAAAAATATGTAGAAACAAAAGAAAAACAGAAGAGCCCCTCAAGCAAAAGCAAAACATTTTCGATGACCGCATTATAATGAGAGGAATAAACGAGTAGCAGATCCGCTGCGCACGACTGGCGCGCCGAAGGACACGTTTCCTCCGCTGGGAAAGACCCACCAAAGAGTCATGTCGTTCCTGTAAGAATGCCTAATAGTCGAGCACATCCTTTGTAGCATCTCGGAAAAGACAGTAAACTAATGGGCCTTTGATCCATGTCAGAGTGTGGGCGTTCGTAGGTGGAAAATACGTGTCTTCCGCTCAGAGTAACATCCGTGGCTCGAACACAAGTGGCGAAGTTCGAAGATGTTATGATCCGTACCAGCCAGACGTCTGCTGGGAACCACGCTCTGGGCGATGTTCGTCGGTATCCATGAGGCGACACTGCTAGCAGAATGGGCAGTCGACCATACCGATATTGTGCAGTCGAATCCGCGTCTCGTATGTTTCGTTAACGACAAGGTAGCAGGAGGAGCACACTGACGCACCAAGATAGCCACGGTGGATGGCGCACCACCCGACGGGCCATAGAGCCGAGGGAGGGCGACTCTCAGTCACATTCCGGGAATGGTTCCTCAGCATCAGACGATATTTCTGGCGCTGGGGAAGTCAGCACACACAGCTACATTCAAGGGAAAAGGTTGTGATATGCGAGAGAGATGGCGCCATATGTGGAACAGCAATGGACAGAAGGTGGGACTCAGGCGTCAGCGTTTCAATCAGACCAGTGACATTATTGCAGCGATGTGTCCACAGCTTAACCATTGTGCTGACATAGTGCCGCTGCCCTCACATGAAGTCGAGTAGCACCAAGCCAACGTCGCGTGTCGGGAGAGTGACGGTTTCATACTGTATCTTGAGGGTAGCCGTTGTGGCATCACGGCTGTCATCGGAAAAACATGACCTAGGTACCGTATGCCCAACGAGGTGACTCTTTGGGCATATCCAATGCTCGTAACAAGTACATCCTGACGCCCGTTTGGACTGCCTCTAGAAGGTGTCTATAATTAGCGCGTACAGAAAATACCCATGCATTTAAGCGTGTTCAACGATTTCAGGGGCGCTACACTGCTCTCCTGGAGGCCTCTACCAATATTCATCGCCCCTGACTTGTCCATATTCATACATCTACCTGCCGCCATCCCGTATCGCGCGATCCATTCCAGTTTCAACGCCAACTCGTCGCCCGATTGGGCCAGGAAGACTAGATCATCGAAATGTATGCTCCCGCAGCGTCATCCCTGACGTACAACGCTTCAATCTGTAGATAAGTGGCTGAAGAGCGACTGCATTTACGGTCACTGAGAACCGTTAACCAGCACTCTGGATGATGCGCCACAGAGGAGTCGTAGGAAGACACTGATAAAGGCTGGGGTGGGGGAATGTCATGCGGGCCATCGCCACCGCAAAGAAATCGTGGCTCTCTGTCGAAAGCATGGTCAAAGACTACTCTGATCAGGGCATCTCGAAGGTGACAGGCCACTCCAAAGGCTATCACATCCCGACAGTCACTGTGCACTGCATATCATTAGTTTTTCCCATGGACGTTTGTTCTGTAGAAAGTATTTGGTGCAAGACACTCGTAAGGAGCGCCGCCAGAAGCGTTGTGAAAATTTTAAAGTTTCTCTTGAGCAAAGTCAGTGGGTGGTAATGCTCAATTCCTCGTCCCCCTGTTGGCTTGGGACTCGGTATGATCGGGCCTTCAACAGCGGACGTGCATCTAAGAATCATCACTCTTGAAAATCCCGATAGAAGCCAAGGGGCTACAGTACGAATCAGGGGCCTTGGTGCTTGCACCCTTTGCTACAGCTTTCTCGAAGTCTGTGCAGTAATTGACATGATAAGAGATTCTGCTGCTGGGCTGTCGAGGATGCCTGATATCAACTGTGGCCCTTCAGGAAAAGCTGCACCATTGTAACGCTCCTCATGGTAAAACAGTCGTTAGTGGTCAACGAATGCATTCACAATGTCGGACTGTGCAGTAAAACTGTGGCCACCTAGCATGTCAGGAACATGTGTAACCGTTCGTCGTCGCTGTTAGGGTTCACGAAGAATACGGTTCGTAGATGGAGATTCACTGCCGACACGATCTTGGCAGTGTGTTCGCACCACGACACTTTCGAGACGAAGAAGCGTATGTGGAGATGATCGTCGCCTTGATGCGACGAATTTCCGCCTGTTGATCGGGGATTTGTGGGCTTATCATGAGTTCTCGGACTAATGTAACATATTATTCAGTCGTGTGGCGATTCCAAAGGGACAGTTCTCTGCAATACTGCATTATAGCGTGCCGGTCTGACGCATGCGGGACACCATTTCAGCGTGGAAGATCATCTCAGCAGTCGATCTTCATAGGCAGTCCATGTGTCTTACTACGAGTCGACGATACTCCTGCTCCTGAAGGTGCGCTACATTCGTTTTCCAGCGGTCACGACTTCTCCACACCTCCTGACGACTGAGAGAGACAGCGCAGATATGTGAGTTATGACCGCAAAAGTCGACTGGCCATATTTCTGAATATATAGACGCTGGTGCTAAATAAGAGGAGACAGAAATGCGATAGAGGCGACTCACCTAGTGATCAGTGATGTTTGTGTCTCCTGGGCAGTCACCTTGCACCCACTCCCGTGGCTAGAAGACGTAATTCTTGCACCAGTAGACGGAGTTCAGGACATGTGGTGCAATTGGGGTACGGGGCTTGCGGATGAAGCACGCTGTTGAAGTCACCACCGAGGGTGCCGTTGTCATTGCGTCCCACGAAGATAGGCGTATTCTCCTCCAGATAGGAATGTGAGCAGCGGCGTCTCTTGTGTGTGTCAGAGGGTGCACACATGCTTACAATCTGTATAAATTGTATTGTTATCACCAACCCTCCGGCCGAAGTCAAACGCGTCGTTCATCAGCCGCTATGCCATCTTGCACCAGCGTAACAATACTTATAGGCATCATCAGCAGGCATAATTTACGAAGCATAAAAGTAGAAGCCTGGAAAGGTCTCGAAACGAAATTCTTGCGTGAGCGTAATGTCCACATCTCACATCGCGCAGAAATTGAAGCTTCGCTTTCGAACAAATAGTGCCGAGAGGTCGCCGAAGCCTCAGGTGCCGACACCTCGGACGTGGGATCTTCGTCGTCGTCATCCGTCCTCAGAGATGGGCGCGTTGGTTTCGTCAGTCTTTAAAACCTCAGAGGGGCTCGCCATCGGCGTTGGAGCTGCCGTGCCCGGTAATTTCATCAGATTGTGCCACTTTTGACAAGGGCGCCACAGTGTTCAGTTCAGTATGTGGGCATGGGATACGTGTTTCAATGGCTTCTATCAGCACATTACCATCTGGGTGAGGTGTTGCACGGTCATCACATGGCGTCCTCCGTCTCCATTTGCACTTCTTCGATGATCACTGTAAGTGAGTGGGCTCCTGTGTCGGACAAAGGCAAAGAGTCCGACGGTCAGGCATGAACGCTGCTGCGGTGTCAACATTTATTCCTCCAAAAAATGTTCAATTTGTGTGAAATCTTATGGGACTTAACTGCTAAGGTCATCAGTCCCTAAGCTTACACACTACTTAACCTAAATTATCCTAAGGACAAACACACATACTCATGCCCGAGGGAGGACTCGAACCTCCGCCGGGACTTTATTCCTCCATCAGCATTATCATTATCCGGCGACATATCTGTCGGAGCAGGAGCGGGCGCTGTGGCGGAGATGGGTGTCACTTTGGCGTGAGCCATTTTTTTCTTGTATATTGCCTCAGTCATTTGCGGAGGGTCACTAGGGCCCTTGAGAGGCGGCAAAGTCCCGACATCGTTCTTGAATGCTACCGTTTACGTCACAGATAGGGAAGTCGGCAAAAGGGGAAGGACTGGGTCCGCAGGTGGCAGTTGTGCTACCCTCCTCTGCAGACATTCTTTGCGGTATCGTGAGTACTTCAGCTGCCCATCGTAAATGATGATTGCTCTGCATCCTGCAAATGAATGGGACGTGTTTATTTAAAGTAATGCACGTCTGATGCACGCCATTAAGGAAGGGGCATGTGCTGAGATGAGGTCACTTCTCCGCAACATCTCCACGCACCGTCGTGTAAGGGCGAAGCAACTTGAAAGGAAATTCGAATATTCTTATCGTCCGCAAAATGAGCCCAGAATGTTCGATCTCCAAAGTACCTGAGCCGTGGTAAAAATTGCTGTTTTGAAGAGCGCGCCGCAGCGCGTTGTGTGAAGCAGTCGCCCTCCGTTTCTGGCGGTGGCGCCACTGTGGCAATCGCAGCTTTGGTGTCTCCCTCTGGTGGGAAAGGGGAAAGGTTGCCTGTTCACGTGCATTTAAGGGGCGTTGTGGGCTCGACAGGAGGTCAATCGGGCGAGTCTGGCCAGTTGGTCAGTCCGAGTGAGGCTGTGTCAGTCTCGCGTCACCAGTTGCTGGTCTGTCTCTCGTTGGCATTTGCGCGGAAGTGAGTGTTTGTCTATCGTCGGAGTGCTACTGAGTCTACGCGTTAGGCCGCCAGTGTGCTCGAGTTGCTTGGACATCGGTCATTGGCGGTTGGATCGGTCGGTTGGTCGGTCGCGCACTGAGACACAAGATGACTGGTCCGCCTTGAGCGTCGGCGCATGTGAGGTCCCCACGTGAGTCCAGTGGGCCGCCCCGTACAGAAAGGGGCAGTCATTTCGCGGTCGACACGAGAGCAACAGGAGAAAATCACGACATCGCGCTGGCCTGGGCGAGCTGCGACGCCGTGAGACGGGAGATCGGCGAGCCTTCCTGCGACCGTTGAAGCGGCAGGCAGCGGACGGTTCGAGAGAGCGTTGGGGGTGCTGAGCCAGGTCTTCTCCAGAAATCGCAGTTTATTAGAAGTTAAGTGATTGAAGATATGTTGTTTCATTTACTTGTTAAATTCTACTTGTTTTCTTGGTGAGGTCACCAGCCGCTTTGTTTTGGGGTCGTCCCACCATTTTCTCCGTTTGTCCACCCGCGAGAAGGTGGTTATTTATGAATTGGGTGGTCCATTTTCCCTTGTGGAGTTGGGGCGGGTTAGAGCAGTCTATGGTTCGGGTTGTTCAGTAATCCCCCTGTCAATCTGCCATACGTTAATAGCTGCCTCTGTCATGTTTGTCGGATTCGGTGTTAACGAATTTATTGCTTAAGGTGTAAATGCCGAATTCCTGAAATATGTTTTTATCTTGCCTATCATCTTGCGAGGTGGAATATATATGTAATGTAGAGCATGTTGGTACATTTTACGTAAAACTGCATTTCATCGATTTTATTTAAATGGCCTTTTTAGTATATAAAGTTGCCACCCTTCCACCGTAAGAGTTCTTTTAAAAACAAGTTGCACTTTCGGTGGCAAATAATTTTAATGTGGGTGTTTTGTACCATTTCCATCCCTCTTACAGAGTGCATAGTTTGTGTCTGTGTGTGTGAGTTGTTAAAATTTTTAGTTTAAAGTAATCTGGTGTGTTGCAGATTTGCACCAGTGTAGTCTTTCAGAGGTTGTTGTGACCGGTCGTGACTACAGCCGTGTTAAAAGGGAGCGGCAAGGTTCTCAGCCCGAAAGCCCAGTCTGCCTCTGAATAAACAGTAGCTTGATATTTACAGGTTGCTTTCTGATTATGATTTTTAAATCTGTTAAAAAAAGGCTTTTAGGAATAAAATTTCCATTTATTAAAAAAAAAAAAAATTGTGTCATCAGTTACCCATTGGCAACTACTTCCACGCTCACAGAGTGTGATTAACTGCGTTAATGTTCTTGATGAATCGCTAGTAAATAAAGTAAATTCTTAAGAAAAGGTTTTGAAAGTAAATTCACGGTTCAGTACCCACATTGTCATCTGGCAGAATTTGAGCTAGTTTTTAATCTCACGAAGGAACCTCTCACAGATTGCGTCGTTGAGAAGCTTGACATAAACCACACTGCTGACTACTGAAAGGATCTTTACTTCCACTCGGAGAAAACACTAGCACGCGCGAAATGGCCGAAGCAAGTAGACAAACACCGAGCGTGTGCTTCGCGGGGAGGACACGCACAGCATGTCCGCGCCGCACGGCTCCTAGAGCCAAGCCGTCTGGTTCAGTTATCCGGGCACTTCTCCCGTCCGACCCAAATTTCTACATGCCACACACTGTAGAGTAGTGACCCCTGTCCATTATTACAGCTCTACTGTCCTCCCTCGAGAGGTCAGAAATTACAGTGCATCTGTACTGCAAGATCAATATGCCATCAGGCGCATATATAATGTGGATATGGTGTCTATTCTTCCGGACATGCAAGGATATGTTATATGACCATCAGTTTGGCTTTAAGAAAATTCGAGGCACCAGAGAGATGGATCTGATTTCGCGAGTGATAATAGAAGCAAAACTCAAGAAATATCAAAAAATTCATAAGGAATATCAACCTGGAAAATGCGTTGAATACTGTGAAATGGTGCAAGATATTCGAAAGTTCGAGAAAAACAGAAGTAAGTTGTAGGGAAAGACGGTAATTTACAATACGTACAGGAACAAAGAGGGAAGAATAAGAATGGAAGGCTTAGCTGTAAGACATTGAGACAATCTCTCTTTCGTTTCTAGTGCACAGTCTGTAAATGGAAGAAGCAAATTGTGGAAATATGAAAGAATTTCAAGAATGGGATCAAAATTCAGGCATTTGCTCACATTGCTATCCTCAATGAGACTGCCTAAGATTTACGGGACATATTAAATGGAATGAGCAGCGCGGAGTGGCCGAGCGGTTAGAGGCGCCATGACACGTATTACGCGGCCCCTCCCGCCGGATTCGAGTGCACCCTCGGGCATGCGTGTATGTGTTGTTCTTAGCGTAAGTCAGTTTAAGTAGTGTGTAAGTCTAGGAATCGATGACCTCAGCAGTTTGGTCCCTTAGGAATTCACGCACATTTGAACATTCTTTTTGAAATAGAATGAACAGTTTAAGGAGGTCACACTACGGATTTAGTGCAATCACAGTAGCATGAAAATAATGAGGAGTAGAAAATACAATGATAGCGAGAAACTTAGCATCGAAATTGGTGACCACGAAGTAGATAGTGTGAAAGAATTCTACTGCCTTTGAAGCAAAATGACCGACGAAATGGAGGGGGCATAAAAAGCATACTACACTACTGGTCATTAAAACTGCTACACCAAGAAGAAATGCAGATGATAAACGGGTATTCATTGGACAATTATATGATACTAGAACTGACATGTGATTACATTTTCACGCAATTTGGGTGCATAGATCCTGAGAAATCAGTACGCAGAACAACCACCTCTGGCCGTAAGAACGGCCTTGATACACCTGGGCATTGAGTCGAACAGAGCTTGGATGGCGTTTACAGGTACAGCTGCCCATGAAGCTTCAACACGATACCACAGTTCATCAAGAGTAGTGACTGGCGTATTGTGACGAGCCAGTTGCTCGGCCACC
This sequence comes from Schistocerca serialis cubense, assembly GCF_023864345.2. Lineage (NCBI taxonomy): Eukaryota > Metazoa > Arthropoda > Insecta > Orthoptera > Acrididae > Schistocerca > Schistocerca serialis. The sequence goes on from NC_064645.1 coordinate 531,724,529, forward strand.
ATTGACCAGACGATTTCAGTTGGTGAAAGATGTGGAGAATGTGCTGGCCAGGCCAGCAGTCGAACATTTTCTGTATCCAGAAAGGCCCGTACAGGACCTGCAACATGCGGTCGTGCATTATCCTGCTGAAATGTAGGGTTTCGCAGGGATCAAATGAAGGGTAGAGCCATGGATCGTAAAGCATCTGAAATGTAACGTCCACTGTTCAAAGTGCCGTCAATGCGAACAAGAGGTGACCGAGACGTGTAACCAATGGCACTCAAAACCATCACGCCGGGTGATACGCCAGTATGGCGATGACGAATGCATACTTCCAATGTGCGTCACCGCCATGCCACCAAACACGGCTGCGACGATCATGGTGCTGTAAACAGAACCTGGATTCATCCGAAAAAATGACGTTTTGCCATTCGTGCACCCAGGTTCGTCGTTGAGTACACCATCGCAGGCGCTCCTGTCTGTGATGCAGCGTCAACGTCGTCCAACTGTTCGTGCAGATGGTTGTTGTATTGGAAACGTCCCCATCTGTTCACTCAGGGATCGAGACGTGGCTGCACGATCCGTTACAGCCATGCGGATAAGATGCCTGTGATCTCGACTATTAGTGATACGAGGCCGTTGGGATCCAGCACGGCGTTCGGTATTACCCTCCTGAACCCACCGATTCCATATTCTGCTAACAGTCATTAGATCTCGACTAACGCGAGCAGCAATGTCGCGATACGGTAAACCGCAATCGCGATTGGCTACAATCCGACCTTTATGAAAGTCGGAAACGTGATGGTACGCATTTCTCCTCCTTACACGAGGCAACACAACAACGTTTCACAAGGCAATGCCGGTCAACTGCTGTTTGTGTATGAGAAATCGGTTGGAAACTCTTCTCATATCAGCACGTTGTAGGTGTCGCCACCGGCGCCAACCTTGTGTGAATGCTCTGAAAAGCTAATCATTTGCATATCACAGCATCTTCTTCCTGTCGGTTAAATTTCGCGTCTGTAGCACGTCATCTTCGTGGTGCAGCAATTTTAATGGCCAGTAGTGTAGCACTGGCAAAGAGGGCATTCCTTTCTAAATGAAGTGTACTTGTATGAAATATAAAACTTAACTTGAGGAAGGAACTTGTGAGAATGTACGTTTTGAGCACAGCATTGTATGGAATTGAATGATGGTCTGTGGAAAAATCGTAAAAGAAGAAATAGAAGTATCTGCGATGCTGTACTATAAAAGGCTGGTTAGATTCTGGTCGACCTATACAATAAGGAATGAGGAGGATCTCTGCCGGACGCGATAAAAATAGGAACGCCTGGAAAACTGGCAAGAAGATGGGAGAGGATGATGGGAGATGTGTTAAGAGTTCCACGGTACCAGAAGGATATATCAGGGCTAAAAGCTGTAATTGAAGGCACAGGTTGGAATTTATCCAGCAAATAGTTTACAATATAGGTGCTACTCTAAGTTCAAGCGGTTCTACATCTACATCTACTTTTATACTCCGCAAGTCACCCAACGGTGTGTGGCGGAGGGCACTTTACGTGCCACTGTCATTACCTCCCTTTCCTGTTCCACTCGCGTATGGTTCGCGGGAAGAACGACTGCCGGAAAGCCTCCGTGCGCGCTCGAATCTCTCTAAATTTACCTTCGTGATCTCCTAGGGAGGTATAAGCAGAGGGAAGCAATATATTCGATACCTCATCCAGAAACGCACCCTCTCGAAACCTGGACAGCAAGCTACACCGAGATGCAGAGCGCCTCTCTTGAAGAGTCTGCCTTTTGAGTTTGCGAAACATCTCCGTAACGCTATCACGCTTACTAAATAACCCTGTGACGAAACGCGTCGCTCTTCTTTGGATCTTCTCTATCTCCTCTGTCAATCCGACCTGGTACGGATCCGACACTGATGAGCAATACTCAAGTACAGGCCGAACGATCGTTTTGTAAGCCACCTCCTTTGTTGATGGACTACATTTTCTAAGGACTCTCCCAATGAATCTCAACCTGGCACCCGCATTACCAACAATTAATTTTATATGATCATTCCACTTCAAATCGTTCCGTACGCATACTCCCAGATATTTTACAGAAGTAACTGCTACTAGTGTTTGTTCCGCTATCATATACTCATACAATAAAGGATCCTTCTTTCTATGTATTCGCAATACATTACATTTGTCTTTGTTAAGGGTCAGTTGCCACTCCCTGCACGAAGTGCCTATCCGCTGCAGATCTTCTTACATTTCGTTGCAATTTCCTAATGCTGCAACTTCTCTGATACTACAGCATCATCCGCGAAAAGCCGCATAAATCTTTCGACACTATCTACTAGGTCATTTATATACATTGTGAAAAGCAATGGTCCCATAACACTCCCCTGTGGTACGCCAAGGGTTACTTTAACGTCTGTAGACGTCTCTCCATTGAGAACAACATGTTGGGTTCTGTTTGCTAAAAACTCTTCAATCCAGCCACACAGCTGGTCTGATATTCCGTATGCTCTTACTTTGTTTATCAGGCGACATCGCGGAACTGTATCGAACGCCTTCCGGAAGTCAAGGAAAATGGCATCTACCTTGGACCCTGTATCTAATATTTTCTGGGTCTCATGAACAAATAAAGCGAGTTGGGTCTCAAACGATCGCTGTTTCCGGATTCCATGTTGATTCCTACAGAGTGGATTCTGGGTTACCAGTAATGACATGATACGCGAGCAAAAATCATGTTCTAAATTTCTACAACAGATCGATGTCAAGAGATATAGGCCTATATTTTGCGCAACTGCTCGACGATCCTTCTTGACAACTGGGACTACCTGTGCTCTTTTAGCACATGTTAGGAACTCGTAGCGGGCCACAACAGACCAGACCAAAGAGTGATGTTGAACTACATCCTGAAAAATGGATGGGAGTAACGTAGATGGCTTTAGTGTCAACGACCTAGCAGAAGCCGAAATTTCGCCAGAAGGCGCGCCGCACTCTGTCCCCACCGCTGGTACCTTCCAGCACGCCCCACCCCTGCGGCACAGACGGGCGAACTGCAGCCGGCAGCAGCCGAGCTTTCCCACGGGCGGCCTCAGCAAACACAGCGGAGGTCGCTGCCCGCCGCCGAAGAATATTTTGGCAGCGGTGGCGACGCCACGCGGACAAAGGGTCGTGGAGAGGGCTGAGGCCCTTAGCGGCCCTCCTCCTGTGTCTGCAGACGCGACGGCGGCGGCGGCGGCGGCGGCTGCGGCGCCAATCGATGACTGCAATCTCGCCTCCTCAGGTGTCCCGAGCCGGCTCTCGTCTTACAGACGCAGACTCAGTTATGTCCGGAGGGCGGCAGTTGCCAACGAATATTGGTAAACTGCGCGTGTTGCTTACAGGTATAATAAGGCAGTTAGCACGTTTACTATTGATCCCTCCTCTCCACTCTTGAATCTTTAAAAAATCGAACTGCTATGAATAAAACACCTTGAAAAATCTGACTACAGTACAAAAGAGTTAATACGAGGGCTATCCACAAAGTACATTACGTTTTGGAATAAAAAATAAATAAAGTATTGGAAATTTTTTTTATTATATACAGATGAAAGCCACACTTAAATACTACTTTTCTACATAGTTGCCATTTAAATTAAGGCACTTATCGTAGCGATGGACGAGCTTGGAAATTCCTTCGTCGTAAAATTCGGCCGCCTGCGCCTTCAACCAAGTGGTTACCTCTTCTTGAAGCTGTGCGTCGTCATCAAAACGCTGCATAGCCAACCACTTCTTCATTGCTGGGAATAAGTGGAAGTCGCTCGGTGCCAGGTCGGGACTGTACGGCGGATGAGGAAACAACTCCCACTTAAAAGATTCGAGAAGTTCACGAGTGGCATTTGCCGTGTGGGCCCGAGCGTTGTCGTGAATCAGCAAGATCTTTGAGCCCAACTTTCCCCTGCGCTTGTTTTGTATTGCTCTTCTGAGGTTGTGCAGAGTTTGGCAATACCTTTGAGAGTTAATTGTAGTGCTCTTTCCAGGAAATCCACAAAAATCACACCTTTTCTGTCCCAAAAGACGGTCGCCATCAGCTTCCTTGCCGACATTGTCTGCATGCAATTCTTGGGTTTTTTGGGGGAATTTGTGTGCCCCCACTGCATTGACTGCAATTCTGTCTCGCAGTTCACATGCTTAACCCATGTTTCGTCACCAGTAACGATGCGATCGAGTAATGAGTCGCCATCTTTCTCGTAAGCGTCCAAAAACGTTAACGCTGGAGCCATTCGCTGATTTTTGTGAATCTCAGTCAAGATTTTTGGTATCCATCTTGCACAAAACTTGTGGTAACCAAGCTTTTCGGTAATGGTTTCGTGCAACAAGCTTCGTGAAATTTGTGGAAAACTCAGAGAGTTCCGTTATTGTGAAATTACGGTTTTCACGGACCGCGGCATCGACTTTTTCGACAAGTTCGGCAGTCACTATGCTGGGTCTTCCACTTCGCTCTTCGTCGTGAACATTAGTTCGGCCATTTCTAAATTTTATGACTCATTGACGCACTCCACCATCAGTGATTATGTTGTCCCCAAACACTTCACAAAGCTGCCAATAGATTTCTATCGGTGTACAGTTTTTTGCAGTCAGAAACCTTATTACAGCACGCACTTCACACTTCGCGGCATTTTCAATTAACGCTGACATTTCAAACTGTCACAGTAACTCAACGGAGTACAGCACGAACCTCTCACTAGCACGGCAGGATGCCGACTGATCGGCGGAATGCCATGACACTAAGATGGCTGCGCTAGCCCCGCCCCTAACGGACACAAACGAAAACGTAATGTACTTTGTGGGTAGCCCTCGTATGTTAAACACATGACGTTAAGCATCTAAAAATTTATAGCTGAAAACACAAACCCTATTTGTTGTTGGTTTTATTAGTTTCGGATTAAACTCATCAAAAAGCCAAAATCAAAACTATGGCGTATAAAGATATAATTTTGTAGGTACATTCAGTTGTATATGTGAATGCTGCTGCAAAATACCGGGTGATCCAAAAGTCAGTGTAAATTTGAAAACTGAGTAAATCAGGAATAATGTAGATAGAGAGATACAAATTGACACGCATGCTTGGAATGACATGGGGTTTTATTAGAACCAAAAAAATACAGAAGTTCAAAAAATTTCCGACAGATGGCGCTTCATCTGATCAGAATAGCAATAATTAGCATAGCAAAGTAAGACAAAGCAAAGATGATGTTCTTTATAGGAAATGCTCAATGTCCACCATCATTCCTCAACAATAGCTGTAGTCGAGGAATAATGTTATGAACAGCACTGTAAAGCATGTCCGGAGGCATTGGCGTTGGATGTTGTCTTTCAGCATCCCTAGAGATGTCGGTCGATCACGATACACTTGCGACTTCAGGTAACCCCAAAGCCAATAATCGCACGGACTGAGGTCTGGGGACCTGGGAGGCCAAGCATGACGAAAGTCGCGGCTGAGCACACGATCATCACCAAACTACACGCATCTGTCGGACATTTTGTGACCTTTGTTTTTTTTTTTTTTGGTTCTAATAAAACCCCATGTCATTCCAAGCATGTGTGTCAACTTTCACCTCTTTATCTACATTATTCCGTGGTTTATTAAGTTTTCAAATTTATACTGACTTTTTGATCATCCAGTATATTGCGAACTGAGTTGGTAGTAAAGATGCAATAAATTAGAAAGTCATGTCGGATGCTGAAGTTTTACTGAATGAACATCTAAAATGTAGGAAGCGATAAACGTTTTTCCTTTTCATAATGTCCAGTCCGGAACCGCGCTGCTGCTACGTTCACAGGTTCGAATCCTGCCTCGGGCACGGATGTGTGTGATGTCCTTAGGTTAGTTAGGTTTAAGTAGTTCTATGTCTAGGGGAGATGACCTCAGATGTTAAGTCCCATACTGCTTAGAGCCATCTGAACCATTTTTTTTTTCGTCATGATGTGTGTGTGGAGGAAGGGTGGGGGACGGACACCGAAAAAAACCTTAGAAAACATTTTAAATTGTATTTGGGCGTCTCAGATTATGAATGAATGTTTTTTGTCGTCAGTCTTATAACTGGTTTGATGTGAGCCGCCACGAATTCCTATCCTGTACCAACCTCTTATTTTCAGAGCACCAATGGCAACCTACGCCCTCAATTATTTGCTGGATGTATTCCAGTATCTGTCTTCCTCTACAGCTCCCTCCAGTACCATGGATGTCTTAACACACGTCCTACCATCCTGTCCCTTTTTATTGTCAGTGTTTTCCATTATTCATTTCCTCTGTGATTCTCCGAAGAACCTCCTCATTTCTCAGCTGACCAGTCCACCTAATTTTCAACATTCCTCTGCAGCTCCACATCAAATTCTTTGGTTCTCTTCTGTTCAAGTTTTCCCACAGTGCATGTTTCACTACCACACAATGCTGTTCTTCCGACAATCATTTTGAAAGTTGGACGTTCATATCTTTTTTTTATTTTTTTATTTTATTTTATTGTTTTTTTAGAAAGTTGGCTGTTGATTCCGCTATTGCGTGCATACAGAAACCCGGAGTCTGAGATATTATTATCGCGAGTAGCAGCGAGTGACCAGTTGTTGAGAGTAGTCGGACGCAGCATGGCGCGGAGAGAAGTCGCTCGTCAGGAAAGGTCGCAGCCTGCCCTGACCGTGCTGGTGACACCAGAGGAAATATTTGTATTAACCGAGGATTGCTGGTAATTTGCCTTTTTGCAGCGCGCAGTTGTTGCTTGCTTGCGCACTGGAGGGATTTTGTCAGATTTGTGTATGCATACATTGAAAATAATATTCGTATCTTTGTTGTGACCAGATACGTGATTATTGGTTAAAGATTTAGTTATTTATTTAGCGTATGGCTCATAACATCACAGTAAAAATTACAGAAACAACACTATTTCAAAAACAAAAAAAATAGTAATAACATATGTATAAACAGAGCAATAAATAACAGTTTGTATATAAGGACACCACCAATTGTAAATTTACACTCACAGAAGAGCAATCACAAACAAACGTCCAGCTTAGATAATATATAGTCGATTGCCTCTTTGGTCGCCATTAGGAAATCCTGTGGGTCACCCTCATATGCCCTTAGTGGGCATTCCTGCACGATGTGTTTGACCGTCTGTCTCTCAGCGCCACAGTCGCAAGCGGCCGAAGGAAATTTACCCCATCTGTGTTTCCCTGATTAAAGACATTATGGAATAGTTAAAGTTTTTGCCAATCAAACCGTCCAAGGAAAAGAAAGGTCTGAGTAAAGGTTGTCAGTGTCGGAATCGTCAATTTTGAGAATATAGTAAAGCAAAAACTGTTATTTTTTCATTTTTTACACCGCTTAAGGCTTGTTGACCTCCTGATCGTTCAATTCCTATAAAAGAGAAAAAGAAAAAGGGGAGTAGTTGCATCAGTAAGTGTGACCATGCACTCTGCATGGATTGCAGTATTTCTTTTGAATTATTTTAGAAGGTTGCTGGATGCAAAATTTTCGTAGCGGCGAGACGAGGGTGGTTGAATGTTGCGTGCAGGAGCATTACAGTATAATTTTTAGGAGATTTTAGAGAATATTTTAAAAATCGCAATCAGATGCAAGAGAATTCACTTTTCATGATTTATAAGAAGAGCAAGTATTTTGTTCTCTGTGAAAATAGTAACATATTCGACAGTAGGAAGTGCCAGAAAATGTCTGAGTACTGGCATGTCGGAATATGGTTTTCGTAGTACTAGTTGTGATAACGACAGTAAAATCTCACTAGATAGTTTAGCAATTTTTAGAGAAAAAGTATAAATGACTTCTATTGTCAGAGATGAGCTTTACAGATTTTCGCCATAATAATAACTTTTGATAATACGAGTAAAAATGTCAATTTCTTTTTCGACTTCTTAACATTTTTTCTGCAGATATTTCACCTTAGCTTCCCTGCACTTTGCATTTATTTCATTCCTAAGTCACTTGTATTTCTGTATTCCTGAATTTCCCTGAACGTTTTTGGACTTGTGCTTCTTTTCTTCAGAGATAAATTGAAGTATTTGTGCTGTTACACATGGTTTCTTTGCTGCTACCTTTTTTCTACTTACGTTTTTCTTCCCATCCTCCGTGAGTCCCCTTTTCAGAGATGTCCATTCCTCTTCAAATGATGTGGCTACTGAGCTACTCCTTTCACACTATCTATAGCCTCAGAGAACTTCAAACGCATCTCTTCAACCTTGGTACTACCATATGAATATAGTGTGGATAATTACGCGCCGTAAGGTACACTGCCTCAAGACAAATATGAAGTTTCTAACTGTAACACTTACTGTGTTAAGCCCTTAACGTAGATTAAAACATATTTTAAATTTTTAAATTCGCTCAAAGTTATCTGAAATACTGAAAATAGTTTTTCCCCTTGGAAACAGTTTGATAAGCAACGTGCAACCGAGCCCACGTGATCGTTCTAGCGACTTAGTAATATAGATTCTCCATACTTCAATGAACAGTGTGCAAAGATACAAGGAAGCATGATACATACGTTGATGTCCAAAGATTAAAAGGAAGACATCGTCGATTCCCAAAACTCCTCATCAGCCGAACTGGGTGAACTACCTTTCGTACTTCGTGACATCTTCCTTTTGGAAAACCCCGTAGAAACACTTGCTAACACACGCAGGGCGTACAGCAATCGATTTAATTAATAATCACTTACATCAACCGTAGGTCCCACACAGTTTGATTCACTACTGCCGGTTTCGCTTTTCAGACGCAGTCGGTCAGATCTGAGGAAATTACAGAATTTATCTTCATCAAATATTCTAATTTTCTGAATGATTTGATATCGTCTGCAGACGTCATTTATATTTTGTTTGTATACAATTTCGATCTTAGACCATTTCCAAGTATCCTGATAAACTGATGAAACACAAACGCAGTGCATTAACAACCGGTTAAAAGTCAAACACAGTGAAAAATCTGATGGTAAAATAAGAGAGGATTAATAAAAAGTTACTGGTCATAAATTCAACAATGGCGCATTGTACCATAGTTGCACTTGTTAAATTTGAGTGGCGTCCGCTGTAATTGTGCTTGTGTGTGCAAAGGTCGCCGTTGTCATAAAACCAGCTCCTCTAGAGCCGTTAATAAGGGTGCACGTCACACATTAATAATTGTATTTGTTTCCACGTATCATCGCTCACGACTTACAGGGGTGGGAAAAATACGGAAACACCAAAAATACAACACATTAACATGCCTAATGCGGTGTAGGTTGGTTGGTTGGTTTGGGGAAGGAGACCAGACAGCGTGGTCATCGGTCTCATCGGATTAGGGAAGGATGGGGAAGGAAGTCGGCCGTGCCCTTTCAGAGGAACCATCCCGGCATTTGCCTGGAGTGATTTTAGGGAAATCACGGAAAACCTAAATCAGGATGGCTGGACGCGGGATTGAACCGTCGTCCTTCCGAATGCGAGTCCAGTGTCTAACCACTGCGTCACCTCGCTCGGTAATGCGGTGTAGGAAACCAGTTGCTATTCTAAACAGCTTCCATCATCTCTAAATGGATGAATATAGGTCCTGTATGATTTTGAAAAGGATCTTATAGCACTGTTCGTGTAAAATAGTGACAAGTTTAGGTAACGGTCGTGGGACTATGGCCTCCCGTCGGGTAGACCGTTCGCCGGGTGCAAGTCTTTCGACTCGACGCCATTTCGGCGACTTGCGCGTCGATGGGGGATGAACTGATGATGATTATTAGGACAACACAACACGCAGTCCCTGAGCGGAGAAAATCTCCGACCCAGCTGGGAATCGAACCCAGGCCGTTACGATTGACATTCTGTCACGCTGACCACTCAGCTACCGTGGCGGACTATGTAGCGGTGATGGATGTGGATAGTGATCAGGCAACCTTCTCTACAAAGTAAACCATAAAGTTTTTTTTTTGGACTACATGGTTGTGGAGAGAAGCAGCGATTAGTATGATTAATCAATTCAAAAACAGTCTTAATCGCATTTAATATTATTATTATACCTCCAACCTGTTTCAACCCGACGTAGGGGTCATCTTCCATTGGTCGACTGCTGGTGGTGTCACTCCTGTCTACGTAACGGCAGAAAACATAGTTTCCTGCCGTTATGTAGACAGGAGTGACACCACCAGCAGTCGACCAATGGTGTAAACGCCTAGAAGATGACCTCTACGTCGGGTTGAAACCGGTTGGCGGTATAATAATAATAATAATAATAATAATAAACCCCGTGGAGGCCCGGGAAAAGAATCGGCCTCCGGTATGTTCTGCCAGTCGTAAAAGGCGACGAAAAGAACAAACCACTAATAGGGCTAACCCCCCTTTTAGTGTGATTAGTTGGTTCAGGACAGAACTAAAGAAGCCTCGGACAAGCGCCGTCATGGTCGGGGACGACGCTTGAACCCTATGCCCGCCCACAATGGTAACGACACTGCTAGCCAACTGGAAAATGATTTAAATCCAAATAGAGGTGTTTTGCAGGATATGCTTCCTGCAACCACCCTAGAAGGAAAACAAAGACAGAGGATGAGATGGTCAGATGAAGTTAATCGACACCTCATGTTCTGTTATTACCAAGCAACAAACCTAGGAACCAACACAACTGGATACAGATCACAAGTATACACAACATTTATTACCAGATACCCAGAATTAAAATTTTTAACAGAACAACGACTAGCTGATCAGATCCGTGTAATAATAAAAAATAACAGGATACCCCAGTCAGAATTAGAAAACATCAAACAACAAGTACAACAAATACTGGAACAAAATAATGTGCAATCAGAAGAAGAAGAAAATACAGTAATTGACTCAAACATCCCAGAGCAAACAAACAAAGAACAACGCGCACCAATTAAACAATCAGAGGAAAACGAAATCTTAAGACAGCCACCAGAACAAGCACAAATAGAACACGAAGTGACACAGATGTTAGATATAGAAGAAAAATTTCAGCTAACATATATAGAATACAAAGACACAAATACAGACATTAGACCATTCTTGCGTAGACCACCAAATAACCCACAAGTCGAAACAACAATAAAAACTATCAACACAATCATACACAACAAAATAAATGAAAACACAACTATGGAAGAGTTACAACTACTGGTTTATATAGGAGCACTCACTACACTAAACATACACACTAGGCAGAGATCAGAACCAACCAACACACAGAAGAAACCCACAAAACCAGCATGGCAACACAGGCTACAGATCAAAATAGAAAAACTGAGAAAAGACATCGGACAGCTAACACAATTTATAAGAAATGAAATCTCGGAAAAAAAACGAAAAACGTTAGGTAAAATCTCACAACAAGAAGCGACAGAGCAATTAGACGAAAAGAAGCAGAAATTACAAGCATTAGCCAAACGACTCAGAAGATACAAAAAAAGTGAAAATAGAAGGAAACAAAACCAAACATTCAACACAACCAAAAGAAATTTTACCAGACAATAGATAACACACACATTAAAATAAACAATCCACCAAACATAACAGACATGGAACACTTCTGGAGCAACATATGGTCAAACCCGGTACAACATAACAGGCATGCACGATGGATACAAGCAGAAACAGACACATACAAGATGATACCACAAATGCCTGAAGTGATAATTTTGCAACATGAAGTCACCCAAGCAATTAATTCTACTCACAATTGGAAAGCCCCTGGAAATGACAAAATAGCAAATTTCTGGTTAAAGAAGTTCACCTCAACACATTCACATCTAACTAAATTATTTAACAGTTACATTGCAGACCCATACACATTCCCTGATACACTTACACACGGAATAACATATCTGAAACCTAAAGATCAAGCAGACACAGCGAACCCAGCTAAATATCGCCCCATAACATGCCTACCAACAATATACAAAATATTAACTTCAGTCATTAAACAGAAATTAATGACACATACAACACAGAACAAAATTATAAATGAAGAACAAAAAGGCTGTTGCAAAGGAACAGGAGGATGTAAAGAGCAACTGATAATAGATGCAGAGGTGACATATCAAGCTAAAACTAAACAAAGGTCGCTACACTACGCATACATTGATTACCAAAAAGCTTTTGATAGTGTACCCCACTCATGGTTACTACAAATATTGGAAATATACAAAGTAGATCCTAAATTGGTACAGTTCCTAAACATAGTAATGAAAAATTGGAAAACCACACTTAATATCCAAACAAATTCAAATAATATCACATCACAGCCAATACAGATTAAGCGTGGAATATACCAAGGAGACTCATTAAGTCCTTTCTGGTTCTGCCTTGCTCTGAACCCACTATCCAACATGCTAAATAATACAAATTATGGATACAATATTACTGGAACATACCCACACAAAATCACACATTTGCTATACATGGATGATCTAAAACTACTGGCAGCAACAGATCAACAACTCAACCAATTACTAAAGATAACAGAAGGATTCAGCAATGATATAAGTATGGCTTTTGGAACAGACAAATGTAAGAAAAATAGCATAGTCAAGGGAAAACATACTAAACAAGAAGATTACATATTGGATAATCACAGCGACTGCATAGAAGCGATGGAAAAAACGGATGCCTATAAATATCTAGGATACAGACAAAAAATAGGAATAGATAATACAAATATCAAAGAAGAACTAAAACAAAAATATAGACAAAGACTAACAAAAATACTGAAAACAGAATTGACAGCAAGAAACAAGACAAAAGCTATAAATACCTATGCCATACCAATATTGACCTACTCATTTGGAGTAGTGAAATGGAGTAACACAGACCTAGAAGCACTCAATACACTTACACGATCACAATGCCACAAATATAGAATACATCACATACATTCAGCAACAGAAAGATTCACATTAAGCAGAAAGGAAGGAGGAAGGGGATTTATCGACATAAAAAACCTACATTATGGACAGGTAGACAATTTAAGAAAATTCTTTCTAGAACGAGCAGAAACTAGCAAAATACATAAGGTAATCACTCATATAAATACATCGGCTACACCACTGCAATTTCATAACCACTTCTACAACCCTTTAGATCACATAACATCAACAGACATGAAGAAAGTAAATTGGAAAAAGAAAACACTACATGGCAAGCACCCGTATCATCTAACACAGCCACACATCGATCAAGACGCATCCAACACATGGCTAAGAAAAGGCAATATATACAGTGAGACAGAAGGATTCATGATTGCAATACAGGATCAAACAATAAACACCAGGTATTACAGCAAGCATATTATTAAAGATCCCAATACCACAACGGATAAATGCAGACTTTGTAAACAACAAATAGAAACAGTAGATCACATCATAAGCGGATGTACAATACTAGCAAATACAGAATACCCCAGAAGACATGACAATGTCGCAAAAATAATACATCATTAGCTTGCCTTACAACATAAACTTTTAAAACAACACATTCCTACATACAAGTATACACCACAAAATGTACTGGAGAATGATGAATACAAATTATACTGGAACAGAACCATTATAACAGATAAAACAACGCCACATAACAAACCTGACATCATACTCACCAATAAAAAGAAGAAATTAACACAACTAATCGAAATATCCACACCCAATACAACAAATATACAAAAGAAAACAGGAGAAAAAATTGAAAAATACATCCAACTGGCTGAGGAAGTCAAAGACATGTGGCATCAGGATAAAGTTGACATCATACCAATTATACTATCAACTACAGGAGTCATACCACACAATATCCACCAGTACATCAATGCAATACACTACATCCAAACATATATATACAGCTACAGAAATCTGTAATTATTGATACATGTTCAATTACCCGAAAGTTCCTAAATGCAATATAACACATACCGTACAGTTAAAAGGAAGTGACGCTTGATCAAGGTCCGCGTCACTCCATTTTTAACCGGACTTAACGTCTGAGAAAGTGAAGTTAATAATAATAAAAATAAATGCGATTAAGACTGTTTTTGAATTATTGATAAACCGTAAAGGCTCTATAATATTGAGATGTGCTGATTGTGGTGGCCAGAGGACATGCGACAATTCATTGTCGTGCTCACAAAGGCAGTCCTGGACGATGCGAGCTTTGTGAACTGTGGCCCCGTCTTCTAGGAAAACATCATTGCCGTTGGGGAACAAACATTGTATCATCGATGGAACTAATCATCACTGAACTCCAGCCATGTTTCACTCTTAGTACCCAAACGCGGCCAGAAATTGGAAACCGTATGAAACAAGACTCCCCCATAACCAAATGACTTTCTTTATTTGCTCCATAGTCCACATTTTATGGCTTCGACGCAGTGTTCCCCTGTTATGGGCGTATGCATCACTGATGGGTGGTTTTGGAATTCTAGTTCGACCTGAAATTCCCTGCTTGTGGAGCTCCCTTTGTATTGTTTTGGTGCTGACATGGTTCGCGAGTGCAACATTTAGTTCTGCAGCGTCTTTTGCGTCTGTCGTGCCCTTACTTTTTTGTGACAGTGCTCTTCAGTGACCGTCTGTCACAATCACTCAACACATACTTCGTACCTGTTGTGTTTTAGCTGATGATATTTTTCTAGTGTGCCTCTATGTAGTGTAAATCTTCGACGTATTGCCTGTTCCGAGGTGACTGAACAGGTGCCGTTCGTGATGAAGTACAACAGCGTAATCTGCAGGCTTGGATAGCATCTACGTTTATGTTCTCGCGGTGTTTCCTTATTTTGTCTACTTCCCATATTTTTGTCCACCCCCTGTACATGTTACGACCGCACATTGGTCGGCATGAAACTAAGGAAAACGTTACAAACATCTTATGACATACAGAGATGATACAGTTGACAAATGAGATGATGGTCGCAGGTCACACGAATAGTTTATGTTTCTCAGTTTCTTACATGTAGAGTTAGAGTGACGGAATAGGTTAAATAAAATTGTCAACTTTTAAATTTACCAGCCGAGCAAAATGAACTATTTCGCATGTCTTTCTGTTCATCCACAACTATCAGATTGGTCCCTTAGATGGGTATGGACTTCCATCTTTTCTGTTACGTCCATTACTTTACCTTTGTGTACCTTAAACAAAACCTGCAACGATTCAGTAATACTAGGTACTTTGTCCTTGGTGTTCTTCAAATGTGTACCAGAGGTAGAGGGATTACAAATTGTCGTTTGCTTTTTTTTACCTGGGCCTGACTTTCTTTCCAGTTTGACTAACATAAAACTTAGAAAAATTTTCGCAATTAATTTTATATATTTCTGGTTGTGTTTAACTTTTAAGCGGTTGTTAATGTGCTGGTTTCCTATTGCTTCCTTTTACTAAACTTTTACTGTAGTGCATAAATATAGAAGAAAATGATAGCTGCAGGCGGTATCAAATCATTAAATCAATTAATCGCAGCTGGGGAGCCAAGCTACGTGACGAACATCAAATACAGTTAAACACTAAAAATCGACTTGCAGCATGGTATCTTATATTAATTTCCCTGGTCACAACACGTTAGGCAATTTTCCTTTAGATAGTGACCAGTAATATAGATTGGTTGTTCACGAGTGTTTGTATAGTTCTTTTTGTATGCTGGTGAACTGCAATGGCAGTGTTACTAAATGGCAAGGAACGGTGCAGTGTCCGCAGTCAGCGGGAGCGAACTTTCTGTTAAAGGTTACACAGAGAGACAAAGTTCACAAGCGACAGCCACAGCAGGAACCGCACTGCCTGACACAGTGAAGCCAGTACCTCTCACTCGGTGCACCTAAATGCCCGAAATGATACTGCTCATAGAAAATGAATCTTCTCAACGTTTGAGTGCTATGGATTCATATCTGTATTTGCGTGAAATATTCACAATGAAGTCCTCAAAGAGACATTTTTCTCACTTTAATAATTTTCTCTGCTGTTAATGCCTAAGTATTTCTATTCAATAACCCGTGAGTGGCAAAAAATCACGGGATTCAATTGTCTGACTGACAGATGAGTAGTATACGATATTAGCCAGATGCGGCCTGTAGCGAGGGTATAGACATGAAATCTAAGCAGTCTGTTAAATACAGTGCAGATAGCAACATTGTGCGTGTTACCGACTTTGAACGTGAAATGATAATCGGCGCAAGACGTATCGGTCGTGAGTAGAGCTCAGATTTTCATACAAAATCATATCTTAAAAAAAAGTATGCATCCATATATTATTCTACGACTAAAGAATGAGCTAGCAAAGCAATAAAAAGATGCGGTCTCGAATTTCAGTTGTATGTTGATTTCTATTTTCTTCTGAAACAATATACAATCAAATACTTCAAAGTTTCTTCGCTTCGGCCCAAGCGTTTATCTGGTAGAATATTTTTGACATATAAAATGATCTTTCTAAGGCAAAAGAAGTGACAAGCGCATATTTAACTGAAGAAATTTGACATCAAGTCAGATCAGGTTGAAAGTCTTTTGCATTTCCGCCACAGCACATTTGGTTTTTCCAACTTCATAAATTCAGAATAAATATCTGATCAAATAAATCTATTCAACTTATCCTTCACTGTATCACACACTTCTCCACAGGATGATTGCAAAAATTTTTCAACCTCTTCAGTAATTATCAAAGTGTCCACAAGCAGTAGACCTGTTGCTTCCAAGTTCTTTGTTGCCGCAGGTAAATGCAACACAGGTCTTGCTTTAAGTATTTTTTCTTGAATACAGCTTGCACTTCCTTAATGCAACATGGGGAAGTGTCTTCAAAAGTGTCTATCACCTAAAACCGAAGAAAAGTCAATACTTTCGGCATCTCAACAGAACGAAGCAGAGAGATGTTAACTTTACGGTCTGTTACCGACTAATTTTCATCAAAATTGCCACAGTAAAATATGGCAACATTTATCCAGGTACGCAATTAGGATAAAATACGTTATGGTGGCAAAGCTAAATGTGGCGGTGTGTCTCTAAATATGGCAACCGGGGGTGGTGTCTTCAAGAATACTTTTAACAGGGAAAAATCGGTATATGATTTAGTGAATGCTGTCAGAATGATCAAACCTTTGTATTTTAAGCGTCTGTTTGTCCTGTCTGTGGAATGTATCAGCGTATGCGTCTGTTTATCCAATTTGTGGAGGACATCAGCGTATTGAACAGTCACATTTTAGACATACTGTTTAACTTACGCGATGCTGCGCACGGGCAAAACAAGTAACGAGCTTTAGGTTGGGACAATATGTTTTAATTGCTTTCCCGTCCTTCATCGTATACAGTGTGTCCCATTTATCTTGCTCGCACAAAATAACTTTTTTCTGGTGCGTTAAATTAAAAACTGTTTAAATCAATGATTTTTAACATCATTGGGTAGTTATTGCCGAGGGTACACGTTTTATGTATCCCCACAGATGTGGAACATACGTGGTAGAAATTAAATTTTTCAAGTGGAGCCATGTACTTTTTATTCAAGAATACACTTACACTCTCCAAGAGCCATTTAAGAATGTACAACTGAGTACCATTTTCGTCAATAAAAAGTAGATATGCAAACAATAAGGAGGACACAGGTTGTGAAGAAACCGAGCTGCTTATTGCCTTGATTGTGCACATTACATAACCAGTGTAGCGCTGTAGTAGAGGGGAGGGTTTTGTTATGATTTCCGACTCAAGTAAACACATGTACTCCTCAACCTCCCGCGATCCTCATTTGTTGTTGCTTTAGTGTACAGTACACCGCGTACCAGTGTAGCCATGCATCAGAGTAACTTAGTAATTGCATGGAGGTAGTACACCATGTGAATACAGTTTTTGTTGTGTGACGATAAGATAGAAATGCTGCTGATCTACAGAGAAACCACGTTGACAGGAAGTAATTTAATAACTTGCACTTTTATGTTCAGTACTGTTAGAGAAAACTACAATTATTATGTTATTATGTCTGTTTTATATTCTATGTTTATATCTGCACTGTAATTTGCTGTAGACGGGCGAAATTCCGTTCAGGCACAAGTGCTGTACAGCCGACTATTGCCTGACAGCCCATCGCCTTCTCCCTCGATCTTTGGTCGTCTCATTTGTCGTCTATGTGAAACGGGAAGTTTAAATGCAAGATCTCGAAATCGTCGATGAAGCTGCTGAGGTCGCTGTACTCACTGCCGTATTTGTGAATCCTCAATTCAATATGAAGTTGGTGTCTTGAAAACAAGTGCACATAGCATTCTGGAACGTCATAAATTCCATCCTTACCATGATCATTCACACCAAGAACTTCATGGAAATGACTTCAACAATAGGGTCCAATTTTGTCAATGGGCTCAGCAAAAACTTATGAATAATCCTAATTTCTTCTCAAATGTTCTTTTTACCGACTAGGCAACATTCTCCAACAATGGAACTGTCAATATGAGGTATATGATTTATTGGTCCATCAACAATCCATGTTGGCTCCGCAGGTACAGCATCAACGTCCACGAAACGTTAATGTTTGATGTGGAATTATTGGAGATACCATCAATGGGCCTATCTTTGTAAATGACAACCAGACTGGCAGACAATATGCCCAACTTTTAAGGCGCATTCTTCTTGTTCTCTCGGAAGTAGTACCTCTGAATCAGAGGACGGTCATGTGCTACCAGCGTGATGGGTGCCTTGCAAATAACGCCTTCGAGCACGAAGAATTCTGGACCGTAAATACACAGGTAGGTGCATTGGACGTGGTGGGACAGTTAGTTGGCCTGCTCGCTCTCCGGACCTTAATCCGCTCGATTTTTTTTCTATGCAGAGCAGTCAAGGATGCTGTCTAGAAAAATGTTTCAGCAACCTCAGAGGACACGCAGCAACGCATTACTGATGCTTATACAGTCGTCACAGAGGAAGCAGTAGCAAGATGTAGGGGCGGCTTTCATCCACATAGCGACCCTATGTATGAATGCCAATGTTCACCATTTCGAGCATGTGATGTACAACTTCTCTTTTTCGTTTAGTGGTAGTATAACGGTAAAAGTTACTACAATGGGCCATGTTACTCTGCATTGTCATAAGTATTGTAATACGGTACTGCACAATAACAAGATGCAGTTGCTGCACAGCGGAGAACTGTTGCATTGGATGTTTATTGGTAATTTGTAAAATGTTCAAACGCGCCTTGAAGAAGTTAAATGATTTAATTAATGAAACGTACTGAAGTGATATTCAAATTAGAGAAGTTAATGTATTACTTATCATTTCCATAGTTACTGGTTTCGTGGATAAAATGGTACAGTGTGATACATTTTCGAATAGCTCTTGGAGAGGGTGAGTGTATTCCTAAATAAAATGTAGATGGTTCCATTTAAAAAAAAAAATTGACCTCTACCGTGTATCTCGTACATCTTTGGGGATATAAAAAATGTACATCCTCAGCAACGACTATCCAATGCCGTTAAAAAAATGGCTGAAACAATTTTTCATTTAACGCATCATATAAAAGTTATTCTTGGTGAGCTAGATAAATGGGACAATCTGCATATGGGGCAGCATCACTTAACAACAATAGGACACACAAGCTCATGAAAGGAACAGTATAAATTTACTGCAGAGGTACGATATTTCTGAAATCTCGCGTACAGATGGATATTTGTAGTTGGCAGTGCTTCGTTTCACATGTATCAATATTAATAAAATATAATAAAAATATGAGATTTACGTACAGTCGTTTTAGCGAACCACCTCCCTTCGTTTGCGGGTAGAGGGAAGGAGCAAGCTGACTTTAAAAAAAGTGAAGGGTTGTGCGAGAAGAGTCAGTTTCGTGAGAAGTGTTTCGCTGTCGACCGACTCCGTACATAAACGCAGGGAAGAAATGGTTTAACGGCGTGTTGTTGCCGTATTTTACACACAATTCTACGAAGCAAGGTCCCGGACGCAATTGATTAAACTGCAAGCATTATCACCAGTTCCTACACGTACGAACAGGTTGTTGGGTCGATATTTACTGTGTTGCTTCCTCCAACCGCAATTCAGTTCTACAATAATGCAAGGAGACGATCACACAGATGATAGAAGTTTCGCTAGGAGTCATTGTTCCGTGTCAGAGTTGGCCGAAGGATGTTGACAGAAATGCTGCCAGGATCGGAAGCTGTGTGAGAATTGCGCTGACTTGGGCATTTGAAAAAAGTCTTTGAAAACGCGTTTGGTTATTACTTGTGTCAAATAGTTTTATCGATGGGCAGTGAGGGCGCTGTGTTTGTCATCGAACGGAAAGGGGCAGGAGGCTGGGGTGGGGTGGGGGTGGGTCTGCAAGTATAAAATGCGTTATTTATACTGAGAAATTATTAGTGTAACATAGCATGTTTTTATGTAGTATTACATACCGATAATGCTTATTTATTAGTACTCTACTCAGACATTACTTCTATATTGACCCTTAAGTTTGAAAAAGTGGTTTTATCAGCCGTATAAACGGATTCCGTTGTCATATCGGTAGAACATCACCAATACTGTAAAACATCGGTGTCTTGCTCAGTTTCTTCGTCACTGCTTTCGAATCAAACGTATGTCACAACGTTTTCGACTTCCTTCCGCATCAAAGCGTCAAGGCGTCAATACTCTTTTAATCTGTTATAGTTGATCATGCGCACATATTTCTCCCACTTTTCCACGGTTACTTGTTTTATCAAGCTTCGTGTGGTCAGCTGCAAACCTTTCAACGAAAGATTTGTATATCTCGCAAATACATTTTCTTTAACTATGTTCCAAATCAGTTTTGTTAGATTTAGGTCGCAGTGACTGGGACGTAACCACTGAATAGAAGACCCTTTTTCTTCAAGCACGACAGCGTATTTACTTTCCAGGAAGCGAGGTTGGTAGTTTCATTTTCTTGATCTATGTAAAATGAACGACTGTTAACTACAAAAATCCGTCTATATCGGAGATTTGAGAAATATCGTACCTGCAAACTATTTATACTGGTTCTCGCGTAAGTTTTTCCTAACGGAATAATGAGCCCTTTCAGTTATTGCACAGAAGACCACTGTTTTGGTCTGAGCTCTGTCACTAGCGGAGATTTCTTTTGAGGCGCCTGCTGTCTTTTGTGTCAAGAAAAAATGCAATAGACATTTTACACCGCACACGAACTGCAACTGCTAGATCGTGATTCTCGACAGCTCGCATGATTCTTTTCTAGTATCTCGCGCCGGTAAATGTATTTTAGACTGGCAATAACGTGAGAAATGTGTGCTGGGATAACACTTCTCCCTGGCGTTGTAGGAATGACATGGCCGACTGGATGTTAATCTGGATATGTCCTACGGTGTTTGGTGCTAAATTCCTCCCTTGAAGTAGTATTAATGAATAGAAGGCTAGCCTGCCCGGTTAGCCGTGCGGTCTAATGCACGGCTTCCCGGATTGGGAAGGAGCGCCAGGTCGCCGGCACGAATCCGCCCGGCGGACTTGTGTCGAGGTCCTGTAAGCCGGCCAGTCTGTGGATGGTTTTTAGGCGGTTTTCCATCTGCCTCGGTGAATGCAGGCTGGATCCCCTTATTCCGCCTCAGCTACACTATGTCGGTGATTGCTGCGCAAACAAGTTCTCCACGTACGAGTACACCACCATTACTCTACCACGCAAATGTAGAGGTTACACTCGTCTGGTGTGAGACGTTCCCTTGGGGACCCACTGGGGGCTGAACCCCACAATAACCCTGAAAGAGTGGTTCGGTGTGGGTCGGCGGAGGGGTGAAGTGGACTGCGGTAGTCGTCGTGGGGATGTGGACCACTATGGCTGCGGAGGGGACGGATCCTCTCCGTCGTTTCTAGGCCCCCGTTAACATACAATATGATAGGCTGTGACAATCTGCTGTGAGCCGATTCCTGGTTATTCTTAAGCGACCTAATCATGTCTCGACAACATGATGATGAGCAGCTGTGACGGAAGTGTGACTCCGCTGGCTTCTGGTTGGCAATGGTTTCGTACAGACATGCAGCTTCCCGCACATTACTATTCGTGTCTCTGTAAAGAGCTGTTCATTAGTACAACCAGGGTTTCAGAAGACGACTGCGAACATTTCATAACATATACACCAAGATGGCATCTGTTCTTTCGGACATGTCCGAAGGAACAGACACCATCTTGGTATACACTCCTGGAAATTGAAATAAGAACACCGTGAATTCATTGTCCCAGGAAGTGTAAACTTTATTGACACATTCCTGGGGTCAGATACATCACATGATCACACTGACCGAACCACAGGCACATAGACACAGGCAACAGAGCATGCACAATGTCGGCACTAGTACAGTGTATATCCACCTTTCGCAGCAATGCAGGCTGCTATTCTCCCATGGAGACGATCGTAAAGATGCTGGATGTAGTCCTGTGGAACGGCTTGCCATGCCATTTCCACCTGGCGCCTCAGTTCGACCAGCGTTCGTGCTGGACGTGCAGACCGCGTGAGACGAAGCTTCATCCAGTCCCAAACATGCTCAATGGGGGACAGATCCGGAGATCTTGCTGGCCAGGGTAGTTGACTTACACCTTCTAGAGCACGTTGGGTGGCACGGGATACATGCGGACGTGCATTGTCCTGTTGGAACAGCAAGTTCCCTTGCCGGTCTAGGAATGGTAGAACGATGGGTTCGATGACTGTTTGGATGTACCGTGCACTATTCAGTGTCCCCTCGACGATCACCAGTGGTGTACGGCCAGTGTAGGAGATCGCTCCCCACACCATGATGCCGGGTGTTGGCCCTGTGTGCCTCGGTCGTATGCAGTCCTGATTGTGGCGCTCACCTGCACGGCGCCAAACACGCATACGACCATCATTGGCACCAAGGCAGAAGCGACTCTCATCGCTGAAGACGACACGTCTCCATTCGTCCCTCCATTCACGCCTGTCGCGACACCACTGCAGGCGGGCTGAACGATGTTGGGGCGTGAGTGGAAGACGGCCTAATGGTGTGCGGGACCGTAGCCCAGCTTCATGGAGACGGTTGCGAATGGTCCTCGCCGATACCCCAGGAGCAACAGTGTCCCTAATTTGCTGGGAAGTGGCGGTGCGGTCCCCTACGGCACTGCGTAGGATCCTACGGTCTTGGCGTGCATCCGTGCGTCGCTGCGGTCCGGTCCCAGGTCGACGGGCACGTGCACCTTCCGCCGACCACTGGCGACAACATCGATGTACTGTGGAGACCTCACGCCCCACGTGTTGAGCAATTCGGCGGTACGTCCACCCGGCCTCCCGCATGCCCACTATACGCCCTCGCTCAAAGTCCGTCAACTGCACATACGGTTCACGTCCACGCTGTCGCGGCATGCTACCAGTGTTAAAGACTGCGATGGAGCTCCGTATGCCACGGCAAACTGGCCGACACTGACGGCGGCGGTGCACAAATGCTGCGCAGCTAGCGCCATTCGACGGCCAACACCGCGGTTCCTGGTGTGTCCGCTGTGCCGTGCGTGCGATCATTGCTTGTACAGCCCTCTCGCAGTGTCCGGAGCAAGTATGGTGGGTCTGACACACCGGTGTCAATGTGTTCATTTTTCCAGGAGTGTATATCACTTGACCATCTTCTTCTGTGCGAATGCACAAACAGTGCCCGAACTCTTACGGGAATCGGCAACGCGCCGCGAGTAATGAGTGTAATGGGCGGGGGCACTACGAATGTAGTGCGCGACAATACGTTAAGAATGTGGGTTTCGCAGGAGGCGTGCCAGAGATAAATCCCTGCAGTCGCACTATCCTCTGTGTCCTCGGTGGCTCAGATGGCTAGAGCGTCTGCCATGTAAGCAGGAGATCCCGGGTTTGAGTCCCGTTGACGTATGTCAACGCCTGTAAGCAGCTAAGGATGTTCATTTCATTGTAATTTCAAAACATGTAGAAAACAGTAGAGAGATAATCTCTCCAAGTTTTCGACACACATTACAGATGCTTACTATGGCCACTGTTTGTGATGTCGGAAAAATTAATAGGTGCGTGAAATTCATTGAAGTCGCTAGCATAAATTGCCTGGGAAGACGTGGCAGCACCCCGCTTAGAGAGTCCGTTCACTTGGTTGCCAATCTGCAGGCGTGAAGTAATTCGATGCGACAATAGATAGCGCATGAATTGTCTACATGTTATGAAAGGCAACTGCATCAGAGATGCTCGATCACTGAAACGTTAATTTTCCTATATGGCTTTCGGTTTACGTTCAGTAATCTTTAGAAACTCCAGCGGATCGTATGAATAACCTTGCACATAAAAATTGTATCACCCTTCTGACGAAATTAATGTTCCACCATAGTTATATACAGCACTTACGAGGTCACTCATTGCTATTATACTAATGACGTCTTCGAGAAAGACTAACCTCAAAGGTGCACGACTTATTAATTATACACGTGTTTCCAGAATCATAAATTAGACAATAAGCGTAAAGTGTGGAATCTTAGTACGTTGTGATGTGAAATTTGGATTTCTGTTAAGGTAATTTTTAAGTGAAACATAACATAGCAAAAATCTTACTTCGCAACAATGGCTAAGCTGAGGTAATAAAAAGAGATAACGAATGATTACCCGGAGAGGACGTTACTGGCGAACTAGGAGACACTACTATGAGCAAATATATCTGAACATACAGTGGATATTGGTTTTTGAAGAGATACTTTAAACAAGTCAGAACAAAGTTTAAATTTTTTTGCGTTATTGGTCTTCTGACTGGTGTGATGCGTCCATCAAGGTTTCCTCTCCTTTTCAACCTCTTCATCCGAGAGAAACACTTGCACCCAAAGTTCCCAATTATTTGTTGGGTATATTCAGGCATATTCAGTTCCCGTCTTTCTCTAAAATTTTATCCCCTAATGCTCCCTCTATGTCCTATCATCCTGTCCCTTCTTCTTTTCACTGTTCTCCGTACGTTCTGTTCTTCGCCATTTTCTGTGAACAAATTCATCATTTCTTAACAGTCCACCTAACTATCAATATCCTTGTACGGCACCACATCTCAAACGCTTGCATTTTCTCCTTCAGGATTTTCGCAGTCCATGATTAACTTCCTTACAATGCTGTACTAAAAGAGTACATCATCAGAAATTTCTTCCTCATATTAAGGCCTATGTTGGATACTAGCAGAGTTCTTTTCTCCAGGAATTCGCTGTTTACCTTTGCTAATCTACTTTTTATGTCCTTCTTGCTTCGTCAGTCGTATGTTACGTTGCTTCAAAAGTAGCAAAATTCTGCACTTCGTGTGTTTCGTAATCCACAATTCTGAAGGTATGTTTCTCAAAAATCTCATTTTTGCCACTCTGTATTACTTCACTTTTCCTTTTGTTTACTCTCAGCTCAGAAGACCTTTACTTCCATACAGAATGTCCTGAAATTGTTCATCGCTCTCACTGAGGAGAGCATCATCAGCGAACACAATCGTTGATATTCTTTCACCCTTTCACATTCCTGAACCTTTTGGGTGTTTTTTTCCTTCTTCTCCAGCTGTTTTTTACTTTGTAAGATTTGTGGTGGGTCTTATACCAGCACTGGCTGATATAAGAGGGCAATATTTTGCCGACCGCAATACACCGCCAGATGAACGTAATATTACCTTTATCCTCTCTTCTCAGAGTAGCTTTTTGGTGGTCCGGATCCTTCCGTGCCACCTCCCTGTCGATCCAGCTGCGGTGAAGATCCCTGTAATGCTTGCGCAAGATCTCTCTATTGCGCTACTAAATAAATAGCCAGCCTTCTCACAAACAGGTGAATATTTTGCCTAACATTTTCATTATTACTTTTCACAACTAACAATTGCTACCGTTATACCACTCTCTTGAGTACATTCAAACGTCCGTACATGCATACTGTAGGACCTGAGAGAAAAACTAGAAAAACAACTACCACTCTCCAATTGTTCATTACGCTGTTGTTGGTGTGTCGTTTATTCCATGGCTCTCGGATTCAGGCACTTGCTGCACCACGGACAAATAACTCCCGGACGAACAGTGGTTGTAATACCATTTTTACTGGTCCCCTTCTCCCCGGCTCCACCACTGATCCAAAATCACTGCATACAAGAAAAGAAAACATAGTTTCCCTTTCCCATTACATTTATCCTTATTCAATTTATTCACGAGCATCTCTTGTCGACGGCTTTCCAATGGTGTGTTGGGATGTTTACAAATATCCCGAAACACTAAAACCTACACATTGTTTCCGTCGATGCTTCTTCGATGTGCTGATTAAACACTATGGGAAAAAGAGTGTATGCCTACCTTACACCCCTTTTAATCCGAGCATTCGTTATTGGTCTCCCGTTCTCTATGTAACTTCTTGGCTCTCAAACATACTGTGTATTAGTCGTCTTTACCTAAAGTTTAGACCTATTATTTTGAGAATTTGTAAAAGCTTGCGCCATTTGTCACTCTAGTACACCTTTTTTAACTCATCAAATCCTATGAAAGTGTTTTAATACATGTTTAGTCTCGTTTCACTTTTGATAACGTCAAATCGATCGTCACCTAACAGATGATCAGTTTTCTTTTTCATTCTTCTCTGTGTTATTCTTGTCAGCAATGTGGATGCAGGAACTGTTTAGATGAGTGTGCCATAATTATAACTCTCGCACCTATCTGCCCTTGGTATCTTCGGAATTACATGGATGATATTTTTTGGGAAGTCTGGTGGCATTTCTAGTGTCTTACAGGTTCTTCACACCAAGTTGAACAGTATTTTGGTCGCACCTCCCTCAAATGAGTTGAGAAATAACAATGAACATTATCTATGCATTCTGCCTTATTTGTTCTTAAGTCTTTCAATAGTCTGTCAAACTCTCACAATAATAGTACATCCACAATGTTTTCGAAATCCACAATGTTTTCTTCTTCTATCTGTAGAGGCCTTCAGTGTATACCTTCCATCAGTCTGCTCTCTTCTCTACGTTTAACAGTAGAATTCCTCTTGCATTCTTAATGTTGACACCTTGCTTTTAATTTCACCGAAGACTCTTTTGACTTTTCTATATGCTGAATTTGCCCTTTTTTATATCTATTTCTTCGCGTTTTTCCTGCAGCCATTGCGCTTTAATCACCCTGCACTTGCTATTTATTTCACTCCTAAGTAATTTATTTTTTCGGTGTGTTCCTGAGTATTTTTGTAATTCCTCCTTTTCAGCAATTTAAGTGTTTCTTTTGTTTCTCATGGTAGTTTGTGGCTCAAGGTTATTTCGACTACGCTGCAGGAGCTTCCTTGGGAATACCTTACACATCCTCCATACGGACCTGATCTCTTCCCACGCGATTTCCAAGTTTTGGAGCCCTGAAGAGAGACTTTCATGGCCGTCGATTTGTTTCGGACGGAGAGGTGGACGCCCGGCTACTATTGCTGTTCCGTAGACAATTTCCAAGAAGGCACTGACCATCTTGTCTCACATGCATAACAGTTATGGAGATTTCTTTTGAAATAATAAACAGTTTACTTACTTTTTTTCCCAACTATCTAGTTTTCATTTGACTGGCCCTTACATTCTCTGATTCGCAGAACGTCACCCTTTCGTTGATTTTTAAATCTTTAGGTCATGGCTACCTTCCTCTTGGTAGTCGCCTTCCGGACATACGAATGGGAGTTAATCGGCTAATCTTTTTCCAATGTTGAAATCATCATGACATTTTTCTATTATAAGCCACATGCCTTTGGATTCACATTAAGTGTCTTCTATGTAGTGATTTCCATAGCCTTCTACATCCTCATCCCGTTCATCACTGCTGATTCTAGCGCGTTTTAAGGTTAGGGCAAGTGGGTGCCCCGAAGCTTTGTCTGCTCCTCTGCCCTCTTTGACAAGGCTGTTGGCAGATAGAGTGTGTTCTCATGCCGGCAGTTTTCAGATGCCGTTGCTGATTCTTTTTATTTAAAATATAATCATGGTTAGGATCGATGCCGGGAGTAACGTAGTTTTCTAATAACAGTCACAGACGGTACCCCTAAACCATGGAGACACTTTCGGTGTGTGGATATTAAAATGAGTTGAGTACTCGACAGACTAGTAAATGAATAATGGAGCGATTTGTTCAGTGTCGACATTGCTCCAGGCACGACCAAGTAGGTCAAAGAACTGCGCTCATAACCTTCTTCCGTGCTAGTGGTGGACACACTCAACAATGTTATGGTTACGTTACAGATTTTGTGGCATTACATAAGTTCGTGAAGTGAGAAAATGTTGTGGTAGTTACAGTGTTAATATTTTCGCTGTGGTTGTTTGAAGACACTGTGGCAGCAATATCTTCAGGAAGCATGTATCTCCGAGAGCGAGAAGGGCTTAGATCTGCAACAATTCTACATGGGTTCTGTTAGTGCATTTTGCGTATTGTTTTATCTGTACGATTCACCTTCTTGGCTCCTTTTGCGTACTGTTTTGTCTATATGATTCGCCATGTTTGCTCTTTATGGTATGGAGCCAGGTATACAAATCTCTTACTTGTGCCAGACAAGGTTTCTGCCTCCGCATCTCAGAAATAAATTGTATTCGGACAACAGTTGTTTCGGCTATTGCTTGTATCATTGCCATAACTTTTTAAAGTTTTATTTGTCTTAGATATTTCCAGCACTTCGAGAGTGTCCCTACAAAAGACATAGTGTAGATTGACAGGGAACCGTGCCTCAGAAATGTAGAGCCTGCAGCATACCAAGATGAATGCCTCTGGCACTGAATTCGCTCTTGACTCCAGCCCGCGACATCAACAGCAAAAAACAGACCACTGAGATCATCACTCAAAACGTTTCCTGCCCCTGTGTATATCATCCCTACGCTACGGAAGAAAAAGTTCCAGACATATGTTTCTCTGGATTGTCAAATGGTTGAGAACCTAACAAATTAAAAATGAATATGTAGTGACATGGTGCTTAATCGTAAGATCTCTGTTGTCAGCCGGCCGCTGTGGCCGGTCGGTTCTAGGCGCTTCAGTCCGGAACCGCGCTGCTGCTACGGTCGCAAGTTCGAATCCTGCCTCGGGCATGGATGTGTGTGATGTCCTTAGGTTAGTTAGGTTTAAGTAGTTCTAAGTCTAGGGGACTGATGACCTCAGATGTTAAGCCCCATAGTGCTTAGATCCAGTTGAACCATTTCTTGTCGTCAGTTGAAACGTTGGGTTTAATTGTAATTTTATACTGCATCAAAAATTTACTTCCTTCGCAGCAGAGTGCTCAGTCAAGTAAAGCTCTCCAACAAATCTGTTTAAATGATTACTCTAGACCCACTACAGTGGCGCCTTTAGGTGAATACTGCAACTGACAGTAAATATTTTATTACTGATAAGTTCGCAAAATATGAAATCTTCTCGTAGGAAACGGCGGAACGGGAAATACAAAAACCGTACATGTGCACAACCAACAAGTTTTGAAACAATATAAATATCGTAGAGCAGTACTTTCTGAGGACTGTAACTTATGAAGAAAATACAGCCGGTAAGCTACGCAGCAATTTCACAAATGCACGTAAACAATGGAAGTTGGACAAGCTCTATCGCTGTGGCGCCATGCAATTCACTTTCTATGAAATCGATACGCTTGTCGCGAAGAGACTGCCCAACGCCTTAATGCCGCCCTGTGAGAAATTGTCGCAAAGAAGTGAAGGCGCGACAAAGCGAGGCCGACTCGTACGTCCCTGGCTAATCCCAGTAATGACGCGCCGGTAAACAGGGGCATCACTCCGGCCAGCGGGCGTGTTTTGACGCCTGGAGGAGGCTGCGCCACCAGCCAATTACAAGGGTCCGCAGACCCGATGCCAGAAAATATGTTTACCACCGGTGGAGGGCACCATCCCCAAGGCAGCTACACGATGAAGGTCTGGGTACACCAGCAGTTTAGTGGGATGAAATTTCGGAGACGGCGAAAGTCCACGGGGTAATTATTGAAAACACGTTGAGCTTATTAGTAGAAGGAATGTGCTAGAGGGAAATGGAAAATGACACCTTCAAGCAACTGCTCTACACAATGTTTTATTTGGTTATCACACAGACTGCACGCTAGTCTAAATGTGTAGTACTCTGAGGTGACAAAGGTCATGGGATATTTTCTCACCTCACGTCGAACCTCCTTTCGCTATGTCTAGTGCAACAGTTTGACGTGGCATGGACTCAACAAGTATTTGGCAGCTCCCTGAAAAAATATTGAGCCCTGCTGTCTCTATAACCGTCCATAATTGCGGAAGTGTTACCAGTGCAGTATTTTGTGCGACGAGCTGACCTCGATTATGTCCTGTAAATGTTGGATGTGATTAATGTCGAAAGCTAGAATTGTTCAGAATGTTCTTCAAATCAGTCGGGAACAATTGTGTCATCCAGGCATTATCGTGCAGGCTAAGCTCTCTATTTTTAGCATTGTACCCAGAGCTGACCGCGGTCCTCTGGTTTGAAGAAGAGTGGAAGGTCTAAATCAGAGGCTCAGACCACTCTGAAACCGTATCGGTCGCGAATTTCTCGCCCTCCGTTATCAGGTGCAGAATTGTAGAGTTCACCTTAATAGGTCAGGTGTGCACTGCACGCATGAAGCGGCTACTAGCGTATAAGAGTACGTGTGGCTAGTACGTGGAGCTTTCTTTAAGTTGGGGAACCCCTCCCTTGGGTCACAGTAACCTCAGAGAACCTTGGTTCTCGCAGGTCAGAGATAGAAAAGATTAATATGATTTTAGTAAACTGCAGGAGCATCCAAGGAAAGGTCCCAGAATTAGTATCGCTTACTGAAGGCTATAATGCAAAGACAGTATTGGGAACAGAAAACTGGTTGAAACCAGGCGTCAACGGCAACGAAATCCTAAGTTCAGAATGGAATGTTTATCGTAAGGATAGGTTAATTGCCAATGGTGGCGGCGCTTTAATTGCAGTAAAAATTTCGATAAAATCTAGCGAGGTTACCACGGATTCCGAATTCGAATTAATCTGGGTGAAACTGAGTATCAAAGAACGGCCAAAAATGGTGCTCGGATGCTTTTATAGACCACCTGGGTCAGGATTTGTAGTTATAGAGCGCTTCAGACAGAACTTGCAGAATATCACTAGTAATTTTCCTGATATTGACGTTATAATTGGGGGTGACGTCAACTTTCCGGGTATAGATTGCAATTGTTATGCCATCAAGACTGGGGCCAGAGACAGGGATTCGTAGTGGCATTGTTCTGGATTTCTTGTCCGAAAATTATCTTGAGCAGATACTTAGAGAACCAACTAGTGACGGTAACGTCTTAGATGTCCTGGCAACAAACAGACCTGAACTTACCGAATCAGTTAACGTAGAGGAGGGAATCAGTGATCATAACGCTGTGACAGCATCTATGACTATGGGTCCTAAAAGGAATGATGAGAAAGGTTGGGAAGATATATTTGCTCACGAAGGGTGATAGGATACAAATTTCAGAGTGTCTCAGCAGTCAGCATCAAATATTCGGTGATAAGGACGAAGATATGGAGAACAAATGGAAAAAAAATCAAAGGCATCGTTCAATATGCTCTAGACGAGTACATACCGAGTAAGGTTTTAAGGGATGGGAAATCCACCGTGGTTTAACAGCAGTGTTAGAAAAGCGCTACTGAAACAATGAGCACTTCATCTCAGATCCAAGAGAAGTAAAAACCTAGTTGACGAACAACAGTTGAACGAAGCGAAAATGAGCACAAGGAGAGCAATGAAAGAAGCATTCAATGATTTTGAAAGTAAGACGTTGTCAACTAACCTGAGTAAAAACGCTAAGAGATTTTGGTGGTATGTAAAATCTGTAAGTTGGTCAAAATCATCTATTCATTCTCTCAGCGGCCATGCAGGCACCGAAACGAAAAATAACAGAGAGAATGCCGAAATGCCGAATTCGGTCTTCCGAAGTTCTTTCACCGCGGAAGATCGTAACACTGTCCCTGCTTTCAATCGTTGTGCGAACGTCTAAATGGCAGATATTGAGATAACCTACTGCGGAATTGAGAAGCAGCTATAATTGCTTAGTAGTGGAAAGGCGTCAGGACCAGATGAGATACCTATAAGATTCTATAAAGGTGATGCGAAAGAACATGCTCCCCTTCTGGCACTAATTTATCGTAGACTGCCTGAGCAACGAAAGGTACCTAACGACTGAAAAAAAGCGCAGGTCATTCCAGGTTTTAAGAAAGGCCGTAAGAAAGATCCACACAATTTATATCTATGGTTCAAATGGTTTTGAGCACTATGGGACTCAACTGCTGAGGTCATTAGTCCCCTAGAACTTAGAACTAGTTAAACCTAACTAACCTAAGGACATCACAAACATCCATGCCCGAGGCGGAATTCGAACCTGCGACCGTAGCGGTCTTGCGGTTCCAGACTGCAGCGCCTTTAACCGCACGGCCACTTCGGCCGGCAATTTAGATCTATATCGTTGACGTTAATCTGTTGTAGAATTGTGGAACATGTTTTATGCTCAAGAATTATAACGTTTTTGGAAAATGAACATCTCCTCTACAAAAATCAACATGGATTCCGCAAACAGAGATCCTGCGAAACTCAGCTCGCTCTGTTCCTCCATGAGATCCACAGCGCCGTGGACAACGGCGCTTAGGTTGATGCCGTGTTCCTTGATTTGAGTAAGGCAAAAAAAAAAAAAAAAAAAAAAGAAATGGTTCAAATGGCTCTAAGCACTATGGGACTTAACATCGGAGGTTATCAGTCCCGCCGGCCGCTGTGGCCGAGCTGTTCTAGGCACTTCAGTCCGGAACCGCGCTGCTGCTATGGTCACAGATTCGAGTCCTGCCTCGGGCATGGATGTATGTGATGTCCTTAGGTTAGTTAAGTTTAAGTAGTTCTAAGTCTAGGGGACTGATGACCTCAGATGTTAAGTCCCATAGTGCTCAGAGCCATTTGAACCATTTTTGAACCATTTTCATCAGTCCCCTAGACTTAGAACTACTTAAACCTAACTATCCTAAGCGGACTGAAGCGCCTAGAACCGCTCAGCCACTGAGTAAGGCATTTGACACAGTCCCGCGTTGCCTTTTAATGAAAAAAATACGAGCTTAAGGAATATCGGAGCAGACTTGCGATTTGATTCAAGATTTTCTTGCTCTTAACGGAACAAAATCGACAGGTGTAAATGTATTATCCGGAGTACCACAGGGAAGTGTGTTAGGACCGTTGCTGTTTACATTACATATAAATGATCTGGCAGAAAGCGTCGGATGCTCTTTAAGACTATTCGCAGATGATGGAGTTGTCCGTACCAAAGTACCATGAACATGGTAAGAATTTGCAGAACGACCTGCCGAGAATTGATGAATGATGCAGGCTCTGGCTGTTGATCCTGAAAGTAAATAAATGTAAAATATTGCGCACACATAGGAAAAGAAATCCACTACTGTACAGCTACACTATTGATGACAAACAGCTGGAGACAGTGCATCTTCAGGTTTTGGCGGCGCAAAGACTGTTCCATTAAGTTCCGGGTGTGCAGCCGCAAGAAATCTCCTTCTTCTTCTAATATTTCGGCTGTATAACGCTCAGCCATCTTCAGAGTGAGCCGCAAGACTGCCGCTCCAGTGCTCGCTTCGTCCCTTTATACTCGTGTACCGCGCGACTGCGCATGCGGCCAACGTCTCTGGCGCATTTGCATCTGTGGCCGCATGCGCAGTTGCGCGGTACACGAGTATAAAGGGACTGGAGCGGCGACTCGCACACGCTACGTGGACTTTCGCGCGCCGGAGATCATCGCCATCAGTGTCTCGTGTGTGTGCCTTCGTTTGTGTTTAGTATTTGTTCGCCGTCACGCCACCACTGTTCACGTGTACCGTCGCCATCATCCCTGTTATGTGCGCCGTGTCAACAAGTGTTAGTGATGTTTTCTCGTCCAGCGAGAACGGCTCCATGTTTTTTGTTTTTTAAGTACATTTTTTGCCCACCGTTTTGATTGTATTCTCTGTGCCACCTATATGTATTACTTATTGTAAAACTCAAGGCTGAAGAGCGGCGTACTCTGCTGCTGACAGCCCGCCTTGTGTAAGGTGATCAAAATCACAATAAAGTAAAAAAAACAAAAAAAAAAACAAAAAAAAAACACTGGAGCGGCAGTCTTGCGGCTCACTCTGAAGATGGATGAACGTTATACAGCCGAAATATTAGAAGAAGAAGGAGATTTCTTGCGGCTGCACACCCGAAACTTAATGGAACAGCTGGAGACAGTGTTTGCCGTAAAATATCGAGGCGCAACTGTCCAGAACGACCTTAAGTGGAATGACCACATAAAACAGATAGTGGGAAAAGCAGACACTAGACTCAGATTCATCAGAAGAATCTTAAGGAAATGTAATTCATCCACGAAAGAAGTTATTATAAGGCGCTTGTTCGCTCGATTTTTGAGTATTGTTCGTCTATCTGAGATCCCTAGCAGGTAGGACTGGTAGAGGGGGATATAGAAGATCCAACGAAGAGCGGCGCGTTTCGTCCAGGGATCGTGTAGCTGGCGAGAGAGCGTTACGCAAATGATAAACAAACTCAACTGGCAGACGTTACAAGTGAGGCGTTGTGCATCATGGAGAGCTTTACTATTGAAATTTCGGGACAGCACTTTTCAGGAGGAGTCGGACAACATATTACTTCCCCCCCCCCCCTCCCCTCCCCCTGCCCCCCACACACACATACATCACGCGTATTGACCACGAGGAGAAAATTCGAGAAATTAGAGCCAATACAAAGGCTTACCGCCTATCATTCTTCCCATTCGCTATTTGCGAGTGGAACAGGGTTGGAGGGATCAGATAATGGTACCGAAAGTACCGTCGGTCAGACACCATTAGGTGGCTTGCTGAGTATGGTGTAGCTGTCTTAGTTTGGGAACATCTCCAGCGATTGGTGCAAAATGGTCTCAAGGTAGCGGAGTATAGAGAGGAACCAGTCCATTCCATGTAAACAAAGCCCACACCATTACGGAGCCACCACCGGCTTGCACTGTGCCTTATTGACAAATTGGGTTCATGGCTTCTTGGGTTATGTATCACGGTTTTCCAGTCGTCTATGGTCCAACCAGTGTGTTCACGAGTCCAAGAGAGGCGCTGCATTCGATGTCGTCCTGTTAACAAAGACACTCCCGTCGGTCGTCCGCTGCCATAGGCCATAAAACGCCAAATTTTGCGGCATTGTCCTAACGGATGCGTTCGCCGCATGTCCCAAATTGATTTCTGCGGTTATTTCACGCAGTGTTGCTTGTATGTTAGCACTGACAACTCTACGCAAACGCCGCTGCTCTAGGTCATTAAGTGAAGGTCGTCAGCTATTGCGTTGTCCGCGATGAGAAGTAATGCCTCAGACTTGGTACTGTCGACACCCTCTTGACACTGTGGATCTCGGAATATTGAATTTCCTAACGATTCTCGATATGAAATGTCCTGTACTTCTAGCTCCAACTACCCTTCCGCGTTCAAAGTCTATTAACTCCCGCTATACGGCGGTAATCACCTCTGACACCTTTTCACATGAAGCACCTGAGGATGAATGATAGCTCCGCCAAGGCACTTCGCTTTCTATGTATGTGCATGTCTTTGTCACCTGGTTGTAGTATAATATAGTGTGTATGTGTGTGTGTGTGTATGTGAGGCAGACAGAGAGAGAGAGAGAGAGAGAGAAAGAGGAAGAAAGAGAAACAGTGACTGATGAAATCAAGTATATATAACCAAA
Organism: Schistocerca serialis cubense; assembly: GCF_023864345.2. NCBI lineage: Eukaryota > Metazoa > Arthropoda > Insecta > Orthoptera > Acrididae > Schistocerca > Schistocerca serialis. The sequence goes on from NC_064645.1 coordinate 531,760,140, forward strand.
TAGTAGAAAAAACACACCCGCCAGGTTAGCCGTGGGCGCTAATGTGCTGCTTCCTGGACTCGGGTAGGCGCGCCAGCCCTGGGTCGAATCCGCCCGGCGGCTTAACGACGGAGGCTGGTGTGCCGGCCAGCCTGGATGTGGTTTTTAGACGGTTTTCCACATCCCACTAGGTGAATACCGGGCTGGTCCCCACGTTCCGCCTCCGTTACACCGCTCGCAGACTTCTGAACACATTCGCACTATTCCATGGATTATACTAGACACAGACAGTTGGTGTACACTAATTCCGTCCCGGGGGGGGGGGGGGGGGCGGGGAGGTACGGGGTGGCGGCAGTAAGGGATCTGGCCACCCCTTAAATTAACCTTGCCAAATCCGATTAACCACTGCGTCATTGTGGGAAAATGGCACAAGCAAAGAAGTGTAGACAAAACATGTTGCCATGTCTTTTAGAAGATACACATAGAGGGCACCACATGGTAAGACCAGACTGGTGGAGTATACTCATAGGTAAGGCGTGTTTACATTTGTGCGGTTGTACTTGCCCCACACACAAGTAGGTGCCAGCCTCTTTCACAGCTTTTGCACAACATTCACACTTAGATTCTTTGCCTGCGTCGCCGTGCTACTCTGGTAAAACGAAGAGGCATGCACGTTGCTACTCTACAATCTTTCTGAAATGATATTATGGGAACTACTGTATTTTTATTCGTTATTTATAGCCTGAAGATGAACTTCCCACCTTTTTGTTAATGGACATAGTTCTTATGATGTTTAGGGATTACATAGGTCATCACACCAAATTCGAATAGTTTGCAATGAAATACAGGGGCCTCTATGAGTTTGCGTTTGGTGCACATGAGGTCATATACTGTTATAGATCAGATGAAGCTAACATACAGAACTTTCTTTATACTTGGGAGGAAGTCAATAACTGTCTCCAATCTTAAGAAAATGACTTTTATGTATGACACTTAGTACCACCGATACACACCATATGGCTCTAGTGAATTATTCATACCATCCATCATATTTCGTAAACAGTTCAAGGTACCAAAATGAGTTTTTCCTAAATGGAAGCATACAAAGAGAACAATATTTTGGAATGTCATTAAACTCTCATATGTATAACATTAGAAATAATGCAGATTTTTTCAGTGGAATATTTTTTTCATATAGTTCGAATACCTGCGTCATATTACATAAAATTAACAAATATCTAACAATTATGTTTATGGGAAATGAGTGTCTTCTTGTATCTAATTTCATATCAAACGAAACATTGCAGTCTTAATTACAAATACAGGGTGTTACAAAAAGGTACGGCCAAACTTTCAGGAAACATTCCTCACACACAAATAAAGAAAATATGTTATGTGGACATGTGTCCGGAAATGCTTACTTTCCATGTTAGAGCTCATTTTATTACTTCTCTTCAAATCACGTTACTCATGGAATGGAAACACACAGCAACTGAACGTACCAGCTTGACTTCAAACACTTTGTTACAGGAAATGTTCAAAATGTCCTCCGTTAGCTAGGATACATTCATCCACTCTCCGTCGCATGGAATCCCTGATGTGCTGATGCAGTCCTGGAGAATGGCGTATTGTATCACTGTCGTCCACAATACGAGCACGAAGAGTCTCTACATTTGGTACCAGGGTTGCGTAGACAAGAGCTTTCAAATGCCCCCATAAATGAAAGTCAAGATGGTTGAGGTCAGGAGAGCGTGGAGGCCATGGAATTGGTCCGCCTCTACCAATCCATCGGTCACCGAATCTGTTGTTGAGAAGCGTACGAACACTTCGACTGAAATGTGCAGGAGCTCCATCGTGCATGAACCACATGTTGCGTCGTACTTGTAAAGGCACATGTTCTAGCAGCACAGGTAGACTATCCCGTATGAAATCGTGATAACGTGCTCCACTGAGCGTAGGTGGAAGAACATGGGGCCCAATCGAGACATCACCAACAATGCCTGCCCAAACGTTCACAGAAAATCTGTGTTAATGACGTGATTGCACAATTGCGTGCGGATTCTCGTCAGCCCACATATGTTGATTGTGAAAATTTACAATTTGATCACGTTGGAATGAAGCCTCATCCGTAAAGAGAACATTTGCACTCAAATGAGGATTGACACATTGTTGGATGAACCATTCGCAGAAGTGTATCCGTGGAGGCCAATCAGCTGCTGATAGTGCCTGCACACGCTGTACATGGTACGGAAAGAACTGGCTCTCCCGTAGCACTCTCCATACAGTGACATACCTTGTACAGCAGCAACTTCTCTGACGCTGACATTAGGGTTATCGTCAACTGCACGAAGAATTGCCTCGTCCATTGCAGGTGTCCCCGTCGTTCTAGGTCTTCCCCAGTCGCGAGTCAGAGGCTGGAATGTTCCGTGCTCCCCAAGACGCCGATCAGTTGCTTCGAACGTCTTCCTGTCGGGACACCTGGAAATCTGTCTCGATACAAACGTGCCGCGCCACGGCTATTGCCCAGTGCTAATCCATACATCAAATGGGCATCTGCCAACTCCGCATTTGTAAACATTGCACTGACTGCAAAACCACGTTTGTGATGAACACTAACCTGTTGATGCTACGTACTGATGTCCTTGATGCTAGTACTGTAGAGCAATGAGTCGCATGTCAACACAAGCACCGAAGTCAACATTACCTTCCTTGAATTGGGCCAACTGGCGGTGAATCGAGGAAGTACAGTACATCCTGACGAAACTAAAATGAGCTCTAACATGGATATTAAGCGTTTCCGGACACATGTCCACATATCTTTTCTTTATTTGTGTGTGAGGAATGTTTCCTGAAAGTTTGGCCGTGCCTTTTTGTAACACCCTGTATAAATTCTTGACTATCGATATTACGGGATGTGTCTGTAAATAACGTTTGCAATTTTGTTTCACATAGAAAACACCTTTATTGCCAATTAATGTTACATTGATGGGAAGGCTGGACTTCCCCGCTATTTCTCGATACAATCACCATTGCTATCGATGCACATTTGCATGTGCTGTGTCAGTTTTCGTGTATCTTGTCATAGGCCTCTCTTGCCACGTTTCACAATTGACCTCGGTTTTCAACTCTTTATCAGACTGGAAATGCGTTCCACTCAGGTGTGACTTCAACTCAGGAAGCAGACGAAAATAACTGGTTGTTAAGTCTGGCTGTAGGGGGGGGGGGGGGGAGATGGGTGAGGACTTCCCACCTTAATTGGGCCAGGAGATGGGATGTTGCATGGACAGTATAGGGACGAGCATTGTCGTGATGAAAACAAGCTTTCTTCTTCAGCATTTCCCTCCTTCGATTCTGAATGGCACTACGCAGTTAGTTCAAAGTCTCACAGTAGCGAGCAGCGTTTCTTATTGTGCCGGTAGATATAAAATCGCACAGTCTGTCCCGGAACATCTTGGCCATCACTTTGCGGACGGACAACGTTTAAATTTTCGCGGCTTCGACGAATTCGAATGCCGCCATTAACGAGACTTTTCCATAGTTTCTGGTGTTGGTAACATATCTAGATTGCGATGTTCTTTTCGCTTTCGTGTTTTCCGTGTCGAAACGATATTCTTTGGGACGCTTTGGTTGGCACGTGCTTCCTTGATATGTGGGTCCCGGCGCTCACCAGGGGGCAGGGAGTATGGAGAGAGTCTGCATGGGGCATCGGAGGGGATCAGTTGTGCGTTGTGTGCTGCTGTGCCGTGCTGGTGTTGTCACTACGGCGCCTGTGGCTGTTGGCGAGTGGAACTGGAGAGTGGTCGCAGTGGCTAGTAAACACAGGCTCTGTTCAAGAGTCGTTCCGCCTTTGCGCTGTGACGAGACCCCCGGAGTTCAGCTTGGCTTGTACGTCTACGGCAGCTCCCTGGATCAATTTTCAAATTGTGAACTATTTGTCTGATGAATCATTTTCAAACTGTGAGTGCTTCGTGTGGCCACTATGTTTGTTCGAGGTGTGTTGTTCTGAATCCCTTGAGAGTTGAGTTTGCCTCACTGTTAACCGCGAGTAGAAGTGACTTGTGCTCTGGTTGCTTTTGCCGTCAGTTCTTGATTGCTGTCAGTTGTGGCCAATATTCAGCGAATTTGTATCTTATCTGAGTGAATTGCTACTTTCACAATTTGTCAAAGAATTCCTCGCTTGCATGTTAATGGTTAATTTTCATCTTTAGTTGGATTTTGCTTTCTGCCTGTGGGCAGTTGTGACTTGAAAACATTGTGGTGTCAAAGGGCTGTGCCATTAGTAGTTAAAACTGTGTGCAGGTTTTTGTTCTTAGCAAGGTCAAAGTGCTGAGTGGCTCTGTAGGTTAACTGTCATGAATGTTAATTTTATTGAAGCTGTTTTAACGGCAGAATTAACATCAACTCTAGCTGCAGTGTATTATGCAATACTAAATTTATGAAACTTTGTGTCGAATCTTATCTTCATTTGTTTTCCACCTTGATGACCCTGTGTTTTATCGTTGTGGTGATTTGTTTAAGTGAATTGTATACTTATGTTGGTTTTGTGTATTACAGGAGCTTTTGTCAGTGTACAGTCCACGCTGGTTGTTGTTTCCGGTCGGATCTCGCGCATAAAATTCGGACGCGCGGCCGTTGTTGAACGCTAACCGTCAATAGTGTGCTAATTTGTATTTACTCTTGTCAGGCTACTGCAGTAAGCAATCAATCACTCGATATTTGCAGTTTCTTTGGTTATTAATCAGACCGCTGAACTGTGATAGAGGCTTCTGCTGTTAAGACAGTTTAATTTCGGATGGTTTCAAACATTCTACCCATGGTCTAGTAGCGTCTTTGATTCATAATCAAAAACGTCTTCGGTCCCGAGTTCGATCCCCGCCATTGCCTAAATTTTGATAAATAATCAGCATTGGCCGAAGACTTCCGGCATAAGAAGTCAGCCACATTCTGCCAACGGCCTTGTCAAAGAGGGCGGAGGAGCGGATAGAGGTTGAGGCACTCTCTTGTCCTAGGAGTGGGAAATTGCCCCTAAAGGCGGAAGAATCAGCAATGATCAACGACATGATGATGCAGAGGGCAATGGAAACCACTGCATTAAAGACACGTAACGTATATCCACAGGGCATGTGGCCTGTAATTGAAGAAGCGTTATGATGATCTCTCCATTGGCAAAAGATTCTGGAAGAGTCCCCCATTCGGATCTCCGGGAGGGGACTGCCAAGGGGGAGGTTACCATGAGAAAAAGATTGAATAATCAACGAAAGGATAACGTTCTACGAGTCGGGGCGTGGAATGTCAGAAGCTTGAACGTGGTAGGGAAACTAGAAAATCTGAAAAGGGAAATGCAAAGGCTCAATCTAGATATAGTAGGGGTCAGTGAAGTGAAGTGGAAGGAAGACAAGGATTTCTGGTCAGATGAGTATCGGGTAATATCAACAGCAGCAGAAAATGGTATAACAGGTGTAGGATTCGTTATGAATAGGAAGGTAGGGCAGAGGGTGTGTTACCTTGAACAGTTCAGTGACCGGGTTGTTCTAATGAGAATCGACAGCAGACCAACACCGGCAACGATAGTTCAGGTATACATGCCGACGTCGCAAGCTGAATATGAACAGATAGAGAAAGTGTATGAGGATATTGAAAGGGTAATGCAATATGTAAAGGGGGACGAAAATCTAATAGTCATGGGCGACTGGAATGCAGTTGTAGGGGAAGGAGTAGAAGAAAAGGTTGCAGGAGAATATGGGCTTGGGACGAGGAATGAAAGAGGAGAAAGGCTAATTGAGTTCTGTAACAAGTTTCAGCTAGTAATAGCGAATACCCTGTTCAAAAATCACAAGAGGAGGAGGTATACTTGGAAAAGGCCGGGAGATACAGGAAGATTTCAATTAGATTACATCATGGTCAGACAGAGATTCCGAAATCAGATACTGGATTGTAAGGCGTACCCAGGAGCAGATGTAGACTCAGATCACAATATAGTAGTGATGAAGAATAGGCTGAAGTTCAAGACATTAGTCAGGAAGAATCAATACGCAAAGAAGTGGGATACGGAAGTACTAAGGAATGACGAGATACGTTTGATGTTCTCTAGCGCTATAGATACAGCAATAAGAAATAGCGCAGTAGGCAGTACAGTTGAAGAGGAATGGACATCTCTAAAAAGGGCCATCACAGAAGTTGGGAAGGAAAACATAGGTACAAAGAAGGTAGCTGCAAAGAAACCATGGGTAACAGAAGAAATACTTCAGTTGACTGATGAAAGGAGGAAGTACAAACATGTTCCGGGAAAATCAGGAATACAGAAATACAAGTCGGTGAGGAATGAAATAAATAGGAAGTGCAGGGAAGCTAAGACGAAATGGCTGCAGGAAAAATGTGAAGACATCGAAAAAGATATGATTGTCGGAAGGACAGACTCAGCATACAGGAAAGTCAAAACAACCTTTGATGACATTAAAAGCAACGGTGGTAACATTAAGAGTGCAACGGGAATTCCACTGTTAAATGCAGAGGAGAGAGCAGATAGGTGGAAAGAATACATTGAAAGCGTCTATGAGGGTGAAGATTTGTCTGATGTGATAGAAGAAGAAACAGGAGTCGATTTAGAAGAGATAGGGGATCCAGTATTAGAATCGGAATTTAAAAGAGCTTTGGAGGACTTACGGTCAAATAAGGCAGAAGGGATAGATAACATTCCATCAGAATTTCTAAAATCATTGGGGGAAGTGGCAACTATTCACTTTGGCGTGTAGAATATATGAGTCTGGCGACATACCATCTGGCTTTCGGAAAAGCATCATCCACACAATTCCGAAGACGGCAAGAGCTGACAAGTACGAGAATTATCGCACAATCTGCTTAACAGCTCATGCATCGAAGCTGCTTACAAGAATAATATACAGAAGAATGGAAAAGAAAATTGAGAATGCGCTAGGTGACGATCAGTTTGGCTTTAGGAAAAATAAAGGGACGAGAGAGGCAATTCTGACGTTACGGCTAATAATGGAAGCAAGGCTAAAGAAAAATCAGGACACTTTCATAGGATTTGTCGACCTGGAAAAAGCGTTCGACAATATAAAATGGTGCAAGCTGTTCGAGATTTTGAAAAAAGTAGGGGTAAGCTATAGGGAGAGACGGGTCATATACACTCCTGGAAATGGAAAAAAGAACACATTGACACCGGTGTGTCAGACCCACCATACTTGCTCCGGACACTGCGAGAGGGCTGTACAAGCAATGATCACACGCACGGCACAGCGGACACACCAGGAACCGCGGTGTTGGCCGTCGAATGGCGCTAGCTGCGCAGCATTTGTGCACCGCCGCCGTCAGTGTCAGCCAGTTTGCCGTGGCATACGGAGCTCCATCGCAGTCTTTAACACTGGTAGCATGCCGCGACAGCGTGGACGTGAACCGTATGTGCAGTTGACGGACTTTGAGCGAGTGCGTATAGTGGGCATGCGGGAGGCCGGGTGGACGTACCGCCGAATTGCTCAACACGTGGGGTGTGAGGTCTCCACAGTACATCGATGTTGTCGCCAGTGGTCGGCGGAAGGTGCACGTGCCCGTCGACCTGGGACCGGACCGCAGCGACGCACGGATGCACGTCAAGACCGTAGGATCCTACGCAGTGCCGTAGGGGACCGCACCGCCACTTCCCAGCAAATTAGGGACACTGTTGCTCCTGGGGTATCGGCGAGGACCATTCGCAACCGTCTCCATGAAGCTGGGCTACGGTCACGCACACCGTTAGGCCGTCTTCCGCTCACGCCCCAACATCGAGCAGCCCGCCTCCAGTGGTGCCGCGACAGGCGTGAATGGAGGGATGAATGGAGACGTGTCGTCTTCAGCGATGAGAGTCGCTTCTGCCTTGGTGCCAATGATGGTCGTATACATGTTTGGCGCCGTGCAGGTGAGCGCCACAATCAGGACTGCATACGACCGAGGCACACAGGGCCAACACCCGGCATCATGGTGTGGGGAGCGATCTCCTACACTGGCCGTACACCACTGGTGATCGTCGAGGGGACACTGAATAGTGCACGGTACATCCAAACCGTCATCGAACCCATCGTTCTACCATTCCTAGACCGGCAAGGGAACTTGCTGTTCCAACAGGACAATGCACGTCCGCATGTATCCCGTGCCACCCAACGTGCTCTAGAAGGTGTAAGTCAACTACCCTGGCCAGCAAGATCTCCGGATCTGTCCCCCATTGAGCATGTTTGGGACTGGATGAAGCGTCGTCTCACGCGGTCTGCACGTCCAGCACGAACGCTGGTCCAACTGAGGCGCCAGGTGGAAATGGCATGGCAAGCCGTTCCACAGGACTACATCCAGCATCTCTACGATCGTCTCCATGGGAGAATAGCAGCCTGCATTGCTGCGAAAGGTGGATATACACTGTACTAGTGCCAACATTGTGCATGCTCTGTTGCCTGTGTCTATGTGCCTGTGGTTCTGTCAGTGTGATCATGTGATGTATCTGACCCCAGGAATGTGTCAATAAAGTTTCCCCTTCCTGGGACAATGAATTCACGGTGTTCTTATTTCAATTTCCAGGAGTGTACAATATGTACAACAACCAAGAGGGAATAATAAGAGTGGACGATCAAGAACGAAGTGCTCATATTAAGAAGGGTGTAAGACAAGGCTGTAGCCTTTCGCCCCTACTCTTCAACCTGTACATCGAGGAAGCAATGATGGAAATAAAAGAAAGGTTCAGGAGTGGAATTAAAATACAAGGTGAAAGGATAACAATGATACGATTCGCTGATGACATTGCTATCCTGAGTGAAAGTGAAGAAGAATTAAATTATCTGCTGAACGGAATGAACAGTCTAATGAGTACACAGTATGGTTTCAGAGTAAATCGGAGAAAGACGAAGGTAATGAGAAGTAGTAGAAATGAGAACAGCGAGAAACTTAACATCAGGATTGGTGGTCATGAAGTCAATGAAGCTAAGGAATTCTGCTACCTAGGCAGCAAAATAACCAATGAGGGACAGAGCAAGGAGGACATCAAAAGCAGACTCGCTATGGCAAAAAGGCATTTCTGGCCAAGAGGAGTCTACTGATATCAAATACCGGCCTTAATTTGAGGAAGAAATTTCTGAGGATGTACGTCTGGAGTAAAGCATTGTATGGTAGTGAAACATGGACTGTGGAAAAACCGGAACAGAAGAGAATCGAAGCATTTGAGATGTGGTGCTATAGACGAATGTTGAAAATTAGGTGGACTGATAAGGTAAGGAATGAGGAGGTTCTTCGCAGAATCGGAGAGGAAAGGAATATGTGGAAAACACTGAGAAGGAGAAGGGACAGGATGATAGGACATCTGCTAAGACATGAGGGAATTACTTCCATGGTACTAGAGGGAGCTGTAGAGAGCAAAAACTGTAGAGGAAGACAGAGATTGGAATACGTCAAGCAAATAATTGAGGACGTAGGTTGCAAGTGCTACTCTGAGATGGAGAGGTTAGCACAGGAAAGGAATTCGTGGCGGGCCGCATCAAACCGGTCAATACACTGATGACAAAAAAAAAAAAAAAAAAAAAAAAAAGCATTCTAGCTTGCTATAAACTGTGTTCCCGTATTGACATTCGTAAGGGACAATCCTTTTGCCTGCGTCAAAATTCGTTCTTTCTGCTTATACCAGTAATCAAGTTTTTTTTTTAAATTTTAATTGCGAAGTTAATTCTGTGTAGCAGTACTACTGCTTTTATTAAAGTTTTGGGCCGCAACACTGTTTACCTGGCACACCTCCAAGAATTGTTTGCCTAAATGCCTGGTTGTAACTATCAGAATACCACCAGTTGCTTATGACAGTATTGTTCTGTAAGTGTGTTGTTAACGGTGTTTGCATCTTGGTATTGTCAAATAAATCTCTTTCTTTTTACTGTAACCTCATATTTTGGAGATCCACCACAGACACACCTTGCGATAATGCAAATGTTCCGTCAAAATCTTGTCAATCGTACTCTTACTGACTTCAAAGAGTCGTTCAGGAAACCCGTGAACTGTCACACGCCGATCTTCAAGCATTTCTTTCTCCACATTTGATAGTGTTTCGGCCGCAATCGAAGACCGACCAGAACACTGCTGGTCATGGTCGTCTGTACATCTGTCCTTGAACTATCTGACACACTTCCGCACGTTTTTGACGCCCATAAACTTCGCATAATTGACGATGAATGTCATTCCCCTTGGCACTCAAAATACACTTCACTGCACGAAACTCGCACCTGCGAGGAGAAGCGAGTGGGGAGCTCCATCGTGAATGGCTGTCCAGTGACGACTGAGCGCCGCAATAGGCTCAGGCTGGTGGCGATTTGTAGGAGGGGGGGGGGGGGGGGGAGGTAGAGCCAAGCTACCCGCCAGTGTTGCCGGATCAGGCGTAAAAGCATTCCTCATGCCTGTAACACCTTGAAGACGTTATTTTATGGACGTGCCTCCTATACAAAACTGTTAATAAAGATAGTTTAAATATAAAAAAATCATACATTTGTTAACTTAGAAAAAATCGATAATTGAGAAGTTGTCTTTGGAATTAACTCTGGAATGTTGCATGCAATAGAAACAAGATGACTTGCATTTTTCATAAAGGTAATGATTAGATATGTGTTATTTGGTATACATTTGATGAATTTTACATTTAAATGATGACCATCTAAAGTCATGTCATGCCTTAAATGACATTTTTGCTTAAGCGAGGAGGAAGTGCTCTTGGGCAGTGAGCAGAGACAGTGGCTCTCAATTGGTTCTTAGTGGGCTTGGAGGAAGGAGCATGGGGGGGGGGGGGGGGGCAGGCATGGAAATGAAGCCATTGCTGAGTTGGCTGTGCGGCACCAGCAGTTGCACGACGGAAGTCCGTTACCAAGTCGAGGTGTGTGGGCCATCCCTTTGGTATGTGAGAAAGGCTACAGTGACTGGGCTTGGATTACTCGCATATTCCCAATGGATTTTTCAGTCATCTTCTGCTGTAGCTTCTTGCTGTCAAAAATGGCTTCCTAGTGCCTTTGTTTATTATGGCTGCAGCACAGATCTTGTCCATTATAATTATCCGGGCTGTTATGCCGTGGTCGGTTGATGAATTCTGTGTCAATTCCCAACGTTTGCCCGCAGCTCGTGGTCGTGCGGTAGCGTTCTCGCTTCCCACGCCCGGGTTCCCGGGTTCGATTCCCGGCGGGGTCAGGGATTTTCTCTGCCTCGTGATGGCTGGGTGTTGTGTGATGTCCTTAGGTTAGTTAGGTTTGAGTAGTTCTAAGTTCTAGGGGACTGATGACCATAGATGTTAAGTCCCATAGTGCTCAGAGCCATTTTTTTCCCAACGTTTCGTCTCCGACTGCGGCAGACATCTTCAAGGGGGTCCGTAGCTCGATGGAAGGTCCAACACACCCACTGGCTCGCTACTGACTGCCGCAAAATTCCGTGTCCGCGCGCTCCCGCGCCGCTGCGTGACGTCACGTGTTATTTGCACCGGGATTCGAACCACCACCCACAGCAGAAGCGGGGTGTTATCAAGACGTTAGCGGACAGAGCTAGAAATATTTGTGAACCTGAGTTGCTCGACGCTGAGATGGAACATCTCCACAATGCACAAATGGAGAACGGATATTCGTCCTCCGAAATAAAACGTGCGTTGAGGAAGCCACGCAGAAATCATAGTGACGTACAGGCTACTGCAAAATCTAAGGTTTTCCTGCCGTTTGTTAAAAATGTAACGGAAAGTATAGGGAGGATCTTGACGAAGCGGAATATTACCGTAATTTACAAGCCCACCAGGAAGATACAGGAATACCTCAAGTCTGCCAAGGTCGCTCGCAAACCACTGGAAAAAGATGGAGTGTATAGGATCCCATGCAGCTGTGGAGATGTTTATGTGGGTACCACTAAAAGAACTGTTTCTAAACGTTTTGAAGAGCACAAGGGAAATTGTAGAAGAGGAGAAACGGAACGATCAGCTGTTGCGAAGCATGCTTTCCAGCCAGGGAACCACAATATTCGTTTCGAGGAGACGCAAGTACTAGCGGCCACAAGCGCATATTACGAAAGGCTCTGCAGGGAGGCAAACGAAATCGCCAAACACCCTAATAATTTCAATCGAAAGGAGGAGGGCGTGAAATTAAACGGTATATTGATGCCGGTGTTAAAGAAGATGTGTACCACCCGTCCACAACTGGGTGATGGCAACGGCGATCGACGGCGACGGACAGCGGCCAATTGCACTGACGTTTTCAAAACACGTGACGTCACGCCGCGGCGCGGGAGCGCGCGGACACGGAATTTAGCGGCAGTCAGTAGCGAGCCAGTGGGTGTGTTGGACCTTCCATCGAGCTACGGACCCCCTTGAAGATGTCTCCCGCAGTCGGAGACGAAACGTTGGGAACTGACACAGAATTCATCAACCGACCACGGCATAACAGCCCGGATAATTATAATGGACATGATATTTCCGGCCGTGAAAGTCTACATTTTAGTAGCACGGATCTTGCCTGATTTGTGTGTCTGAGCATCACCACAGTCTTTGATTATTTGGCAAGAGGGTTTTAATGAACTGCTTGGTGATTTGAAAGCTACTTAACATTCTCAAAAACTTTGGGAAACAGCCGAGATTGTTGCTGTTTGGACTGGTTTCAGTGCTGGGTTACTCTGCACACTTTTACCAAGTGTTATTTTGTGTTGTGTTGAAATTGACTGTCGAACCCTGATACTCTGCTCAGCCTCTCGATTGATAAGCCTCATAATTCGGCATTAAGTAGCCTCTAAATAGTAAAGAGTGCCAATGTGGATAACTTGTCTTCGCTGTTTAAGTTGGATCTGGAATTTTCTGTATTGTTTCCTCTCTCTGGGGCCCAACTGACAGTTTGTTCTAATATGTTATTTTCATTAACGGTTTTTTGATATACTTTATTTGTGTATTGTGGATTGAAAGGCTGTGTCATTATGGAGAAATGGTTTGGTTCTTTGGACCCACTGCGAAGCAAATTTTAAAGGAGATGTTGGCTTGTGCCATTCGTCTGAAGCAGCAAATGTGTGATTTAAACTGAGTGGGAACTAAAGAAATCCTTTAGCCTTGTAATTAATATGATATGTGCTTTTTATTTCTTATATTTCCACTTTCCTTATATATATATATATATATATATATATATATATATATATATATATATATATATTACTGTGTGTTGTAAGAGTATTTCATCTGTTCTTTTAAGAAAAGAAGGGCCAGAAAGAAAATCAGCCATTTGCTTGAATCCAAAATTGCTTTCTTAATTATTTAAAGTCAATATTCCAGTTTTGCTTAATCATTTTCTTATTTGAATTAGGTGTAAGGTAATAAGAAAATTGTGATAGTATTAATAATTGTTTATATGTGTAATCGTTATCACTGATGTTCAATCCATTAAGGCCCCGTCCTGAACAATCAAAATGCAAGTAGCGCATTACAAAATGGGAGCAGAGTCAGGTTGACTTTGCAGGTAGAGATTACATGGAGTTTGTACGGACGTCACTGCTCATGCATAAAGTTTATGGTATTTCTTGTTATGTAATTTGTTCTGCTAGAATCTATTGCAACTCCACCTGATTCAGGTATACTTGGTGGACCCACTGAGTCCAGAAAGGTTATTGGGATGAGTCACCTAAAGAGGGACAAGCAGAGGTATTGGTTAAAGATCTGTTGAGAATCAAAAGAAGGGGATGTGACAGAAATGGAGATGTGGCTGTGCATAGAACTAGGGAGCCCAGTGCACGTTAATGCAGCTCTAGTTAGTCATGTGAATGTAGCTGTCGAACATTGTGTGACTTCTCTCAGAGATATTGTGAAATATTTACTCTTTTTGAAAGGTAGTCAGCCTTTTCGTGTGCAGGTGTACCATGTCAAAGTTCAGGTCATAGACTGGTTCAATCAGATAAAGAATTTGAATTTTGCTATTACTGAGCCTAAACAGAAATCAGAAGTTAGTGAGTTGCAGCCATGAGGAATGCAATTACAGATGACATTAAGCATATCAGGATGTGCTGGAAGTATTGAGAAAAGTGAGAACGAAATGTTTGTCTCAGTAAATAATGCTCTTGTAATAAATAATGCTCATGTAATGTGGGAAATTATGTGATTAATTCCTGTAATGCTGCTAAATTGCCAACGTCTCTGTTAAGTGTGTTGCGTGGAGTGAAGTATTTTCTGTAGATACTGTGCAACAGTAAACTCTAAGTTCTTATTGTTTTCTGTTGACTTAGAACGACAGGTGAATGTGTTTATTGAGATAGGTTGGGAGGTTGTTTTTCAGTTACTGTATCCATTGTGTTTGAGTTCCTTAATCGAAATTGTAGAAGACATATTGGCACAACAGTGTGTTTGCTTGATTTGCATTCCTGTTTCTTAAGAGAAAGGTTGTCAGTGAGAATTAAAAGTAAGCTGATTGACGAATACTTTTCTCGAGTTCAGCGTTCAGGTGTGACATTGTGGGAGTATACGACAGATGTGTGTGCTGGCATTCTCGCCTTTGAAGTACAGTTGTTGGAAGCAGAAATGATGGTTACAATTTTACAAGGACTTAGTCAGGAGGATCACTCTCTCATGATGTTTGCATAAAAGCCGCTAACCTCTAGTGAATTAGATAAGATAATTACTGATCCATGGAGTGGACTTAAGATGGGAGTATGAGCGGGCATCCCATTATGCGAATGGTAAGGGCACCCAATTAAGGTATCCACCTGGAAGTGTTAATTCTAGTAAGTGTAATTTTTACTGGTGCAGGACACCGGGACATTTCGCATGCATTTGTCGTCCTGGACTGAAACAGCAGTCGAACAACTGATGTCAGAAGAGATGAGGAGTCTTGTAATAAATTTAGGGCTGTAACGAGAAATTCCCGTCCTTGGGTATGTGCTAGTATTAACCATGGACCAGTGTGTACATTCTTACTCTGTGGTAGTAGTGTTTATTGAGTTATCAGTGGTATCTCAGGTACCGAAGTTTTCTCAGTGGAAGCCAAATACTCAGACGTGTAAGGCCATAAATGGTCAGGTGATGGCTTTAGCTGGATCGTTGCACATTTTTTGTGCTATGAGAAAATTGTCTTGGCCTTTAGATATTGTTGTGATGAAGAGGCTGTGTACTAATTTAATATTGGGCTACGATTTTATGAAAAATATGTGGTTAATTTTGGGTTTTGCTGGAGGGGAGTGTTACTTTAAATGTAATCCCACTTTTAAGTTGTGTCTGTTCCAACATGATAGGATTCCGTGTGCAGTACTGTAACCAGTGTGTCCGCAACATTTGATATGGGTTATTTTCTGTTGAAGAATGCCCAAGAATTGTTAAGGGTCTTAGAAGAATTTCCGAAAATGCTCGGATCAGATCCCAGCCAGATAGGACCTCTATAAATTGATCAGATCCCAATCAGACAGGCCCTCTATAAATTATCACCAAGATGAAATCCTTGTGGCAATTGGCGGAAGATACATTGAAATGTGGGGTGATAAGACCTTCTGCATTTCCTTATGACTCGCCGAATTTTCTAGTAGCTAAAGCTAATGGGGCTGGGTTTCGGCCTGTAGTCGATTATTGTGCATTGAACAGTAAGACTGTTTTCGAGTCTGTTCCCCTCTCGGATCTCCACAGTTGCTTTTTATGGTTTGCCGGAGCCCTCTATTTCACCAAGTTGGATCTTAACCAGCTCTACTACCAGATTCCTTTATCGGAGGAATCCAAGCTAGTGACTGACTTTTTACCACCAACTGAAATGTTGGTCTGTCTACAGGTGCGGCAGTGCTATCCCGACTACTTGACTCTGATTTGGTAGACTTTAAGTTTAAATTAGTTTACAATTATCTTATGATGTGGTCATTTACTGTAGAACCTTTTCAGAACACTTGGAGCATGTTAAACAGGTACTGCGACGGTTGAGAGAAATGGGGCTGACCGTAAGGCCTTCAAAGGCTAAGACATGCTCTATCCGGAATGGTGAAGTTTTTTCGTAAGTTTGTGCCCAGGTTCGGCGAACTTGCTGCCCATTTAAATCACTTCTGTAATAAAGGGAGACCTTTTAAAGCCAGCAGGCAGTTTTGATGCTTTGAACGTCACTTT
This sequence comes from Schistocerca serialis cubense, assembly GCF_023864345.2. Taxonomy (NCBI): domain Eukaryota; kingdom Metazoa; phylum Arthropoda; class Insecta; order Orthoptera; family Acrididae; genus Schistocerca; species Schistocerca serialis. The sequence goes on from NC_064645.1 coordinate 531,776,212, forward strand.
GAGCAACGTCCCCATGTTAGCGATTCCTGATTCTGAACAGGGCTCTGTCATGTGGAAAGGTGCTTCTAATTCAGGGATGGTTGCCATCTTGTTACAAGAACAGAGCGTTGAGCGAAGACCAGTTGCATATGCATCCAGGGCTTCTACTCCAGTTGAATGTCGCTATTCTGCCTTCGAGTTAGAAGCCCTTTCGGTCTTGTTTGCACATGAGAAGTTTAGGTTGTACCTGGAGCACAGGGAATCCTGTCTTGAGAATAGCACTGGATCGATACTTAGCAGGCTTGGAGGAAGGAGGAAGGAGACAGACCTGGGTATGGCTTGTTCGCTGAGATGGCTGTGTGGCAACGGTAGTGGTGCTCTGGAGTCCGTTATGGACTCGAGGCGTGTTGGGCTATGCCTTTGGTACGCAAGGAAGGCTACCTCGCTGGACTGGATTACTCGCACCTTCAAAGTGGAGTTTTCAGCCGTCTTCCGCTGTGGCTTCTTGCTTTCAACTGTGCCTACCCAGTTCTTCTGTCCACTATGGCTGCAGCATGGATCTGCCCTGGCTCGTGTGTCTGAGAGTCGTCACTACCTCTGAGTATTTGTTTAGCGGATTTTAATGTACTGCTTGGTGAGTTTCAAGCTACTTAACCCTCTCAAACGTTTTGGGGAGCTCACCAGTTCGCTGATGTTGCTGAGTTATCTTGCACACTTTTACCTAGTATTACCTTGTGTTGTGTTGAAACTGACTATCAAACCATGATATTCTGCTCAGCCTCTCGATTGATAAGCCTCATAATTTGGCATTAAGGTGCCTTCAAATAGTAAAGGGTGCTAACGTTTATAGGCTGTCCTCGCTGTTTAAGTTGGATTTGGGCATTTCTGAATTGTTTGCTCTCGTCGGGGCCCAATTGACGTTTTGCTCTAATAAGTTATTTTCATTAACGTTTTCTGATATACTTCCTTTGTGTGGTGTGGATTGAAAGGCTGTTGTTATTACGTGGGAATTGGCTTTGTTCTTTCGACACAAAGTTTTAAAGGGGCCGTTGGCTTATGTCACTTATCTGAAGCAATAGTTGTGTGGTTTAAAAGTTGTCGCGAAATTTTCCGGTGACGTCAGCCTGGTACCTCTAGTCCTCACTTTTAACATGTACCTCACATTTTTTCTGTTGTTATTGAAATTATTGTATTCGTTGTAAATTATGTGATGAATTATTTGATTGCTTCATTGGTATTTCAAAAGGCTACAAAATTACTGAGCTTACAAGTATCCATTCAACTTGTGAAATTTTAAGAGTTTGCAAAATTTTTGTTTAATCCATTTTTTAAGGAAAGGAAAGAAGGGGCACAAAGAAAGCTAGTGATTTGCTTGGGATTTCAAATTGCTTTCTTAATGGTTTAAAATTAATATTCTTATTTTCCTTTATTCAGTCAGCTGCAAGTTAATAAGAAAATTGAAATGGTATGAATAAATGCTTATGTGTATAATCACTACCAGTGATGTTTAATTCATTAAGGCCTGGTCCTGCCTTCCAGATCAACCAAAGCGCTACTCCTTCCTTCCTGACCCAACAAAACATAAGTAGCCGATTACAGATGTAGGCATTCGAATCAACAAAAAACAAAAAAAAAAAAAAAAAAAAAAAAAACCTGCCCATCATACTGGAACTAGTGATCCACTGATTGTGCATTTACCATTTTTCAGTGCCACCGACTGTGCCACACTGCCTGTCATGTGAAGCTCTTTCGTTGTTTGCGTTTTATACCTATTTATCGGGAACTGTACACAATCATTCCTCTTAATTTTGTCTTTATAACTGGGTGAGTTGAAGCACGACAAACAAGGAAAGGATCGACAATCCTCCACAAATTCTATTTGTTTCTCATTAGCCCAATCAGCCATGGCGATAACGCAAACCCATGCAAGAAACAGAACCTTTCGATTATCAGTTCCAGTCAAACAAACCAATAAATACAGAGAACGGTAGGAATTCGTACAACTGTTGCAAGAGCTTCCCACATTGCTGCACCAGCGCACGGTGGCCTGAAAGCACACATTAGACGTGTGCGTAACTTTGCACTGCTGCATATGCTTCCTTGCTACTACGTGCAACGGTCACGTGCGACATGTGTGGATGAAAAGTGGCACGGGTGTAAACTAACCTTTATGGTTAGACACAATAGAGGACGCACACAACCCAAATAGTTCCTGGGGGACACGTCTCCACCAAACCTTGCCTAAACCTTTTTGGCCCTCTGACAAGATTGTCTAGTTCCACGTGCAAGCAAGCCACCTCAATAACAGCAATTGCATTCGGTGGTAGGGGATTCTCTCCCTGCCACATATGTGTGTTGATACTGTGTCTTTCGAATACAACACATGGTCAGTATACACTGAGGTGAAAAAAAAATTGTGGGATAGAGATATGCACATGTGCAGATGGCCGCAGTATCGCGTACACAAAGTATGAAAGGGCAGTGCATTGGTGGAGCTGTCATTTGTACTCATATGTTTTATGTGAAAACTGACTGCAAGACGGGAATTAACAGGCTTTGAGCAGGCTGCGGATTGGTAGTTGGAAAGTTCCATTTCGGAAATCGTTAGGGAATTCAACATTCAGGGTTCCACAGTGTCAAGAGCGTGCCGAGAATATCAAATTTCAGGAATTATCTCTCACCACAGACAACTCAGTGGCCGACGGCTTTCACTAAACGACCGAGAGCAGCGGTGTTTGCTTAGAGTCGGCTCCTCTGGTCCAACAGAACCGATAATTGGCTGGAAATGGTTATGTTCGACTACTTGGAGACCATATGCTGCCATTCATGCACCTCATGTTCCCAAACAACGATAGATTTGTTATGGATGACAATGTGCCAAGTGAGAAGACCACAGTTGTTGGCGATTGGTTTGACAAACATTCGGGACAGTTCGAACGATTGATTGGGCCTCCCAGATAGCCCAACAAGAGTCCATCCAAACGTTTATGGGACATAATCGTGAGATCGGTTTGTGCACAAAATCCTGCACTGGCAACACGTTCACCATTATGGTTTATCCTGTAGTGAAATAGAATTGGATAGTTCCTGTGAATTATTACGGGTGGAGGTTATACTCAACAACCGAGCTAGGTTCATAATTGGCTCCTTTTACCGACCTCCAGACTCAGCAGCATTAGTGGCAGAACAACTGAGAGAACATCTGGAATACATTTCACATAAATCTCCTCAGCATGTTATAGTCTTAGGTGGAGATTTCATTTTACCAGATATAGACTGGGACTCTCAGATGTTTAGGACGGGTGGTAGGGACAGAGCATCGAGTGACATTATACCGAGTGCGCTATCCGAAAATCACCTCGAGCAATTAAACAGAGAACCGACTCGTGGAGATAACATCTTGGACCTACTGATAACAAACAGATCCGAACTTTTCGACTCTGTAAGTGCAGAACAGGGAATCAGTGATCATAAGTCCGTTGCAGCATCCCTGGATATGGAAGTAAATAGGAATATAAAAAAAGGGAGGAAGGTTTATCTGTTTAGCAAGAGTAATAGGAGGCAGATTTCAGTCTACCTAACAGATCAAAACGAAAATTTCTGTTCCGACACTGACAATGTTGAGTGTTTATGGAAAAAGTTCAACGCAATCGTAAAATGCGTTTTAGACAGATACCTGCCGAGTAAAACTGTGAGAGACGGGAAAAATCCACCGTGATTCAACAACAAAGTTAAGAAGCTACTGCGAAAGCAAAGAGAGCTTCACTGCAAGTTTAAACGCAGCCAAAACCTCTCAGACAAACAGGAGGTAAACGATGTCAAAGTTAGCGTAAGGAGGGCTATGCATGAAGCGTTCAGTGAATTCGAAAGTAAAATTCTATGTATCGACTTGACAGAAAATCCTAGGAAGTTCTGGTCTTACGTTAAATCAGTAAGTGGATCGCAACAGCATATCCAGACACTCTGGGATGATGATGACATTGAAACAGAGGATGACACGCGTAAAGCTGAAATACTAAACACCTTTTTCCAAAGCTGTTTCACAGAGGAAGACCACACTGCAGTTCCTTCTCTAAATCCTCGCACGAACGAAAAAATGGCTGACATCGAAATAAGTGTCCAAGGAATAGAAAAGTAACTGAAATCACTCAATAGAGGAAAGTCCACTAGACCTGACGGGATACCAATTCGATTCTACACAGAGTACGCGAAAGAACTTGCCCCCCTTCTAACAGCCGTGTACCGCAAGTCTCTAGAGGAACGGAAGGTTCCAAATGATTGGAAAAGAGCACAGGTAGCCCCAGTTTTCAAGAAGGGTCGTCGAGCAGATGTGCAAAACTGTAGGCCAAAATCTCTGACCTCGATCTGTTGTAGAATTTTAGAACATGTTTTTTGCTCGGTATCACGTCATTTCTGGAAACCCACAGTCTACTCAGTAGGAGTCAACATGGATTCCGGAAACAGCGATCGTGTGAGACCCAACTCGCTTTATTTGTTCATGAGACCCAGAAAATATTAGATACAGGCTCCCAGGTAGATGCCATTTTCCTTGACTTCCGGAAGGCGTCCGATATAGATCCGCACTGTCGCCTGATAAACAAAGTAAGAGCCTACGGAATATCAGACCAGCTGTGTGGCTGGATTGAAGAGTTATTAGCAAACAGAACACAGCATGTTGTTATCAATGGAGAGACGTCTACAGACGTTAAAGCAACCTCTGGTGTGCCACAGGGGAGTGTTATGGGACCATTGCTTTTCACAATATATATAACTGACCTAGTAGGTAGTGTTGGAAGTTCCATGCGGCTTTTCGCGGATGATGCTGTAGTATACAGAGAAGTTGCAGCATTAGAAAATTGCAGCGAAATACAGGAAGATCTGCAGCGGATAGGCACTTGGTGCAGGGAGTGGCAACTGACTCTTAACATAGACAAATGTAATGTATTGCGAATACATAAAAAGAAGGATCCTTTATTTTATGATTATATGATAGCAGAACGAACAATGGTAGCAGTTACTTCTGTAAAATATCTGGGAGTATGCGTACGGAACGATTTGAAGTGGAATGGCCATATAAAATTAATTGTTGGTAAGGCGGGTGCCAGGTTGAGATTGATTGGGAGAGTCTTTAGAAAATGTAGTCCATCAACAAAGGAGGTGGCTTACAAAAGACTCGTTCGACCTATACTTGAGTATTGTTCATCAGTGTGGGATCCGTACCAGGTCGGGTTGACAGAGGAGATAGAGAAGATCCAAATAAGAGCGGCGCGTTTCGTCACAGGGTTATTTAGTAAGCGTGATAGCGTTACGGAGATGTTTAGCAAACTCAAGTGGCAGACTCTGCAAAAGAGGCGCTCTGCGTCGCGGTTAGCTTGCTCGCCAGGTTTCGAGAGGGTGCGTTTCTGGATGAGGTATCGAATATATTGCTTCCCCCTACTTATACCTCCCGAGGAAATCACCAATGTAAAATTAGAGAGATTCGACCGCGCACGGAGTCGTTCTTCCCGCGAACCATACGCGACTGGAACAGGAAAGCGAGGTGATGACAGTGGCACGTAAGGTGCCCTCCGCCACACACCGTTGGGTGGCTTGCGGAGTATAAATGTAGATGTAGACAGCTATTGAGGCACCATGACTTACTCTGCAGGAGACTTCCAGCGACTTGTTGAGCCCATGGTACGTCGAGCTGGGATTCGCTGGGCAGATGGAGGTCCGACACGATCTTAAAAGGTATTCCCTAACTTTTGTCACCTCAGTGTAGTATCGTACGGCTAGCGCCTGCAATTCTACTTCCCGTCACAAAGCTGTGTATCGCGAGTGGCCTGGATCTCTCCCCGGTCGCTGCACAGACTGACAATCCGAAGGAAAACAACCCGATGTGAACATTAATCAGCGGGATTGCTTTTCTTCCAGTCTCCAGCAGTCACCACGCGTCCTCGTGGGGTTGTTGCCAGTGCTGCCACTACGTTGCTGCCGCTGTCGCGTTGCTCCAAGCGCAGGTGGCAGTACGGATCCGCGACCCACCAATAAAGATAGCGATTCGGGCCATGTACGGCAGTTGCACACTGGGGCAGCTCCGTGTCCAGGCGCCGATCATTTGCTATTCTTCAGTACGGAGCTCTGCTCACCGAACGCAGGTGTAGCTCACCAAGAGTAACACCGAGGCCCTCTCGCCGCGGTTCCTCAGTACGGAGCGATGGGAGCTCTGTACTCGGCGCACCAGATCCTCCTGCCTGGCGCTTGCCCACATTCGCAGTTCAAGAAGAACATCGCCTGCGGCGTCCAAACCGCTGGCCCTCACCAAGTGCTTCTCTGCGCCACACCGCGAGACGTCACCTCCGACATCGCCTCCGAGTTCTCCACCTCTTGGGACATCATCCACAACGATCCAAGAACATTCCAGTGACGGATTGTAGCCCTGTACTAGGTTACGCATCTGTAGGCTTCTGTTATGTCGACCATTGTGCATCTAGCTACGCACTATTTTTTTAATTTGTTATTATTTTTTGAATCATCAGACTGTTTGATGCGGCCCGCCATGAATTCCTCTCCTGTGCCAACCTCTTCATCTAAGAGAATAACTTGCAACCTGCATCCTAAATTATTTTATGAATGTATTCTAATCACTATTTTCCTCTACAGTTTTTACCCTCTGCAGCTCCCCCTAGTACCATGGAAGTTATTCGGTGCTGTCTTAACATGTCTACCATCCTATCCCTTCTTCTTGTCAGTGTTCAGATATTCCTTTTCTCATCGATTATCCGGAGAATCTCCTCCTTCCTTGCTTTATCAGTCCATCTAGGTTCAACATTCTTCTGTACACCACATCTCAAATGCTTCGATTCTCTTCTGTTCCAGTTTTCCCACAGTTCATGTTTTACTAACATACAATAATGTGCTCCAAACGTACATTCTCATAAATTTCTTCCTGAAATTAAGGTCTATGTTTGATACTAGTAGATTTCTCTTGGCCAGGAATGCCCTTTGGCCCTTTTTTTTTAGTAAAAACATGCGACAGCCTAGATCGCCTAAATGTTTCTTTATGTAAGACAACGGGTTTCGATAGGCTTTGCAGCCATCTTCAGGTCTTAAAATACGCGTTCGTTTTACATTGAGCCTCACGCCGAGTTGTCATGTGCGTAAAAATCAGCATATAGTAAAAGGTTTGTCATTTAAAAATATAAAGCACTTTGTGCAAAAGGCTATATACACTACTGGCCATTAAAATTGCTACACCATGAAGATGACGTGCTACAGACGCGAAATTTAATCGACAGCAAGAAGATGCTGTGATGTGCAAATTATTAGCTTTTCAGAGCATTCACAAAAGGTTGGCGCCGGTGGGATGAGGAAAGTTTCCAACCGATTTCTCATACACAAACAGCAGTTGACCGGCGTTGCCTGGTGAAAGGTTGTGATGCCTCGTGTAAGAAGGAGAAATGCGTACCATCACGTTTCCGACTTTCATAATGGTCGGATTGTAACGTATCGCGATTGCGGTTTATCGTATCGCGACACTGCTGCTCGCGTTGGTCGAGATCCAATGACTGTTAGCAGAATATGGAATCGGTGGATTCAGGAGGGTAATACGGAACGCCTGCTGGATCCCAACGGCCTCGTATCGCTAGCAGTCGAGATGACAGGCATCTTATCCGCATGGCTGTATCGGATCGTGCAGCCACGTCTCGATCCCTGAGTCAACAGATGGGGACGTTTCCAAGACAACGACCATCTGCACGAACAGTCTGACGACGTTCGCAGCAGCATGGACTGTCAACTCGAAGGCCAGTTACTCTTGACGCTGCATCACAGACAGGAGCGCCTGGGATGGTGTACTCAGCGATTAACCTGGGTGCACGAATGGGAAAACGTAATTTTTTCGAATGAATTCAGGTTCTATTTACAGCATCAAGATGGTCGCATCCGTGTTTGGCGACATCGCGGTGATTGCACATTGGAAGCGTGTATTCGTCATCGCCATACTGGTGTTTCACCCGGCGTGATGATATGGGGTTCCATTGGTTACACGTCTCGGTCACCTCTTTATCACATTGACGGCACTTTGAACAGTGGGCGTTACATTTCAGATGTGTTACGACCCGTGGCTCTACCCTTCATTCGATCCCTGCGAAACCCTACATTTCAGCAGGATAATGCAGGACCGCATGTTGCAGGTCCTGTACGGGCCTCTCTGGATACAGAAAATGTTCGACTGCCGCCCTGGCCAGCATATTCTCCAGATCTCTCACCAATTGAAAACGTCTGGTCAATGGTGGCCGAGCAACTGGCTTGTCACAATACGCCAGTCACTATTGTTGATGAACTGTGGTATCGCGTTGAAGCTGCATGGGCAGCTGTACCTGTACACGGCATCCAACCTCTGTTTGACTCAAGGCGTATCAAGGCCGTTATTACGGCCAGAGGTGGTTGTTCTGGGTACTGATTTCTCAGGATCTATGCACCCAAATTGCGTGAAAATGTAATCACATGTCAGCTCTAGTATAATATATTTGTCCAATGAATACCCGTTTATCATCTGAATTTCTTCTTGGTGTAGCAATTTTAATAGCCAGTAGTGTATATATGACAGACTCTTGTTACATCATAAAAGCAGAGTACATAGTGTCACATCAGTGTACTGCTTATGTTTTTAACTTGCAACGCACCTCTAACTCCCACAGGCTTCCCTTACTGTAACTCACTCACATCTACTAGTCCATCGTAAGCTGCCCGTATTCATCTACCCCCAGCTGCCTTTCCTCACTTATACTTTTTCAGCCCAGTTGATTGTCATTATCTCTTTGTGTCTCTCTGGCATTGTCTCCTACGTCACCGCCACCGTCTCCTTCGTTCTGTCCTACTGTAGTCTCCTTTCACCGTCACTGTCTCACCCTTGCTCTCTCTTATTGCTAATATCTCATTCCTTCCTTCCTACTGCTGCTGTCTCTTCTTACTGTCTCTTACTCTCTCTTCCATGTTGTCATTGTAATGTATTCCGCCTTTCATTATCACTGGCTCTCACCTACTTCCGCGCTTTCTTTCTCCTTATTCTCCAATCCCGGCACTGTCTTTTCCCAGCACTGTGCTGTCGTTGTGAACTACGTTCTACTGCCACTGTGTCCCTCTCTTTCTCTCACACTGTCATTGCCTCTGAGCTGTGCACGGCTCGCGTTTATCCCATTTATTGTTTGTCATCTTCGATTGAGGTACTGTCGCTTCGTTTTCTTATTCCATTTACTGGCGTCATTAACTTCCTGCCTTACTTGCCCGTGAGCGGCAGCAGCAGCGCGTACCGATAAGTGCACAGTCGTACCATCTCTGGAGCGACCGATAGTATTTCCGGGTCGTTGTGTGTCTGGCAGTCAGTTGGAGATGGACAAGGAGTGCAGTCGGGAAGCAGCAGCAGTGAAGTCGGGGACGGAGCGCCGCTGAGGCGCCGACAGCCAGTGCTCGCCAACTGCTGGCGACACACATGAATTGCCCGACGGAGGGAGATTGGAGCGTGACGACCGTTGGTTGGTCGTTCGGTTGGTCGTCTCATCAGCTGACGTATATTTGGTCCTTTCACCGTTTCCGGGCCTTGGAGTTGGTCGGTTGGCGTGGAGCAGCGTGGAAATATCCGCGGCGCGTAGTTTGGCCGGGGCCAGTGGCGGCGTCCACGCGCGGTCGGAGTGTGTGGTGCTGTTCCATTGCTACGAGGTCTGTGGCTCACCGATACTGGACACGAAAGTTGAGTTTTGACTTAATCTACCAGAAAGTCACGACTGTTCACATTGTGTCGTTTGGATTTCGTTGTCGGCTGTTGGGATATTTCCTCGAGCAGCAACATGAGTTTTCCAGTTGATAAATTTTAGCCACCCTCTGGTGGAGTTTAACTGTACTTGGTTATTTTGAATTCAAGTACACGAGCGGAATTTCTGCCTTGTGACCGTTAACGTTCCAGTTACCTGTCCTGGGCATTGACGCAAATTCAGGCAGTGTAGTTTCCTCTTCGTGTTGTCGCTGTCCAGCACGGTGTGTAGTTTGACAGCTCAGTGTATAATTAGTTGTGAGTGTTTGAATTCCAGGCCGACCCTCGGAAACTTCTGAGCGCCGTTGGGTGTACTGCCTTTTCTTATTTGTTCTTGTTGTTTGTATTTGTATGGCTTCTAGCCGATTTTTAAATTGAGGTTGTTTTGCCCTTAAGGCCTAAGATTGTTTGGGCCGTCAGCCTAATTAAAGAATTGTTTTGAGATAAGGTCTTTTGCCTTTCAAAAATTTTAATTTGTTTTGAGTCTTAAGAGATGGCCTTCAGCCTTTTTTTAAAATTAAAGTTGTTTTGCTCTTAAGGTGTGAGATCGTTTGGGCCTTCAGCCTAATTGAAAGAACTGATTTAAGATAAGGCCGTCTGTCTTTTAAATTTCTGATTTTGGAATGAGTTTTATGTTATTGGCTTTCAGCCGATTTTAAATTAAAGAGGTATTGCTCTTAAGGCATGAGTTTGTATGCACATTCAGCCGATAAATTACTGCTGTGTTTTTTTAAAAATTTTCTTGGCTCTTGTAATGTTTGCTCAAGTAAATAAAGTTTTATGTTGGAGTGTAAATGACAGCCATTTGTTTTGGCCCCCTTCCACTACCTGTTCTGTCCTGCGGGTTTAGCAGGGCGTCTCAGCTTCCTTACCTCTTTCTACAACACAACCACAGTCCACTACCTTCCAGTATTCATTACTTTTCCGCCTCTTTACCGCTGCCACTCTCTTCTCTCTCAGCATAAACATGCACTAGTATGTTCGCATGCCAAAATTTTTGGACAAATATTTAAAGGTGCTGAGGAAGGTATCAAGCTTCTAGTACCCCACTATTCAGTGAGAGACCTTTAAATAAACAAGAATAAATTCACATTTTTTTGTGCTATGATAGGCGGTATGTTCACAAGATGAAATCATTTTCTATATCATTATACTTTACCAAGACCCCATATTCAAAGTAGCAGTACTTAGGCGGTAAAATATGCGATATATACCGTCTGAGGAGTAAATGTAATTTTAACTGCCGTTGTAACACGTGGCAAGGGTTCAGGGGCCATTGAAAGGGTTCTGACGTCACCAAACTATGTTTTTAGTCGGCATCTGTTCACCAGTAGTACTTTATGGACCACTGTCTCTGAACAATGGGCAGTTCACTCGTATACAAATATGACTAAAGTGGTATTGCAGCAACAAAAAATGAGCTGAAAAGGGTCGTAACATGCCTGAAAAGAACTTAAAATGACTGTCAAAAATTATGTTAAATTGGAACGACTGCAAGTTCAGTAAAACATATCCAATAACATTTTTACTCCTTTGTGATACAAATCACAAGAAGGGCGTTTTCGATCTATTACTGTCGATGAGCGTAGTATTGAAAAATCCGTAAAGCAAACGATTTTGTTTCAACCTCATATTTTGCATATTTATTTGTTGTTAGTAAGTGCCAAAGTGTATAAACTGTATAACTCTTCTGACCTACAGTATTCGTTTTGTATAAGCTGCATACACTGCTATCGTTGACAAAAGAGGGCAACTGGCGGCAAAATGTTGTTGTTGGAGCACAAAAAAAGGTAAACATGTTCCCCTTCAAAAGACTCTTACAGATAAGTCGGGAACCAGCTGCCCCAGTCCTCGCCAAAAAATTTTGGCATTCGAACATGTTCGCGCTTTTTTCTACAGAAAGACAATGTAAAAGAAAGGTGACAGTGCCAGCGGGAGCGAATGAGAGAGGAGGCAATGAATTTGGGAGGCAGAAAATGTCAGTGAAAAAGAGAGTGAGATGGAATACGACAGCAACAATGGCAGCCAAAGAGAGAGGGGATAGGATATACTGATGGTCAGTGAGAGACACTGCAAATAAAAGAGAAATATAGGAGCAGGGGGAGGAAAAAAGAGGAGACAGTGGAAATGAAAAAGAGAGATGAGGCTTCGGGGATCTGGGCCTTTCAGACCCGCTAGCTATAGCACTAAGGTATAGGGGAGAGTGCATTTTGGACCTAAATTTTAAGCACTTGGATGTAGGGGCAAAATTTAGTTGGGCCCCACTAAATGCAAGTACGCTCCATTTAATTTTATTTTTTAAATTGGTTTAATTTACTTTCAGTTCATTTTAAAAAAAAGGCAAAGTATTATACGGATTTGCGCATTGACGAAATGTGTGGTACCAGTAACGCTGCGATAGGGAGTGTTCTGTCCCTGTTCGTTCCCTTCCCCGGTGCCCATACGTTTCAGTGAGCAATCAGCACGTCGCACGTACACGGCGTTCCCTGGCTTGCACACACGTTTCAGTAAGCAGACGTCAGCAGTCTTGCATGTAAACGGCAGTGTGCAGTTCAACGGCCTTGCCTATAACACTGCCAATGGTGCTTTGCGAGCCATTTGTTCAGCAAATGTTTGAATCACAGCATCAAGTCTAGCTTCTTTGCCAAATTGTATTCAAAGGTCCCCGAAACGGTGAGACGTTGTTGATGCATAGTTGATCTGAGTTTCTACACGAGCCAGCCTGCTGAATAACCCTACTGTTTCAACTACAATCACTGGAAAGGTGTAAAAGATTGTAGTGCTACAACGATGAAAATTAATATTACGACGATGTCAAACCTTATTTTCATGATTTAACGAAGTATTCATGATATTAAAAATGTAACTATAATTTTATTATTTTCATTTTTGTGCTCAGTGTATCAAAGACTTTCTAGTGCACGGAATAAAGTAGCATTGTTTGTACTACGAAAATACGAGGGGCGTTCAGAAAGTAAGCTCCGATCGGTCGCGAAATGGAAACGACTATGAAAATCCGATAAAGCTTTGCACAGATGTGTTGGGTAGTGTCTCTAGTATAACCCCAGTTAGCATCACGTCGCTCTTCTCATTTCTGAGCTCGCAGTGAGTGCGTAAAGATGTCTAGAAAATAGTGTCTGCCGCCAAGTACGAGGGCCTGGTGAGAAATTTCGCCTGAAGCTATGCAGCTAACATTACATAACTGTCGTGCTGTTTCTTCTTCAAGACAATTCTCAGCCGCATTCTGCAGGGGCAATGAAGATGCTCCTGCATCGTTTTCAAATGGAAATGTGAGATTACCCACGATACAGTCCGCAATTGTCTCCCCCTGAGTTTCATCTCTGGTCACATGAACCGCTGTCTTTGAAAACAACATTTTGACACAGACAACGAGGTGTAGGCCAGCGTGGAGAATTGGCGGAAAGCACTGGCGGCTGCCTTCTATGATGAGGCTATTGAAAAGTTGGTACAACGCTATGACAAAAGTCTAAGTCAGAACGGCGACTACGTAGAGAAGTAGCTGAAAGGTGTAGCTAATTGTTACAAGTAAAACATTTCTGATGTTCACTGTGGTTTCCATTTGGCAATCAATCGGAGCTTACTTTCTGAACAGGCCTCGTATATACGATTGTTAAGGGTTAAGCATGTAATAATTCGATGTAAGACATTTTGTTGAGTCTGAATTTTGTTCTCGTACTGGTCGGTAGAGAAGGAAAAGTTCCTTAATCGATGTGAAGGTATAAAGGCTGTAAAATGGAGAGAGAGAGAGAGAAGGTAAATACAAGTTCTTCAAAACAAATATCTCCTAAGTGTACCGTCTTGTCATTTCCTATAACTAAAAATTGCAAGGTCTAATCTGAGCCTGTCCTGAATAACAGCGAAGAACATTTATGTTATCATATATTTTCTTCGTTTGATCACGGTTGTGATTCACATGTTTCTTTTTGTTACGCGACGTGTTATGAATATTTTCATTATACGCGCAAACGTGCACACAGCTTTAATCGAACCTGCGTCTTTCGGAAACGATAACTTTTAATCAGTACAATTACGTGAATACCGTCTAAATCGCAACCGTGATCGCAAAAGTGTTTCCTGGACCAAATAATTCTTATAAAATGTGTATTCTCCAAAACGAGCAGCATTGCACTATCGCTGACTCGCAACAATCGAAAGAGTAAAAAACGGTGCTTAAATGAAATTGCCACCTTTTAATAATTGTTATTATCCCATTAAATAAATAAATAGCAATTCAGTGGCTATCCAATCAATAAACAGAGGGGGCAATTCAAGATGCGCAACGCTAAACACACATTCGAAAATAAGCTTGAAATTTTAAGCTCGTATATATTATTCTAGAGGTCTAATGATTCCAAAGCAACGTATTCAATGTTTTAAGTATGAACTATTTTCAAATGCTTAATTTCCTCATTTTAAGTCTGTTTTGACATCAGTACGGCGTTCACAGGTAAATAACTAGCATGCCTCAGCGACATGATCGTCAGTCATCTTTGAGTATTTCCGTAGAACCAAATGTTTCATCTAAAATCTTTGAAGTTTCATACTAGATTTTCAAGTTAGACACTAGATCGTCAATAATAGCATAAAATACATTTATCTTGGATAACTCTTCTGAATTCACATCTGTCACTTCACTCATGGTTCCTTCATGAAATGAATGCCTCTCTTTAGTGCGCACCTCTGGAAATTCAGACTCGATATTAATTGCACTGGCAACAACTTTAGATCAGGGAGAATGACGTCCCAATTTTCGCGAAAATATTTTAAGCCATTTAATAAGCTCCCAAAGTGTCTCTACATCAATTGTATATCGATCTGCGTCTCTAGTCAGTTTGTATTACCAGCTTCAGCTACATTGGTTCAAAAATGGCTCTGAGCACTATGCGACTTAACTGCTGAGGTCATCAATCGCCTAGAACATAGAAGTAATTAAACCTAACCAACCTAAGGACATCACAAACATCCATGCCCGAGGCGGGATTCGAACCTGCGACCGTAGCGGTCGCTCGGATCCAGACTGCAGCGCCTAGCTACATTGATGCCACGATTAAACACTTGCACGATCTCTCACAACCAAAACATCCCGTACCACAGAACGCATTTCAGCAGACAAATTTAACTTACTGAGAGTTTCAACAGCAAAGACAATCTCATCCAAGTGAGGTTCGTATTGCAGCGTCAACCTAAGCATTCCAGCGGGTATCAGACATGTAAAGAATTTCCAACACACTGTTTCAGAACTTCCATCATTGTGGATTGCGACGCAACAGGTTGTAAGGAAGTTTGAATTACTCCGAAAAAACTTTAAGCTTCATGACAAGTCTCAGTTGCATGCATACCTCGTAAGCCTATGACAGCCCATAGAGAAAATTTTGCAATAGGATTTCATGAAGAGAAGAAAATGTGAGCTCCTTTATAAGACACTCCAGTATTATTTCCGTTATCATAACCTTGCCCGCGGCATTCATTGATAGGTTTTGAGTGTTTTGTAAGTCTTGATCGAATTAAATGTGCAATACCAACTCTCGTTTTCTAATTACTACTTACGAATTCCAAAAACTGTTCATTTATTTGCTATTTATCAATTTTCTTCTTGAAGTAAATATAGCGCAGGATAAATGTTGTTTGTTCAGTATGACTTGAATCAGGCGTTACATCAACAGTAATTGAACAATACTTTTGATTTTCTCTCGTTTCCAAGATGGTATCCGTGACATAATGGACGCAACTAAAAATAAATTAATTTTGACAGATAATGCACTTGGAAACGCTTTGCAGCTTCTTGTCTGTCTCTGACCTTGCTAATGTGTTTTTCAAGAAGCGGACCATAGCGACTCAAGAACTCTAGTATTCCGAATTTCCATTATTTGGATCTGCAATTGCATGAGGTGAACCACTGAAGGCCAAGCCTCTTTGGCCAAGAAATAAAGTCACATCAAGCAACGAGAGATTTCCCCTATAACAAGAAGAAGAACAAATAAGAACATTACCTCTTTATTTCGGAGCATCAACTTGGCCAGTGTACATCTTACGAGTCATTTCATTTCTTCACTTTTACGTTTCTTCCAGGACAACTTATAACACTTCCGTCTGCTACTGCTATACCATAGCCTTAAAGTAGGAGTCAGTTTGCAAAACAGAATTATTTTGTTATAGCAATTATGGTATAAAGCAACAGAGCAGTGTTACCCTCTGAGAGGAATTTTGTTGTGTTGACCGTGTTATTCCTAATGGGGGTGGCTTATCGGAAGTGAAAGTCAGAATTGCGTAACTAATTAAACAGTGACAAACGAAATATTGCCTACCTACACTGTTTAATTGATAAAGAAAACGGTCGCCAGCCTAACTAGGCAAGAGAATGATTAACATTCTCTTTCAAGAAAATAGTTATTAGTAACTCTAATGGGTAAACACAACCTATACTTGACCACAAGCGAGTGCAATTAACTCTGACACATACATATGTTTACGGTAAGGTTGAAACTAACAGTTAGAGCAGCACAAACTATTTGCCAAATTATAACAGCTCCCGAAACACACTATTACTTTCAGGGCTTACACAAAGTGAGTGGTCTTTATACTGTTAATATGCACACAAGAGAGACAAACGCTTAGTAATCATGAACATATAATTTCCTACTACGCAATTTTCCACTTTTACTACCATGAGACATAAAATTAACATTTATGTAAGATACTAACTCACTTTCTGCGATTAACAACAGGTAGTAATGTGATCATTTACTAAGCAAAACTTTATAAGTCTTGGTCTTAAGAAGTTTTACTTTGAAGTTGGCAACAACACATTAATAAGCATTTTTACTAAGAAAATTATTTTCAGCAAGCAACATTAACTCTACTCACTCTCTTGCCACATTAACTTTAACTTTCACTTTACTATGTTCAAGAGCCACTAATAAGAAAAACTGGGTTTTAACGTACTTTCAGTAAGGACACTCGGTAATCACTTTAGTTCAAACGGAGAGGACCCTAAGAGGTGTTATGATGAGGAGAAAAGTCAAGGTAGGTACACAAATTCAGATATAAATTACCTTATATTTCAGCACATTAGCACATACATCAAGCTGATCCTTCACTGTACATCATTATAGTATTACATTACAATGATTCCGCAACGTGGTGGCAACTGCATGTTGGTAGGTGGATTCGCAGACTGAATTGCTGCACTCTGTCATTTCTTGGTGGCGACGACAGATACAAATTCCAGAATAGTTCCAGCTATTTATCCATCCATCCGAGGCCTTGGAAAGAAGCAGGAAAAGCCTCTCTCGGAATCAGCACAATATGCATCTTTTACATGGCAGTGCACGGACTCGTAGCTCATCTCCGACTCGCGGCTCGTCCCCGACTCGTAGCTCGCCTCCGACTGACTATCAGTTCCAATTTTTCCACCTAACCCAACCACAATTTGCGCGCGCTACACAGTTCCGTTCCCGAGGGGAACCACTACACCTTTTACGTACAGAATAACTAAGAGCCCTAAGTGAAGATCAGCAATTTACATAACAGTAACCAAACACATTAAATAAAACAGAACATTTTCACATATTGACACTTCTACAAAAAATTATTCGGACAAAATTACAATTATATACAGTAAGTTTTGTTCCCTCCAAATGGGACAAAGCATTTACAGTACAGATTCACTACTTTGCATTGAAATAAACCACAACATCAAAGTTTTAACAAAGAAAAGAGTATACAATTTTGTGTTATCTATTCAATCAAAACATTTACAGGTTCTTAACGATGTAATATTAAATGAAATAAAAAAAGCAAAATAGATGAGTAGAGCATTAGAGCTATGGTGTTACAAACTATATAGAAACAAAAGTATTTTATTTTGTGTTTACTACTGAATGCAAAATATTTTCTGTATACTCATTTTTCGTCTAAAAGCACCTTGTGATGGAACCAGAATTGCCTTATCTTTGAATGTTATTGACAAATCTACCAAATTATAACGATGTTTCACAGTTGTGGCCGTGTACATTTGTTGGGGATATGTTTTGTGGCTTTAGTGCATGGTATCTATGGAAATATTATGCGTACAAGGCTAAATATAGTATAAAACTGTATGCAATTATCCCACATGTCTCATAAAACTGAAGAACTGAAGTGGAAACGAAGAGGTAGTTTGGTTATGCTGGTGCTCAGGTAATGTTCTTTTATTTATTATATGATGCAAAATATGTTTTACAGTAGCAGTCCGATATTCGTCTACCTAGCATCCTGGGGAATCCGAATCTAGAGAGACTTGGGCCCTTTATGAGGCTTGGACCCAGAGGATTTTGCTCCTGCCCTGCCCCCTCTTCTCCCCACCCTTTCAATGGATCTATGAAAAGATGCCATTGAAATGCGATAGAAAACAGTCTGTTTTGGTAGTATTTGTTGCGATACACCGCCGGAAAGTGGTACGTCGTTAGTTATAATCCATTATCTGATTGTGAATGCAAAACTGTGGATGAAAATGTAAAGATCATTAGAAGTTTAACTCAACCGATGGCTATGAGCATCTCCATCGATTATGTGCAAGTGAATTTGTTTATTACACGCTAGGAGTATATGCTGGGTGGCAGGTGGCTAAAACAAGCGCTCATTGTGTACCAGCTGATTGCCCGAATAATGTATATGGGGGTGAGCTGCAATCAAAGCTTAACCATTTGTGATAAATTTTCAGGCAGCCATATATTTTTGACATGTCAAAAAAATTCAGCGAAAACCTTGATTGCTTATACTGGTGTCTCTAGTTTTTTTGTTTTTGAATGGGAGGCAGAATGTAGTTTTTTAGGTCGTTAAGTAGTCTTGAATTCGTTGACACATCAAGAATTTTCTATGGAAGTTTCTTCGACAAATGTTGATAAAATTAATAAAACCGTCTCATAATACCAGAATGAAATTTTCACTCTGTCGCGGAGTGTGCGCTGAGATGAAACTTCCTGGCAGATTCAAACTGTGTGCCGAACCGAGACTCTAACTCGGGACCTTTGTCTTTCGCGGGCAAGTGCTTTACCGACGGAGCTACCCAATCACGACTCACGACC
The DNA here is from genome assembly GCF_023864345.2 of Schistocerca serialis cubense. Taxonomy (NCBI): domain Eukaryota; kingdom Metazoa; phylum Arthropoda; class Insecta; order Orthoptera; family Acrididae; genus Schistocerca; species Schistocerca serialis. The sequence goes on from NC_064645.1 coordinate 531,795,067, forward strand.
AATCCTCACAGGTACTGGCGGAAGTCAAGATCTGGGGTGAAGTTCTGAGTCATGCTTGAGCAACTCAGTCGGTAGAGGTAGAGCACTTGCCCGCGAAAGACAAAGGTCTCGAGTTCGACTCTCGGTCCGACACAGTTTTAATCTGTCAGGAAGTTTTATTTTATAACATTTTGAAAGAGCAGTTCATCCACAGCTGTTAGATACTAACTGAAAGCCCTGCTGCGAAAACCGACAGCTGCTCAGATAATTCATTTTATTTTACTTTTTTTAATCAGTTTCGATGATAAACTTTCATCCTCAAACACAGATATCATGAGATTAACATTTCTGTAATGTCGTATATGACCATTCTGTGTCGCGTTAGTTGCTATGAAGCCAAATCTGAAACTTAATCACAAATCAAAACTGTTCTACCGGCTGGAAATCGAACCAAGAAACTTTCCTTCCGCAGATAATACTGTTACCGACCGACAAGGGAATGAGAGATTCAGCGGCGTACGCATTTTGCTCCTCTTTCTCAACACTACAGTGCAACATTAGTACAACTGTAGTACAACAATAGCAGCAACAAATGCTGCTCTATCACGACGCCCATCTCAAGCATTTTCGACAAATCGAGTTTCAAAGTTTCATTAGCGTACTGACTAGCATACTACATCGAGAGCCGTCGACCAACAGCATTAGCGCAATCGGTTAAGGCAGCAGACTAGAACTCTGTTAGCACGGCGTTCGAGTGTCATACATTTTTTTTCTTCCACCACACTTGTACTGTTGCAACGAATGATGGTTCTTTGGAGGAGATCGGTAACATCGATGATAATCGTAGGGAGGGATATAATCGAGCCATAGGAAGGAGTCGTAATGAAATCAACATTGATATTCATCTATACATTCATTGGAGCAATAAAAAGCAATTGCAGCGAAGCCATTACACTTATAATTCTTCGTCGCCATTGGTAGGACGATAGCATTTGAGGTAATATGTATCATAAATGCATGAGAAACATGGTATAGACTTGCACTAACAAGGGGAGGCCGCCAATTGTGAAATTCAGATTCGATTCATATTGCGCATAATAAAAGCTCATGGCCAGAGGTGTAATGTGGCAAAGCACCAAGATGCACTTCTCAGCCGTTGTCGAGAAAATCGACAGTTAAAAGAAACCGTTGCGGTGAAACACTCTCTACGATTAATAACTTTCTACAGCGTCGTGGTGCAGCGGTAAGCGCTCGGGTTCGTTATCCGAAGGTCGCCGGATCGAATCTCGCGCCATGCAACCTTTTTTTTTAGTATTTGTTTTTTGTAATTCAAATATATATAATTCCCGGCAATCAGTTGCAACAATTATTCATATAATAAGTTGTTGAAAGTCGTTTGTCGTGGAAAAACTGGCGACTTCGAACATCATTATGTTTTCCGTAAACAAAGTTGTATTTCACAAATGTTATTAATTGCCTTCATAATGTTAACCACGTATAGTTAACGGAAGACGTAGAAACGATATTCCGAAACGAATACGTATAGCGTAAGTCAAACGTTCGAATTAGAATAGAGACCCCACTAACACAAATTTGCTGTGGCAGGTATGAAATATAAACTCCGTTACTCGCTCATTACACTTGAAGAACAGACGTTGAATGGGCCGAAACGAGCCGCCGCATAACTAGCGTAGTTGCCTGCTAACTTCGAAAGAAGGTAGATGCGGTCCCTAGCGCAACTTATAACATTGTCGAAAATCAGTGCGGACGGGAGAGCATTGGTACACCCTGTTAAACAAATGGAAAAATGGAGGCGGTACAATTGGAGAGCGATCCGCCTTCACCAACATGCATAAGCAATTCATTAATAGTATATATATATATATATTTGAATTACAAAAAACTAATTATAAAAAAAATTGTATGGCGCGAGATTCGATCCGGCGACCTTTGGATCACGAACCCGAGCGCTTACCGCTGCGCCACGACGCTGGAGAAAGTTATTAATCGCAGAGAGTATTTCACCCTAACGGTTTCTTTTAACTGCCGATTTTCTTGACAACGGCTGAGAAGTGCATCTTGGTGCTTTGCCACATTACACCTCTGGTCATGAGCTTTTATTATGCGCAGTATGAATCGAATCTGAATTTCACAATGGCGGCCTCCCGTTGTAAGTAAATTTTACGAAGATCTCTTACTGACACCCACATTCGTTTTTTTTTTAAAATAATGATAACGGAAAAAGCATCTAAGTAAAGTTGAAAAGGAAGAAATTTCTTATGAACCATGCGTATTTGAACAAAAGTACGAATACCGGACATATCAACTGATGCAGGACCATAAAGAGAAGAGTAATGCAATCTGCACGAGATGTCACTGCTTTCTGGACTTGGAGCAATGAAGATGCATTCTGCAATCATGTCAGGAAAGTTGCGACCGGTTGCACTAAGGCCATTGTTCGACCGCTGACGTTCTCGTGTGATGTTCACTACTTGGCACTACTTCGATCCTCATTTCTCGAAAGCTCGTGTGAAGCGCATAATAACAGAGCAGAATTTATTATATCTGTGTTAGCTCAACAGTTGTGCGAAATGTAATACACGGCACCTTCCCATGGTGTGATGTAACTTTCTGTTTGGACTGATGGTTCTATGTACCGTTTTCATTTCCACTTATCTTGTCAGATATCGTTTACTATCGGTGGTCGCCCATACGAGCAATTTTATCTCTTCCGCCGTCTCATTTTCAGCTGTCTTAAAATAAATGAATAGTGGGCGATGCAGATGTGTTTCGTCTTTTCCTTGTGGACGTTGACCTGTGCGAATACATAAAGAGGCGCGTTCACTCTTTGATAATAGGTTTGCTCAAATAAGTGGTATCAAATTACACTGCTGGCCACCGTAAATGCAACACCCTGAAGGAAGCATCCGAATCAAGTGAAATTTACACCATGGGTTTGCAGCGATGAGATATGCAACTGATCAGAATTTCAGCGCAGACGCACATCACGCGCGTCTGTGGCGCCACCTCATAGCGCTATTTAAGGCATGGCGATTTTGACGAGTGTACGTTCGGCACGTGTGTTTACCTTGTCGTTGTTTCACAAGACGATCAGTTATGCCTCGTAGACAACAGCAAACATCGTTTGATCAAGTATCCGAGTTCGACAGAGGAAGGATAGTGGCTTACCGAGATTGTGGATTATCATACAGAGAAATCGCTAGTCGTGTTGGACGAAACCAAACAACTGTAATGCGGATATGTGACCGTTGGATGCAGGAGGGTACGACGGACCGACGTGGTCGATCGCATTCACCTCGGTGCACCACTGCACGTGCTGATAGGCAAATTGTGCGCATGGCAGTGACGGATCGCTCAGTGACATCCCGAACCATAGCACAGCACATTGCGTCTGTAACGCATCATCCAGTGTCTGCGCGTACCATTCGACGCCGTTTACAGCAGAGTGGTCTGTCCGCAAGACGTCCATTGCTTCGTCTACCATTGACGCAGAACCACAGACGTCTTCGTCGCCAATGGTGTGATGACAGACGGATGTGGACGGCAGAATGGAATGACGTTGTCTTTACTGACGTGGCACGCTTCTGTCTGCAGCACCACGATGGTCGGATTCGAGTGTGGAGACACCGTGGAGAGAGGATGCTGGACAGCAGCATTATGCACAGCCACACTGGTCTTGCACCGGGTATTATGGTATGGGGAGGTATTGGATATTATTCTCGCACGCCTCTAGTACGCATTGCCGGTACTTTAAATAGCCGGCGCTACATATCCGAGGTGCTGGTGCCAGTTGTCCTTCCATACCTTCAGGGCTCGGCCACAGGCATATTTCAACAGGATAATGCACGACCACACGTGGCACGCATTGTCCAAAGGTTCTTCGTCAATAACCAGATTGAAGTGCTTCCCTGGCCGGCTCGCTCTCCGGATCTTTCGCCGATAGAAGACATGTGGTCCATGGTTGCTCAACGAGTGACCCAGATTACATCCCTAGCTGCCACACCAGAGGATCTTTGACAACGTGTGGAAGCTGCTTGGGCTGCTGTACCCCAGGAACACATCCAACGTCTCTTTGACACAATGCCGAGACGTGTGGCAGCGGTGATCTCCAACAATGGCGGCTACTCTGGCTACTGATTCTGGCAGGAACCACATGTCACAGACGTCTGTAAACGTAATCATTTGATACTTGGTCAACATGTTATCTACAAAATAAATTTTGTTGTGCTACCTCTTGTCTTTCTTGGTGTTGCATTTACGGTGGCCAGCAGCGTATTTTACATGAGTCAATAATCTATTCAATGATTTTATATTTAAGTTACTCGAAGACGTAGAAAGAGAGTTACCTACAAAAGGTATGAAAATACTTCTTCTTTCAGTTTCTGCAGTCGCTGTGAGCTACAGAAGCACATCTCGCGACCTCCTCTAATCACACCTTCAGATCTTCCAGTATCTTTCTCCTACTTTCACTATTCACGAAAAAGGAAGGAAAGAAGGTTAGGGATTAACGTACCGCTGACGATAAGGTGTAATATACCAGTTGATTTCTACTTTCCCTTGCTTGCAGGAATTATGTTGGTAAAGTTTTTAATAATACCTCAAAGTAACAATTCAGAGATCATCCTCGGTCTGAGATAATGACAAGTCATAAATAACTCAACGTGCATCTCTGCCTGCTTTCATATATTTCTCCCTGCGATAGTGAAAGAAGAAAAGCATTATGAATCTTCATCAGCTGTCTGAAGAGTGAGCGTGTAGTGAGAGTTGTGTCCCACAGTTAAGCAGAAGCATACGCAAGTGGTCTAAGGCCACCATTTACTGGAGTAAGCGGATCCAGCAGACATAATTAAAAGTGAATATGTTACACGCAACATGCTCGAATATTTGATGTGAGTCTACAAAAGTAACACAAATATCAATGGTATACTGAATATTTTATTATTATTACGTAAACCATACCAAACCTGTAGGAAGGTAGGAAATTAAGGAGATGAGACCTGGATAAGTTGAAAGAATCAGATGTGGTTGAGATTGTCAGAGGGAGCGTTAGGCAACGGTTGACTTGAACGCAGGAAAGGAATACACTAGAAGACGAATGGGGAGCTTTAAGAGATGAAATAATGAAGGCAGCAGATGGTCAAATAGGTAAAAAGACAAGGCTTAGTAGAAATCCTTGGATAGCACAGGATGTAGTGAACTTAACTGATGAAAGGATAAAATGTAAAAATGCAGCAAATGAAGCATTCGAAAAGGAATACAAACGTCTGAAAAATGAGACTAACATGAAGTGCAAAATGACTACACAAGAATGGCAGGAGGCCAAATGTAAGGATTTAGAAGCATATACACTAAGGAAAAGATAGATACCGACTGTAAAAAATTACAGAGGCCTTTGGGGGAAAGAGGAGCAGCTGTATAATATCAAGAGCTCAGATGGTAAACGAATCCTAAGCAAGAAGGGAAAGCTGAAAGGTGGAAGAAGTATATAGAGGCTCTATAAAAGGGACATAAAATAAGTATTATAGAAAGGGGAGTGGGCGTAGATGAAGATGAGATGGGGGAAGAATTTGACAGAGCTCTGAAGGATGTGAATCAAAACTCGACCGCCGGCCGCGGTGGCCGTGCGGCTCTAGGCGCTCAGTCCGGAACCGCGTGACTGCTACGCTCGCAGGTTCGAATCCTGCCTCGGGCATGGATGTGTGTGATGTCCTTAGGTTAGTTAGGTTTAAGTAGTTCTAAGTTCTAGGGGACTGATGACCACAGATGTTAAGTCCCATAGTGCTCAGAGCCATTTTTCAAAACACGACCCCGGGAGTAGACGATATTTTGTCAGAACTACTGATAGCCTTGGGAAAGCCAGACACTACAAAATTCTTGCATTTGGTGTGCAAGAGGTATGAGACAGGCGAAATACCCTCAGACTTCAAGAAGAATGTAGGAATTCCAATTCAAAAGAAAGCAGTTGTTGCCAGGTGCGAAAATTACTGAACTATCAATAAGCCACGGTTGGAAAATACTAACTCGAATTATTTACAGAAGAATAGAAAAACTGGTATAAGCCGACCTTGGGGAAGACCGGTTTGGATTACGGAGAAATTTAGGAACACACGAAGCAATACCGATCCTGTAACTTACTTTAAAAGATATATTAAGGAAAGGTAAACATAGTTTGTAAACTAGAAAAAGCTTTTCACAATGTTGACTGGAATACTATCTTTGAAATTCTGAAGGCAGCTGGGATAAAATAGAGGGAGCAAAATTCTACTCACAACTTGTACGGAAACCAGGCGGCAGTTATGAATAGTCAAGGGGCATGTAAGGCAAGCAGTGGTTGAGAAAGGAGCGAGACAGGGGTGCAGACTATTCCCGATGTTATTCAATCTGTACATGGAGCAAGCAGTGAAGGAAACAAAAAAAAATGGAGCAGAAATAAATTTTCAGCGAGAAGGGACAAAAACTTTGAAGTTTACCAATGACATACGATAACGGACTTGGAAGGACTGTTGCAAGGCATAGACAGTGTCTTGAAAGGAGGATATGAGATGGACGCCAACAAAAGCAAAACAAGGTTAATGCAATATAGTCAAATTTAATCAGGTGATGCTGAGGGAATTAGATTAGGAAACGAGATACTTAAAATTAGTGGATGAGTTTTGCTATTTGGGTAGAAAAATAACTGATGATGGCCGAAGAAAAGAGAACTGAAATGCAGACTGGCAATGGCAAGAAAAGTGTTTCTGACACGTCGAATGTAGACCTAAGTATTTTTCGAAGGTATTTATCTGGAGTGTATCCATGCTGGAAGTGGAACATAGACGATAAACAATTCAAACAAGAGGAGAATAGAAGCTTTTGGAATGTGGTGCTACAGAAGAACGCTGAAGGTTGGATGTGTAGGTCACGTAAATACTAAACAGAAACGGGGAGACAAGTAACTGACTAAAAGAATGGATCGGCTGATAGGTCACATTCTGAGACATCAAGGGATCATCAATACCGTGTTAGAGGGAAGTGTGGTGGGTAAAAATCGTAGAGGGAAGCCAAGAAATGCATACAGTAAGCAAATTCAGAAGGACGTAGGTTGCGGTAGTTATTCGGAGATGAAGAGGCTTGCTCAGAATAGAGTAGCATGGAAAGCTGCATCAGGCCAGTCTTTGGACGGAAGTCCACAACAAAAAACAACAACTAATCCTATTCGAAGTTACATTCCCACAACCTGAGTCAACTGCGCAATCCAAATTATTTTTTATAAGATCTGCATGAAATTAGATTGCCTTTCTTAGAGGCGCACGGGGGTCACACGGTTCACAATGTAATATTCATGGGATGGATCTCATAAAAAAACTGGCGACCATTATAGGACATAATTCCTATCCATGATGGAAGGCAGGAAGCATATGTAATGTTACGAAGTTCGTTAGAGACAGAGGAATAGCTCAGTTTGGGGAAGACTATCGACTGTGTCCAGTTTGATGGAGCTATCTCGTTATCTGCGAAACCTAAATTTTGATGACTTGACATGGATTTAGACGACCATCATCCTGAATATGAGTCAGATATCTTACTTATGTGCCACCTCGCTCGGTTCTGAAGTTGGAGAGTGGGAGACAAACATTATACAAATTGAAGCTGTGATGGGGAAAGGGGCGTTCGTGACTCCTGCCTAAACTACTCAATCAGTAAGCAGAAAACACAAGTTTTTGCGTTCAAACTACGGTGTGGAGTACAATTTCAGTTACTGTGTCAGTATGTCAGGAAGTTCAAGGAAACCATGGGAAATTAAATCTGGATGTAAGGCCAAATGGTGGTTTGCCCACCGTCACCCAAAGACTCCGCTGTCGAATGAAAGATTCATTCAGACTAAATCTTCTTCAAAACTTTTATTGTCGATGTTTAAATTCGAGGAAAAATATATTTTTTTGAAAATATTAATCCCAAGTGAATCTGTCAGCCTGAATTGCAATGTATATTGTTTTGAAAGCAACAGTGAAAAAAGATTTTCCGAGAAATTAACAATATACTAATATCGAATATTTTTCTGGAAGAGTCCGCCTGGAAAGGAAAGGAAGATAAGTTTTTAACATCGCATTGACAACGATATCATTAGAGATGGAACACTAGGTCAGACTAAGGAAAGATGGGCAAGGAAATCACTCGCGGCCTTTCGAAGGAACCATTCCGAAATTTGCCTTAAGCGATCAGGGAGAATCATGGAAAACCTAATGCAGGATGACCGGACGGGAATGTGAATTCATTGTGCTAATACCTGCGCTACCTCGGTCGGTGTGCTCGTGTAGAATGCAGGTTTATATGAGAGCGGAACGTGGACAGAATTGGAGAGAAAAGAAATTTACGGCCCGATTTTACTAAGAGAAGTAGGGTAACAAGGCACATGCTAGGGCAACAAGGAATAGATAATTTGTGACAGAGGAAAGAGTTGTGGACAAAAATTGTAGAGGAAGACAAAGGCTCCATTACAGCAAGCAGCTTCACGTGGATGTTGGTTACAACAGTAAAGCAGAGCTGAAGAGGGATACAACCGCACCAGACTATTCTTGGGACAGAAGACGACAACAAGGCCAGCATCTCACCCATTGGTTAGCTCACGGTTTTTAAAAGGAGAGTCCGAGATGCTGTTTATAGATTTAGCAGAGCATCAAAAGAAAGTGTTCTGCATTTCACTGCATTTCTTCACTTTTTCAATAAACACTTTCACATTCAAGCAGGCTGCGTGCGTGGCACTCTGACGCCAGTTGCTCCTAGAGCTGCGAACAAGTATGCGCTGATCAGTTATTCCGCAACAACGGTTGCTTCGCGGTGATAGTCGAGATCGCTACGAAACAGCAGTGATTGACACGCAAAATCTCCCACCTTGTCCTTCAGGCGAATTCGTAGCTTCACTGCCTTTTTGTATGTGGCTCCATTGTTTAGTATGTACTGCTTAAACGTACGGGCAAATGCCACTGCGAGCTCGCGATAGCAAATCGCTTGAGTGCATCGTACCTAAACCCCCTTATACAGAAAGCTGACTTCTTGAAGCGCGTGTGCCTTTCGTTCCTGCATGTAATCAGCAACCAACCAAACCTCGAATGTGTCTATGGCGTCAATAATATATAGATTGTGACGAAGTGGGAGTTAAAAATTGTCGGGTACGTTGCACACTGCGCATGCGTAGAAAGGGGATCTTTGGCGACGCCTGCTAACATCAAAGGTTAACCCATTCTGGCCCAGCTCACTCCTATTGTAGAAATCGATCTTGTGCTTTCGCTTCCTCTTAATCATTATTACGTTGTTGTTTCGTTTTCGTGACACATTAAAACGTTACACAAGGTTCTGGTATTTTTTCTTACTATAGTTCAATTCTTTTATCTTGGCGGCTCGCGCATGCCCGCCCAGACGCGGGAGATTGCTGCGTTGCCAGTTGCACACGACGCACGCGCCAATAGAAGCAGCGCCATAGTATAGCATAGTTCGCAAGCTTACGTTTAGGAGGGAGCGCGCAGTTCATGAAGTAAAGCCACCATGGCCGCATTAACCCTTTCGCTGCTACAAAGACGTGCTCCCTGCATTCCGCGCTGTGCGCGATTTTGTCACTGCACTGCTTGCCCGCACTCTTCAAAATTTCGTGCAATGGTTTACTACATTTAATGCTGCATAATAACTCCGTTGAACATCGAAACAAAATTAATTCATTTACGGGGGGAAGGTATCAGTAAAGAAGACGTGTAAAAATCAAATTTTTGGGCCAAATAGTTTTTGTCAAAGTAGTGGGAACACCATGTGTCTGCACAGGCGAGCAGTGCGGTGATGACAAAATCGCGCACAGCGCGGAATGCGGCGAGCACGTGTCTGCAGCAGCGAAAGGGTTAATGAAGAGACAAAGCGCTAGAAATTTCAAAAAATTGCATTCAAACGAATATAATTCGTGAAGTAAGGCACTTCGATATTGTTTTTAAATAATGAAAATATTAAGCAATGCACAAGGTTTGAACTCATAACCTTTCACCTAACAGCCCAACACCTTAGTCGTTACTCTAACGCACCTCATCTGAATACATAACGCCATGAGGACTATAACACGTCACGCAAAATACTGACAAACACTGTTGGTGTGACTATGAATTACTCACGCTTCGTCGAAGTACAATAGGAAATAAACAATTACCGCTGTTCTTTATTGCGAAAAAGCGGTTCGTGAGAGTGATACAAACACCTTTCCTTGCTATCGCCTGAATTAGGAGTCTTATTGCTTGTTTGGTTTAATTAATTGATAGAATATGAAGCAATTGGTATAAATAATGCCTTTCCCAAACTTTCTATAAAAGAATGTCGGCTATCAAGACGTTGCTTTTGTTCTATTACTTTATTTATGACTGAACGTTTCTAAAACTGAAGACACTCGTCCATGCTCTGCACTGCAGTCGAGATGTGGCAACGTCGTTCTCTGTTCATTGGCTGACTGTGTTTTGTGACGTCAGATGCGCAGAACGAACCTAAACTCGGCCGCCAACGTAAATGACGCGCACTTTAGTGTTGTCATACAAAAGAGACGAAATATTAGAAAGCGAATAGGTATTTACGTTTTACAGAGAAAAAACCTACAGAATGGATAAATAAACACTACATAAATAAACGTGTTTTAATTAAAACTATTTCGACTTTGAAAGAGTCAGTATATTTGACGAAAAAAATAACTTTCGATGTCATTTGGCATTTAGCAAGAAAATGAGGTACAAAGGATTAAGTAAAAAGAAAAATTTACGGTGTTTTAGATATTGTTTGACGTGTTTGCAAGTATATATTTCCTCTTGCAAATAAATGTATATGTTTAGAACTGTTTGACTGTTACTTTTCCTTTTCTTTCAGTTCTCAGGAACCTAGAAAATTCACAACCCGACCTTTCAGAAGAAAATCCCCTACGAATTATGATTTGGTCATTAATAAACTCTATTATCATTGCTTAGTCCTACATTTTGTTACCATATTTCGATTCTTTTCCTAAAAATGGGTAGTCTGTCGTAACATCACTTTCACATTTCAGATGCCAAACTGCACACAAGACAGATCTCAGAAACACAGGCAGCTTTGGCGCTGACGTGTAAAAGAAAATGATAAATCGAGACAGATGAGACTCGGTACAGGATTAAAATCCCAGGGGTGCTGCAGTAGACTTGTCTCGAGTAGTCAATCGAGACAAGAAAGTCCATCGTATAAAAGGGGCTTTAGGGCTATAATACTGCCTCCCTCGTACCGGTGTGGGTTTTTTAAATGTTTTAAGTAAGAAAATAAAATGTTCACGAAGGAAGGTTGAATCACATTGATGGCAGCAAGAACACATAGAAACGTAGGCTCTACAATTCTTAATGAGCTGAGACTATCGCAAATCTCGTGCTGCGTGCACCATTTTAAATTAATAAAATACCTTCGCTCGTGGTGAAGCTAAAGCATCAGGCTTGGAATCGTTGAACAATGGGGACTTTTGTGACACAAGACCATGTCTTATGTTAGGTTTCAGTGCAGAATAATGTTTGACTTATAAATATTGAAATGTGAAAACGATTGCATCCTAATGGTGTGCAATCGTTGCGTCATCAAACCGACCATTTGCATTCAATGTAACATGCTGAAAAATACAGAAATTGATTCCTCCGTTTAGAGGAAACGGGATTAAATATAGTACTTTCAAATGCAACGTAATTAAGTTTTAACTACTTAGTGTTGCAAAAGAATATTAAGAGCGTGCCGATGAAATGGCACGATAGTCCAGTGGCTCCATAAAGAAAGATGAGGAAGAGGACTACGTGTAATTCACATTATTTTAAACATGACTTACAATCAAAAATTGGAAAAGATATTAATTTGTTACAGAGATAGAAACTCTACTATAAGCAGAAGAGTTGTATCGTTGACACAGCGAAGTACAAAAGTTTGTTTCAAGGCCCCCGTAAACGATCAAACTATTTGTCAAACTTTACTGTGTGCTGTGTTTGTCAAATAATTGACAATGTACAGTGCTTTTTGGGGTGTTTGCTAAGAATGGTTGACGTTTTGAGAGAAATCTGGATTGACAAATAATTTTACGACCTGGCGGATGTTGTTTGTGTTGACCTTTCGCGGCATACGTTTAGTAAGAAAGAGCTTGATTACGTTTTATCTCATTGTATCGCGAGTCCCAACAACTATGGAAACTACGATCAAGAATAAAAACGAAATAGCGTGGGCAGTTATCAAAATGGCAGATGTGTGCCATCTTTCCCAGCCATACATTTCGCAGGAACAGGTTAAGAAGAACATCGTTATTCTACTCACATCATAAAAGCTGGAGAGCAACAGAAAAAAAAATCGTTCTCTTTTTGTTCCACGGACGATGTAGGCTGTAGGTTTCGACGCCGTTTCATTTTAATGAACTGTAATTAGAGGACCAAGTAGAAGAGAATTCTATCCTAAATGCGTCTTGTTTTCTATTATGAGGGTGAAATAACTCTAAGCAAGCTATTAAAAGATTCATTGTCCATTCGGAAAAATGTGATGTAATCATCATGTTCCGGGAGTAACATTTCTTTCAACAGGTACTAATGTGTGTATTTCTTCCTCATTTTCAACCATTTCCTGGACCAGCGTCTTGTTTTCTTCTTCTTCTTCTTTATACACAGTGGTAGAGTCAACGTTAGAAATGTTTACCTGCATTTGTAGCTATTCCTTCTAGCGTCAAAACACAGCATACAGGAACAGCGTCTGCCTCAAAAGTAAGGTTAAATCGACACACTATGTTGGTACATGTATAGGCTTGTATGACAAATGCGTGGCTAGATAAGAGCTAATTTCACAAGCTGCGACATCGTAGCGAAAAAACACAATGACCCGTATATGTAATAAGTTTCCTTTAATTTACGTCTATGGTCACAATCTTTTCTGTTTAACAGATTACCGGTTCCGGTCTTTAATGACCATCATCAGATCTGCAGCAAAAATGGGAAAAATATAAATACACTCGCAAACTGTGTACAGCTTAAGAACAATACATAGAGCATATTGAAAAGTAGTACTGACAAAATTTACATTTGTGCGCGTTAAATATGAAGAGGCATATCTGTTTCATATAAACAAAGTCCTAATGTACTGCAGCCATAGTGGCAGCGTCAAATGTTAAATGCGGAATCAGCATCAGTAGTTTTACTGGCAACATGACGTGTGCATGTGATGTGATTTATGTGTATTTGACGATGCTGGTGCTGATTCCGCATTTAACATTTGACGATGCCAATATGGCTGCAGTACATTAGGACTTTGTTTTTATGAAACAGGTATGCCTCTTCATATTTAAAGCGCACAAATGTAAATTTCGTCAGTACTACTTTTCAATATGCTCTATTTATTGTTCTTAAGCTGTACACAGTTTGCGAGTGTATTTATATTTTTCCCGAGTTTATCCCGGCGTATTTGATAATCAAAATATCCACGGGTGTACTGCCGGTCTACAGTGTCCAACGGGCAGCCATAGCGTACGGATCTCCGTGCCGACACGTTCGCAGGAGCTCAGTCCGTCAGTTCACCTGATGATGGCGACATGTATGATCGCCGAAATACTGTGACCGTTGGACACTGTAGACCGGCAGTACACCCGTGGATATTTTGATTATATTTTTCCCATTTTCGCTGCAGATCTGATGGTGGTCATTAAAGACCGAAACCGGTAATCTGTTAAACAGAAAAGATTGTGACCATAGACGTAAATTAAAGGAAGCTTAAGAGCTAATTTGACAAACAAGTTTAATCATTTACGAGGGCCTTAAAAAAGGAGTGTGAAGCGTGCAGGAATCCAAGGCACGTTGGCACCCGTTAGTTGGCCGCAGGCGCGCATCTGCGTGCGCAGTTTGACGGCGTGCGGGCCCGCATGTCCCACTCGGTCGCAGCGCGGCGAGTCACGTCGCCCTGGCGTCACAGCCGCGGTCCCAGTGCGTCACCAGGGCAGCGCGGCTGGCACGCCTTCCCGGGAAGGCGCTTCTCGAAACGGAAAGCGTCGCCGCGCGGGGTAAACTTCCGCTCAGTATCCTTTCAGTTAGGCGCCAACCACTCCCAAAAATACTGCTGACCTGCACTCCACAGCGGCCACGTTTACTTTCAGTCGCAGCCACGTCATACGTTTAACACTCAGAGTACGTCAACGGTGTACAGAAACGCGGAACCGCAATCCGCGCTAAGGCCCAAATTGTTTGTACGACATATACTTTGTCTGTGAGTAAGAGACGAACAGCCTTCAAACTATACTGGTAAGTTTTCGATACTTTTACACTACTGGCGATTAAAATGGCTACACCAAGAAGAATTGCAGATGATAAACGGGTATTCATTGGACAAATATATTATACTAGAATTGACGTGTGATTACATTTTCACGCAATTTGGGTGCATAGATCCTAAGAAATCAGTACCCAGAACAACCATCTCCGACAGTAATAACGGCCTTGATACGCCTGGGCATTGAGTCAAACAGAGCTTGGATGGCGTGTACAGGTACAGCTGCCCATGCAGCGTCAACACAATACCCCAGTTCATCAAGAGTAGTGACTGGCGTATTGTGACGAGCCAGTTGCTCGGCCACCATTGACCAGACGTTTCCAATTGGTGAGAGATGGAGAATGTGCTGGCCAGGGCAGCAGTCGAACATTTTCTGTATCCAGAAAGGCCCGTATAGGACCTGCAACATGCGGTCGTGCATTATCCTGCTGAAATGTAGGGTTTCGCAGGGATCGAATGAAGGGTAGAGCCACGGGTCTCCGAGCTGATAGTCCATGCTGCTGCAAACGTCGTCGAACTGTTAGTGCAGATGTTGTCTTGCAAACGTCCCCAACTGTTGACTCAGGGATCGAGACGTGGCAGCACGATCCGTTACAGCCATGCGGATAAGATGCCTGTCATCTCGACTGCTAGGGATACGAGGCCTTTGGGATCCAGCGTTCCGTATTACCCTCCTGAACCCACCTATTCAATATTTTGCTAACAGTCATTGGATCTCGACCAACGTGAGCAGCAATGTCGCGATACGATAAACCGCAATCGCGATAGGCTACAATCCGACCTTTATCAAAGTCGGACGTGATGGTACGCATTTCTCCTCCTTACACGAGGCATCACAACAACGTTTCACCGGGCAACGCCGGTCAACTTCTGTATGTGCATGAGAAATTGGTTGGAAATTTTCCTCATGTCAGCACGTTGTAGGTGTCGCCACCTTGTGTGAATGCTCTGAAAAGCTAACCATCTGCATATCACAGCATCGTCTTCCTGTCGGTTAAATTTGGCGTCTGTAGCACGTCATCTTCGTGGTGTAGCAATTTTAATGGCCAGTAGTGTATTTATTTTCATTATTTTCTATTAGGCTGGGGCACAACATCGTAGCGTTTTTGTTTTTCTTGTTGGTATTCCTGTGTGTTTGTCTATCGATTTTCATTTTTTACTTGTTGTTCATCGTTGCTATTCGAGGTTACGTATTGTCATTTTCTCATTTGGCGGTAATGAGTGGAGCCGAGGAAACTAGAAAATAGAGGAGTACGAAGTGGAGAAATCGGAATATTTGTGACATGTTCTTCCGTTTGAGTTCAATAGAGGGGTGACAGCATCGTGTATGGGGATAATGCCATTGGACAGAGCACGGCAAGAAAATGGTTTTCTCATTTTAAGGAGGACCCGTATGAGATTAGTGGCTCTCCACGTTCAGGGAGATCTTCGGAGTTTGCTGAAGACAGTTTAAAACCATTGATCCACAATGATGCAAGTCATTGTACTCTAGAACTGGCAAATATGATGAACTGTGATCAATCCTCCATCGTGTGGCATTTCACAATTGGCTCGTGAACAACTGTGATCATTCCTATCCTGTGTCGTTACTGGCGACGAGAAATGGTATCTTTATGCTAACATAAGGTAAAGAAATGAATAGCTGAGCTTAAACAAAGCAGCAGCTCTCCGTACAAAGACCTTTGCGCATCCACAAAAGCTAATAATGCATATGATGAGACAGTGACTGTATGGTGTACTTCGAATTGCTTCCCCTAAATGCAACTATGACTGCTGACATTTTTTTTCATAAACTGCGAAGTCTTGCAAACGCATTGCAAAGAAAACGACCAGAAAAACTGCATGACGCTCGCCTGCATTCTGTTAGACTGAAAAAAGGAAAAAAAAGCTTTTCAGAAATTGAGTTGGGAAGTCACTCCGCACCCGGCTTATTCACCTGATTTTGCGCCCTCAGATTTTCACTTTTACCGTTCTCTATCGAACAGTTCTTCGCTTAAAAACCACGTGATCTTACAGTCGCGGAAACGAAAAATTACCACAGCGATAGTAGAGCGTTGGAAATCGTGAGGGAGAATATATTATTGATGACTAAAGCCCCTGTTTCGTGTATCTGTTGTGTTTATTAAAACTATGGGAAAACAGTACGAATTTATGTACCAACCAAATATTTATGGCAGTCGTACATGGCGTTCCGGCTGTGCCATATTTACCTGAATAGTTAGTCTATATCTGATGACAACAAAAAAATCTTTGAAGATGCATGGAGCACGTAGTATACGGAGAAAAATACACTGGTATGCCAAGACATTGTGATCAGGGCCCACCACTAGACTGATTGCCAACTTGTGCCACTGTTGACACGAACCGCGGTAATAAAAGTGTGTAGGTCGAACGGAGCTGTCTAGGTAGCGATGATACGATCCAGAAATGGGGACTTCCACTGATATAAGCGACTGTAATAAAGGACATATCTCTATGGCCCGACGCCTGCGAACGAGCACGCTACTACCGTGAGCATCTATGCAAAGTGGTTGGAAAGTGGTGGACCCACAAGTAGGCGGCTTGATGTCGGACTTCTACTCCTCATCAAACCTACAACTACATCTACAACTACACCAATACTCCGTAAGCCACCTTAAGATGTGTAGCCGAGAGTGCTTTCCGTCCCCCCCCCCCCCCCCCTTTCCTGTTCCATTCAGGAAAGGCGTGCCGGCAGGATGGCTGTTGGTGAATTTACTCTTCGCCATGTGGTGGCGAGATGTATCTGAGAGGAAGCAACATAATTATTAAATATCTCTATCACATTTAAAGTAGGAAGTAATATGTTGCCAAACTCTTCGTTGAATGTACGCTTTTGAAATTTCAGCAGTAAACCTCTCTGTGATGCGCAACACCTTCCTCTGTTCTAGCGTCTACCACTGTAATCACTTTTTTAGCGCTGTCGAAACGAGTAAGGAATCCTGTGACGAAATGAGTCGTTCTTCGTTGGATCTTCTCTGTCTCTGCCATTGATCCAACTTGGTAAGGGACCCCGACTGGTGAATGATACTAAAAAATCAGTCGAACAAGTGTTTTGCAGATCACTTCTTTCAAGAAGGGATTACATTTCCTTAAGATTATCCCAATGTATCTAAATCTGGCATCTGCTTTTCCTGCTGTTTCTTTATGTGTTCATTTCAGTTTAGGTTGTTCCAGATGGTTGCTCATAGGTATTTTACGGTAGTTACCATACCCAGCGATTTTTCACAGATGGTACAATCGAAAAGTAATGGATCACATCGCCTACTTATGCTCAATGCCCAATGCTCCCGTTGAGTAAAAACACCGTTGCAACTGTATGGTTACTTTATTTGAAAAGTAAGTGCTGTTTCGTAACGTTCGTTACACCATCAGGTGATGTCCTGAATAGAAAAACCGTGAAATAATACTAGGAAGTGACAGCCCTGGATAAAAAGAACGTCAGATCTTTGCCAAAAGTGGCTGAATGCAAGTAATATAAAATATGGCAATGACGAATACTTACAATTACAACATGATGCTAGAATAAATTTGATATTACACTTTTGTCTGATTCCTAGGTTTTTACTTCATTGTAAAAGTCATGTTGCACCCCACGATAAAGTAACGTAGAAAGGGGCCAATAGCCAGGGAATATGAATAAACCGTTACAATATGCTAAATAGCCTCTGTTGTCTACTTTGAAGAGAAAGGTGCTTGAACGCTATAGAAATGTGCTTGAACGCTATCTACCTCCATCTTGATTACTCTGAACTTGCCACTCCTTTGCAAGAAAAATGGTATAATTCTATTGAAAATCCGCAGGACATGTATTTACCCATTCCGAGACGACTGGAAGCTGTTTTGCATGCCAACAGTTTTCATGCACTGAGTTAGGTATAGTAATGTGTTGTGCTTTTGGTCCACTCCTTGCTCATATTTAGGGGCAATGACTCACAAGTATCATCAAAATCACGAATGTTTTTTGAAATAACGCCAGTGGCAGCATTCGAATAAACAAAATGAAACTCAAATTATCCTGGTAAAGTCGTATCCTGCTGTGACATTTCTCGAACTAAGAAATGTATCAGAAAGGTGGCAATATTCAAACCGGCCTCACGCTGATACGTCAATGGTTATCGAAGCTTCGATGGAAGGAAGCTTTTTCGCATCCTACAGACAAAGGACGATCATAAGTTCCATCAGAAAAATGAACTTAAATTTAAAGCTTACTGTTCACTAAACGATTAATAAGAGAACCACTCTTCCTTCACCATCTTGCTTCACCATGGGTAATTTGTAAGCAGTTTTAAAAAAAAAAATGGTTCAAATGGCTCTGAGCACTATGGGACTCAACTGCTGAGGTCATTAGTCCCCTAGAACTTAGAACTAGTTAAACCTAACTAACCTAAGGACATCACAAACATCCATGTCCGAGGCAGGATTCGAACCTGCGACCGTAGCGGTCTTGCGGTTCCAGACTGCAGCGCCTTTAACCGCACGGCCACTTTGGCCGGCCAGTTTTTTTAAAGCTACTGTCAAACACCAGCAGTGACTGCTTAGTAGATACTACACAAAAATCTATTTTGCCGTTTAGTTGCATGAGACACAAAATGTAATGGAAGAAGTGATGATAACGCTCTGAATTGTCGGACGTGAGGATGTGCATGGCAGTCGAAAGGAGGAGATAAGTCGCAGAGGCAGTTGGTAAAGGGTGATGCTGTTTAATAATATTACAACAGAACCAGGAAACTAAGTGTGTGGAGCAGTTAGCAATTGAGAACCAAGGTGTCACAATCATCATGTAGCCTGTGAACTAATCAAATGTTACTGTAAGTGTTTTGGTTGATTTTTGCTTGGGTGAAGGTGTAGATTTAGTTCTCACTATTTAACAGGCATGAGTAGGCGTTCTTCATCTCCGGTAACACTAAGTGAATAAAGCTGGACTACGTCGTGAATTGAGGCCCAGAGTGGCCATAATGCTCCCCCCCCCCTACCTCCCGATTCCCCCCCCCCCCCCGCCCATACCGTTATCGGTTAGTAAGAAGTATGTCACTAATAAGAATTGCTTGCACAAGAAATTCTATTTCGTTTATGAACTGCAGGACATTAATCTGAACTTGAGATGAACATTTTGGTGTCGGAATTGGATCTGAGCCACGGTTTCGAAATTCGCGGAAATTTTCCCTCCCAGGACAATGCAGTTCCAATCTTTCGTTGTTTTTCTCAACTTTACCAACTTTTCAACATATCTAGAGAAAGTTCCCATTTGGGTTCGAATCCTGGAGCGGAGCAGCACAAAAAATTTCATCGTATAATTTCAAGTTAAAAGATGAGTAAACCTTGACAATGAGCTAGCAGTGACTGTAAGTGGTGGGCTTGAATTCAGGTACAGAACAAAAAAATTCGCCTATGCAAGATAACAAGGGCAACAGGTGAATTTCGAACTGCACACAGATCCACTTGCCGTCATAAGCAAAGTCAGTTAGTGGCGAAACCCTTGTCCCATCTTATGAACAGCAAAGAAAGCAACATCTGCGAGTGAACATCTCTTCTATAACTGCTAAAAAAAACTGGTGTCCGAAGCTTCTCATAAAATTTGTTAACGAGCACCTGATGATGTGGCTTTCAGAGAAAGCTTTACGTGATTATTTGTGGATTTTCTACGGGGTCAATTCATTAACTAGTTTATGAAAAACCGCTCGCTGCGCGAACTACGGTTGATAGGAGGGCGATGAACCTCTTAAAGTGTAAGAATACTTTGCATTACCGTAGAATTTCGGTAGTTTACTTATTCACCCAAAATCTCATTTTTTTTTTTTTTTAAAAAAAGTAGCTGTGACTAGATGTGCTGAACGAATTATGTGTAACAGTTGCGGCTATTAACTGCTCACAGTCTATACTTCAGCTGATCGTAATTAAAGTGGTAACTTATTTTAAATGTGTTTTTTTTCAAGATATTTGAGTTTACAAGTTTTAAGACCTGTCTTATCTCTCTTACCGCGCTTCCTGTGTTTGAACTTTGCATGTCTACCACACCAGTCCTGCAGGAAGTGGTTACCCACGTCACATGACCTATTTGGCACTGTCTGGTCAGTGTCTGGGTACGCTCGCATTAATCTGCAGTGTCTGAGCACCGAAGCGAAAAGCCGGGCCGAAGGCGCCGCGAACACTGCATAGCAGGCACTGTGCAGGGGCATGCAATCGACTAAAAGTGAAAGTAAAGCGGTTCTTACCCCCACGATTCGTTTGAACATCGTTGTTCCGCACTAGGCTGGGCATGATCCTACACCCCAACCAAAGCCAAACGTTAACAGTGCAAACTGGCGTTTTTAGAATGATAATCGTCTGCCGCACTGGTTGTAGTTCATTGGATTAAAATGTCCGTTTAACCTGTAAACAACATTACTATGCAGTTTCTGCTGTGAAGCCATTTTCAATTGAGTATAGTATAACACGTGAAAAAGACAAGTTTGGTTTACAGGCTAACCATTCGTCTAGCCATACTCTCTTAAAATGCAGGGCTTTTGATGGACTTTAAAATCAAAAACTACGTATAATTTCAAAGTCTATACACTAAAATAAAGAGTAAACTATAATTGCGTGACTCTCGCACCCTAGTACCTGAAAAACAAGTCTGCTCGAAGGTAACAACACATTGGACCCAGCGAGAATTCCTATTTGATTTCGCAACGAGTATGCTGCGCCATTATCCCCCTCCCATCTCATGTTTGTCGGGAATCTCTTCGCAGCGAACAGCTCTACATGAATGAAAAAGAAAGTAGGTCACTCATGTGTACAAAGAAGGTAAAAGGATGGATGCTCAGGGTTAAGGAATAACACTGCCGGGGTCCGCGTGTTGCAGGGTCCTATAGCATTTTTTAAGCTGGAACACTAAGACGTTGCTAGAGGAAAGGAAGTATCTCTTACAGAACTATCACAGACTGAGGAAAACCCTCTTGTTTTATTTACATCTGGTAATGTGTCAACAGTAGATGAATGAATAGATTCCGTGTTTCCGGGCTACGAAAAAAGTTGAGCGCTATACATTGTCGATTAACAACTGAGTCACGATCATCTTCACACAGACGCGATTAGCAAATTGTAACAACTGACACATTGCCAAACTATCGTATGCTACCTTATAAATGTTTATTTAATACGTCATTACGTCAAAATCGGTTAATAAATACAGTGTTCACGTTACTGTTTTCGCCAGCTGATTGCCACCTTCAGATGTGATTAGTCTGCCAACAGCTTCATCATGAGATATAAGAATTACAGTTATGCATTCAGAGCATAATGAAGTCGTATAAAATATGTCAATGAATCAGATCGTCTGTAAGAAAAAAGTGTCTCTTTTACTATGGGACGACATGCTATATAATTCACTGGAATATTTTAAACATCGTTATTTTCAGAACGCACACCGTAAAATAGGGTGAATAGAGACAATGAGGTTAATGGAAACGATAACACCCGTTAATGTTCTATGTCATCGTGACGGAAGAGAATTAATGGGAATGTCATTCAAAGATTTATTTGCCTGGATTGCTAGTGAGCCAATATAAAAGGGAAATTATGCCTTTCGAAGTTTGCGACACCATTAGTTTATGTTTTGTTCAGTCTGTGACAAACATCGGATGTGGCGCTGAATTTTATTACGTCAAGCTGTATTTGTAAGTGCCAGTCTATACTTTAAGTTTAGAGTAAGCAAATTTTCAATGACTTTTCATAAACCAAAAGTTCAGTTATAAAGTATGCTTTAATCTGACTTGTGTTTCGGCTAATTGCAAATGTAAGGCTGTATTTTTGGAATTTGTGAGATGAACAGAAATTGAAATCATGTGTTTCTTGAGGAAAAACTCCAAGAATTTCATGAAATAAAGAACCACCCGACAATCTCCTCAACCCAGGATATAATACCGTGATTTAAGCAAACGGAAAAAGCAAGCATTCGTTTATACTGCATGCACGTCAAATTTGTTATTTAGGAGGCGAAAGTTTTGAGGATGCTGTTTTGAAAAAAACAAGGGCGATTAAACACGTTTCTTTTAACACGTTGGGAGCCATTCTGTAGTCAAGAAGTGTTCGAAAGCTCTTCCTTACGAACTGCACTTTCAAAGACATCATTTTTAAACATGATGTCAATGACTTAATACATTAATAAACAAGTACATCAATTTAATGTCGCAATAAGGTAACTTGAGATACAACAATTTTTCTTTCTGAACCAGAATTTAAAAAATACACATTGCACGCAATATTTTTAGTTTTCGTAGTGAATAAAACTTTTTTTGAACTAGATAAATTTTTTTCTTTCTGTCCTACATCATGAACCGATTCTGAATTGTTCCTAATCACTCCAGAGGCTAATAAATAGATAAAATAATATGATTAGTTCCGCTGTTTCTATTCATTTGTCTGCAGGGTGAAGAGAAACACAAAGTTTCTATTTTCTTTATAAGAGCCTAAACTATATCTAAAACCTAATTATAAGTTTAAAGTTAGGTACAAGACCTATAATCTTACATAATTATGATTTTCATATTTCTTTTTAAAATTATTAGTTTTTGTTTCTTTTGAGGATGAAAACCGTTTCTGTTCACCGTATTTTAAAGTAGTACTCATAAGACAAAGTATTAACATCTCCCATTTCATCCGAATTTAAAGCTAAGGCGCACTGCTGTACTGACGTGTTACATATGCATTACAAATGAAGATAATAGCTGACATCATGAATGCTTAATAAAACGAAATGTAAGTAAAATGCGTCAAAGTATTCAGAAGACAAATACACAACATATTGCACATGACCTGCTATTACTTCTATCAGAAACATCCCTCCAGGTGAGTATTTAAAATAAATGTGGACTAATTTCTAGTTACATAACATTCTTCATACGTGGAAAAATTTTAAGCAGCCTGACGCTTGCTGTACACCAGAAGTTACCGCTCCCTTTACGTTGATGTCAACTTTTATGGTCCCCGGAGCTTTAAAAATTTCCTCCAAAAGGACGTGGCGTATTGGCTGGGTTTTCTGCGGCGGGGCAGACGTCACGTAGCCGCTCCCTTATCGCAGGGCTCTCCGCCCTTCATTCCTGCCGTTCTTAGAGTTCGATCGATCGGGCGCCAAAAACATATTCCACAGGCGAGCCGCTGCCCTTCTCTTCAAGCATTTTATTTTATTTTTTCCATCTACCTTGACACTGTCTTCCATATTGCGAATTCTGCACAGAAACACGAGATAGCAATAGATGAGTGAATCGATTGGTTCATAAAAACAGTCTGAGATAACTGCATATGTCTATAACTGCCGCTGTTCATAAAATTCATTGGAATAGAATATTGTTTCAAGTTTAAAGGGCTAAGTGACGTTGCAGAAACTTTGCTGCTTTTCGCCTTCCTATTTTACTACGTATGAGCTTCAGTTTTAATTTATCCGAGATTTAGAAAAAGCAGTTTGCTAGTTAATGATGTCAATATTTTCTACTGCTCTTGTTCTCATAACGAAATATCTAAACCTAGAAGCTCTCTCTTGATCCATTGTTGGCACGGGACAGCAGCTGGTCAAATATTTAACAAAGAAATTCGTCAAACAAACGTTCAATTGAGAAGTTATGTTATTTTATTCTCGTTACCAGTTTCGGCAATTCCCAGGCCCAGCATAATAAAAAGGATATACATGTAGTGTATGTTAAGGTGTACCACAGCAAGCTTTACAAAAAGTGATGGGGCATAATAAAAATAGCCGGCCGTTGTTGCCGAGCGGTTCTAGGCGCTTCAGTCTGGAACCGCGCGGCCGCAACGGTCACGGGTTCGAATCCTGCCTCGGGCATGGACGTGTGTGATGTCCGTAGGTTGGTTAGGATTAAGTAGTTCTAAGTTCTAGGGGACTGATGACCTCAGATGTTAAGTCCCATAGTACTCAGAGTCATTTGAACTTTTTTTTGAACGATAATAAAAATAATTAAAGCTACAAAATATAAGTAGCAACATTAAGGGTGCGTCGGTTTTACAGCTCTGGTTGGAATACATGACTTCCTGTCACTGGTTAGGCTTCTGTCATTTCTTTTGACGATTCATGTCTGCCGATACTAGGCTTTATTGCAGATTTACCATGGTGTAGTCGGTTCTGTGAGCGAGTTATGTAGTTTGTTAGCTACTTAATACATTATGTAATCTCCTGGGGCGTTCTCTGTCCTTATAACTATACTAGTGATTTAATTTGGCTAGATTAACCTATGATGAGTTTGGCACATTAGTGTCTGGACTTTACGTGTCATTTTTGGGTTTAGTTTTCGTAAATTTCATATTAATATTTCGTTGTTTTCTTTGGCTCATAGGTGTTACCCTTGTTTACCTATATTTTTGCACCTCTTTATTAATTCCATTCTTTTTGTTTCTGACCATTACGTTTCCGACAAACTACACTTTTCTTTACCTACAATCTTACGTCTATGATTCTTAGTATGCATGTACTTTTTTACCTTTGCTGTAATGCATTGAGTTCTTTGGCTGTGACATACGCTGGGTCCCGTTACTGTGAGTATTGGGATAAATCATAGATGTTGGTTGTTTCCGCAGCTCTTTGTATCTCGCTTTGTAACACTCCAATCTGTTGGCATGCAGCACGTTTTTATTATTGACCATGTTTTCTTTTTTGTTGTTTGTTAGCTTGTACGTTTCTATTAATGAATCTTCTTGGTACTTAGGACGGTGAAGTTTTTACTGGTTCCCTATGGTGTGATTTGGTTTTTCGTTGGCATATCACCTGTTGGCAGGTTATATTTTTAGACCTAGATTGCTACATTGCCCAGTTCTCGTGTGGGATGTTTAGTACTTCTTGACTGCATCTCATGGCTAGGATTCGGTTAGTTTATCAATGTTTGTCTTTTACTTCTCCATGCAGCTCACGGGGAATGCTATGATGTTCGTACCAGATACGTGTTCTACGGTGTTTATGGATTTCTTATTGATGTCGAACTGATGTTAGTTATGAGTTTTGAGTTTATGGGCTACTGTTGTGGGACACAAGCGGCTTGAGATTCTGTGCATCTTTAGACATGTGCCAGCACATTCTTTCATCGCCTTGTGTTCCTCCTTCAGTTACTATATTTGAGTAGAATTATTCGCTTCATGATTGTTTTATAATGTGATTCAAGTTAATATCTTCTTTCTCGGTCACAGTTGTTGCATCCCTTTGGTGGGCTCATACTTTGGTGTTTTGTTGGTCTTTGCCAGTTACCTGCCTTAAAGCTTGCTATTTGTCAGTTCCTATTTAGATGGGCTTGTCATTTGATAGACAGGTCGTTAGTGTGATACATTATACTCCCAGGGAAGTAGTATGATGTCGGCTGAGATTTTGGAGGACTACCTTTAGTTAGATTGGATTTGAGGTCCTTGATTGTTCCATTGTTGTATTTCCCACCTGTTAAGTGATATAAGGGACACCAAGTCATATGGTTTTACTTCGATTTGGTAAATAGCGTATGCTCGCAAGGTATTTTGTGAATATTTTTCACGTGTTCTTTTTATTCCGCTTTTTGCTTAATATGTTGTCTGCTGTTGGGTTTTGCCTCAGGTTGCATTTTTAATGTTGTGACAAGTAATTATGATATATCACCAGTAGTGATAATACTTATGCCATAGATATGCACATTATTATGAACTTCATAGATTATAGTTCTAACGTGTGTGAGACTGGTTCTGATATATGTTCCTACCACAGTTGCGCAAGGATGCTTTGTGAGTGTTTTAGGAACCTGTGTTGAACCTACGGCCTGCAAGGTAGGAAGACACCACCTCACACTTGCAGAGTTCAGAAGAATGCAGCAGTACAGACAGTGATGTAATCAGACAATGGTCTTAATATTGGCCCCACTACACTCCCTGTAAAGAAAACGTTATCGCTAACAGAAATTAGTGCACAGGTTCAAGCATGTTAGCAAAAAATGAAAACCTTAGTTTTTCGTGATTAAGGTTTATTTTTTTCTAAGTATGACTTTATGACATATCAATCATAATTTTAATACCTACAGGATAGTAAAATATTGATACTGTGTGTTCACAACTGTGAAGCGAAATTCCTAGCTATTATAAGGCTCTTTAATAGTGTGATGGTTGATGACCAAGTCTGGGGCTCGATGAAATACAAAGAAGTTAAATATAATTCGGGCCAGATATATCAATTAAGCTAAAAATGCGCAATGAAAATAAGTAAAAATGAATGGGGTTATATAGGGTACGTAAATATCATTGCAAATACAATTGCACAATTAAAACAATTCAATAACTTCGTAGTATAGAGCACTCTGCAGTGGCTGATCGGAAATATTGAATGATTTCCTTTCAATTAAGCTCGACAATCGTGAATATGTTTAACTGCAGGTCATGACTGAATGTACGAAAAAATAGGAGAGACGGAGGCGACAGCAGTTCTGAATGTCAATTGAATATCACTTGCTGGCATAGCGTGAGCGCGCCTGTTTACCTTCCGTTGACGGCGGCAGTGGCTGCTATCGGCGCGAGCTGTACATACATGCATACATTAATCCTTGTTCCATACATCATGAATACGAAATTTCGTAATGATGTGGAACGTGTCACTTTAACATAAGTTTTCTTTGCACAATTAATTAATTAATTAATTAATTTTGTTTTACAGGTAGTACTTCATATCTAAGAAGTCATGTATTGAGTAGAAGGAGTTGTCATTCAGAAATTCTTTTGATTTGCTTTTAAATGTTGGTTGGCTATCTGTCAGACTTTTAATATTATCTGGTAAATGATCAAAGATTTTTGTGGGAGCATGGTTCACCCCTTTCTGTGCCAAAGTGAGATTTAATCCAGAATAGTGAATATCATCCTTTCTTCTAGTGTTGTAGCTATACACTTCGCTGTTATTTTTGAATTAGGATGGGTTATTAATGACAAATTTCATAAGTGAATATATGCAATGCGAAGGTACTGTGAATATTCGAGTTCCTTAAATAAATGTCTGCAAGGTGATCTTGGGTGGGCTCCAGCTATTATTCCGATTACACGCTTTTGTGCAATGAATACTTTCTCTCTTAATGACGAATTGCCCCAAAATATGATGCCTATGAAAGCAGTGAATGAAAATGGTCATAGTAGGATAATTTACTGATAAGTTAATCACCAAAATTTGCAATAACCATAATAGCATAAGTAGCTGAACCTAACCGTTTGAGCAGATCATCGATATGTTTCTTCCAGTTCAATTCCTCATCAATGCACACACCCAGAAATTTTGAGTATTCTGCTTTAGCAACAGACTTCCGTTGACAGTCTATATTTATCAATGGTGTTATGCCATTTAAAAAATGTTCAAATGTGTGTGAAATCTTATGGGACTTAACTGCTAAGTCATCAGTCCCTAAGCTTACACACTACTTAACCTAAATTATCCTAAGGACAAACCCACACACCCATGCCCGAGGGAGGACTCGAACCTCCGCCGGGACCAGCCACACAGTCCATGACTGCAGAGCCTTAGACCGCTCGGCTAATCCCATTCTGCGTTATGCCATCTACTGTACAGAATTGTGTAAACCGTGTTTTCTCAAAATTTAGTAAGAGTCCATTTGCAGAGAACCACTTACTAATTTTCTGAAAGACATTATTTGGAATTACCTCAGCTTATTCTTGCTTCTTGGGCGTGATTACTATACTTTTATCACCAGCAAAAAGAACTAGCTTTGCATCTTCACGAATATAGAGTGGCAAGTCGTTAAAATATATTAAGAACAATAAGGGACCCTAGACTGAACTCTGTGGGACACCATTCTTGATATATCCCCAGTTAGAGGACTCTGCTGGTTTTTGCCAACTATCTGTACGGTTAATTTCAGCCTTCTGCATTCTTCCAGTTAAGTATGAACCTGAGAATCTATTCTAAATCTCTCTCGACTGTTGAACACCTGTCTGATACATTTGCTACGTCTTCGGTAAAGCTGAGACTGCTAGTTGTTACCTAGCTAAGTTAATTGGCCTGGTACACGCTATTTGGCTGGAATAGCGCATACATTGTTGCCCTCAAAGCGCTCACAAGCTTAAAGTGTCTTCTGCTCGGTGCAATCCTCCATAGTAGGAGACTTTACAGTGTAATTCCTTAAGAGTTAAGACAACCCCAGCAGTAAGTGTTCATATAATTACTCTCGCAATCGTCCCGGCGTGGCGCGAATCGCCTTGCGCAAACACTCGACGATTTGATGCGAGAGAAGAGCGAATTTTTTTTGTCTGCATTTGCCTATATCAAAGCTGGTGGCCACGCTTTTTCTTTCTGGCCAATAAGAGCGTTCTTATTTGTTATAACTCCACCCACTAGAATTTCTGTAGCCTACTATAGGCGTTGTTTCTTTCGTAGGGCAGAGTTTAACTACTGCTACATAATTCTGAGACAAACATTTTTGTTCCACATGGGTTTTTATACAGGTGGCCACAGTGAGTCACCGGTGTTTTGTGTTGGATTTCTCTGGGCGTTTGTCTGCCATCTTCAGCTGTGTTAGTGCAGAAAGGCTTTCCGAAGGGTCATCGCTAAAAACAGGGACAAGGACAGCTTTTGCCAGCAGCCTGTGTAGTGGCTCCAGCATCACACTGTGCTTGCTGAATGTCTCACTTTGAAGGTTTCGGCCCAACATGGGACATACGTTGGCGTCGTAAAATTCCCCTTTCCTCAGAACTACGTCTCATAGCTCGGGTCTGGGAAATTACTTGCATGCAATTACTAGTGTGAGTGTTTGTGCTTTATATTCATGAAATGTCAGCTTGTTTTTTCGATTTGGCTATCAATAAAATTAGTACATTTTCACGTAACTATCTCGTATGACATATCGATTTTGTCAGAGTTGTTTCAGGAATTCGATGCAAGGTGTGTTATTCGTCTGACACCTTACATAGTGTGACATTTTACTTTTAATGAGGAGAGGTCCTCATATGTACTGGATTGTTTCTCATCTATAAGATTTATGTAGAATTTTTATATTAAAAAATCAACAAGCTTTGTTCAGCGGAGCTTCTGAATGTATGTTGTCTATTTTTGGTTTTTTTAATGTCTGGCACGTTCTCTTATAAATCCTTGATGTTAAAGTAGTTTCAAGACTAACAAGTATGTACACATGTTTTATTGTGTTGTTCTCTATGTTCACTGTGATTTGTCTTAATGCTGCTACTTGCATTTTGTAGTTTTAAATACTTTTATTGTTACCCATCACTTTTTGTAAACCTTGCTGTGGTACACCTTGCTATACAATATGTGAATACTCTTTTTATTGTGCAGGGGCCTGAAGATGACATAACGAATTGCTGAAATCGGTAGAGAAAAGAAAATAACACAACTTCTCAATTGAACTGCTGTTGGCAAATGTCTTTGTCAAATAAAAACCAAGAAGCGTCTTATCCGTGTGGAAGACTGAAGGTGGCCCTAATTTCCCATAAAGGCGCTTCCTTCCCATGAAGAATCTCCAGTATAAACCTCCCAAAATGACCTTGTGCGAGTGCTGGAAACATATTTCTCTTTTTTTACTGTGGGTCCTACAGTATCTATAATGTGACAGTGGGACCTTTTGCAGTGAACTGATAGACAGTATGCAGCTTGTTATTTTATTTTGGTATGTAAGCTTATTTTGGCTTTACTGCCTTCATCAGGACATGTCCTGATGTTGTAGATGGACATATGTCAACTTTGAGTAAACCTCTATTTCTGTCTGTAACTCTCGGTTGTAATATTATTTTCAGCAACTTCTTAAAGCTGTTTGATAATATCTTCGAGTAAGGAACTAGCTTTCAACCTTGAATTTCTACAACTGTCAGATACTAAGAGTTGTACTAGAATATGTGTGCAACAGGCGGCAATAATGGTTTACTCATAGTTGACATATGTCCATCTACTACGTCAAGAATGTACTGATGAAGGCAATAAAGTCGAAATAAGCTTATATATCAAAATAAAATATCATGCAGCATACTGTTTTCCAATGATCTATATATTTCTCTAACACACCAAAGACCTAACACATTACACATTTGCGTATGGTAGGTACTGAGGGAGGTGTTTAAGACACTTAGCATATATTTGTGTGACAAATTGTTTATTTTATGGAGTTATATGGTACTTATAATAGTGTAAGACGTTACTTAATCAGTGCTGCTACCTCTTTACGGGCATACTGGTCTGGAATTGTCTTTTCTCTATTCTACATTCCAGTCACGTTAATGTGTCAGAAATCTGGAAAGCCACTTTTTGCAGTGAGAGGCGAGCGCGAAGAGGGTCTGTGAAGTTGTGAAAAGTACAGAGAGGGACACGGAGTCTTGCTGATCCCAGTGCCGTGGCTATCTGCGATAGATTTCTCGGTTGACGATACGTGATGCCAACAGTCCGATCGAGGTACTTTCACATATCTTGAGTGGGTTTAAGTCCGGAGAGTACGGTAAACATATCCTCTTGCTCTTCGAGCCATGCAAGTACGCTGCAGACTATGTGACACGTTGCACTGTCGTGCTGACAGATGTCATCGTGCTCAGGAAAAACAAACTGCTTGTTGTGGGGGATATGTCCCCAATGATAGAGGCATACTCGTGTTTATTTACTGTGCTTTCCATAGTAACGAGATCACCCATGGGATGCCACGAAAACCTTCCCCAGACTATAACGGTCGCGCCCTTGGTCTAGGGACAACGTTCTTGATTTGTAATCGAAACGCCCTCGGTCCTGGGTTAAATTTTGAATAATAATCAGCATTGGTGGCCGAAGACTTCCAGCGTAAGGAGTCACTCTCATTCTGCCAAAGGCCTTGTCCAAGAGTAGCGGGCAGGAGTTCAGGGCACTCTCTTGCCCTTGGGGTGCGAAACTGCTCCTAAAGTCGAAAGAATCAGCAGTGATCAATGGCATGACGTTTGCAGAAGGGTATTTGCTTTTAGACGTTTCTCACCGTATACGCCAACGGCCATCTGAAGCATAAAATGTGATTCAGCTGATAAAGCCACCTGTCACCAACCAGCGGACACCCATTTGCTGTATTGGCGTGCCAATTAGCCCCTTGGTACATCTGGACGGTTAGTTGCTCAGTAGTCGTCTATGGCCCATAGTGCACTGCAGCTGCCTCGACTCGCATTTTGGATAGCGCTTTTTGCAATGCACGCTATACTTAACCACTCCGGCACGTGAGCGGTTTACAAACTTATCATTTAGGAAATGTTTCCACCTTTGGCTCAAAAGCTAGTGATCATGCACTTTCGGAGATCATATAAATCGTTCCGTTTCCGAATTGCAACAGCGACTGCACTGCTGTCCTTGCCTGACAAGCTGCCCCCCCTCCCCCCTCCCCTACCCAACCTTCCGTCCGCCGACGCGCTTTATATACCCACCACCTGCCGTCTGTGAGTGGCTATTGCACGTTGTCGTCTAACACAGGTGGTGGTCACATTAATGTGACTGGACCGTGTTCATACCTACGCAGTGTTTCTTCCAACATAAACTCTTTCTCAATGTTGAGCTGCTGTTGTACAAAAGTGTGTAAAGGCGAATATGATATAGGCTTCAAACCTAACAACGTGCGACTGGATGCTGAATGGCAGTGAATTGCCTTAATTGTTTCTAGGGGATTCCAAAAAAAAATGTTGGCTAATGAAGTAGTTTTTTCACAGGAAGGTTGCAGCATGCAAAGTGATTGTACTTGGAATAAATATGCAACTGGATTAACTGAACTGAAAAAGAAACCCGGAATGCGTCTTGATATAGACAGTGTAAGAAAAATCAGCAGGTCCTTTTATTTCATCAAGTAATTTAGTCGAAGGTAACGGAGGGCAACCATCATTACCTTTTGAGACTTTGAGCTCTGTCATGTTACAGCTGTAAACTAGTGTGTATTAAAAATAGAGGACGTTCCTTTACCTGTTTAATAGGCCTAGAATAACAGTAGTGATTCAGACACTTAACTTGATTTCGAGAAGACATCTGCTCCTTTCTGCATCCGGACATACCAATGTAGGCTTCCCGTCCTTTGCCGAAACCATTTCACGTAAATGCAAGGATGGTCCCTCTGAAAAGGACAAGGCGTGCTTTTTTCCGCGTTCTTCCCCAGTCTGAGCTTTTGCTCCGTCTCTAATGATCTCGACGTTGATGGGGCATTAAATCCTAACCTTTGGTTCTTCATTTTTACTAAGCGAGATCTTGTACTCGCAAACTGAGCGTCTGATTTTTTTTTTTTTTGTGTGTAACGTGCGGTTCAATAAAACTTCAAATGGTGAACTGAATAGTAAACAACAAATTATCTGTAATTTACTAGCAACTGACGAAAGAAAGAAACACTATGAAGTTCTCAAATCTGGAAATAGGACAAAATGAATTTCACAAGACTGAGTCTTTTGAACGATAAAATTTTTAGTGGGTTTCTTCGATTCGATGACGTCACAAAAATATTCTGTAGTTGATGAGCTGAAGTGCGCTAGAGGAGACTCACAGAAACTTTTAGGATGAAGGTATCCTTATAATCTCATGGAATTTAAATAGACGTATTGTTTCTCTATCGGTAGAAAAATTGGGTCAACTGAACCCACAGATGCCTAATATCGGCTACGTCCTGTGGCGTAATGATGTTGTAGAGGGTGGCTTCGTACATGTGCAAACAGGAAGAGCAGAGCCCAATATTTTCGTACCTGTATTCTTTTTTGGAATATAGGATGTGGTGACATAATGATCTGTAGCGTAGGCTGAGACCTAATTTAGTTCGAAAGGTGACGTTGTTTTTGGTTGGCGAAGCGGTATCGAAAGCTTGAGTTAATCCGACAATGGCAGATATCCCATTGTCAATCAAGCTCTCATTCAGTCTACGTAACGGACATTTCACCACTATATAAATCAAGAATTCAGATAGTAAACCCGTCCAAAGCAGATTAGGGAAAAGCAAAAGATGGAGTGAGTAAATAGGGTGCCCATACAAGGGAGGTGAACTCGAAAGCAGTATTATAGAAAGGGAAATGGACGTAGATGAAGATGAAATGGGAGAAATGATACTGTGAGAAGAATTTGATAGAGCTCTGAAGGATCTAGGTCGAAACAAGGCCTTGGGAGCAGACGATATTCCGTCAGAACTACTGATAGCCTTGGGAGCGCCAGCCATGACAAAACTCTTCCATCTGGTGTGCAAGATGTATGGGACAGGCGAGATATCTTCTGACTTCAAGAATAACGTAGTAATTCGAATTCCTAGGAAATCAGTTGCTGACAGGTGTGAAAATTACCTAACTATCAGTTTAATAAGTCATGGCTGCAGAATTCTGACATGAATTCTTTACAGAAGACTGGAAAAACTGGTAGAATCCGATCTCGGGAAGGTTATCTCTTATCCGGAGAAATGTAGGAACATGCGAAGCATAATGACCCTACGACTTATCATAGAAGAAAGGTTAAGCAAAGGTAAACCTGCGTTCATAACATTTGTAGATTTATAGAAAGATTTCGACAACGTTGACTGGAACATTCTATTTGAAATTCTGAAGGTAACAGGGATAAAATATAGGGAGCGAAGGGCGATTTGCAACTTTTACAGAAACCAGACGGCAGTTATAAGAGTCGAGGGGCATGAAAGCGAGGCCGTGGTTGAAAGAGGAGTGAGGCCGGGTTGTAGCCTATCCCCGATGTTATTCAATATGTACATTGAACAAGTATTGAAGGAAACCAAGGAAAATCTGGTATAGGAATTAAAGTAGGGAGAAGAAATAAAAACATTGAGATTTGCCGATGACATTGTACTTCAATACGAGACGGCGAAGGACTTAGAAGAGAAGCGTAACGGAATGAACAATTTATATATATATAGACGAACATTAACAAAAGCAAAGCAAGGATAATGGAATGAAGGCAATGAAATCATGTGATGCTACGGGATTTAGATTAGCAGATGAGTTTTGTAGTAGATGAGTTTTGTTACTTGGGCAGCAAAATAACTGATAATGGTTGAAGTAGAGAGGATATAAAATGCAGACTGGCAATGGAATGAATAGCATTTCTGAAATAGAGAAATTTGTTGGCAGCAAATATTTGTCTGGAGCGTAGCAATGTATGGATGTGTAACACGTACATTTCCTCGGTTTGGGTAGAAGAAGAACAGAAGGTTTCGAAATGTAGTGCTACAGAAGATTAGATGGGTCGATCACACAACTAATAAGGATGTACTGAATAGAATAGGCTAGACAAGGTAATTGTGGCGCAACTTGACTAGAGGGAGGGATCGGTTGATAGGACACATTTTGAGATATCAAGGGCTCACCAATTTAGTGCTGGAGGGTAGTGTGAGGGATAAAAATTGTAGATGGAGACCAAGAGATGAATACAGTAAACAGATTAAGAAAGATGTAGATTCCAGTAGTTATTCAGAGATGTAGAGGCTTGCACAGGATAGAATGTCATGGAGAGGTGCATGAAACCAATCTTCGGACTGAAGACTACCACGATAACAACATCAAGAATATAAAATGATAGTCACCATAAAAGTCATAAATGATCTTCTTCTCCCGATAATGATAAGAGGACATTAAAACAATGGTTAAAGAAAACTTTGCTTAAACCTTTGACACAGTAGTCTTTCTGTTCTGTTCGTAGTAGCATCGTACATCTTTCTGTATTGGAAGCATTCAGCCATCTTCATTCGTCATTTCCATACACTGCCACCCATGAACAATAGGTGGTTAATTTATCTTTATCGGCATTTATACGACTTATCAGTCACCCATCCTTATTGCAGCGGCTGAAATCGAAGCCTTGAGTGTCCATTGAATCTTGGCTGAGTTCTGAGAACTGCTCGTTATATATGCAATCACCTTGCATCACTGCAGTAACATTGTATCTGCTAGTGCAACGATGTCACTGTAAGTAATGTCCGACTGCCTTGTAATCGAAGGGTTCAGAATATTCGTTTGTGAATTTAAGATAAACATTATTCATAACTTTAGTCTTCTCTGGCGCATGTATATGAAGAAAAAACTGTAGGAGACATTTCAGTTGGTTAACAATTTAAACTAAAGGAGAAAAGTATTTAATGAACCAAGACGTCTGTTACATTTTTATGGGAAATTTCGTTTTGCTAACCCAAGTTTTCATGTCACAATTTAAATAATTTTTATTACAATATGTAAGCGTAACAGCTCTTCTATAATATATTTAACAATTTCTGAATTTATGTGTTGTTCATTGTAAAACTATGTAATATAGTATTTTTTCTATCAAAGTACTTAGTTTCATGTTCCACGGATAATTTGTACGATATTTGTAATTAGTTTGACATTCACATTACATATTCATATGTGAATATGGCTACATCTTTTATTTATTTATTTTAAATACAGTTGCGAAAGTGTACTTCCTACCCATCATTTTCCACACGTTACAAAAATAATAATTCCTCTATGGAACTGACGGAGTTTGAGAGGAGAAACTTTTTCATTTTGTTTTAAAAATTAACTTTGCTGTCTGTCAGTCATTTTATATCATTGATGACACTCCTGTCCACCACTTTTTGTGCAAAAGACATTCTTAACGTAAAATAATGAGTATCATGTATTCTTCTTGTATTGCAATTATGTGTGTCATTGTTTATCTCGAAATGCAGTGGACTATTACAACAAAGTTTATGAGGGAACAACTCTATTGTGAGACATTAGCCAAAATCTGTAACTCCTTAAACAGATGTCTAGAAGATTATCTTGGGTGAAAACCAGACATTATTCTTACAGTACGCTACTGACCAATGACCACTTTGCTCTCTTAAATGTGAGCTACCCCAGAACATTATTCCATATGACATTTTTGAATGAAAGTACACAAAATATGTCAACTTGCTTTGCAATGATTCGAATTGCAAATGTGCCTAAACTAAGCTGTTTTAGGAGTTCCAAGATGTGTTTTTTGCAATTCAAATTGTCATAAATGTAGACACATAAAATTTTTGAAGTTTTCACACTAGTTATTATTCGTCACCGTATGTTACACTTCTCATTGGTGTAGTACGTTTTTATGTGCAGAAATCAATATTTTTTTTAAAAATTTAAAGTAAGGATTTTCGCAGAAAACAATTCAATAATACGTTTGAGAACTCATTTACCATTTATTATGTTGCTGTATGTGTGTTTGGATTGATTGTAGTACTAGTATCATCTACAAAAAGAACTAATTATGCTTGTTGTATATTAGGCAGAAGGTCGTTTAATACATGAGAAACAAACGCTGTGAGTGATTTCTCCTTAGTCAGAACAATCTCCCTTGCTTATATCGCTTGAATTATTAAGTGTAAGATTCTTCATTCTTCTGCTTAAATGTGACATCATCCACTGGTTGGCTATACCAGAAATTTCATACAACTCACTTTATCTAGGATAATTGTGTTATTCACACAGTCAAATGCCTTAGGTAAGTCACAGAAAGTACCACCTGGTTCTGTTTTCTTAGTTAAAGCCTGTAAAATTTGCTGAGTAAGTCTTCTGAAATCTGTACTGCGGTTTATTGAGGATATTATTGTTGCTCATGTGGGACGCTATTCGAAAATGCATGTCCTTCTAAAAAATTTCGGAAAATGATGTTAACAATGATATAGGTCAGTAGTTATTAACATCTTTCTTGTCACCTTCTTTATAAAGTAATTTAGTAATAGTATATTTCAATCACTCTGTAAAAGTGTTCTGAGTCAGTGATGTATGACGTATTTTAGAAAAGACAGTGCTTGTTTTGTGGGAACAAGATTTTAATTCTCTGTTGGAAATACGATCACATCCAGATGAAATTTTATTTTTGAGGTAATATATAAGTTTCATAGCTTCAGAAGGAGAAGTGTGTGAGGCATATACATGATTGAATTTTATGTAAGTTATTTGTTCAACATAATCCAGCGATTTTCTCTGGAGCTCTTCATCCCTACATTTTCTACTACATTTTAAGAAATTATTATTAAACATATCTGCTACCTGTAACTGGTCATTTATAGCCCTTCAATTTAAATCAATAGCGATGTTCTCCTGGTCCGTGACTTGTCTTTTTTATAACTACATACCATACAATTGATGTATTTACTGATTTGTGACGTACTTTGCATGTTCCTTGATTTTTTTAATAACTTTTCTCAGTTACTTTGAGTAGCTTATGTAGTATGCAACAACTACATGATCTTTACTTGTTCTTGCCAACAGATACGTTTCCCAAATCTTAAAATTTTATACATGGCTGGAGCAGCAACCACAGCAACATTGGAAGAATCCTAAGGAAATGCAATCCGAAAACAAAGAAAGTAGGTTACAGTGTACTTGTTCGCCCTCTGCTTGAATACTGCTCACCGGTGTGGGATCCGTACCAGACAGGTTGATAGACGAGATAGAGAAGATCCAACGGAGAGCAGCGCACTTCGTTACGGGACCATTTAGTAATCGCGAAAGCGTTACGGAGATGACAGATAAACTCCAGTGGAAGACTCTGCAAGAGAGACGCTCAGTAGCTCGGTACGGGCTTTTGATGAAGTTTAGAGAACATACCTTCACCGAAGAGTCAAGCAGTATATTGCTCCCTCCTACGTATATCTGGCGAAGAGACCGTGAGGAAAAAATCAGAGAGATTGGAGCCCACACAGAGGCGTACCGACAATCTTTCTTTAAACGAACAGTACGAGACTGGAATAGAAGGGAGAACCGATAGAGGTACTCAAGGTACCCTCCGCCACACACCGTTAGTTGGCTTGCGCAGTACGGATGTAGATGTAGATGTAGAATTCACTGTGAAGAAATAGTAAACAGCCAATCTGTTGCAAAATGGAAAGTTTATGTAAACCATTTTACCATGATTTCAACGTTTATGAAAACGTCTTCTTAAGAATGGAAGTAGTGACAAACAACCGGGTTACATGTTGTAGTGGAGGAATGTTAAAAAATAGCCAAAAGCATTCAGTAAAATATAAAATTTCACTTCCATAATGTTAGAAACATGCACATCATGGTGGTCGTCATTGGGGAGTACCTCACCAGTGTACAGCTCATGCATTAAGGTAACTCCACTTCAACATGTAACGCATTTGTCACTATTTTCCTTCTGAAGAAGAATTTTTATAGACCTTGAAATATGTCATTTTGCTACTGGTTGGCTGTTTTCTATTTACATGAATACTTGGGGAGAGGGGGTGGGGGGGAAGGAATGAAAATGAAACGGGATGGTAAAGTGACAAGAAGGAAATAATGACTTTTAGCTGCAAAGGCATTGCGAAAGTGCAAATGAGCAGTTCTGAAGCATCGACTGGAAACCGACCAGCGCAGCACCGTGCAGCGGCATCAAGAAGGTACTGACCCGCATGCCGATGGAAAGAGTGGGCAGCGCCCCACCTCCAGGAAGACAGAGTTCAGCCATCCCCCCCGCCCTGTCAAAGCTGGCTTACCTAGCCGTCCATCGCTGGTAGGTCACAGATCGGCCACATACTTCGAGAGCATCAGTACTGAATGACGATACTTAGACTGAGTTCTGTGAGTAGTAACAGTTAGTAAAAGTATTCGCATGTAGGAGGTCAAGGAAGCACATCAAGCCACCACATAGTGAGAAGTTATCTTTCTTTCCTTTTTAGACATAAAGTGTTATATTAACCTGCAAGTGCTATGTACAATCATTCTAGATTCCAGATCGCAAATTCTCTCCTTCCTTGTTTGTGTTGGTGCTGACTCCCACAGCAGCCGACACAACAGTAACGACGAGAGTTGAAAATGTGTGCTGCACGTGGACTCGAATTGGACACTCCACTTCTCTGGAGCGGTTGTCTTAACCTCCTTGGCCATCCGGAGATGCTGTCCATCAGACCCAAATTCCCAACAGCCATCGCGCCTATAGAGTTATAGATATAAGTGGTGTCTGTTTTATTGGACAGGTCACGGAAAGCGTGTATGGATGGCCGAGACAGTTACGGTAACTGTTCAACAGAAGTGTCACGTCTGGGCTCGAGTCCCAGTCCAGTATAAATTTTCACTTCTCGCTGTTGCATTGCCACAACGCCCTGTGCGGCTGGAGGTCATTATTTTCTTCTTATTTCTTTTCCATCCCGTTTCGTTACCATTCCTTTTACCTCAATTATTCATGTATATGTCGCTACTACTTCATCACTAGTGGTGTCTGGCCTGTCGGACATGTCCTACAGAGCAGACAACACTCATAAATAGGTGCGACGGCTGTTTGATGAAAAAGTTTCAATGCGGATGCACAACCAACGGCGGAACTTGTACTTGAATTAGAAATCTGCGAACAGTAATTAATGAGCGGGGGTCGTTGCGGTGCGGCGAACGGGAAGTCGTGAATTTGAGTATGAAGGAAAGTGTATCCGGATGGTCGAGGCGGTTAAGGCAATCAGTCTAGAGAAGCGGAGCATGTTGGTTCCAGTCCTGGTCTGTCAAACATGTTTGGCAGAACAGACACTGCTCATGTCTATAAATGTTTATTATTTATTCACAAAATTTTCATCCTACAGTTGCTGCTCCAGCCTTGTACCTTTTTCTCTTTTTTTAATGGTGACAATCTCCTTTCGTTGGTAACGCACTATTTAACGACGAAAACCATGTTGTACATGTTTTTAATATTAACGAGTTGAAATTTATATTTACTGACTCCTTTTTTCTATTTTTTACGCGCTCCCATTGCAACATGTAACCCAGTTGTCACTATTTTCCTTCTGAAGAAGACGTTTTAATGAATGTTGACCATGCTCAAGGGATTTTAATAAACGTTACATTTTACCATGGTTTGGCTGTTTATTATTTCTCCAAGAAGATAGATTTCGTTTTTTCCTTTCACGAGATACTTCGATCCCTGTAATGATCTACGATTTTTATCACGGTTTTTTAATGTCCTTTCTGACAAGTTTATGCGGAAAGTTGTATACGGATAATGATATGAGTTTATCATCGAACAGATTAAATCTTAGGACAGTATTTGGTTCATTACAAATGTCATTTCTACTCTTAAAATTGTTTGTCATTAAATCATTCGTTATTCTGACTGATTTCCACTGAGGAACTCTGTACTGTAACGCTTACGTCATGTATCGTAACTGTGCATTTGTTACTGGATGAATAGTTACTTCCTTGCTCTCAGCTTCATCAAAGTAAACTTTATCAGTTAGGGTCCTACCATCTTTATCCATCCATCTTGGAAAATTAATTACTGAGATTAAACCCAGAATCCAAACAAAGTTTTAGGATCATTTTTCCTATTAGAATCCTTTAGAAAATATACTTTGAAATCAAAAGGGAACTATTTTTCATTATTAATTCACAATCAAAAACTATATGCTGTTGACTACAAAATCTATTTGCTTCAATGTTTTCAACTTCAGTTCTGTCTTAATAAATGTAACAACTACTCCTTTTCACGTATTAGATCTGTATGAGTAAGATGCTAGAGTGTAATCTTTTATATTTAACTTATACAGTCCTGTGGTTATGTGGTACTCAAATAGGTACAGGATGTATATCTTTTCAGAGCTCTCTAAATTTTCCGAAGTGACAAG
This sequence comes from Schistocerca serialis cubense, assembly GCF_023864345.2. Classification (NCBI taxonomy): domain Eukaryota; kingdom Metazoa; phylum Arthropoda; class Insecta; order Orthoptera; family Acrididae; genus Schistocerca; species Schistocerca serialis. The sequence goes on from NC_064645.1 coordinate 531,835,902, forward strand.
AATCTCTCCTATGTTATTACTAAATCCTCTAATTTTCTGATCAAATAAGCTACTTTATTTTTCCGTGTATTCTTAAGCATTCTTTGGAACTCTTTTGTTGTTTTAAATTATTTTAGAACAGGGTGCCTGATGTCTGAGTCTAACCTACAAAAGCTACCCCTTTGGCACCAATAACCACAGATTATTGTGATTACCGACAGAACACCTAGAGCTCCCCAATCTTTCACTTCCAGAAATAGCAGTTTAAACTCAGCTTTTTCTCTTAGTTGGTTTCCGCTAGTTCTCCAGTCTCTTCTGGTGTTGCGATTGCAGACAGCCATGTAGAGAAATTATTGGGTATTACTACACCGTGCCAACGTTACCAACCTAGCAAATTAATTTGTTTTGGTACTCGAGTTCATAAGCAGATAATTTACTATTCGTCTAGATTTTGTGGTATAAAATGGTGAATATTTATTTGAAAGTTATGGATGCAATACGTTGTGTCATACTGAAATGAAAGTTAGAACCTTAGCTACTGTTCTAGGTTGTCGAATGGCAAGTCACAGCAATTGTTTGGTGTGCCTTAATATTTATAGTAATTGAAACATACATTAGGCGATTCTCAAATACAATGGAAATAAATTATCAGTGATACAGAGCCCAAAACGAACATTGTAAATATTTATGCACGCACTTCGCCTTCGAATTATATTTGCACTCAAAGTACATGGAGGATAAGACTTTCATGAGATTTTAGTCTGGACGCTGCAGGTCACGTATCAAGGAGCACTCGCGTATACTGGGGGAATGTTCTTCGGTCTACCCACTTCAAGAAGTTTCACGATGTAGCTGTTCAAGGGGGTAGCACACAGAAAAAGACCTGAATAAAATCCGCTATGAATATTCTCTATTTCTTAGTGTTGCAGCCAAAGAATTCTCATCGGAATCTGACTTCGTTCAGCTGGAGAAAATTTCCTGGTGCTGTTACTTCCAAAAATAACTAGCTCCAAGGTAACAAAACCCACGGAGTTAAACATTTGGCTCATACTCAAAACTTCCTTGAGTATCACTTGAGTAATACTCTGTAACGTAAATTGCAAACCAAATTCATACATCAATCAAATATTTCACCCAATTTGCACTACCAATGATAAACACCAACATTTGCTGTAACACAACTTCGATTATATTTTGTATATAATACATCCAAGCGCAGCTCTTGTCTGACTGCCGTTGGATGATTATTAACTTCACTCTATTTCAGTAATAAGATGTGGACTTGTGCCTTCACCATTTACATGATTCCACGTGAATTACTTCACGGAACCTGAGTGCTTTAAGATACCGTTACCGATTCAGGGAGAAACCGCACATAAGCGAAGTTTCAACTGAAATACCCATAATTATTCCAATTCTAATGTTCGTCAGCAAGTCCTGACTTTTGCCTCTGCAATCTGAGTAGTCGGAAGAGACGAGGGAAAAAAGTAGTAACTAAAAGTGCACAAAAATTAACTGCTCGTAATGATGCAAAATTACAACTACGGAGAAAAATCGCAAGAATAAGACGGAATTGTGCGTGATGAACGATAGTTGGCAGCCGTGTTTTTACATCTGAAAGATGACATCTATTCCAATTTCGCGCCAGTCGCCCAACAGTGGCGCTTGTAGCTCCACTATAAGGATGGAAATCCTGTTTACTTTAAATCCTCACTGTAACGGTCGTGAGCGTTACTATGAGATTGAACGTGGAGAGTTGATGTTAGTCTAGAATACCTTTAAGGCGATAAAGACGCCATTATCAGCAACTCACTGAGTTTGAACGAGGTCTTGTAATAGAGCTACGAGAAGCTGAATGTTCCGTCTACGATTTTGCAGGAAGACGTGGTGCGGAGGTAGCCAGTGTATATCATTGCTGGTAGCGGTGGACACGAGAATGTACTGTCGGAAGAAGACCGGGTTCTGTACGGCCATATGGCACTGCTGAGAAGGAAGACCATCGTCTTCGATGTACGGCTCTGTCGCATAGTACTGCGTCTGCAACAGCGATTTGGGCAGCAACTGGCACCACTTTTTCGCAAAGAACAGTTACAAATCGGTTACCTCAAGGGCAGCTCCGAGGCAGATGCCCTGAAGCGTGCATTCCACTGACCACAAACCACGGCCATTTGTGATTTCAGTGGAGTCAAACGAGAGCTCAGTGGAGCGCACGGCGAAGATCTGTTGTGCTTTCTGATAAAAGCTGGTTCCGCCTAGGGGCCAGTGATAGCCGTGTGTTGGTTAGGCCAGTTAATGACCTGCAACCAACACGTCCGCGTGCTAGACACAGTGGACCTACATCTGGAACTATCGTTTGGGATGCTATTTCTTATGACAGCAGGACACTCACGTTGTTATCCCCTGCAAATTCGCACGTCTGTCTGGAGATTCGACCTGTTTTGCTGCCATTCATGAACATCTTTCCAGGCTCTTTTCCCAACTCCATAACGCTCGCTCACAGACCGCTGTTGTAACTCAACATGCTCTACAGGGTGTCAACATGTTGCCTTGGCCTGGTCAATGACCAGATCTGTCTCCAGTCGGAAACATATGAGACATCATCGGATGACAACTACAGCGTCTCCCACAAACAGTATTAACTGTAAGAAATGATGGTTAATCGAAACCCTCAGCTGCCAACAGGTGTTGTTGATATACCTCAATGGGGACAGCTGAAAATGTGATCCCCTACTGTGACTCGAACCCGGGATCTCCTGCTTACATGGCAGACGCTCTATCCATCTCAGTCACCGAGGGCACAGAGGATAGCGCGACTGCAGGGACCTATGCCTTGCACGCTTTCCGAGAGACCCACATTCCCAAGTGTCCACAACCTACATTCGTAATTTCCTAAAGGATATTTGCCCATTCACTCATTACTCGTGCCAACTAAGGTGACGATTCTCGTAAGAATTCGGGCAAAGTCTGCGCATTCGCAAAGAAGAAGGTCAATGGCCGGGTTGCCTTTAACTGCATGAAGATAGTAACTGTTCCGAAAGAACAGATACCAATGATGGCCATGCAGCTTCTCTAGAAAGAAATGATGATTAATCGAAACCCTCAGGTGCATGGCCATCACTGGTATCTGTTCTTTCTGAACAGTTACTATTTTCATATAGTATTAACTGTGCCTGTAATGACCGAACAAGTGCAACAGGCGTGGAATTCCATCTCACAAACTGACATCCGGCACATGTACACAATGAAAGCACGTTTGCATACTTGCATTCAACATTCTGGCGGCTACACCTGCTATTAATATACCAGTATTTCACATTTACAACGGCTTATTTCGCGCTTACATTAACTTGTGGTCTTACAGTGTTAATCACTTAAATAGGTTACCTAGACAAATGTATTCCCTGTATTTCATTACTCTACATTGATCGCGACATGAACATATACAGATGGCAATAGTATCGCGTATACAAGGTATAAAAGGGTACTGCATTGGCGGAGCTGTCATTTGCATTTTGGGTATACGATAAATCGCACAAATCTAAGGGCTGTCAATTCGACTAAATACCTAGGAACTACAATTACGAGCAACTTAAATTGGAAAGACCACATAGATAATATTGTGGGGAAGGCTAAACAAAGACTGCGCTTTGTTGGCAGAACGCTTAGAAGACGCGACAAACCCACTAAAGAGACAGCCTACATTACACTTATCCATCCTCTGTTGGAATATTGCTGGTCCGTGTGGGATGCTTACCAGGTAGGATTGATGGAGGACATAGAGAAAGTGCTCGTTTCGTGTTATCGCGCAATAGGGGTGAGAGTGTCACTGATATGATACGCTAGTTGGGGTGGCAGTCACTGACACAAAGGCGGTTTTCTCGGCGGCGAGATCTATTTACGAAATTTCAATCACCAACTTTCTCTTCCGGAAGCGTAAATATTTTGTTGACACGCACCGACATAGGGAGAAGTGATCATCATAATAAAATAAGAGAAATCAGAGCTCGAACGGAAAGATTTAGGTGTTCCTTTTTCCCACGCTCAATTCGAGAGTGGAATGGTAGAGAAGTAGTATGAAAATGGTTCGATGAACCCTCTGCCAGGCACTTAAGTGTGAATTGCAGAGTAACCATGTAGACGTAGATGTAGATGTAGATGCATTCAAGTGATTCCTGTGAAAAGGTTTCCGAAATGATTATGGCCGCACGATGGGAATTAACAGTTTCTGAACGCGGAATGGTAGTTGGAACTAGAAACATTGGACATTCCATTTTGGAAATCGATGGGGAATTCAATATTCTGAGTTCCACAGTGTCAAAAGTGTGCCGAGAGTACAAAATTTCGTGCATTACCTCTCATCACCGACAACACAGTGGCCGATGGCCTTCATTTAACAACTGAGAGCACTGGCTGGTTCAAATGGCTCTGAGCACTATGGGACTTAACAGCTGTTGTCATCAGTCCCCTAGAACTTAGAACTACTTAAACCTAACTAACCTAAGGACATCACACACATCCATGCCCGAAGCAGGATTCGAACCTGCGACCGTAGCGGTCGCGCGTTTCCAGAGCACTGGCATTTGCGTTTTCAGTACTAGCAGATAAGAAACAGTACGTGGTATAAACACAGAAATCAGTCTGGGAAGTACGACAAACGTATCCGTTAGGACATTACGGCGGGCTATGGCAGCAGCCGACCGATGCGAGTGCCTTTGCTAACAGCACGAGGCCACCTACAGCGCCTCTCCTAGGCTCGCTACCATATCGGTTGGACATTAGAGAACTGGAAAACCGTGGCCTGGCCAGATGAGAGCCCGGATTTGTGTTCGTAAGAGCTGATGGTACGGTTCGTGTGTGACGCTGACCCCATGAAGCGATGGACCCAAGTTGTCAAAAAAGCACTGTGAACTAGTGGTGGCCATAAGTGTCTGGGCTGTGTTTACATGGGATGGACTGTGTCCTCTGGTCCAACTGAAAATGATCATTGACCGGAAAATCTGATGTTCGGCAACTTGGAGACCCTCTGGAGCCTTTGTGGACTTCATGTTTCCAAACATGTCAGCGGGCCACAGTTGTACAGTTGTTCGCAATTGGTTTGTAGAATATTCTGGACAGTTGGAACGAATAATTTAGCCACCCAGGTCGCCCGACTTGAATCCCGTCAAACATTTATAGGATATGATCGAGAAGTTGGTATATGTGCTAAATTAATAAGACTAATCAGAATGACGATGACAGAGACAAGAGCAAAAGTAAAGGTCCTTAGCAGAACAAGTGAAAGCTTTGACTTTAATAAAGGTGTGAAGCAAGGGGATAGTCTCTCCACTGTCCTATCCAATATATCCCTGCATAGTGTAGTAAATAAAATCAACAAAAGAGGCACCATATTTATGAAAACTAGCCAGATATGTGCATACGCTGATGACATTGCTATAGTAGGAAGAAATACCAATACACTCCTAGAAACATACCGGGCAATGGAATGGTTCAAATGGCTCTGAGCACTACGGGACTTAACTTCTCAGGTCATCAGTACCCTAGAACTTAGAACTACTTAAACACAACTAACCTAAGGACATCACACACGTCCATGCCCGAGGCAGGATTCGAACCTGCGACCCGGGCAATGGAAACAGAAGCCTCATAGTAAATGAAAACAAAACAAAATATATGGTATTGTCACAATCTGAGGCCAGAAGAACCCCTAAAAACCTAAACATCAATGGGAAATGCTTCAATGGAGTGTCCCCTTTTAACTACTTGGGAGCCCTAATATCAAATGATAACAGTATTGGGAAGGCTATAAGGAAAAGAATACAAGCAGGAAACAGAGCTTACTTTGCAAACATGCAACTTTTCAAAAATAGCCTTGTTACAAGAAAAACTAAACTGCTAATATACATTTCCCTAGTCAGTCCAGTTATCACATACGGCTCAGAGGTATGAACGTTGACAGAACACGATAAAAATGCACTAAGAACCATTGAGCGGAAAATACTACTCAAAATCTATGGGCCAATAAGGAAGGAAGAAGGCTGGAGAATACGCTACAATGCCGAATTACAAGAGTTAATACAAGGCAGAGACATAGTAAAATTTGTGAAATCACAGCGTATACGATGGCTAGGACACTTGGAGAGAATGGCAGAGGATAGAATTCCATTCAGTTAGGCGAAAAGGGAGACCTAGAAGAAGATGGATCTACGAGGTAATAATGGATATCACCAGTATGGGAGTCAGGGGGTGGAAAAGAGGAGCAAATAACCGAGAAGTGTGGGGGAAGATTGTTGAAGAAGCCAAGGCTCACCAAGAGCTGTAGTGCTACAGAAGAAGAAGAAACATTTATGGGATATTTGGTGCACGAAATACTGCGTTGGCAACACCTTTGGAATTATGGACGGCTGTAGAGGCAGCATGGCTGAATATTTCTGCCAGCCGCGGTGGCCGTGCGGTTCTAGGAGCTCCAGTCCGGAGCCGCGCTGCTGCTACGGTCGCAGGCTCGAATCCTGCCTCGGGCATGGGTGTGTGTGTTGTCCTTAGGTTAGTTACGTTTAAGTAGTTCTAAGTTCTAGGGGACTAATGACCACAGCAGTTGAGTCCCATAGTGCTCAGAGCCATTTGAACCATTTTTTGAATCTTTGTGCAGGGACTTCCAACGACTTGTTGAGTCCATGACACGTCGAGTTGCTGCACTACGTCGGGCAAAATGAGATCCGACACGTCATTAGGAGGTATCCCATGACTTTTGTCACCCGAATGTAAATACTGGACGTGGGCATCAAAACGGCAAGTCATGGTCTCGGCACTTACCGTAATGTAGGCTTACGTCATGAGGCTGCCACCGCTCTGCCATCAACTTGACAGGACCACCTGTCTTGGGGTCCTGTCGCAGCAGTGGCAGGCCAAGGGCCGAATAGAAACCGAGCCACTAGTCACAGCCAGCATCAGACGCCGCCAGACAAACACAAGATAGGGGTTCGTACCTTGTAACCTTCCCGTATAAATAAAAGAATATAAAATAAAGATGTGTAACCTTCCCGAACAGAAAATAAAAAATAAAAATAATTAAATTTGGATAATTAAATTCTGACGTATGAAAACTGATAAATGTTTACTCATGAAAAACTGATAAATTTTGACGTAAGCATCTGTACGCCATGGCCCTGTGAAATCAATGTGAATCTGTCCGTGAGAAATAAAGTGAAAAATTCTTACCTCGTTATGGCGTCGCCGGATAACGCTGTCTATATATCTCGTAAATGGCACAGTTTAGTGCAATGCTCGCCTATCTACTAATACTGGATAACATTTGTCTGAGATCTGAAAAACTAGAAAAACTGCCTTTACTTAGTGACACAGCTGCACAGCTGGTCGTCTGATTAGTAAAGAGCACATGACTATGATCTGACAAAAATTCTGGAATATTTTAATTTCGATAAATGACTGGATCGACACTGGCAATGACTTAAGGGGAAATTATGCTTTTATAGTTGACTGGTAAAAACAATTATAATCTGAAAATTTTTTGCGTTATTCATAAAGATCTACAATCCATTACACGGGAAAATTGAATATATTATAAGTCTGGGTCAACTGTTGCTGAAGAATCACAAAAGAAAGGAATGAAACAAATTCATATTAACATCTCAGACAAGTGTCTCAACTACGCGCTTGCCATTAAAAATAATAAAATTTACCTTACAGTAGATAGTTGACTTAATTACACTGTTGATTTTCATTATATTAACAATTATTCATTTGTTCATCATCATCTCATTCCATGGTATCATTAGGTCTGCGGCTGATCAAAATTATTATTCAATTCCATATAATACAATTTTACAATTTGTTCTGCACTGTGACTTTAACAATTACTAATTATAAACTGCGCTGTACCAGCGACAGATTGCAACTGAACTGTAGCAGCGAGCGACTGCGTCAGAGACTGCTCTGATCTGCGACTCTATTGCAGCTCTCTTTTGACAGGGGGAATGGTATTTTATGTCTCAGGCAGCTCCTGCGAATTGTCATTCTAGCAAGTGAGCAATACCTAGAGATTACCGTTGCTCTAGCAGGGTGGTGAAACCCTTACAACCTTGATGTCTCTGCTGCCACATACTGGGTCCATCTGCCAGCTACTCTCGCTTGCCTTCAAGATACGTACAAGCAACTCTCAATTGCGATTACTGAATGGTGGGAATCATTGAATTCTTGTACTGATTTCACATGTCAGTGAGTAGACCATTCATTTAGCGAACTTAACGATTTGGAAAGAAGTCTGCAGGGAGTTGGATTTTTTGCAGAACGCTCCTGGAAGTGTGTTTTCGAGTAGTTAATCTCAGCCGTCATTTGACTTGCTATCTGAGTTATGAATTGTGGAAGTACCGGCAAGTGTCGGTCATGTTATATCAGTCGCAGCTTAATGTTTATTGGAAGAATTTTAGGAAAGAGTGGTTCACCTGTAATGCAGGCCGGATATAGGACGTTGTTGCGACCTACTCTTGAGGTCGGATTGAAGAAGACATCGAAGAAATTCAAAGACGGGATGCTATGTTTGTTACCGGTAGGTTCGAACAACACTTAAGTGCTACGGAGATGCTTCCGGAACTCAAATGGGAATGCCTGGAGGGAAGCCGACGTTCTTTTCGAGAAACACTATTGAGAAAATTTAGGGAACCGGAATTTGATGCTGCCTACCAAACGATTCTACTGCCGCCAACAAACTTCGCGCTTGCGGACCAGGAAGATAAGATACGTGAAATTAGGGCTCATACGGAGGCATATAGACAGTCGTTTTTCCCTCGCTCTATTTGCGAGTGGAACAGGAAAGGAAATGGCTGGTAGTGGTGCAGGGTATCCTCCGCCACACACCACACTGTGGCTTATTTATTATAGATGTAGATGTAGTTGTATAGGACTGCACGTATATTTGCTACTGAACACTAACGTATCGCTAGATACAGAACAACAGTCTCTTTTATCAATGTATAAATGACCATAAACTTTGTTAGCTGGACTATTCATGTCAGAAATTGAGTTCACAACCTCTTACATGACTAGTCCACTTGGGACTAAGTGCATGTGCAAATGATTTTGATGTTTTAACTTACATTTACTGCACTGAAGATGACCACTCTTTGTCCGAAATCTAGATGTGCAGTTGCTGTATAATTTACATCTTGAAATGGACACACTCGCTTGTCACAACTGTTTCCCTAAGAAAACCAAACCTGACGTGGTTAGTAGTTTGAGGTAAGAGGAAAAGATGGAGCACACTAAACCACACGATGAGGATCTATTCGAAAAATTACGAAACAGACTGGTGTAGTGATTAAGATGTCACAAGTAGAAGCCGAAGATATAAAGAAAGTATGTGAGAATATTAAACCTCTAATTCAGTGTATAAACGGAAACGAGAAGAAATATTAATCATAGTGATTGGAACGTTGTAGTAGGTGCAGAGGCATAACTTTACTGTCTGAAGCGTCTGCAATGCGGGTATGCCCATCACTTAAGAGGCCCACAGAAAAACAAATGATTTGTTATTGTTATTATCTTTAAGGTTAAAAATGAATATAATAAATTAAAATATTTACAAATATATACATATAGAAATCTGTAAAATGGTTCAAATGGCCCTGAGCACTATGGGACTTAACGTTTGAGGTCATCAGTCCCCTAGAACTTAGAACTGCTTAAACCTAACTAACCTAAGGACATCACACACATCCATGCCCAAGGCAGGATTCGAACTTGCGACCGTAGCGGTCGCGCGGTTCCAGACTGTAGCGCTTAGAACCAATCGGCCACTCCGGCCGGCAAATCTGCAAAAGATAAATAGTCAAGTCGAATGCCAGTCTGCACAGAAATGGTCAGATCGAAACGGTTTCGCAGAGTCTATGAACGTTGAGTTGAGTTTAGCACAACTGTAAGAGTATTAAACAATGCTTGCCGTTGCCGTCTCTTGTAACAACTGGTTTGCAGCATGTTCGTCGGTCGTCGCAAAAGAGCGGCGCATATTAGATATCACAAATCACTGACAATAATGAAAATTTGTACCAACACATGACATTTAGGTAGAAAATTATTCTTCCTTGATCTCTACTGTCTCTGAGATTGTGTAATACTCATTTTTTCTGAACAATATCTTTTTTCACTCCTTTATTTGACAACAATGTCAGTTTCCGTATCCAGTAAGATGTTGCAATAACAAACAGTCAACAGCCAACTCAGTTTCAGACAAGTGGGAAGTTAAGTATGTAGTTGAGCGGTGTGATACCACTCAAACTTGCCTTGAACAGTTTAATATTTAAAATTTTTTTGTATTTGTGTGTGTACTTTTACAAAAAAAGGTTAAATTTTAAAATTAAGTACGAACATCTAAATTTTGCACAAACGAGAATGAAGAAGTGAGAATTGGAGGACAGAAATTGTCGTCATCTTGGAGGAAAGGGGTTCGCGATTGGAAGTAGCTAAACAAAAGTATAGTGTTACACGAAACTACTTATGCACATTTGAACGCATGCGTTGTTTGAGGTTCTTGGGGTAAGAGAAATGTAGTTGACTTTTCTTTCGTGCTATGTACAAAAGTCAGAACGTATGGAAACTGGTTCTTGAGCGTGTTGTGAATCAGACGTAAAAACTGCATCCAATATTATTGCTTTTCTATGACACAGTGATGAAATTTTTTGGTAGCTACGCGATCTAATAAATGAACCAAAATATACACAAAAGTATCTTAGCCCTTCACTCCAAAATGAGTTAACTAACAATGTCCTATGCTGTATAGTCGAAACAGTAATTATTAATCACATTAAAGCTGCCCTCTTCTCTCCTGTTAGTACAGATAAAACACCGGACATAATGAAAATAGACCAATTAACTCAGACATTTAGGTATGTTCCTGTTTCACATGATGCCGCTGGAAACCCTTGTGACATGATCATTAATGTAGCTTTTTGCGTTTTCTTGAAATAAAAGATCAAAGTGCGTTAGGAATAGAAACGGAAATAACTAAGCCCAACAGACGAAAAGGGACGCTTGTTAACTAAATACCGTGGTCAGAGCAGGGCTGTCGGCAGGTATTTTTTCACCTTATGAAAAATTTCAAGCGACACCTCCCCTCCCCCTCCTCGCATTTTCAGACATAGTCAACCTTTTTCACAACATCATTCATTCATTTCGTCTTATTTTCACGAATAAAACATACTCTATACATCTCTTAGACGCGAATACGTCTTTAAAATCAGTGAATGCAAAAGAAGTGAAACGGTTACAGTGGAATACATTTTGAGGTATAACTCCAAAATTGCTTATGCCAACCAGAATGAAGATATGTCACCCACAGAGTATACAACTAAAACATGTTCACTTTTCATCATCCCCTGAGTGAGCGTGCGGAGCCCAGGGAGGAACACAATGATCGCCGCGGAGAGCGCGGCAAGCGGGGAACAGAGGTGAGTAGGGTTTTCGAAGTGCTTCCAACGCTCGCGGTTTGCGCTTCATACCGATTACTCACTGTAGTGCAAATGACGCGCGGGAGAGATGGTTTTCGTGAAACAGCATGCAGTATTTACACAGATGTTTATCTTAACATGCTGTGCATATTCGTAGCACTCCACAGAGACAAAGAAACAAATGCACAACTGTCCACTGGCCACTGAACGACAGTTCACTGTGCTGCAGTGAACAATGGTAGACAGCATTCGTTGCAAAATGCACGAAACCTTCCGAATTATGGCAGAGCAGAACAATGGGTCTCTGGGAACAAGGAAAAGTAAACAGACTATAGTATGTTCAAATTGCTCTGAGCACTATGCGACTTAACTTCTGACGTCATCAGTCGCCTAGAACTTAGAACTAATTAAACCTAACTAACCTAAGGACACCACACACATCCATGCCCGAGGCAGGAGTCGAACCTGCGACCGTAGCGGTCGTTCGGCTCTAGACTGTAGCGCCTGGAAACCGCACGGCCACTCCGGCCGGCACTATAGTATGTGAAACAGCACCAACTAGTTTCAACAGGCGGATAACATTTGGCAACTTATTTTGGCTTTAGACAAAACAAATGTAAGATACTGCAGTGTCTGTGTTATTCTGAAATATTATATATTGTATATGCACGCATGTACAAAGGAACAGGCACTGTCGCTGCTACAGCCGTTATGAAATACATTAAATGTTTTCGCAGTCGCAAATATGGACAACCGATCAGGAGCAGAATGGAATGACGACAATGAAAATTTGTGCCCGACTGGGATCCGAACCCGGATTTCCCACTTTAACCTGTACTCGCACGTACATTATGTATATTCGCATACAGCGAGGCTTGCCCGATTTCGGCAGATAAAAACGGTATTGCAGTGCCATTATCAGCTGATGGTTTCCCATGTATTCGCAACTGTGAGTGTATTTGATATACTTCATAACGGCTTTAATCTGCACTGTTTACTTCTCACCGCGGTTGCGTATATTGAGTTCCTCTTACGAGTGAGCCATGGCACATTCTTACCGGTGGACAACGATCACGATCACATTCCAAGCAGAATATGCACTTGAAAAGTTTATAAGGGATAATCTTCACCTGGATCCGCAGCACATTATTGGCAATCACTTTTCCATCAGTGGAAACGTTGTACGTGGGTTGTCCAGCAAGTAAGATCCGATCGGTCGCGAAATGTAAACCACTGGGAAAATCCGGTAAATCTATGCACAGATGTGTTGGACAGTGTCTCTAGTATGCCCGTCGATCGTATCGCGTCACTCTTTTCAGTTTCGAGTGAACAGTGAGCAAGTAAAGATGCGTAGGGAATAGCGTCTCCCGCCGACTATGAGGGCCTGGTTAGAAATTTCGCCTGGTGTCACGCAGCCCACATAACACAACTGTCGAGCTGTTCCTTCGTCATGCCAGTTCTCGGTCGCACTCTGCAGGGGCGATGAAGACGCTCCTGCAGCGTTTCCGATGAGAAGTGTTTGATCGCCCACAATATTGCCCGTAATTTACTCTCCCTGAGTCTCATTTCTGCTCACAAGAACCGCTGGCTATGAAGACAAAATTTTTACCCAGACAACGAGCTGCAGACCAGTGATCATAACTGGCCGAAAGCACAGGCTTCTGTTTTTTATGACGAGGATACTGGAAAGCTGATACAACACTACGACAAAACTCGAAGTTGGATCAGCGAATATGTAGAGAAGTAGGTGGAAGGTGTACCTAACTGTTGCAAATAAAAAGTTTCTGGCTTTCACTGTGGTTTCCACTTCGCGACCGATAGGAAATTACTTTCCGGAGAACCCTCGTATATGTCAAGATGAGAACAGAAGAACTGTGTACCGAAACTGTGAGCCGCCACGCGCGACACCTCAAGTTTAAGTACCACGACGGACCCAAAGGTGGTGTAGTGATTGACAAGGCGGCTTTCGACCTGCGTCCGATCCTAGTTTTCGAGCTCCGGTTCGAGGTCTCGTCGGACGGCGTCATATCGGCTTTTAAACCGTATTGTAATGTACTCAGTCACCCGACAGACAAATGGAAAACCTTTGAGACCTACCTTGTACTCAACGCCGTCCATCAAGTGAAAATTGAATTGGTGAAGCATGTGCCGTCTTACTTGGTTATAGGAGGATGCATGACCATCATTATGTATGACGGACAGCCCGGTACCTGCGCTGGCTGCGGCCAGGAAGGGAATGTCCCCCAAAACTGTCTCCATCGCTGGCTTGTGCAGACAAAATCAACGACGCCGTCTCCATTGCGACGTCCACAGTTCTTCCGGTCACCTACGCCGCGGTCACCGCACCAACTACCGCTCTTCCGGACGGCCCATGCGACCCGGGTCAGGTGACGAATACCGTCGTGGAGACATTTCACATCGTTGCAACCAGAGGCACTATCGGGAGGAGACACTCCCCTGCCTCGTATGGCTGACTGCAACACGGATCTGACGCCTGGCGTTGTACCGACTTCTGCCTTCCTTGTATCTGACAAGCAGGCGATGGACAACCGCTATCATTCCGACACAGAACAGCTAGTACGTAAACAAAAGACCCCACGGAAGCGCCAGAAGCGGCACCGTACGCTCTCGGATAGGGCCACAAGATAACAACATGCCCGATGATGCAAAGTCCACCGAGAAGCAGATGACGGACGGTGATGTATGATAAATATAAACTTACCATATACTGCAGATGTTTTCTTGGTTTTGCCATCAGCGAACTCCTATATGACTTCGTTGAAATCCAAAAATAAAGCTAGCTCATTTTTGATTGACACAATTACCAGCGCACAAAAAATGGTTCAAATGGCTCTGAGCACTATGGGACTTAACATCTATGGTCATCAGTCCCCTATAACTTAGAACTACGTAAACCTAACTAACCTAAGGACATCACACAACACCCAGCCATCACGAGGCAGAGAAAATCCCTGACCCCTCCGGGAATCGAACCCGGGAACCCGGGCGTGGGAAGCGAGAGCGCTACCGCACGACCACGAGCTGCGGGCTACCAGCGTACACAGTCCCGCCTGGAACAAAGTGGTTTTAAAAAACCAGTTACAGAAATTTGAATTCATTTTTCAGATAATGCTGCAATCAAAGATTCTAGCATGTACTAATTTAGCATCTCAAACTATGCAATCGGAAAATGTAGAGCTTGACAAATCGTGTTCTCTTGTTCAGAATGAAGCTGATAATTTATCTTGTTGTCGATAAAACTTCGAAGAATCACTGTCATCAATTACATCTTTGACAAAAAATGGGCCATTTCCCCACAATTTGAATTTAAAAGAATTCGTAAAGCGAAAAAAATGGATGGATTGTGTCAGGACGATCGGCTAGTGAATCAAAATACGTATTTGAGAACCACTGCTTGGACGTTATTGTAGACAGTTTAAGAAGCAGATTTGGGTGCACGCGTAATGTTAAGCACATCTTCAAAATTATTTTCCCAAAATTTCTGAATTCTGTTTCTGACTAAGATATTCACGGCGAACAAATAATTCTTCAAATCGAGTAAGAGGAGAAATTATGCTGAGATTTCCCAGACCAGGTAATAGGTTTAAAAACGCTCTGAAAAACTCTGCAGTTGATTAACAAAACTATAATAGAGATTTCAATCTAGCTGCCAGCGCTGAAGACTTATGCACGGCATTTTGGCTATTTTTAAGTTTTGCTGTTGCTGGTTCTTCAGAAATTCAAATGGCTCTAAGCTCTATGGGACTTAACATCTGAGGTCATCAGACCCCTAGACTTAGAAATACTTAAACCTAACTAACCTAAGGACACGACACACATCCATGCCCGAGGCTGGATTCGAACCTGCGACCGTAGCAGCAGCGCGGTTACGGAAGGCCCTAGAATCGCTCGGCCACAGCGGCCGGCCACTGTTTCTTCATCTGAATGCTCATTTTCGAAGCTAAAACTTACAAAGTAACTATCTGCGTAATTATATGACCTAAGACAGACTTAGTACACTCAGCGGCCTCAGTATCGAAAGTGAGAGAGTCTGAGTCTTTGATGTCAGTGAAACCATCAATACCTTCGCGTTACAAAAAGAACGCCTAGTGGTCCAGTTTCACTGGAGATCAAGGGCGAATTCAACGATGTTTTATAGGTATATCAGACAACAGATAGGAATAAGGGCTTGATGATATAGGGCGTCAATCACTATAATGTATTTAATTTTAATAATATTTACCTGTATTAATACTTTTGCTTAATACTTTGCAAAAATTGAAAGAATATCCCATTTGTGTATATTACACGGGATTATACAGCACATTTCTACTACTACCTGCTGTAACTAATGTTACGTTAATTATCGATAGATTACACATTTTAGTTTAGTGGTCCCGGATTGTTATTTTTGCAGACGGTCCAGTAACAAGCCTTTGTGTAGGTGGAGGAACAGAAGACAGATTTCGTAACATTTTTAGTTGCATCTATTGCTGTTACCTGTAGCTGCAGTATTTTACGATTGACAAGGTGGAATGGTCGACACCGACCCGCGATACCCTCAGAAATTGTGAAAATTAAAACTTACGTGTCCATCTTTGGTATGTGTCGTACCGGCAGGACTCCCTTAAAATCAACACCTTTGAATGTCAAATGTGCAGATACCCTGTGAAAACACGGCATTACTTTTGAAACTTATAAATGTTTCGTCCGAATAACGTGAGTGGCCTGATGTCTGGTGCTGTGGTGAAAGCCCTAACTGATGAAAACGGCTGCGACGACTGTCCCATAATATCTACACGAAGACCATGTCAAACAAGCCGCCTGCCGTGTGGGGGCAGCGTCGTGTACCAGCCGTCAGAACTGAGCAGACTGGGCGTTTTGACTTTATGGCACGTCGCAGTTTTTGCAAAGTGTCTTAATAGCGCTGCCCATTGATTGTGCTTCCGTGCTCTAAGAACTCAAAGAGCAGAAGGTCGCTGCAGTCGAAGAAGGAGATCACCATGACCTTATAGGAACTTGTGTGAACAGCTTTGTATAACTTTGGCGGGGGAGTTGTGGGATGTTTCCACTGTTGGCTTTGTCGTTCACCCTCGGGCTGTCGCAGTACTGGTGGGCAGAAAAATCCAGTTGGACGACAAAGCCATACCCCACACTGTCAATGGGGCAAAAGCTGCGCTGCAGCGATTTGTTTGTAAAACACTGACAATATCGCCTATGCAACCCGGATTTTCCACTGTGTGATTTTCTCATCTTTGGAACCTGAAAAAACACACGCGTGGGCGTCGATTTTTAGTCGGATAATGAAGTGCAAGAGTGGGTGAACTGTGGATCCGACAGTGGCGGACTGCTTTCTACGGAACAGGAATTGATCGTTTCATCTATCAGTGGGGTAAATGTCTCAACGCGTGTTTTGGTTACTGTTGAATGGAAGCATTACTTGGCCACATTATGGCGAGCGTTCGGTTTTCAGTTGATTACCCCTTATATAATACACAGAAGAATGGGAAAACGAGCTGAGAATATGACTAAGGACGATGAATTTGGTTTTAAGAAAGGTAGAAACACCAGAGAGGTAGTTGCTGTTGCACTTTATAATGAAAGCAAAACTGAAGAGAAAGACTTTATTTGTCGACCCAGGAAAAACGTTCTGCAGTATAAGATCGTGCAAGAAGTTTAAAATCCTCTGGAAAATTTGTGTCAGCTATTGGGAAAAACGAGCAATATTAATATGCTGTAGGCACAAAAATGAAGAGGAAAAATATGAATGGAAAACAAAGAAACAAGGGTTCCGTTTGAAAAGGGTGTAAAGCAGGCTCAGATGGCTCTAAGGCCTATGGGACTTTACATCTGAGGTCATCAGTCCCCTAGGATTAGAACTACTTAAACCTAACTAACCTAAGGACATCACACACTGCCATGCCCGAGTCAGGATTCGAACCTGCGACCGTAGCAGACGCGTAGTTCCGGACTGAAGCGCCTAGAACCGCTCGATCACATCGGCCGGCTGTAACGCAGGGATGTAGTCTTTCATCCCTATTATTAAATCTATGTACTGAAAAAGCAATAACGGAAATAAAGAAAGGTTTAGATGAGGAATTAAATTTCAAAGTGCAATTACATTAATGATAAGATTCGTTGAGGCATTGCTGTGCTCAGTGAAAGTAAGGACGAATTATAGGATCTGTGGAATGGAATGAACATTCTAATGAGTACCGTATATGATTTGAGGGAAAACTGGAGAAAGATGAAAGAAATGAGAGCAGCATAAAAGAGATTTCCGATAAACTTGACGTGAAAATCGCCTACCATGGAGTAGACGAAGTGGAGAAATTTCTTGGGAGAAAAATAACACGTTACAGACGAAGCAAAGAGGAGAATAATAGCAGTTTATCACAGGTAAACATGGCATTGCCGGTGAAAAGAAGTCTATTGGAATTAAACATCGGCCTTGATGAACAAAATTTCTGAGAAAGTTCAAAATGTGTTAGAAGACTAATGAGATAGACAACATTGCGAGCGATCTGACAACACTGTGTTGCTACTTCCGTAAACTGGTGTGTTCGTCTGTTTCAGATACGCAGTCTGAATTTCAGCTCCGTGCTGCTGTCACATGGTTTGTGAGAGCAACATCAGTGAAGCTGTGGTCTTGTTGTGTGTAACGAAAATGGAACAGCGGAATTTAGAGCAATGTTATGGCGGCAAGTTTTGTGTTAAACTTGGAGAATAAATGAATGTGACCTTTGAAAAGTTGAAATAGGGCTAAGGAGAGCATTCCTCAATAAGAGCACAAGTTTTTCATTTGCAGAAATCGTTTTTGGAAGGCCGAAAAAATGTTGAACATAAACCTGGTTCAGGGAGGCCTGCAACTTCTAAAACCGATGAAAACGTCGAACCTGTGCGTGCTCTTGTGGCATTGTTCGTCCGAGACAAACAGTCAACCAGATGGTTTACGAAGGTGTCCCTGAAAGGCTCAGGAAAAGCGTGACTTAAGTGAATGCTGCCTCATGACAACGCCTCATGTCACGTGGCCACTTCCATCACGGAATGTTTGACTTCAAAGACCATTCCTGTTGCTCCGCAGTCCCCATATTCGACTGATAGGCCTCTTGACTTTTTTCTTTTCTCGCAATTGAAAAATGTCTTTAAAGAACATCATTTTGGGACTTTGGAGAACACTGAAAAAGATTGTGACCTACACGTTAAAGGTTCTACCAGTTGAAGCCTTTTAGATCTGCTATTAAGACTGTAAACAATGTCTCCGCCGGTGTATAGCTACCGAAGGCAATTACTTTACGGGGGACGATATCGTTCTCTGGAAAAGAAGAAAACTTTTTTAGACAAAAAATCAGTATACTTACTTTTCTCACACACCTTCTATGTTTCGAGCACAGTAATGTCTGGAAGTGAACCGTGAGCAAATTGGAAAAGTACAAAATGGAATAATTTGATATAGAAGGATGTTGAAATTAGGTGAACTATTGAGAAATCAGGAGGTTCTTCGCAGTATCGGCGAAAAGAGGAACATGTGAAAAACATTGAGAAGAAGAAGGGACAGATATCAAGGAAAAACTTCCATGTTACTTGAGAGAAGAAACTGTAGGTGAAGACAGAGATGGGGTTACAGAGTGTTAGAGGTGTAATTACAGATATTGTGATCATTGGTCCCTTAATATGTACTCACTTCAATGTGTTAGTTGCTTTTTTTTTTTTCTCTGCGTCTAAAAATCTTTCAGCAAATACATTACATAATCTACTACCCGATGTTTCATGCACGGTCGTAACTGCACCACCAAGTGGAATACGTTTATCATTATAGACTACCGTTTTACGTCTATACATCCACCATTCATCATATGACCTGCTGCCAAGCGGAAAATAATCATTAACGGCTTGCTCTTGCCACATGTACGTGGAGATACTAACCGACCAAAAGACATACTACTCCTAATAATTGTAGTTGTTAGTTTGCAAATGAACGTAAGTACTGGCATGTTGTTGTTGTTGTTGTGGTCTTCAGTCCTGAGACTGGTTTGATGCAGCTCTCCATGCTACTCTATCCTGTGCAAGCTTCTTCATCTCCCAGTACCTACTGCAACCTACATCCTTCTGAATCTGCTTAGTGTATTGATCTCTTGGTCTCCCTCTACGATTTTTACCCTCCACGCTGCCCACCCAGATGCTAAATTTGTGATCCCTTGATGCCTCAAAACATGTCCTACCAACTGATCCCTTCTTCTAATCAAGTTGTGCCACAAACTTCTCTTCTCCCCAATCCTATTCAATACCTCCTCATTAGTTACGTGATCTACCCACCTTATCTTCAGCATTCTTCTGTAGCACCACTGGCATAATGTTGCTCAATATACTGTCGTCAGTCGCCAATAAGAATATCTGCACTTATATCCCTAACATCCGATATTTCGAACAAATGGTTAGGACTTGGTGACAAGTTCTTCACTGAGATGAAGAGGTTAGCAGAGGAGAGAAATTCGTAGCAAATCGCAAAAAAAAAGAGCGAGAAGACTGGTGACACCATAAAAAATGAAGAAGTTCACGTCTCTACTGACCTTCTTGATTTGCACTTTTCGCTACTGAAATGACAACACGACATGCTAAGTATAACAAACGTTAAAGTG
Source organism: Schistocerca serialis cubense (assembly GCF_023864345.2). Lineage (NCBI taxonomy): Eukaryota > Metazoa > Arthropoda > Insecta > Orthoptera > Acrididae > Schistocerca > Schistocerca serialis. The sequence continues at coordinate 531,855,976 of NC_064645.1, forward strand.
TTTCGCAAGGTAGTATACACTTGGATACGAAAATTATTACCATTTTAGTGTTACCGCACAAAGTAGGTGGGAATAAGACCATGTAATTCTCCATATAAAAGAAGATAAAGCACTGGGTTTCTAATGCATAAATCACATTAGTTTTAAATGATTGTGAGGAGGTCCTGTTATGTCTCGTAAGTATACAATCACGTTCGCTGCTTGCATTAGGTTGATGCGAAGCTCCTAGCGTTTTTGTTCTGCATGTTAGTATTCCGATTGCTATGGGTTTATTTATAGAATGTCATTTTGTGTTTGTGATTCATTGCTGTTATCTGGGTTTAGATATTGTCATTTTGTCATTTGGAGATAGCGAGTGGAGCAGTGGATGTTAGAAAATGGGCTGTTAAGTGGAGAAATTGGAATTTTTCCGACGTATTCTTCTGTTTGAGTTCAGTAGAGGAGTGAGAGCAGCGGATGAAGACGGGGACATTTACGCTGGGTACGTGGATTATGCGATTGGACAGAGCACTGCAAGAACAAGGTTTTCTCGGTTAAGCAGCACCGTTTTGCCATTAGTGACTCTCCAAGTTCGGGAAGATCTTCGGAGTTTGATGGAGATCGTTTAAATGCGTTACTCTACAATGACCTACGTCAGTGGACTCGAGAACCGACAAATGTGAAGAAATGTGACCATTCCACCACGCAATAAGGAAGGTTCTAAGATCGGGTGTATGGGTACCGCACACTCTAAGCCAAAACCACAAAAATTGGCGGGTGGCCATATGTATGTCTCTGCTTTCTCGTGATCAGATGGCTCATGAACAACACTGACCAGTCCTACCCTGTATCGTTACTGGTGGCGAAACAGCTTTAAGCTAACGTAAGGAAAAGAAAGAAATCGTTGATCCCAAACAAAATAGCAGCTCCCCGAACAAAGAACTGCGCGCATCCGCAATAGATAATATCATGCAAGAGGTGAAAGTATGTATTGCTTCTCATAGGTATGACAATCATTGCTGACATTTAACTTCAACAACTGAGACGTCTTGCAGACGCAATCCATGTACAACGACCAGGAAGACTGCCCCACTGAGGACTGTTAACGAAGTCTCGACCATACGGAATAGAATCTTCGAGAAGCTCAAATACTTATCAAGCAAAAAACCCAGTACGTTGCCACGGATAAGGGAACGGGAATTGGAACCGCTCTTGTTTTCTGTACACATAAACGATCCTGCAGGTAGAGTGGGTAGCAATCTGCGACTGTTTGCTGATAACGCTGTAGTGTACGGAAAATATTGTCGCTGAACGGCTGTAGGAGGATAGAGGTTGGCTTAGTGAATATTTCTAGTTGGTGTGATGAATCGCAGCCGACTTTAAATATAGAAAAGTGCACGTTAACGTGGATAAATTGATTAAATAATGCTGTGATGTTCGTATCAGTATTAGTGGTCTGCTGCTTGACACAATCATGTCCGTTATATATGTAATCGTTACGTTTCTAAGCGATGTGAAATGGAAGTAGTATGTAAGGTAGGTAGTTGGGAAGGCGATGGTTGATCTGTGTTTATTTGGAGAGTTCTAAGGAAGTTCACATATAAAAGGAGACCATGAGCAGAAGGCTTGTGTGACCCATTCTTGAGTAACACTCCTGTGATTGGGATCCCCACCACGTCGGATTAAATGGAAGACATCGAAGCAATGTAGATGCTTACTGCTAAATTTATTACCAGCGGGTTCGAGCAACAAGTGAATATAAAGATGTTTCGGGAACTCAAATCGGAATCCTTGCATGAAAAACGGAGTTCTTTTTGCGAAATACTATTGAACAAATTTAGAGAACCAGAATTTGCGGCTGACCGCGAAGAGAAGGTAAGGGACATTAGGGCTCGTTCTGAGGCGTATATAAAGTTGCGAGTGGAACAGAAAAGGGAATGGTAAAAGTACCCTCCACTATGCACCACATGGTTGCTTGCGTAGTACATACATATAAGTAGTTGTAGCGAGGTGACCAAGTTAATTCGCACTGAGGCCGTGCGTATAGCTCACTTTCTTGTGTAAGTACGAGACGTCGACGTAATTATGTGCTTCCTGCATTAAGCGGCCTCTAGACGGTCAATAATATTGCGGAATTTTTCCCGGTGCAGTGTAGGGATGAGATTGAGAGGTTGCGCAATACTTTTGAAAGATATTGTGCTGTCCGGAAACACTGTCCTGTCTGTGGGCACTATTGACAATATCCTTGACAGTCGCTTGCGTGTTACACAGAGGAAGAAATTTAAGTTAGTTTGGGTTTTTTGTAGCGTGGAAAATGAGTTCGACATAAAACGGAAGAGCGTTAGTATTATGTATAAATCATTGCCGGCATTGTGGGATATTAGGGCGGATGAGTACAGAAGTTAAGAATGATGAATCGTATGATTTGTTGCTCAAAAAATACAGAGAACAGCCATGAAAGAAGATGTGTTTTAAAATTTAATTAATGGAAATGCATTATAAGTATGCACGGGGTGGTCAGAATCACTATGAAAAGCTTGTAAGGTAGGCTGTACTGAGAAATAATTGTTAAGAAAAGAATTCGATATGAAGCACCGTTTCCGAGCTAATTAGCATTGAAATTAGCCAATCAGGCGGTTGTGCGCTAGTTCTAGCGGCACGCCAAAGACGGTGTCGCCAGATGTGTCCATCGTTTGATTTCCTGGACCCGTTTAGACACGTATAAACTATATACCTTTTAGTGTGTGTAAAAAACATGCAATATGAAACCTTGTTAGCAAACTGGAAAGTTGGACTGATGGCTTACTCTTTTTTGAATTCTTTTGGGTCATCACTTATCTGACTGGTTTGATGCCGCACGCTACGAATTCCTCTCCTGTCCCAACCTATTCATCTCAGAGTAGCACTTGCAACCTACGTCCTCAATTACTTGCTGTATTCCAATCTCCGTCTTCCTCTACAGTTTCTGCCCTCTACAGTACCTTCTAGTACCACGGAAGTCATTGCCTGACGTCTTAACAGATGTCATATCATCCTGTCCCTTCTCCTTGTCGATGTTTTCCACATATTCCCTTCCTCCCCGATTCCGCCCAGAACCTCCTCATTTTTTACTCTATCAAGTTCACCTAATTTTCAACTGTCGTCTGTAGCACCACATCGCAAATGCTTCGAGTCGCTTCTGCTCCACAGTCCATGTTTTACTACCACACAAAGCTGTGCTCCAAACATACATTCTCAGAAATTTCTTCCTCAACTTAAGGCCTATGTTTGATACTAGTAGATTTTTCTTCGCCAGGAATGCCCTTTTCGCCAGTGCCAGTCTGCTTTTGATGTCCTTTGAATCATAGACGCTACGCGTAGACCACAGGTGATCATCAGTTTATCTTCAGTATACTTTTAAAGAATCTGAATTTGCAGTAACAAAGCTCAAGGTCAGAGAGGAGGGAGGGACAAGAGGAGATGGATAAAGGGATGGGAGAAAATGGACATAAAAACAGGAAGGAGGAGATGGACAGAGAGAGAGGGGTCAAGAGGAGATAGAGAGGGGAGGAGAAAAAGAATGAAAAAAGGTGGAGGAGGTGATGGATTGGAGAGGGGAAGAGGAAGGGGACATGATGAGAGGGACAGAGAGAGGGGGTGGAGAAGATGGACAGGGAGAGGAGGTGATGGACAGAGAGAGGTGGAGGAGGAGATGGACAGATACAGTGGTGAGGAGGTGATCGACAGAGGGGGGTAGAGAGGGAGCAGGAGGAGATGGGCAGAGAGAGGCGGGAGGAGAAGATGGACAGAGAGAGGGAGAGTTGATGGACAGAGAGAGGTGGAAGGAGGAGAAAGAGAAAGGGGTGAGGTGGTGATGGACTGACAGAGGGGGGGAGAGAGGGGACAGAAGGAGATGGATAGAGAGAGGGGGAGGAGAAGATGGACAGAGAGAGGGAGAGGAGGTGATAGACAGAGAGAGGTTGAAGAAGGTGATGGACAGAGAGAGGTTGAAGGAGGAGACAGACAGAGAAAGGTATGAGGAGGTGATGGACTGACAGAGGAGGGGAGAGAGGTTGAAGAAGGTGATGGAAAGAGAGAGGTTGAAGGAGGAGACAGACAGAGAAAGGTGCGAGGAGGTGATGGACTGAGAGTGAGAGAGAGTAGGGCAGGAGCAGAAAGAGAGGGGAGATGGACAGAGACAGAGGGAGGAGATGTGGACAGAAGGAGGTGAAGGAGGAGGATATAGACAAAGAAAGGGGCAGGGGTGATAGACGGGGAGAGAGGGAGATCAGGACATGTATCCAACTGCCATACATATTAGAAACGTGTGATTTCTCTGTTCTTTCTTTTCCAGTTGAGCAGACTGAGCAGCGGCAAAGCGTGGCCAGATTGACAGAATGACAATAATATTGCACAATATTATTGACCATCTAGAGGCTGCTTTACAATTTACACGGCGTGCCCGAGCGGACGCGCTCCCGGTGCCGTGGCAGACAGTGGAGGGACACGGTGCCGCCGCCCCTCGGCAGGCGACCTTGAGGGTGGCGCCAGAGCCAGAGCCGGGGCCAGGTGTGTCTGGGGGCGGGGCCGGCGCGGCCGCTAGGGGCGCCTCCACCGCGACGCCGCCGCCGCCGCCGCCGCCGCCGGCCTGGCCGCCACTGTCTCCACGCCCGCCGCCGCGGACGCACGCCCAGACGTCAGACGCAGGACGGCCGCTCGCGCTGCCGGCACGCCGCCACCAGCGACTCCACAGTGAGTACCCCCCGGCGCTCTGTCTGCCTAAAGGCAACGCCAGCTCTAGGCCGCTTCGCGATCTTCTCTAGTTTTTGGTGGGTGCCGCTGACGTTTGTTAAACCGTTCAGAGCATGCGTAGTGTGCGTCGTGAATGCTTAATCAGAAAGCATCCAGTAGTTAAAGTTACAGTGTCGGTCTTTCGAGTGTGTGCTAACCAATATCCAATTCTATAACCCGAGAGCCGCCGAGGGCAGTTTGTGTACAATTGTCACTTCCATATTTACCGAGTTGTTGGCCGACAACAACCATCAGCCTTTTATTTAGGCTACCAGTCTCGAATTCTCAGTAGGCATCATCAGGCCCTGCAGTATGAGCGACAAAAAACATCGGTTCGAACAAGTATGTAAAAGGGAACCAATATCTGCGCCTGGTTTCCGCAGAAGACTGTGCTCTTTACTAACGTAACTACAGCTTTCCACTGTTGTTACTTGTATGAAGAGCACACATTGTTGGTGAAGTCTTCTACGAAAACCAGGCGCAGATACTAGTTCCCTGTTACATACTTGTACGACTCGAGGCTTTTCGTCGGTTTCAGTACAGGGCCTGAAGGTGACTCTATTGAGGAGTCGAAACTGGCAGCCTGAATAAACAGCTATAAAAATAGCGACTGTTACAATACTATTTTTAAAATTTCGCTACAAGGTTTATTTCATTCAATAAAATAATTTAGTGGCTTTACCAGTTTCTGATTTATTGACATCGTCAATAGCAGGTAAATACCGCTTGGTCGATGACTTACGTCAAAACATGTTCTCGAGTAGGAGCCGCAGTAAAGTACAGGGTACTCTACGAGAAATGGCCAGTGTTCAAGGATATGACAGGAACGATTATTCGAGGCAAAAGTCTAGTAAACATGGGCTCTAAACAGCATACCTGAACAGCTGTGAGCACTTCTCAACCTTCAATACCGTGAGACAAAACTCTTCTACTGCAAGCTCTTTGCTTTCGACATTTTAGGAGGAGGTAGTGTTGCGAAAAACAAGAAAAAATTGTCCAGTACACATGGCCCGTAAAATGCATGAGCATTTGTTCAATAGGACCGGTGTGTTTCAAACTAACGAAGATGAATTAGTGCACGTAGCTACCAAGGTATGCACTTTAGACACACGGTCTACCGGGAATTTTTTTTTTCTTGTTTTGGTCCATACTATCAGCTCTCAAATTATGGAAAGCAAATAGCTTGCAGTAGAAGACATTTCTCTCATGGTATCGATAATGCAGACGTGCTCATCTCTCTTAAAGTATGCAGTATAGATTTCATGGTTACAGGACTATCTTGTTCGAATAATGGTTCCTGTCATATCAATGAACACCGACCATTCCTCCTCGGGCGCTGTGCGTTGGTTCCCACCATATTTTGACGCATTCAACGGTCTAGAAATATTTGTGGCCTGCTTATATTGACCATTAAGTTTGATCTGCTACAGCTACTAAATAATTCCTAGAGCAGTGACTGAAATAAACTTTACACTGTCGCCTCCCCCCCCCCCCCCCCCCAGACGTGAATGGTGCCCGCAGAGAACGATTATTGGTAGGCCTCCGTGTGACCTCGAATCACCGCAATTTTATACTCACGTTATTCTCACGAGTCACACTTTGGAGGAAGCAAAATATTGCTTCACTCTTCTAGAAACGTACGCTCTCGGAATTTAAATACCGTAGGTTATATATTCTTGAATTATCAAGTTTGTCGCGATCGCTAGTAATTCTTTTTATTACTGTTACCGGTTTCGACAGATTTACGCTGTCAACATCGGATCTACATTAACATTAGATGTGCAAGTACATGTACATCTAATTATGTTGCAAGATCCGACGATGACAGCGTAGCTCTTTCGAAATCGGTAATGTAACAAAAATAATTACGAGCGATCTTGGCAAACTTGAGTAATGTAATAGCTCTAACTTTTTAAAATACTGGGAGTATGGGACGTCTCCCCCGATCGCCAACATAAGTCGCTGAAAGTGGTCATCCGGAGTAGTGCAGAGCCGCCATTCATCGCCGACTACATTCATCAGCACTCAACGCTTTCAGGTCACGGCAGAACTCCAAACCCAGATGTGTGTGTGTTGTGGTGTTAACGGCAGCCTATGCGTGGAACGCTGATGCCCTTGTGCGCCTGCTGCTAGTCTCCTGGATGACACAAAAGTTTGCAGGGTCTTGGTGCTCGGATAGGAGGCCCATACGTTAAGGGGTTACAGTGAGCTCGATGTACAACACGGGGATCATACCTTTTGATGATCAGCGGAAACTTGACGACGAGTATAACCGTGCTCAACGTTCCTAGGCAGTCCAACATCGAACCAGTTCACACCTGAGTGCCCCAGAAATCTGGATATTTCCCGACTGGACCAGACAGCCAAATGGGGCCCACAGTTAAGCCTCTTCCAAACTCTGTCAGGTGCTGAAAACGCTGTCTCACACATGTATACGGAATGTTATCGTCTTTGACAGTGATCACAGAACATCTGACGCTGCTAAAGTCCCTTTATACACCTCAACAGCTGTAATAACACCAATAAACACGAACAACATTAATGCATTCTGTTGGATGTTTTATCTGTCACATAGAATTGTAACTCTAATCCATTACAAATCCGCCAGTGGCGTGTACGTGTGCGTACTTACATTGACATCCAACCGTGACTTTTCGGTGCTTCAGTAATTGGTCAACGTTTCTGCCCCTGTTCAAGTTACCTTCATCAAGATGGTGCGTTTACACCTGGGCCAGTGACAAGTTCAGATCTTGTAAAGCGATACTCGAGTCAGGTAAGGCGCGACGCATGGGCGGAATCCTTGACGATCAGCTAAATACGTACTACCAGATTCCGCAGCTTCTAGGTTAATTTTCAGTGGTGGTATTCGCTGAAACGATATGAGTAAGGGACTTTCGAAAGTAAGATTCTTTGGCTCGAGCTGAGCAGAAGTCCTACCCATCGTCTTCTCTCTCTCTTTTTTTGCAGAGTTTTCGTCGTTTCTGGATATTTTAGGCGTCATATCTTCCCTCTGTTCCTTATGCTTGGGTCGCTGAGTAAGTCATGTATGTGCTAGTTCTACTTACATTATTTATCAGTATTACGAAGGGACTTCGTTATTCGTTTGTGACGTCGGCTTCGGGTTTTAGAGATTTTGCGCGAGTGAGGATTGTCGTCCAGCCGAGCTTTTAAAGTCGAGGGTTTGGCATGTGATGTAATGAAACTTCAAATTCTTCAATAACCATCAAGTAACGTCTGGCTCATCAGTAAATGCATCGCTGTGGTGAAAGGTCGTTTTCAAAAGTGGCCGAAACGTTGGTCTAAATAATATGACTGGGCGGTCAAATGCCCGAAAACGTTTGGTGAATATATACACGCTGCAAAACGAGATTACAAGGGCAGAATAGGTGGAGAAATAAAGAGAATGACTTGAGTGGTACGGGAACACTATTAATTAGCTTTTTAGTTCCATATTCTGTAACACATTCTAACGTTATTCTTTAAAAGTCGTTAATTTAAATAATACTTTTCCAAAGGAATTAACAATTTGGTAACAAGTTTAAGTTTCAAGTAGAGCTGAAGGATCCCCAATAAATGCAATCAAAAACAGTGTAGCTTATTCATTGCATTATCTAACTTAAAGGTGTATTTAATCAGATCCATCAACAAAAGTGCATATTTCCTGAAATTTGAAGTTGTCTAAGATCAGTGCATCTGTAAAATATGGAGGCGAGCCGCGTCTTTAAGACACCTTACAATTCTGGCTGGTCAAAGCAACTTGCACCAAACTCCCATCCAGCAACCAACATGCATTTGCATCATTACAGTAATGACTTTTTCAGGAAATTGGTCTCCTCTGAACTTACATACAACTTCTCCTGATTAAGATTATTTCTCATTGATCATCTTGCTTTGGGTCAAGTACCGAAGCTGTAGGCCTTGGAGAAATTTTGTCATCTTTTAAACAAACTGCACATTCTAACAGAAGGTTGCCTCGGAGTCAGTCACAGTGTGTTTATGTACATTGACATTAAGCTTTGATACCATCTAGCTTTAACCAATTGTGGCGCAGTTTGTTCCTCGGAGTGTTACCAGGATCGTTTTGCTATAGTTTAATTTTTAGCCTAAATTATGCTCGAGTAGGTGAAATGTTTCTTCAGAGTTGAAAGACAATTTTTATTAAATACCATCGCGAGTACTTAACGAAAAATTCGTAAGCACTTAGTGGCTGTTGTTCAATAATTGAGATGAATACGTCTGCATAAATAGTTGTCAGCAGCTAAAACTAGTTAGTTAGCTAATCGTGTATTCATCCAAAAATCAATTCCTCAGTGATTTTAGACGTAGTAGTACAAGATCTAATCTTAATTAAAAGTTTACAAAAAGGAGGCGCATAATTACTAACAGGGCTCGTGTACTTAAAAACTATATTGCACATTATGTTCACATCGCGTTACGAGTGGATGCAGACATTTTGCTCACAGAGTGCACTACACACACATTTCTCACCTCAAATCAGGACCATGATGATACTGCTTGTTCTAAATCTAATTTTTTGCGCATTCATACTTTCGTAGCTAAAAAAAACTGAGTAAACTGAGAATCCCTGAGCTCTGTATGAGCCAAGAAAGTTACCGTTTTGCGTTGCAGACACCGAGCATACAGTTTTCGAGTAAAGTACATTTTCCTCCGAAAGTATCTTGAGGAATGACAGAGGTGTTTAATTTCTTAATTTTTTCCAACCCCAATTCTTGTTACCAGTCTATGTTTTGATTCATTTAAATAATACTTTTCTGTAAATTGGGTTTTTTAAGAGTGAAATGTAATGACGTTTTTTAATATGCGGATTTTTAGTTTTTTTTTGTTTCCCTGTGCAGTTCGTGGTAAAGTTTGGTTCTCTCGTCGAAAATACCGTTTAGACATTCTTGTTTAATTTTTCACTTTACTTGTAAGTAAAGTTTGGCTCCTCTTGTATCATCATAAATGCATTTGTTGTTAGGATAATATGGCCGTCGGTTCTGGCGCTGCAGTCCGGAACCGCGGGACTGCTACGGTCGCAGATTCGAATCCTGCCTCGGGCATGGGTGGGTGTGATGTCCTTAGGTTAGTTAGGTTTAAGTAGTTCTAAGTTCTAGGGGACTTATGACCTACGATGTTGAGTCCCATAGTGCTCAGAGCCATTTGAACCATTTTTTTGTTAGGATAATAATTACGATTTTTTCTCTTAATGAACGTACGGGATTGGCAGATATACTCAGACTGTGCCGTTAGAATCCCTCAGTCTCTAAATAAGTTTTTCAAATTAACCTGATTGTTATTCTTAATGCACTTTTCTGTAGTTTGAAGATTGTGGCCGTATTTTGTGCTTTGATAAAACAGATAAGAACTGACTGCACATTGAAATAATATGCAAGCACGAGGCACTTGTTTTTACGCACAGAAGATAGAACTCCAATGGTACAACATGCTGCTGACCTTCCCTTTGCTAATAATCTTGGTGTGCCTTCATCAATTCAACTGACTGTCAACATTCATCCCTGCAAATTTTGTGTTTGTCACGCAATCTGTGGAATTATCATCAGCGGGTCGAAGGCTTCTACCCAGTCTTTGACCATTCTGGTAGAGGGATAGCAAAAGGAAAGCTGAAGTTTTAAATTACGCATGTAAGAAATCGTTCACACAGGAGGCCCATACAAGCATACCGTCGTTTGACAATCGCGCAGTCTCCGGTATGGAGGACAAAGCAATTGGCATCATTGAAAGAGTTGAAAGCTAATAAGTTGCCAGGTCCGCATGGAGTCCTTTCCGGTTTTACAAAGTGTGCTGTACGGCTTGGCCCCTTACTGGATTTATCGCGAATCTCTCGCCCAGCGCTGGGATAAAGCGCAGATGACTCCTATATATAAGAACGCTAAAAAATCGAACCCGCAGAATTCTTAACATTGGTTTCTGGTAAAATTCTTGAATATACCCTGAGTACGAATATAATAAATTATCTTGAGACGGAAAAGCTTCTTTCCACAAATCAGCACAGTTTTAGAAAGCATCGCTCGTGTGAAACTCAGCTTGCTGTCTTCTCACATGATATCCTGCAACCCTGTGGATGAGGGGCTGTAGGCTATTTCCTAGATCTCCAAAAGGCGTTTGACACGGTGCCTCATTGCAGACGGTTAACGAAGGAGTAGCACACCGAGTAGTTTCCCAGATATGTGAGTGGCTCGAAGACTTCTTAAACAATAGAATCCAGTACGATGTCCTCGATGGCGAGTGTTCAAGGGCATTGTCAGGAGTGCCCTAGGGAAGTGTGAGAGGACCGCTGTTGTTCTCTGTCTACGTAAGTGATCTGACGGGCAGTGCAGAGGAGTAGGAAAAACAGTCCCGTAATATTCGAATACAGCGTTAGTAGTCTGCTACTTGAGACAGTCATGTTGGTTAAATATCTAGACGTAACTTTGGAAAGCGACAGGAAATGGAACGAACATGTAAGAACGGCAGTAGGGTGGGCTAATGGTCGAACACTATTCATTTCGCATAAGGGCCACGAATATAAGGTAAGAAAATTTAGGGGCTCATAAGGAGGCATATAGATTTGTTTTTCCCTCGCTCTGTTTGCGAGTCGATCAGTATGACGTTGTACCCGCTTTGACCCGCTGATGATAATTCCACAGATTGCCTAACAAACAGAAAATTTGCAGGGATGAATGTTGACAGTCAGTTGAATTGATAAGAGCACACCAAGATTAGCAAAGGGAAGGCCAGCAGCATGTTATACCTTTGGAGTTCTATCTTCTGTGTATAAAAACAATTGCCTCGTACTTATTTCAATGTGGAGTCAGTCCTTATCTGTAATATCAAAGCACAAAATACGGCCACAATTTGCAAACTACAGAAAAGTGCAGTAAGAATAACAATCAGGTTAATTTGAAAAATTTATTTAGAGACTGGGGGATTCTAACGGCACATCTGAGTACATCTGCGAATCCAGTACGTCCGTTAAGAGAAAAAATCGTAATTATTATCCTAACAATAAACGCATTTATGATGATGGAAGAGAAGCCAAATTTTACTTACAAGTCACGTGAAAAATTAAACAAAAATGTCTAAGCGGTATTTTCGACCAGAGACTTAAACTCTACCACAAACTGCAAAGGGAAACGAAAAAAAACTACAAATCCACATTTTGAAAAACGTCATGCACCGATTTGATTGGGAAGAGTGTCATAAGGCCATTGTATCCTCTCCCGAGGAAATGTGGTCCGCATCTGTTGCAACTTGTCAATGATAATCTCAATACTGGCAATAGTACGGAGTTGATGACAAAACATGTTGTATCGAGGCCAAATCTGGGGATCGTGCTAGTCACGGGAATACCTCAACACCACGCAGACAGTTCATAGACACACGTACCGCACGTGGACCAGCACTGTCCTGTTGAAAAGTGGCATCACGATACTGTTGCGTGAGAGGTAACATATGATGGCGCAGGATCTCTATGACGTACCATTGAGCCGTCGGAGTTTTCTCAGCGGTTACCTGAAGTGACCGGGGAAAACAAGATATAGGGGCCCTGCAACGTACTTATGACGTCACACTTGTTGGCCATTCTTCGTGAACGCTCGGCTTCGTGCAGGGGACACGAAAAATCGGCTTGTAATTGGCAAGGTACCCACTAAAGATCATCATTTTGTCGTGTTCTGTCGAGAAGTTGCATGGATTTAAACACCCAAGTCAGGAATTATTAAACTCGTCTGAAATAGTTTCTCGCTCTCGCCAGAGACGGCTGCAAGCACTGGCCGTGCAGTTTCACATGCTGTGACGTGCGCCCCACGGCCTGTCTATCTCGAGGACCTCGTGAAGTGACCCCATGACGCCCGGGGTTATAACGCTAAGTGGTGGTGGTGGTGGTTAGTGTTTAACGTCCCGTCGACAACGAGGTCATTAGAGACTGAGCGCAAGCTCGGGTTAGGGAAGGATTGGGAAGGAAATCGGCCGTACCCTTTCAAAGGAACCATCCCGGCATTTGCCTGAAACGATTTAAGGAAATCACGGAAAACCTAAATCAGGATGGCCGGAGACGGGATTGAACCGTCGTCCTCCCGAATGCGAGTCCAGTGTGCTACCACTGCGCCACCTCGCTCGGTATAATGTTAAGTCTCTCCACATCTTTGGGGCAATGGGATCTCTCTTCAGGTTGCGGCCATCCTCGCCTACAATGGTCATTCGAGGCAATGCAAAACCGCGGTTCATCGCAGAACATAAAGCGACGCCATTCATCAGCAATCCGTACTTCCTGGTAACGACGCCACTCCAAACGCAGCCGATTGTGTTATGGTGTTAACACTGCTTCAGACTGGTATGTGGCATCTCTGTGTTCTTCACAGTGATCGTTCAACATCTGAGGCTGTTCAAACCCCTTCTATGGTATACCTGACCTGGAAACAATTCTACACACGAACAACACCGTTGCACTCTGGTGGCCATTCTACCTCTCACAGGGAACAGCAGGTCTAATCATTTACATACCCGCAGTAGGCGTGTACGTGTACGTAGTTACATTGACATCTGAACATGTCTTCTGGGTGTTTCACATATCTTATCAGGAACTGTATTTATCGACCATATAATATACCCAGACAGCTTGCTGACTTATCATCATGCATGTCAGATACCCTTTAAAAATAGTATATAAGCCAACATTGGCCAGTAGGTGATAATACAGAACAATTACAGTTGAGGGAGGAAACGTTATTATATGAGGGTAATCCCAAAAGTAAGGCCTACTGTATTTTTATAAGTACATAGACCAGTTTATTTCTGCAATAGTTTACATCAGCTTACAGCTTAGACATTTAGCTATTTTTAGACATAATCACCATTTCTGTCGATGCATTTTTGTAGACGCTATGGCAGTTTATGTATGCCCATGTCATACCAGCTCGCCGCCATGCTCTTCAGAAAGTTCTGAATCTCTTCTTTCACGTCGTCGTCGGAGCTGAATCGCTGGGACCACAATTAACTCTGACAGGTACTGTGAGACTCCGAAAAAACTCAAACGTGCAAAAAAATGGTTCAAATAGCTCTGAGCACTATGGGACTCAACTGCTGTGGTCATAAGTCCCCTAGAACTTAGAACTACTTAAACCTAACTAACCTAAGGACAGCACACAACACCCAGCCATCACGAGGCAGAGAAAATCCCTGACCCCGCCGGGAATCGATCCCGGGAACCCGGGCGTGGGAAGCGAGAACGCTACCGCACGACCACGAGATGCGGGCTCAAACGTGCAATTCAGAACCGGAGAAGAGGAGTGTTGAGCAAGGGCGTACACATTCTCCGTGACAACGCTCGCCCACACATCGCTCTGCAAACTGTTGCTCTCCTGCAACAGTTTCAGTGGAACATAATCAGTCATCCACCCTATAGTCCTGACTTGGCGCCCGGTGACTATCACCTGTTCCCTAGGTTAAAAGAATATTTGGCCGGAAAGCGATTCAGCTTCGACGACGAGGTGAAGAAGAGGTTCAGAACTTTCTGAAGAGCATGGCGGAGAGCTGGTATGACATGGGCATACAGAAACTGCCATAGCGTCTACAAAAATGCATCGCCAGAAATGGTGATTATGTCTAAAAATAGCTAAATGTTCAAGCTGTAAACTGATGTAGACTATTGTAGAAATAAACAGGTCTATGCACTTACAAAAAAATAGTAGACCTTACTTTTGGGATTACCCTCGTATCAGTAATCCGAACAACAATGAAGAGTGTGGATCTAGCTATCTGAGACTAATTCAAAAAAGAACCAAACGACGTAGTTGTTACAAATCTGAACTTCGTTATTTATGTTTTGGAGAAGAAGCGCTAAATCATTTGGGACAAAGTATACTCGAATCTAATAACTTCACGCTGTACCATAATATGTCAAAATGTGTGCTGCTCTCCAGAAACGATTTTTTTCATTCAGTTTTCATAATGTTATTGTTGTTGAAGGACTACAATATGCTATTACGTATGTAAAACTGTTGCCGTTATTCTTATTTTGTCTTGTTAGACTCTCGGTGCCCCTTTGGCGACATCTTCTTTATGAAACAGATTTTACGGAGCTAACGAAACTGCTTTCGTCGCAAAATCTTTTCCTGCAGTGTTTCGAAAAAGAGTTTATTCCGCTTTCTCGAGTTGTATTACGCATCTTGGAATGAGATTTATGTACACTTTTATTTGCTGCTTCTATTCATTCTTCTATCTCATGAAATTCAGTGGAAGGCTGATAATTTCCAAATTATACTCTCATGGTATACAGCGACATGCCTTGTGCATCCATTCATACCATTCACTGAGACACATGTGTGCCTTACAGTCGCAAGCTGTGAAAGTAGTGGCGTGAAACTGTTAGGAAGTTGGGATAAGCTTGCTGCGACAAGAAGCACAGGGGTTCGCAATTGGGCAGAACACATCTTACGAGAATGTCGTAGACTCTAAACATTTCAGACGTGCATAAATTGTGTTTTCGACGTATTTATCTTGTAATACAATACAACTAGATGATACCGTATTTCCAACCTGTTTTGGGAAGCTGAGCGATGGTGTTATCAACAATTTCTCTCTCTGTCACTTTCTTTAGTGAAAGGAATCAGAGTATTAGTTCAGAGAAGATTCCAAAACTCCATTAAGTAACTTACTCTCTAGGGAAAGATTATCGCACATATCATCTCTTTCCATTATGGTTTAAAATATATTTACGTGCTCCTTTAGGCTCTGTGACATTGAATTTGATAAAAAGTATGACGTGTTTTTGGTGAACAATCCGCCTGTAAACACCAGAACACTGTCACCACTGCATAAGTGTGATCTCTAGAAAGTCTCAAATGAGAGCCTGAGTCCTGCTTTTAGAATAAAATGTTACTGTCTTCCAGTTAACGTCCTTTAGTTATTTCTTTCAAACTCGCAAAACAACATTGGAGACATGTGGGCAGGCCTTATCTTGCAACATAATGGTGCTTTCTTTCAGCATACTAGTCGTCTGGACTTTATGGCTCCCTTCAAGTTTTACAAAGCGTCCACTTACCGCTGAGCATTAATTGTGCGCAGTGTTCCAGAAAGTCAATGATCAACGGAGCCTTGCAGTCAAAGGAGGTCGTCTTGACTTTTCCGGATCTGGCATGCCTGTTGTTTCGACTACGCCGCTGAAGTTTCATTGAGAAGTCCTTACACGTGCTTCATACAGCTTCGATTTCTCCCCATCCGATTTACATATTTTTTTCAGCCCTGAAGAAATTCGTGGCCGTCGATTTGTTTCTGATGGAGGCCTCCACGCCTGCGTACAATCATGGTTCCGCAGGAAACTGCAAATATTTTTCCGTGAAGGCATTGACTCATAGTGAGATAAATGTATTAAGAGTTACGGTGATTACTTTTGATTAATGTTCGGAATCGAAGGCATTTGTGATATTTAATAGACTGCGTATATCAGATCCGAAATAGACAGCGGAAATCGTGAATTCATATATCTTTGCGGTCTCCTGTGGAGTGACATATTTCTTGGCGTCAGATGCACTAATGTACAATATTGACTCGTCGTTTTTATTGCAATAGTGGAACAGAAAAGGAAATCTCTATATTCGAATATAAAAGGAAATGTCCTGACTGATTCACCGACTCATCGTCACCCCGCCCAAACCTTAGAGGATGAAATCTTAAAATTTGGAGAGTATATTTATTTTATACTGTAGGCATCCTTTAGGAATTTAACATTTAAGGGGCTGAAATAATGAATTAAAGTTTTTTTGAAAATATATCGCTATTAAGGCAATTTTGAAGCTAGAACTACGAAAATTGGTATTTGGTTTCTTAATCACGAATAAAATAAAATTAGTGTTTCAACATTTTTGGAAAGACAGCCCCTAAGGGTGTGAAAAAGTAGGAGAAAAATACTTTTTTTTAAATACATCATTATTAAAGAAAGCAGAATCCCTTTTCAGTCAGAAGTACAGTCAGGCCTTAATTAGCGTGAAAAACTTAGGTGTTGGATGTTGGGAACTAAATCAAAGAAAGCTATTTAATAATCACTACGACAAATTGGCTTTGTCAAAATTACATAGAAAAAGAGACGGATCTTTCACATACTATTCTTTCAGTAAGACTAATATATATCTATAAAATTATTTCTGTTGTAGTTACTTCGCAGACTAATCATTACTGATGAAAAAATTGACGGCACGTTTAACGGCGATTCCTTGTACAGGAATATTCGTTTGAGTTATATATATATATATATATATATATATATATATATATATATATATGTGTGTGTGTGTGTGTGTGTACGACAGAGAGAGAGAGAGAGAGAGTTCAGTATTCGATGTAAGACTGACGCTAGTAACTACAGTTCAACTTATCCGATTTGTCTTTGTTAACTCGCTGTAGGAAATTAAATGAAACTGATTAGAAAGCTTTAATCAGGCAAAGATTAGCAGCCACATAAAGTACTACTAACGCTTTTATAATGTGTGTATTTACACATGATTAATGGGCGTAACAACGTACAAATTCGATTAAAGAAAAAAATTCTGTGCAGACCGTACGATTTACGCGAGCGAAGCAGTAGGCGTTAAGCTAGTCTGATTATAGGTCAGATGTTGTTTACTTTTTTCCTCTCTCTTTCTACGTACCTACATATATCACGTACTGTATGCCAAGTCCGTCCCCGGTAGCTGAGTGGTCAGCGCGACAGACTGTCAATCCTAAGGGCCCTGGTTCGATTCCCGGCTGGGTAGGAGATTTTCTTCACTCAGTGACTGCGTGTTGTGTTGTCCTAATCATCATCATTTCATCCCTATCGATCGACGCTCAAGTCGCCGAAGTGGTGTCAAAACGAAAGACTTGCACCCGGCGAGCGGTCTACCCGACGGGAGGCCCTAGTCACACGACATTTACATTGTATGCCAGGATTTTCTACGTTGCTTTTTGATCCCTTTCAAGCTGCGTTGCTACATATAAGCATTTCGCGGTCAGCTTCGTATACTTATCTTTTTGGCGACAGCTGCTTCCTTAGTATTTGGGAAGAATGTTTCCTGACAGGGCACCACCTGTCAGTTTGGTGCAGGCAGTTCGAAGTACCACTGTCAATAGCTATAGTGCCTGAAGATAAAGGTAACACGTGTAATGAAGCGTCCATGCTTGCCGTATTGATATCAACTAGTTCGCAATATTTGCAGTTTGTAACCTATATCCTTGCCGGAACCCTGGATAGATTCTCAATCACTGTCCCGATGTGCACTGGGTCCTGTAGCGTTGAAGTGCATACGTACTTGAGTATAACTCATATAGTTTGAATCAGTCCTGTGTTTTCTTGGTCTGTTGGTGTCGATTTCATTGAAACTGAGTCATTAGTTTTCTAAAAATCTATAAATCCCGTAAAAGCGTTAGGTCATATTTGTTACTTCATTTCATAATTTCGTCCACGAACTGCAAACTATCCATCGTAGCGCACCAACATATGGAGCCAGCTAGTTCCTCTATTATTATTCTCGTAATTCATAGTACTTGATTTTAATTAGGATAAACATCGACAAAAGTGTTTTATCACCCGGGTATTTTGCGCAGGTGGGTTACTATCGTGATTGTTCCAGTACTGATCGAAAGATATCCCCTGACGTTATTTGTAAACATACACAGAGTTACCATGAGCGTTTCCTATGGGCGGAACGCTGCCCTCGAAAGGACTGAGGCATTTCATTTCAACGTAAAACACTAGTAAGATGAATGAGAGACGTTTGTGGAGTGGTAAAGTGAACTTTCATCACACCACGGAGCACAATCGCGACCAATGATTAGGTTCGCATCAGCGCGCTACTCAAAGGCTTGTGAACGAGGGGAAATTGCTCGACGTGTTCACCTGAGTCAGAGTGATGTGGTGCGAACATGGAATAGGTTCCAATTGAGTTTATGTTTGTTTCTGGAATGCTGATGCTCAGTTCAGTATTGGAAATGGATTCCAAGTACCTACGCAGGGGCACCACGTGCAGGAACCAGCTTCACCCTCAATTGACAGGTGGGTTTGAGGACTTACACCGTACAGGCCCTCCATGTTCGACAGGTGCACAGGGTGATCGACATCTACGATTTTTGAGTTAAAGGTACCGTGCTCTGAGTGTTCCTGAATTGAATCCGATGTTCGAAGAATCTACAGGAAGCTACGCATCACATCAAACGATTAGGAGAAGACTTCACGATGCGAACCTTCATTTCCAACGACTGTGGCGAGCATTATGTGGTGTACCATAACACCATGGACTTCTTTACAGATGGGCAAAAACTCATGCAGACTGTACACATCGAGTGTTGTTTACGGACGGAACTAATTGTACCCGGATAATAGCAGACATCGTGTTTGGAGACTACCCGGTAACATCGAACGCCTGCAACAATGTGTCCCACATCTGCAACAAAGTGGTAGTGGAATGGTGTTTTGGGGTGGCATTTCATAGGGCCAAGGTACACCTGTCGTGGTTATTGAGGGTAATCTCACTGCTCTATAGTACAGGGACGAGATTTTGCAGTCAATAGTGTGACATTATCGCCAAAGCTTTGATCAAAATTTTATCTTCGTTGATGATAACTCACCTGCTCATTGTGCTGTTTTTGCGAACACGTTCCTTCAGCATGCTAGGATCATAAGAATAAAGTGACCTTTATGTTCCCTGGACATAAATACAGTCGAACATGTATGGGGTTGAAACGACATGTTTTTGGACGTTGAAATCGACCACATGCTCTGTGCGACTTAAGCAGAATCAGCATTGAAGGGAGGGACAATTTGGACCAGGCTAGCTCGATGGTCTCGTAGCTGGTATGTCACGATGGAGTCAAGTTTGTATTCGATCAAGCTGAGGAGTACTGTGAAAAAAAAAAAAATCGCCATGTGAAAAAAGCGATGTTGTCGTTACAGATTTTATTTTTATTTCTTCTAATCAGGTGAATCGGGCGTATTGCAAATGAGTATAAGCAAGGTTCCGAGCCAATTTTTGTTTTCTGTGCCATTAAATTCGAAATAAAGGAGTGATACAAACTTTTGTTGGTGTATACAATTCGAAATACCGTAGAAAGTGCTAAATTAATTGTAGTGCGCGTGCTGCCGTCAGTGGTTCATAAATAAAATGAAGACATAGGTGCAAACGTCTAGTGAACAAGAGAAGAATTTCTCTCGGTTAATTGAGTGCGCCTGTTGTACCGAAGATGCCCACTTACGTCCATCAAAATTGTAACACACATAATTATATCAGGAAATTTTACTTATTGAGCTTATGCACACTGAAGCGTCAAAGAAACTGGTATAGACATGTGTATTCAAATACAGAGATATGTAAACGGTCGGCAACACCTATTTAAGATAAAAAGTGTCTGGCACAGTTGTTAGATCTGTTATTGCTGCTACAATGGCAGATTATCAAGACGTAAGTAAGTTTGAACGTGCGAGGGATGGGACACAGCATCTCCGAGGTAGCGATGAAGTGGGGATTTTCCAGTACAATCATTTCACGAGTGCACCGTGAATATCAGGAATCTGGTAAAACATCAAATCTCCGACATCGCTGAGGCCGGAAAAAGATCCTGCACGAACTGGAACAACGACAACAGAGGAGAATCGTTCAACGTGACAGAAGTACAACCCTTCCGCAAATTGCTGCGCATTTCAATAAAGAGCCATGAACAAGTGTCAGCGTGCGAACCATTCAGCGAAGCATCATCGACAAGGGCTTTCGGAGCCGAAGGGCCACTCGTCTACCATTGATGACTTCGCCTGTGCCCGTCGACACCGACATTGGACTGTTGATGACTGGAAACTGTTGCCTGGTCGGACGAGTCTCGTTTCAAATTGTATCGACCGGATGGATGTGTACGGGTTTGGAGACAACCTCTTGAATCTATGGACCCTGCATGTCAGCCGGGCACTGTTCAAGCTGGTGGAGGCTCTGTAATGGTGTGGGGCGTGTGCAGTTGGGCTGTGCATTCCGACAGACTTGGGAAATTCCAGCAGGACAATGCGACGCCCCACACGTCCGGAACTGCTACAGAGTGGCGCCAGGAACACTCTTCGGAGTTTAAAAACTTCCTTTGGCTATCAAACTCCAAGACATGAACATTATTGAGTATATCTGGGATGCCTTGCAACGTGCTGTTCAGAAGATATCTCCACCCTCGTACTCTTACAGATTTATGGACAGCTCTGCAGGATTCATCGTGTAAAATCCTTCCAGCACTACTTCGGACATTAGTCGAGTCCATACCACATCGTGCTGCAGCACTTCTGCGTGCTAGCGAGGGTTCTACACGATAGGGGGCAGATGTACAAGTTTCTTTGGCTCTTCAGTTTAGTGCAATAAGAAGAATACATGACCGAAATTGTAGGTAGCTTTGGGGTGCACAAGGTGCCATTTATGGCGGCAGCAGAGACTCTAACTCGGCTGGACACCGTGTCAAATTGAGGTTCGATGACAAGTATGAGCACGTCATTCCTTGATGCTTCACATCTGTGCCAAAGTTCATAAGCCATAGAGACTGACAAGTGGTGGCTTATTGGCCTCTCGGCGACTCATGATCAAATTTTTTCCCTTGGATATGTGTGGAACGTACTAATAGGGCAACGGACTGACAGATATCAAGGTAGGCCAAGACAGAACGGGAAAATATATTTTCTTTGTTGTCTTGTTAAAATCAACGTCACAGGAACTTTTAACAGAGAACACAGCTGGTAACATTAACAGAAATGTCCAAATTACGCGCTATTGGCACCAGAGGTCATTGTTGTGTTCGGAGATAAGTTTGCTGGACCCTTATGACGATGACGAATACAATATGGCAATGGTACTTATCCTCGGAGCCTACACAAGAGGATGAATCGATCATGACGTTGTACGCAGAACTGTGAGTACCCTCAAATTACGACGTAGTGACGCTATTGTGGTGTCCAGTAATGTCACTGGTCGTGCCACCGTCGACGCTCCTCTTTCTGTGCTGTCACGTCACAGAAAACTGCAACAATGGATGCCTAGCTGACAGCCCTGGATGTCTCAGATGTCGCCGCACTGTTTGTGAGGGTACTTGTCTTGCTTCAAAGAAATCCATTTCCTGACTCAAGTTATGTGAGATGGTGTGTAGCCGATCGAAGAATACAAGCTGTAGATGTTTCTATGCTGACCGAGGACCGGGTACCGAACAACGTTACATCTGTATTTACGTAATATGCAGACTAATAATTACAGCTACTTACAAGTCGTGTATTTTTAGGTTGGTTAATATCTTCAAATACATGTGGTAAGAGCAAGCTACTAGTCTTATTTTCCCTGTACGCGTGGATGCAAAAAGGTTACTCTATAGTGACAACTGTAGTCCACTTACTGGTGCGGCTGTGCAGAAAAAGTTTGTGACGTGTTTGTGGGAAGACTGTTAGGTACAGAGAAAAAAAAGCCAACATACTGATGTGTGAAACTTCCTGGCGGATTAAAACTGTGTGCCCGACCGAGACTCGAACTCGGGACCTTTGCCTTTCGCGGGCAAGTGCTCTACCAACTGAGCTAGGTCCTGAGTTCGAGTCTCAGTCAGGCACACAGTTTTAATCTGCCAGGAAGTTTCATATCAGCGCACACTCCGCTGCAGAGTGAAAATCTCATTCTGGATACTGATGTGTGTACATATTAAGATACCACATATAAAATATCTGCACTTATACATGTTACACCAAGTATGTCTGTCCTCTCGGGAGCTAGTCACGTGGGGCGGATGAGATTTCGTATGGCTATATTCGCGTGGTAGTTGTGCGATCCCGAACAACAGGTGAAGAAATATCGCGCAACAATAAACTGAAGTCTTAGTAGGCCACACTCGTAGTGTTCTCGAACTTCGATGTGTGCTGGTGCTTCTTCCACGTGGTATAACACGCTCTTCTTACAAACAACTAATATTCAAACCCTTTTTCTTAATGAGAATCCCACTTCCTAATATTTTCATACAGAAAATGTAAATGGCGTTTTTCCTTCACGCTTTGTACTGTTACACTGAAACGCTAATCATTTGATCTCCAGTCTGCCCCTAAAAATAAAGTTTACAAGAAGGCAACCATCTTAAAATTAAGTAAGTTTTTTTGTACTTTATGAAACAATGTGTCTTTTACTAAGTCTTTCTTATACGGTGTTCACAGTGTTGTAGAACTCTAAAGGGTACTCAAATGAAAACGAAACAGATAGGAAAAATGTAAGTGAGCCGTCATTATTTCCAACGTAATTGCCATAACTGTTAATTCATTTATCCCGCTGTGAGACAAGGCGGTCGATGCCTTCATGGAGAAATGTTTCCGGCTGCGTACGTAAGCATGATTGTACCCAGGCATGTGCCTCTTCATCTGTAGCAAATTGTCGGCCACGCGTGTCTTTCTTCCTGGCTTCAAAAATATAGAAATCGCATGGGGAGAGGAAGATGTGCAAGGGCCCCCAGCCTAACTTCTGCAGCATAGTTTAAACAACCTTGAAAACATATGGGTGGATGAAATTACAGTGAAATGAATGCCCTTAGCTGCATAGAGGCGTTGATATAAATCAACGGGGGACAGTTGAAAATGTGTGCCCCGACCGAGATTCGAAGCCGGGATCTCATGCTTACATGGCAGACGCTCTATCCATCTGAGCCACCATAGTGCGACTGCAGGGACTTATCTCTGGCATAGGCACCTGCAAACATTATTGCCTGAAGGCACTGACCGTCTTGTCTCGCATTGAGATAAATTTATTGATACTTTGCCGGGCGAAGTGGCCGAGCGGTTCTAGGGGCTTCAGTCTGGAACTGTGTGACAGCTACGGTCGCAGGTTCGAATCCTGCCTCGGGCAAGGATGTGTGTGTCGTCCGTAGGTTTGTTAGGTTTAAGTAGTTCTAAGTTCTAGGGGACTGATGACATCAGATTTTAAGTCGCATAGTGCTGAGAGCCATTTGAACCGTTTACTGACACTTAAGGCGATTACCTTTGCAATAATAATGCGTGTTTACTTACTTATTTACATTTGTCTCGTTTTCGTTTGACTGCCCACATATTAGAACGACAATATTTTCGTCTTCGATTGTTTGTGTAATTTCAGTCACCACTATTACAAATCATGACTTCATGGTCGTTTTGAAGTTGCAGATTCTGTGCTTACACACAAGTAAAAAATTATGGTTTTCCAACGTTTAACATGTGGCTGGGGAGGAGTGAGACAGGGTTGCAGCCTCTCCCCGATGTTATTCAAGCTGTATATTGAGCAAGCAGTAAAGGAAACAAAAGAAAAATTCGGAGTAGGTATTAAAATTCTTGGAGAAGAAATAATAACTTTGAGGTTTGACGATGACATTGTAATTCTGTCAGAGACAGCAAAAGACTTGGAAGAGCAGTTGAACGGAATAGACAGTGTCTTGGAAGGAGGATATAAGATGAACATCAACAAAAGCAAAACGAGGATAATGGAATGTAGTTGAGTTAACTCGGGTGATGCTGAGGTAATTAGATTAGGAAATGAGACACTTAAAGTAGTAAAGGAGTTTTGCTATTTGGGGAGCAAAATAACTGATAATAGTCGAAGTAGAGAGGATATAAAATGTAGACTGACAATGACAAGGAAAGCGTTTCTGAGGAAGCGAAATTTGTTAACATCGGGTATAGATTTAAGTGTCACAAAGTCGTTTCTGAAAGTATTTGTATGGAGTGTATCCATGTATGGAAGTGAAACATGGACGATAAATAGTTTGGACAAGAAGGGAATAGAAGCTTTCGAAATGTGGTGCTACAGAAGAATGCTGAAGATCTGATGGGTAGATCACATAACTAATGAGGAGGTACTGAATAGAATTGGGGAGAAGAGGAGTTGTGGCACAACTTGACAAGAAGAAGGGATCGGCTGGTAGGACATGTTATGGGGCATCAAGGCATCATTTAGTATTGGAGGGCAGCGTGGAGGGTAAAAATCGTAGAGGGAGACCAAGAGATGAATACACTAAGCAGATTCAGAAGGATGTAGGCTGCAGTACCTACTGGGAGCTGAAGCAGTAAGCACATGATAGGGTAGCATGGATAGCTGCATCAAACCAGACCACAACAACAACAACAACAACAAAAACAACATGTGTTTAGGCACTAAATCATCCATTTGAGAGTGGCCGCAAAGTGGAAAGAACAGTTACAGCTAGTGAAGTTAAACTGACGGTCAAATGCGAGTATAATGACGACAAAAATGCAGTCATGCCTTCAGTAAATGCAAAGTTGGTTAATTCTTACACAGTTTTGGTATATCACTCCGGAAAATCTCAGTAATTTGTACACAAATGCGATTAGCTCACTACTACATCGAAATGAATGTGCACACTTAACTTGGTTATCTTGCCAGAAATATAGCAGTAACGCAGAGAGAGCCAAAACGAAAGAGATTCTGTTTTGGTCTGGTGCAGAGTAATCTTGAGGTGAATATCTGTAGAAAGCCAGGAGATGAAAAATTAAATCATGTATTCTCGTGATAGCGGCAAGTTGTTACTTCCTGAGAATAGGTGACCCAAAAGGCGGAGCAGGGAGGGAGGAATGGTTTTTGTGTCGCTGTCGCGCCATCCGGCCAGACGCTCCAATTGGTCGTGGTGCGGTGCGCAGCGCGGGCGAGCGCGCCGATAAATCAGCAGTCCGGAAGGCGAAGGGGAAGAACCTGCCGCGCAGTTCTGCCCGCCAGACTGTCTGCCCCAGCGCGCAGCTCGAGGTACTGTGCTCGCTGTTTGCAGGAATTGTCTTCTGGGCAGCAGAGCTAAATTTAAAAATCCTAACGGTTTACACTTCACGCTTGCTCGGGATCTAGATCGCAGAATGTTTCAATAGCTCTGCCTTGAGACTATACAGAACCTATCGATGGGTGTAAAGGAAACCAAGGGGAAATTTGAGGAGGGAATTAAAGTTCATTATCGTTTATTTGTCAAATTACTTCATAATTTACTTATGGCGTTCTACCCGGTGATCAAAAAGTCAGTATAAATTTGAAAACTTAATAAACCACGGAATAATGTAGATAGAGAGGTAAAAATTGATACACATGCTTGGAATGACATGGCGTTTTATTAGAACCAAAAAAAAGTTCACAAAATGTCTGACAGATGGTGCCGGACAGCAAAACGTCAGTGACAGCGCATGACAATCGTGTATAAAAGGAGCTGTAACGAGAGAGAGAATCAGATACGCCAGCAGTCGCCGCGTGTTGACGTTACCTGAAAAGGCGCTTTTAGTGAAGCTGTATTATCAGAATGGGGAATGGGTTAGTTCAGCGTTACGATCCTATCGCCATAGGAAGGGGATTCGAACGAGTAAAGGTCCGTTGACAAATGCAGCTGTGGTGAGAATGATTTCGAAGTTCGAAGCCACGGGTTGTTTAGACGATAGAACCCGTAGTGGCCGACCGAGAACAAGGCGTATTGCTGCTGAGACAGTTCAGGAAGAAATGGAGACTGTAGCGGGTTCGTCTATGCACGCGGAAGTCAGCGCTCGTGCAGTCGCACGTCGCACCGGCATTCCATACACTACTGTTTGGTTGGCACAGGCGTACCCTCCGATGCTATCCGTACAAAATCCATCGGCATCATGAACTTTTACCTGGCGATTTAGCGGAGCGGAGGGCATTTGCGGTGTGGGCGTTTCAAAAGATGGCGGAAGATGACGATTGGTTAAGTAACGTGTTGTGGACCGACGAAGCTCATTTCACGCTCCGAGGCTCTGTCAACGCCCACAACCGCAGAATTTGGGCTACCGAAAATCCTAGAACTGTCGTGGAAACTCCATTGCAAGGCCAGAAAGTCACGGTATGGGTTGGATTTACCACATCTACCGTTATCGGGCATTTTTTCTTCAAGGAAATGCGTGATTCTGGTTTTGTAACTGCTACCGTGACGGGTGAGAGGTACGCCGATATGTTACAGAATCGCATCATCCCCAGCCTACCTGATAAACACCTGCTGGAACGCATGATGTTTATGCAGGATGGCGCTCCACCCCATTTTGCTAGACGCGTGAAAGATCTCTTGCGCACGTCGTTTGGTGATGATCGTGTGCTCAGCCGCCACTTTCGTCATGCTTGGCCTCCCAGGTCCCCAGACATCAGTCCGTGCGATTATTGACTTTGGGGTTACCTGAAGTCGCAAGTGTATCGTGATCGACCGACATCTCTAGGGATGCTGAAAGGCAACATCAGACGCCAATGCCTCACCATAACTCCGGACATGCTTTACAGTGCTGTTCACAACATTATTCCTCGACTACAGCTATTATTGAGGAATGATGGTGGACATATTGAGCATTTCCTGTACAGAACATCATCTTTGCTTTGTCTTACTTTGTTATGCTAATTATTACTATTTCGATCAGATGAAGCGCTATCTGTCGGACATTTTTTGAACTTTTGTATTTTTTTGATTCTAATAAAACCTCATGTCATTCCAAGCATGTGTGTCAATTTGTACCTCTCTATCTACATTATTCCGTGATTTATTCAGTTTTCAAATTTATGCTGACTTTTTGATCACCCGGTATATTATCACATAATCTTCCCACATTTCAGTATTATCACTTGTGGAATTCTTTTATTATTTTCATTTAAACTGCCAACACTCTTTCTCTATTTATTTTGTTAAATTTTGTTTTTCTATACCATAAATTTAATCATGTTAGTGTACACACTGTTGAGCCCCCTAGTAGATTTTGTTTGTATCTTTAACAGTACCATCACATAATGCACATTAGTTTTCATGACGGTACGTGCTTGTAAGACATGCGACGAGTTACCCACTATACATTGCACGTAGGTTGAACTTTTTACGAACAATATTTTCTCTGAAAAATATAGAGGTGAAGATGATTACTTGAGCAATCTAAACCAATTATAATTTTATAAAGGTGCTAGCAAGACAAATTTTATACAGAAGAAACAAAAACTCTGAGTTTTTCTGATGGGACGTATTCTGAGGCATGGTTGGCTGGCTGGTTTATTAGGGGGAGGGTGCCAGACAGCAAGGTCATCGGTCCCAGCGGATTAGGGATGGATGGGGAAGGAAGTGACCGTGCCCTTTCAAAAGAACCGTCTCGGCATTGGCCTGAAGCGATGTAGGAAAATGGCGGAAAACCTAAATCAGGATGGCCGGAAGCAGGTTTGAACCGTCGTCCTCCCGAATACTGAGGCATGAAGGAATCGCCAGTCTGATACTGGAATTAAGTATGAGGGTAAAAACTGTAGATCGCGACAAAGGGGTGAATACAGATAACAGGTTCAAAATGATGTAGATTCAGTAGTTATTTTTTAGATGAAGAGGCTTGTACATGGTAGTGTAGCATGGAGAGCTGCATCAGACCAATATTCGGACTCACGATATCAACAACAATAATAGCAGAATCTTGTTATTATGTGTAGCCTTGGGGAACTCGTTAATTGGCTAGGATACAGCACGTATAGCTGTAAGTTATCTCAGTTATTAAGTTGAAAAAAAAATCAGGATAGTGGTGTTAATAATGAAAAAATTGATCTCCAACACGCTGTTTAACTTGTTCAACCAATGAGTGTTAAAAAACATAAAGCGAATACGTTTTCCACCACTATCTTGACTGCATCGTTCGAGTTTTTTTTCGAAAACCTTTTTTTTTCTTTATAACTGTCCGTGTTGACAGCTGTATATATTGCCACTTGCTGTGTATATCGCCACTTCCATGATTATGCCTTACTTCTCCATTTTGTCATTTTCAAATGGAAGTGTATAGGTCCTACGGACCGCTACTCTAAAATGGGCACATTTGTATCTACAAGGATGGCTAGAGTCGACGATTATAATTGTATCTGAACGCTATAAATAAATGTTTGCCACCTTTCTTGGACAGTACTGGAACGAAAATATTGATGTTACTCTGTCTTTCGAGCTCTACTGTAAATTTAATTTTTGGTTGCATTGCACTCATCTTTTCGCCTAGACATCCTTATCACCTTTAAAGAGCAGTACGAGGTTGTCAACATTTCTTCTATAATAGATAAGTCTGTGAATTATGGATTTCACTCAGAAAGGTTGTTCTCTAGTTCGTTAATAAACTTATTGGCCGAAGTTCTTGCTAAACGTTTTCCCATAACGTACCCATATTTATTTTAGCTGACAAGTTCAGTAGCATTTAATGTCACCTAACGACCACACACAATTATTTAAGGCAGACTGCCTCGTTAAACAACACTAGTAACGGACAAGGGTACAAGTGAACTGACGAATTACTATGTATCTAAATTTTAAATATGGTACGTCTTCGTCATATTCGATACAATGTATTTTTTGTAACCAGTCTGGAAGGCGGCACGTGAGTCTGCTCCTGAAATCTTAAAGGTTGGCCGAATGAAGGAAGCGAGTAGGAACAGGTGAGATAAAAACACGTCGGTACTGCAAGTAAGTAAAAGGGGTTTACTGGTGTATAAACATAGGCAAACAGATTACATAACATTAGGTGATGAGCACGTAGGTGTGCAGCCAAAGTCCAGATAAGAAAGCCTCAATAGCAAGTTAAGCTAAAGCGATGGTTCTCTGTCGTCTGCTCTTCATGAACAGGGCGAAAGTGGAGCGGCGCTCGTAGAGCTGCACAGCGTCATCTAGAGGGCGCTGTGGTCGGCGAAGATCTTCCGCTCTCGTAGTGCCAACCTACGCTGTGGCATCGGAACTATCCATACCACAGTATTATTGTATATTTGATGTAAATATTACTCCTCATTTGTGCTGTTTATCTAACAGATTGTGATATTGGCTGTGGCCGAAACGCGTTCCGGTAGATATTTTTAAAAAATCAAAATATAAAAGATGGACAATTTAAACTCTTTTTCATTACTCTTCACACGAAATCCAATGAGCAATGGGAGAAAAAATGAACCCGCACTCTCAAAAAAGTGTGCCTGCACGTTCAGAGCAATTTAGATGGATGTGCTTTGTCTCCGATAATGAACAGCACAATACGAAATATAGTAGAGTTTAGCGCGCGGTCGATAACGATGTCATTAGAGACAGAGCACAAGTTCGAATTGATTTACTGACAGGGAAGGGTATCGGACGTGCCCTTTTCAAACGAACCATTCCGGCATTTGCCTGGAGCGATTTAGGGAAACCACAGAAAACCTAAATCAGGATGGACAAACGCGGATTTGAACCGTCGTCCTCGCAAGTGAGAGTCGATTGTGGTAACCAATGCGCCACCTCACTTGTTGATATAACACGACTTGCATACAGTGTTTGGTGTGCCAACATTCTACGAAGAGTCGTTCCAAGCTATTACCACATTATCACTTTACGGTAAGAAATATTGTCAACAAGAGACGTTTGTCGCCGAATTGGCGTAGGCCATGTCGAAGTAATTCGTACATTCTATTGCTATCATGAGACACGGAATGGAAAATTTCGAAGGTTTAGTTGGTAATCAAGAGATATGCTCGTAACTTGTTAATTGTGACAATTTCCTTGAAGTCTGAGAGTGGAATTAAGGAACCATGGGTGATATGGGATGTTGTGTTAGATATATGAGCGGCAAGTTCCTGTACAGTAGTATCCCCGTTACGTAGAATTAACCGAAAAAAAAATCGATATTTGTGGCGGTCGAGAAGGAATATTACAGATGTTGTGAGTTGTACGCTTTTCATATGCTGGCCAGTAACTTCGCTGCACGTTACGTTCTTGTGGCCGGATACTGACTCAAACCAGATAGTTTCTTATAAATGATTCGGGTTATTAAGAACCGTAGGCGGTCCTGCGTTGGATTGTTTGCAGTTTTTCCGTCAATTTGCGTCCTTAAGGAACAATAGGGCACGTATCAGTACTCAGCCGGCTGCTAGTTCGGTTGCATGCAGCATGGTATCTGACATAACAAGTAACTCAGCTGTTAAGATAGTGGTTTCTATGAGTAGCAAGAAGGTTAAACTATCGAAGAATGCACTTACCATAGAGTTATTTGGTATTTTACAGCTTTCTGTGTACACTTTATCCAAGACAATCCAAAAGCAGTCTATTTTAGGCTGGGTTCTGACTGTTCAGTCCCTCCAGGACACCGTCGCTTTGCTAACTTGATTATCTCTGGCGCTGATATTCGTGACAAAACGGTTCTTGTTATATCGACGATTTACTTTCATTTACAAGTGATTACTCGACAAAGCGACGTGTTGACGCGGCCGTAGCAGAATTTATCTTGGTCACGTGACTACGTACAATGTTGTAAATCGGAGTAGAGGTGTGCCACCATAATAACAGTAACTAAGAAGTGAATTTAAAATGCTGATAAGTCGCATAAATAACACAGAGATCCAGATGGTATTGAATCCTATATTCCACTTATGACGAGTTTTATGCTTAGCCCATCATCAGATGTCTTGGTGACAAATAATAAAGACAACTGCAAATAACGATATCATACAATAAATGAGATTATACGAACCTCAGATGAAACTAATTGTATACATTTTTGAAGAACACAAGTACATACCATTTAAGTTCATTTCAAGCATTGACAATGACGTTGAGTAATGTCCGTACAAATGTCAAGCAAAGCATGTGTACAGAGAGCAGACCTAACCAGTAGCTGACTACAGTTACTATGTCGAGGCACCGCTAACGGAGCCATAACGTAAACTCTTATCGCTAGAGGGCAGAGTACTCGACATTCTAGAAGAAACTGAAATATGTGTGAGTAATGAGGTAGACCCAGAACTTCTAATAAAGGGGCAGATCTCGAGCAATTGTATGTGGTTGTTTCATTTATTCAATGATTCAGTTGTGGAGAGGAAAAGACAATCCCCATCCGGCTATTTTCGTTTAACTTTCGCTATGTTTTGTAGACTTTTTAATGACTACGTGTAATTTTATTAGTGAACTGCAGACGTGAAGATGGCATGTAACAGTGCTTTTGTTCTGCTAAATCTGTGGTATCGCATTGTATTTTACTGTTCACTTTCTTGCACAACTCTGCTGATAAGAATGAAATAATTTTAATTGAGATTGCCTTATTTGAAAAAAAAAAATGATTTAAAAAAACTATGCATCTTATTTGATGTCCCTTACTGAAATTCTCACCAAATCAGAAAATGTGATTCTATATCATGTTATTGTAAATGGAATACCTTGTACTACTATACTGTATTTTAAACTGACCTTCCTGCACATTAATGCTGACTGAACTTTTATTATTTCATTTTAATGTTTCTATTTTACACGTAATCAGAAGTGCTGCCCTAAATGGTGGAACACGTGAGGCAATACAGAACCTACGACTTATCTTAGATTAAGGTAAGGCAAACCTACGTTTCTAGCATTTGTAGACTTGGAGAAAGCTTTTCACAATGTTGACTGGAATATTCTCTTTCAAATTCTGAAGGTCAAATACAGGAAACGAAAGGCTATTTACAATTTATACAGAAACCAGATGGCAGTTATAAGAGTCGAGGGGCATGAAAGGGAAGCAGTGGTTGGGAAGGGAGTGAGCCAGGGTTGCAACCTATCCCCAATGTTATTCAATTTGTATATTGAGCAAGCAGTGGAGTGGGAATTAAAATCCATGGAGAAGAAATAACCGATGACTTTGTAATTCTGGCAGAGACATCAAAGGACCCGGAAGAGCTCAAATGGCTCTAAGCACTATGAGATTTAACATCTCAGGTCACCAGTCTCCTAGACTTAGAACTATTTAAACCTAAATAACCGAAGGACATCACACACATCCATGTCCGAGGCAGGATTCGAACCTGCGACCGTAGCAGCCACGTGATTCCGAACTGAAGCGCCTAGAATCGCTCGGCCACCGCGGCCGGCCCTGGAAGAGCAATTGAACGGAATTGACAGTATCTCATAAGGAGGATATAAGATGAACATCAACAAAAGCAAAACGAGGATAATGGAATGGAGTCGAATTAAATCAGGTGATGCTGAGGGAATTAGATTAGGAAATGAGACACTTTAAGTAGTAGAAGAGTTTTGGTATCTGAGGAGCAAAATAGCTGATGATGGTCGAAGTACTTTCAGAAAAGACTTCCTAACTCTTATAGCTATACTCGATGTTAACAAATTTCTCTTCTTTAGAAACGTTTTCCTTGTCATTGCCAGTCTACATTTTATACCCTCTCTACTTCGACCATGGAAAAATGGAAATTTTTTTCCATTTTTCCATGGTCGAAGTAGAGAGGATATAAAATGTAGACTGGCAATGACAAGGAAAACGTTTCTAAAGAAGAGAAATTTGTTAACATCGAGTATAGCTATAAGTGTTAGGAAGTCTTTTCTGAAAGTATTTGTGTGTAGTGTAGCCATGTATGGAAATGAAACATGGACGATAAGTAGTTTAGACAAGAATAGAGGCTTTCGAAATGCGATGCTACGGAAGAATGCTGAAGATTAGATGGATAGACCACGTAACTAATGAGAAGGTACTGAATAGAACTGGGGAGAAGAGGAATTTTTGGCACAACTTGACTAGAAGAAGGGATCGGTTGGTAGGACATGATCTGAAGCATCAAAGGATCACGAAGTTAGTATTGGAGGGCAGCGTGGAGGGTAAAAATCGTAGAGGGAGACCAAGAGATGAATACACAATGCAGATTCAGAAGGATGTAGGTTGCAGTACGTACGTCGAGATGAAGAAGCTTGCACAGGATAGGGCAGCATGGAGAGAGTTGCATCAAACCAGTCTCTGGACTGAAGGTCACACCAACAACAACTTTATTAGTTGTCACCAGGTCATCTGATGTTGGGCTACGCTCGAAATGCAAATGGTTCAAATGGCTCTGAACACTATGGGACTTAACATCTGAGGTCGTCAGTCCCCTAGGCTTGGAACTACTTAAATCTAACTAACCTAGGACATCACACACATCCATGCCCGAAGTAGGGTTCGAACATGCGACCGGAGCAGCAGCGCGGTTCCGGACTGAAGCGCCTACAATCGCTCGTCCACAGCGGCCGGCTCGCTCGAAATGCGTCATGAGCACAATGGAGGACTCAATACTGTCTGGATCTGTTTTAATTATGCGATTTACCAGCATTTTTAAATTCATTTTCATAATTATGTACAATGTGTTGTGTGTTGTCACGAGACGACTTGTCCGCAGCTCGTGGTCTCGCGGTCGCGTTGTCGCCTCCCGAGCACGGGGTCCCGGGTTCGATTCCCGGCGGGGTCAGTGATTTTCACCTGCCTCGAGATTACTGGGTGTTTGTGTTGTCTTCATCATTTCATCATCATTCATGAAAGTGGCGAGTCTGGACTGAGCAGAGGTTGGCAATTTGTACGGGCGCTGATAACCGCGCAGTTGAGGGCCCCACAAACCAAACATCATCATCATCATCACGGGATGACTTGTAGTAAGTTACGCGTTATTGTGGGAAGCAAAGAAACTTTTATTAAATTCTGCACTACTCTTCAAAGTGACACAGAGACTCTATATACAACGGTTGAGACGATTTACCAGTAGTTCAATTCCACGACGAAAAATATCCAAACTTTGATGATATAGCCGTACAAGGAACGCCGTATGAACGCCTTCATCGTCGGAAAACCCCTTTGCCCCCAGATGATCTTTCTGCTTACCACAAAGAAGAAAAGCACATGGTGCAATATCTTCCTTCCTTACTGATCAGAATCACCTATGTCTGTGCGGCCTTGTTCAAAGGTTTGACATCATTTCACTACGACTGTACGCGACATTGAGTTTGGTCCGTATTCAGCCAGAATTTCGTGGTGAATCTGTTTGCAATTTAGACGTTTCGCCCACAATGACCGTACTATCCTGGGAACTTCAAGTACGTTTCGAGCTGCCGCGTCATATCATTCCCGCACTATGATGCTCAATTTATCTGTACCTCAGAAGCCCGGAACTGGTACACTCCGCTGACAATCCGCCACTCTTAGTGCGCAATGTTCTTAGCGCGGCACGACATGTGTAACCTAATTTCTGGAGTCGCTATGTACCTCCCAATGCGAGCATGGAAAGTGATTGTGGAGAATGCCCTTCTGGGCAGCTCCTTCAGCTAACTTTCGGTGAGAAGGGGAAATGCCCCACTTTGATTCAATCAGGAACCGATGTGAAGGAACACGTCAATCAGTCGCAATCCCATTGTTTTTTTATTATTCTTGCATATCCGGATTTAAGGGAGAAATAGCCATCTTCAGTGGTTTCGACTTAACAGCGAGTTACCATTCAAAAACTAGCAGTAGTACATCTCACAATATGAATTTACTCGTTTATATGGAGAAGGAAACTGAGTACAGTTGCGTGGGAGGCGTTCCCACAATGGCGACGGGTAATTTCGAATTGAAATGTTTCCTAAACAACCCATATGCAGACTTCTAAAATCAAAGTCTCTATGAAGTCGTCTCTCATTAGTAAAAGTGTGTCGCATTGAATGGTGAATATGTAGAGAGGGATTAAAACCATCCCCAAGTTGCCCATCCGGCTAGCCGCGCGATCTAACGCGCTGCTTCCCGAGCGAGAAGGAGTGCCGGTCTCCGGCACGAATCCGCCCGGCGGATTAGTGTCGACGTCCGGTGTGCCGGTAGTCTGTGGATGGTTTTTAAGGCGGTTTTCCATCTGCGAATGCGGGCTGGTTCCCCTTATTCCGCCTCAGTTACACTATGTTGGCGATTACTGCACAAACAATGTCTCCACGTACGTGTACACAATAATTACTCTACAATGCAAATATTTGGGGTTACAATCGTCTGGTATGAGACGTTGCCGGGAGGGGGCGGGGCACTGGGGGCCGAACCGCACAATAACCCTGGGTTCGGTGTGGGGCGGCCGTGGGGTGGGTGGACAGCTGTGGCCTATTGTGGGGTTGTGTACCACTGAGGGCTACGGCAGGATGAAGTCTCTCTGTCGTTTCTAGGTTCCCACTTCAATACACAGTAAAATACACACACAATCCCCAAGTTTCGCAGTCGTAGCTTGACTTATTCGAAGTGATAATGAAAATGGAAATCTACTCTGTAGGAATGGTTCAAATGGCTCTGAGCACTATGGGACTCAACTGCTGAGGTCATTAGTCCCCTAGAACTTAGAACTAGTTAAACCTAACTAACCTAAGGACATCACAAATATCCATGCCCGAGGCAGGATTCGAACCTGCGACCGTAGCGGTCTTACGGTTCCAGACTGCAGCGCCTTTAACCGCACGGCCACTTCGGCCGGCACTCTGTAGGAATCAACATGGGTTTCGAAAAAGACGATCGTGTGAAACCCAGATCGCGCTATTTGTCCACGAGACTCAGAGGGCCACAGACACGGGTTCCCAGGTAGATTCCGTGTTTCTTGACTTCCGCAAGGCGTTCGATACA
This sequence comes from Schistocerca serialis cubense, assembly GCF_023864345.2. NCBI lineage: Eukaryota > Metazoa > Arthropoda > Insecta > Orthoptera > Acrididae > Schistocerca > Schistocerca serialis. The sequence continues at coordinate 531,892,067 of NC_064645.1, forward strand.
GTTCCCGACGGTCGTTTAATGAACAAAGTAAGAGCATATGGACTATCAGACCAATTGTGTGATTGGATTGAAGAGTTCCTAGATAACAGAACGCACCATGTCATTCTCAATGGAGAGATGTCTTCCGAAGTAAGAGTGATTTCAGGTGTGCCGCAAGGGAGTGTCGTAGGACCGTTGCTATTCACAATATAAGTAAATGACCTTGTGGATGACATCGGAAGTTCACTGAGGCTTTTTGCGGATGATGCTGTGGTATATCGAGAGGTTTTAACAATGGAAAATTGTACTGAAATGCAGGAGGATCTGCAGCAAATTGACGCATGGTGCAGGGAATGGCAATTGAATCTCAATGTAGACAAGTGTAATGTGCTGCGAGTACATAGAAAGAAAGATCCCATATCATTTAGCTACAATATAGCAGGTCAGCAACTGGAAGCTGTTAATTCCATAAATTATCTGGGAGTACGCATTAGGAGCGATTTAAAATAGAATGATCATATAAAGTTGACCGTCGGTAAAGCAGATGCCAGACTGAGATTCATTGGAAGAATCCTAAGGACGCGCAATCAGAAAACAAAGGAAGTAGGTTACAGTACGCTTGTTCGCTCACAGCTTGAATACTGCTCAGCAGTGTGGGATCCGTACCAGATAGGGTTGATAGAAGAGATAGAGAAGATCCAACGGAGAGCAGAGCGCTTCGTTACAGGATCATTTAGTAATATCGAAAGCGTTACGGAGATGATAGATAGACTCCAGTGGAAGACTCTGCAGGAGAGACGCTCAGTAGCTCGGTACGGGCTTTTGTTGAAGTTTCGAGAACATACCTTCACCGAGGAGTCAAGCAGTATATTGCTCCCTCCTACGTATATCTCGCGAAGAGACCATGAGGATAAAATCAGAGAGATTAGAGCCCACACAGAGGCATACCGACAATCCTTCTTTCCAGGAACAATACGAGACTGGAATAGAAGGGAGAACCGATAGAGGTACTCAAGGTACCCTCCGCCACACATCGTCAGGTGGCTTGCGGAGTATGGATGTCGATGTAGATGTAGAACCTTATGAATACCCCCTCTTACTACCCGACTACCCTCCCTTAGATGTAAACAAGACGGTGCTGCCACCCTGGACAGGTTCACAGTTCGCTTAGCCGTGTAGTATTGAATTACCAGCTGGGGGCAAGTATAGTGCTTTTTCATCCTGCACCGACGCGGAAACCGTGGCGCCGCCGGGCGTGCCGCAGGAGCGCAGCTATCCTGGCAGGATGAGTCTGCAGCTGACGCGCGCTGCTCGAGAGGCGACGCGCCCAGCTGACGTCACGCGGTGGGCGAGGTGTCACGGCCAGGGCCGGCTGTCCATTCATGCGCCTCGGCCCTCCGCGCCCGCCCCGGCCGTCACGTCCCGACGCAACACAAATAACAATCGCTCCGTCTCTCAAATGGGCGTCTTAGTCATCTGTCCCCGGCCGCGTGACGTTCACAATGGAGCCATTTCGGTAAATATACGTCCTATCCGCCATTACGGCACTTCCATTCACACTGCGTTAGCAGCTGTTCGTCGTGTGAAAGGTTAACTGGCGCCATATATTTCACTTCCTCTTCTGTCCCATTTACTGGTACAGCTGGAGAGATGAAGATATGTTTACATCTCTCTGCACGCTCCTCCCTTCCTTAACGTCACGAGATCTTAACATGTCGAAGGCGATAGTGGCTCTGGAATCCTCGTTGCAGTGTGCCTCTTTTACGATACTGACTTCTTTTCACATTATTACTCTGATTTATTGGACGTGCGTCCAAACTAAGGATCTTCGCTGTGAGAACTGGTTTTTAATATTCCACGACACGCCCTACAATTGGATATACGTAATAAGATTTACGTTGACTGTGCTTGCTTCTTTTTGTTGTTGTTGTGGACTCTAGTTATATGAAGCACCTCTCCACGCAGGTCCATCATGCGGAAGCCTCTTCACAACTACTGAAACCCACATCCATCTCAACCTCCATGCCGTATTGATGAAATCTTGGTTCCCCTCTACAGTTTTTACGCTTCCTTCCATTACAAAATTGACAATTTCTTTATATTTAGGATCGTGTCCAGTCAACCGATACGTATCTTTAGTCAGCATGTGCCGTATTTTTTCCTCATTAGTTATCCAATCCACACAGTTAATCTCTAGCATTCACCTGCAGCACTACAACCACAACCTTCTATTCTGCTCTTGCCTATTTAGTATCCACAGGAGACTCACTTCAGACTTATTTATCTATTAAAGACATACTTTTCTTGCTACTGCCAGTCTGCATTTTCGATCCTATGTACTTTGGTCATCGTATCTATTTTGTGCCTCGTTGACTAATCTAATACTATCAGCATCGCCTTTTAGTTCAATCAGAACTACCTATAACCTTAGGAGACCAAGTCATGACAAAACTATTCCATCTGGAGTGCAAAAAGTATGTCAGAGGCGAAATAACCTCAGACTCCATGAAGAATATGGTAACTCCAATCCAAAGAAAGCAGCTGCTGACAGTGTGAATATTACCAAACTATAAGTTTAAGTCATTGTTGCAAAATATTAACACGAATTCTTTGCACAAGAGTGGAAAAACTGGTAGCAGCCGACCTTGGTGGAGATCAGTTTGGATTCCACAGAAATGTAGGAATACGCGATGCAGTATTTGCCTTACAACTTTTCCTAGAACATAGCTTAAGAAAAGGCAAACATACATTTGTTGACTTAGAGAAACCTTTTGACAGTACTGACTGGAATACCATCTTTGAAATTCTGAAGGTTAAAAGGGCAAAAATACAGGGAACGAAAGGCTGTTTACAACTTGTTCAGAAACCAGACGGTAGTTATAAGAGTTGAAGGGCGTGAAAGGGCAGCAGTGGTTGTGAAGGGAGTGAGACAGGGTTGTAGCCCATCGCCGATGTTATTCAGTCTGTACACTGAGCAAGCAGTAAGGCAAACCAAAGAAAATTTTTGAGGAGGAATTAAAGTTCAGAGAGAAGAAATAAAAATTTTGAGGTTTGCCGATGACATTGTAATTCTATCAGATACAGGAAAGGTTTCAGAAGAACAGTTGTACGGAATATCAACAAAAACAAAACATGTGTAATAGAATGTAGTCGAATTAAGTCTGGTGATGCTGACGGAATTAGATTAGGAAACGAGACACTTAAAGTAGGAGATGGGTTTTTCTATTCGGGCAGAAAAATAACTGATGTTGGTCGAAGTAGAGAGGATATAAAGTCTAGATTGGTAATGACGATAAAAACGTTTCTGAAGAGGAGAAATTTCCTAACGTCGAATATAGATTTAAGTGTTAAGAAGTTTTTCTAAAGATATTTGTATGGAGTGTAGCCACGTGTGGAAGTGAAACATGGTGAGGGGGGGGGGGGGGCGGGGTAAACAGTTAACAGTTTAGACAAAGAGAGAGTAGAAACTTTTGAAATGTGGTGCTACAGAAGAATGCTCAAGATTAGATGGGTAGATCAAGTAACTAATGAGGAAGTACTGAACAGAATTGGGGAGAAAATAAATTTGTGGCACAACTTGAGTAAAAGAAGAAAGCAATTGATAGGACACGTACCGAGCCATCAAGGGATAACCAATTTAGTGCTGGAGGGAAGCGTAGAGAGAGACCTACAGATGAATACGGGAAGCAGATTCAGAAAGATATGCTTACTGTATTGATCTCTTGGTCTCCCTCTACGATGTGTACCCCTCAAATTTGCAGGCTGCAGTAGTTATTCGGAGGTGAAGAGCCTTGCACGGCACAGAGTAGTGCGGAGACCTGCTACTTACCAGTCTTCGGACTGAAGACCACAACAACAACAACAACAACGACGGCGACGACGACGACGACGACGACAACGTCCCATTACTGTTGTTTTACCTTTGTTTGTATTCAACCTAATACCTTTTTCAGATAGTATCCATTCATTGCATTTGCTCTTCTAAGTCTTTTGCGGTCTATGACACAATTGCAATGTGACTGGCAAACTTCAAAGTTGTTCCTTCTCCTTTTCCAAATTTCTCCTTGATTTCCATTACAGCTTGCTCAATCTACATACTAAATATATGCAAGTTTCTCACTCCTTCTCAACCGTTGCTTCCGTTTCATGTTCTACGAGTCTTATAACTGCCACCCGATTTCTGTAGAAGTTGTAATTATGCTACGTTATCGATGATGAAGATTACAAGTCGACCTCACAATCTGCCATTAGTGAGTGCTACTGAGCATTTTACATCCCCTACGATTGCAGCCAAAGATATAATGGGTGTTACAGGATTTCGTCCATCCTTCACTTCCTGTGTCTGCCCAGCAGACGTATTCCTTCAGATCCTCCCATGAGTATTGTTTTTGGCCGTAAGATATTCAAGTATGCCAGCTGCACGTCCTGCCCATTTTTCGGACAATATTTAGTTACCGCAGGAGCAATACAGTTTCTATACATATGAAGATAGTAACTGTTCTCGAAAGAACAGATATCATTGATGACCGTGCAGCTTCTCTAGAATAAATGATAATTAATTGAAACACTCAGTTGTCGAGAGGTGTTGTTGATATACCTCGATGGGGACAGCTGAAAATATGTGGGCCGACCGGGACTTGAACCCGGGACTTCCGCTTACATGGCAGACGCTCCATCCATCTGAGCCACCGAGGACACAGATGAATAGCGCGACTGCACGGTCATCAATGGAATCTGTTCTTTCGAGAAAAGTTACTATGACTGGATGGGCAAATATCTATTAGGTACATTACATATGTAGATTGCGGACAGTTGGGAATGTCTCACTGGAAGCGTGCAAGGGATAAGTCCCTGCAGTCGCACTATTCATCTGTGTCTTCGGTGGCTCAGATGGATAGAGCGTCTGCCATGCAAGCAGGAGATCCAGGGTTCGAGTCCCGGTCGGGGCGCAGTTTTTTAGCTGTCCCCATCGAGGTATGTCAACAACACCTGTCGGCAGCTGAGGGTTTCAATTAATTCTCATTTAATACAGTTTCTTGTCCTTCCCTTTTCTCCAGCCATCGGCATCTCACACAGTACACAAGGATCTCCCACAAGATTTCTTGTTTAAATACTTTTTATAGTCCATCTCTAATAGCCGGTCAAAAAGTTTGCGTTCCAGTATCGGTATGCCAACGAGGCAAAATCGCCGTGAGCACTGAGGCAGTGACCCCACTGATGCAACAGGTTGAAGATTGCCGTTTGGTAAAACACTGTGTCCGGCTGCGTGAAGGAATCGTCGACCCTTCAAGGACCTTTTTAAGATACCGAAGATGTGAGAATCGCATGGGGAGAGATCAGTACCATAGGGCGGGTGCTTCAGTGTCTCTCACTTGAACTGGCGTAACTTCTGCTTTACGACGTTTGCGATATCATGAAGCAGCAGTATCCCTTACCGCACCATTCCACAATGGTAGTTTTCGACAAACAAATTCTTCATTCTCCGATGGTTGTCTACCAGTGTTTGTGGTTTGTCAGCCAACAAAAGTTTAACAGGACGTTGGTGCTGTTTGGACGACTTTGGTAATAACGTCGCCATAGTCCGTTTCCCCTTTTGCCGCGCGCACGTCGTAAAGACATGAATGTCGCACTGATGACTTGCCTGCATGTCGGTACTTACATACCCGCATCGGTATTGCGTTACGTTGCATATATACTGCAGTAACGCCGTCAAACGGGAACTTTTAGGTCGCCCATTGTATATTGTACTGAATGTCTCTGTTACACATCACGCCACTGGATGAATTATTACATAGATAAGGGGAATGTACAGCCGAAAGAACAAAATTGTTCACAACTCTTGATAAGCTCGTCTGTCTTCGGCTGTGCACAACTCGCATCAGTGGTAAAGCAACAAGCACTAGCAACGCTGGCAGAACCACTTGCACCACCCTATTACCAGTTCAAAATGGTTCAAATGGCTCTGAGCACTATGGGACTTAACATCTGAGGTCATCAGTCCCCTAGAACTTAGAACTACTTAAACCTAACTAACCTAAGGACAGAAAACACATCCATGCCCTAGGCAGGATTCGAACTTGCGACCGTAGCGTTCGCGAGGTTCCAGACTGAAGAGCCTAGAAACGCTCGGCCACTAAGGCCGGCGATTACCAGTGTCTGTATCAATGATTTTTATTAAATTTGCGACCGGTTTCGCACCACTTATCGGTGCATCCTCAGGCGCAGATAAGTGGTCTGAAACCGGTCGCAGATTTAATAAAAATCATTGATACAGCCAGTACGGAATTTTCTTTGGAAAAATGTCAATGTTTGGCTGTGGTTGCCTGCCCTAGAAAACAACGGATTACCAGTATGTTTGTTCCCTTCTTATAGTAATGATTTTACTTATAGACCCGTTTGATTTACCGTTATTACGTATATTTACACACATATTGTTTTATACTGTACATACACTATAATGCTTACTTTTATCTGTTTGAAAAGCAGAGCCGGCCGCGGTGGCCGAGCGGTTCTAGGCGCTTCAGTGCGGAACCGCACGACTGCTACGGTCGCAGGTCCGAATCCTGCCTCGGGCATGGATGTGTGTGATGTCCTTAGGTTTCTTAGGTTTAAGTAGTTCTAAGTTCTAGGAGACTGATGATCTCAGTGTTAAGTCCCATAGTGCTCAGGGCCATTTGAACCATTTTTTGAAAAGCCGAGATGCTTCCGCTGAAATAAAAAAATAAGAACAAATCTGTGAACATAAGTGCTAGCTGCGTGGCAGAGTTTCAGAGTGTGGAAGTGTATTGACATAAACAGGGTTCGTCTCACCTACACAATATTTCTTTTTAACATTGTATTGTTTGTTGATGTGTTGCAAGCGTAACACGAATACAGCCGAGGTATACCGAACATGATGACACTCTGCTCTGCTTACGGGTATGACAAACAGACATGTACTACCAGAATGTCTCGGTAGATGCAGGCCAAGAGAGGTAGCTTCCTAGAACTCGTCCAGTATGACTGTATGAGCGCGCTTCAAGCGGCGGTCAGTTGCAGTGTTCAAATCTTTCTGTGCCCAGAAATGGGTAAAGCGATGGTATTTGGTAGGCTTCGGGGGTCAGTCTTAGAAAAAGTGTCAGCGCCTCAGTAAGGCAACGTGTTAGTTGAGACTTGTATGGAACTTCCGTTTCTAATAGCCGTACACCTCAAGAAAGAGGTCAAATTCCCGAGCTGCTCGCAAACCGCTCGCAACCGCTTACGGGATGCAGGCCATAGAGCCCATACTGCTGCTAATAAAAGGCCCGTCTTTGACGATCACAAAATTTATAGGCTTGCCTTCTCTGAATACAATGTAGACCGTGACTAACACCACTGAGACGCCCTGCTTCCACTGGAGGACAGGACAGGTAGTTTAAGTTGTAAAAAGGAGCCAAAATAAGCGGCTGTTAGTTACACTCGAACATACAACCTTTTATTTGATCAAACATTACAAGAGCCAAGAAAATAAAAAAAAACGAAGCTTTAGTTTTGGAACGTAATTAGCGGCTGAATGCGCCACAATCTCATGACTTAAGGGCAAAACCATTTTAATTTAAAAACAACTGAAAGCCAATAACTTAAAATCTCAACCAAAATCAGAAATTTAAAAGGCAAAGCCTTAATTAGGCTGAAGGCACAAAGAATCTGGCACCATAAGAGCAAACAACTGAAATTCAAAATCGGCTGAAGGCCCGACACTTAAAACTCAATAACACTAATTTTAAAAATGCCAAAGGCTTTAGGTAAAACAGTTCTTAAATTAGGCTGAAGGCCCAAACCATCTGACGCCTTAAGGGCAAAACAACTTTAATCTAAAAATCGGCTAGAAGCCATACAAGTACAAAAAACAAGAACAAACAAGAAAAGGTACTACACGCAAGGGCCTTCAGAAGTTCCGAGGGTCGGCCTGGAATTCAAACACTAACACTCGCTTAGGTGAGACAGGCAGTCAGCCCAACCACTGTCATTCCGACGACATCCCAACCGACAGACAGTCAATGGACCCACCGACAAGATAACCTCCGCTTCACCCGACCAACACACAATAGGGAGTTCAATGGAACAATGTAGAAGGTATTGGCGCCCACAACCAATTATACACTGAGCTGTCAAACTACGCAACGTGCTGGACAGTGACAACATGATGCACTGCCTGAATTTACGTCAACGGCCAGGGCAGGTAACCGGAACGTTAACGGCTACAAGGCAGTAGATTCCACTGATGCACTTCAATTCAAATAACCAAGTAAAGTTAAACTCCACTGTAGGGTGGCTGGCTAAAATTTGCCAACTTGAAAAAACAGCCGGCCGGAGTGGCCGAGCGGGTAAAGGCGCTACAGTCTGGAACCGCACGACCGCTACGGTCGCAGGTTCGAATCCTGCCTCGGGCATGGATGTGTGTGATGTCCTTAGGTTGGTTAGGTTTAAGTAGTTCTAAGTTCTAGGGGACTTATGACCACAGCAGTTGAGTCCCATAGTGCTCAGAGCCATGTGAACCATTTGAAAACACAAGTTGTTGCTCATGGGAATATCGAAACAGCCAACAACGAACTCCAAACGACACAATGTGATCATTCGTGACTTGCTGGTAGATTAAGTCAAAACTCAACTTTTATGTCCGGGATCGGTGAGCCACGAACCTCGTAGCAATCGGAAAAGCACCACACACTCCGACACCGCATAGAGGCCGCCAGCGGGCCAGACCAAACTACGCGCGGTGGAGATTTCCTCGCTGCTCCACGCCAACCGACCAACTGCCCACACAGCCTAGCTGGAAACTATAAGCGACATCCCAAAGACAGTCCAAAGTGCGGATATCGATATACATCACTGCTGCCACCCGCGGAAAGAGAGGATAACAGCATAATCGTGATAATCGCGGAAGACTAAACACAGAATAGCAACCAAGGTTTAATCCAACGCATAGCATGAGCCAGCCATGGCTCAAACACCTTATATTTTTAGGTGAGTCAATATTAAGCTCAGTGAATAAGGGTACTGTGATGGTCCGTGGGCTACGGCCACGTGAAGAACCTTACGATACGCAGTACGTGGGACAACATTCGCATCTTGGCCGTTTCACATTCTCATGGTGGAGTAGGGTGTCATCAGATAGGACAGGGATACTTCGTGGAATTCGTGATCATCTTGCCGCGAGACATATACGTCCATCATGAAAAGTACTACGGTGCCGAGTGTGAGGATGGACTATTCCATTGGAGTGATCCAGTTCCAGCTGGACTACTCACCGGCTCACACGTGTCGAATCGTCCAGCAATGTTCAAACAACTTACGGGTCTTCAGCCAGGTAATATTTTCAGCGACCGTCGATATTTCGGCGGGGTGTACTACCGCCGAAATATCGGCGGTCGCTGAAAATATTACGTGGCTGAATACCCGTAAGTTGTTTGGAAATTGTATACGCCAGGAGAAGCTCAGGTCTCACGTTCAGCAATGGTTTTCGCAACACGTCGACGTCGACTTGATCGACCGGCTTGTCAGAACGACCATTGAAAATTTGTGGGCCAAAGTGAAGCGTCGGATAGACTTATACTGCCCAACACCCGCCCTACGCACACCTGACCTGCTGTGGGACCGCGCGTTGCATACTGGTAGAGACTCTTGGGCGATAGGATATATGCCTCGTTGGATGAGGCAGGTTATTGATGAGAATAGTGGGTGGACCTCATACTAGACTCATCCCAGATGTGAAACTTCCCTCATCTAACATTAATTTATTTTATATTACAGTATTTGATATAACAATATGTTTATTGAATGGAAGTCTACGTGAAACCACTGTACTTTAGATTTTATTTTTTGACTTCCTGCTACTTAAAACAAGACTCATTTTAATTTGAGAAAAGCGCGAACAAATGAATTTAAATCAAAATAGACATGGTGTCCTAAAATGGTACACTCAGAGAAAACAATATCGAGCTATATAAGAAGTGATAAATGTAAAATAATAAAATTCTCTTCCTTAATGCCTCTTCAATTTTTCCGCGCATATTGTGCAAAAGTACAGTCAGGGAATATAAAAGCTCTTTTTTCAAGTTCACATTCTTTAACAGCCTAAGCATGTCCTGTGCCCATTTCGCCATGAGAAACGACCACTACAGAATATACATTCAGTGTCTTCTTCTTCAGACTGCACACGTGCAGCGCTGTCCTCAGTAAATTTGTTTGTGACTCCGAATGATTGGAAGATTATATTAATGGTGTTTTTATCTTTTCCTTTTTTAAGAACAAAACTTTCACTTCTGTTTCGTATGATTCCGCTACAACTTTCTTCTCTTTCAGTGGCTTCAAACGTTATGAGTATGGAGACAATGTTAGCTACTTGAAAGCGCCAGTTGCTGAATCTACCAGAGCTGCCGGCCGCTGATGCAGCTTGCTGATTTTGAAAGCTGGCTAGATAACATGTGGACTCACAATTACTCCGTTGGTTGGATATTGTATATCAAACTCCTGACGAAATCTTAACTCAATGTTTCTACACTGAACAGCCAAAGAAACTGGTACACCTGCCTAATATCATATAGGACTGCGGGGAGCACGCAGAAGTGCCGCAACACGACGTGTCATAGACTCGACTATTGTCTGAAATATTGCTGGAGAGAACTAACACCGTGAGTCCTGCCGGCTGTTCATAAATACGTAAGAGTATGAGGGGATGGAGATCTCTTCTGAACAGCACGTTGCAAGGCATCCCAGATATGCTCAATAATGTTCATGTTTGGGGAGATTTGTGACCAATGGCAGTGTTTAAACTCAAAAGAGTGTTCCTGGAGCCACACTGTAGCAATTCTAGACGCGTGTGGTCTGTCGCATTTTCCTGCTGGAATTGCACAAGTCCATCGGAATGCACTGTGGACATGAACGGGTGCAGGCGATCAAGCAGGATACGTATCACCTGTCAAAGTCGCATCTAGACGTGTCCCTTATCACTCGAATTGCACACGCCACGCATCATTACAGAGCCTCCATCAGCTTGAACAGTCCCCTGCGGACATGCAGGGTCCATGGATTCATGAGATTGTCTCCACACCCGTACACGTCGATCTGCTCGATACAATTTGAAACGAGACTCGTCCGACCAAGCAACATGTTTCTCCAGTCATTAAGGTACGTCGGTGTTGACGGACCAAGGCGACGCGTAAAGCTTTATGTCGTGCAGTCATCAAGGGTACCGAGAGGACCTTCCGCTTTAAAAGCCCATATTGAAGATGTTTCGTTGAATGGCTCGCACGCTGACACTTGTTGATGGCTCAGCATTGAAATTTGTAGCAATTTGGGCAAGGGTTGCACTTCTGTCGCCTTGAACGATTCTCTTCTGTCGACGTTGGTCCCGTTCTTGCAGGATCTTTTTCCGGCCGCAGTGACGGCGGAGTTTTGATGGTATACCGGATTCGTAATATTCACGGTACACTCGTGAAATGGTCGTTCGGGAAAATCCCCAGTTCATCGCTCGTTCAACGACTATAACACCACGTTCAGACTCACTTAAATCTTGCCATTGTAGCAGCAGTAATAGATCTTGTTGTCTTATATAAGCGTTGCCGCCCGCAGCGCCGTATTTGCCTGTTTGCATATCTCTGTATTTGAATTCGCATGCCTATACTAGTATCTTTGGCCGCTACAACCCAACATGGGCCCTGACTTGGCGGAAGTGTTGCTACAATGTGTGACACGCCCGTACACGCCGATAATGCCCGATGACGGGCTTAGCCATTTTCAGTGCGAACAGTTTCGTTTCGTCGACTGTACGCTTGGTTGTTCAAATCGCTTTGAGCACTATGGGACTTAACTTCTGAGGTCATCAGTCCCTAGAACTTAAAACTACTTAAACCTAACTAATTTAAGAACATCACACACATCCATGCCCGACGCAGGATTCGAACCTGCAATCGTAGCGCTCGTTCGGTTCCAGACTGTAGCGCCTAGAACCGCTCGGCCACACCGGCTGGCTGTACGCTTGGTATATGACATTAGCAGTGAACCACTCACCCCTATGGGTGCTTTACCTACGGGTGCTGTTCTTTCTCTAAGTGGAAGATTTCACAAATTCATCTTGATCTCAGTCCTATGCAGTCACTAGTGTATTTTTCTGTATACAATAGCATTTTCAGCATTTTCGGTACTAATGGTATTCTGTCTTGTATTCAGCTGAGATAACGAGAGAGAGGTTACATTTTCCGTACTCTGTTTCATCTTATAGTGTACCGAACAGAGCATGTATAGAATGGGATTTGCCTTAGGTTCTTATGACCTCATATCTTACATGGCAAGTAAGGTGACATTTTGGTTGAAGAAAAAAAGGCTCAAATTCTGAAAAGGCAGGACTGAAATCATCGCCGGCCAGTACCTTTAAAAATTTTTTTCTTCCCTAAAAAACTTCAGGTGGAACCAAGGATATTTGTTTTTCTCACGGTTCCGCAACTGAACTGGTGCGTTATTTAATTATCACGATGATGTCTGATCGCTCAACTTAACCTTCTACACTTAATATATTCTAAATATCTATGAATTCGATTAACCACAACCGACGATTGGAAATTAACGTATTTCCGACAGACCTCTATTCAGAATCTTGTTGCTAGTCTAAAATAAAGAGAAATAGTAAAACGATAAATGGTGCTCTTATAATTTCTTGTCTTTTAAAACGTCAGTGTTTTACTCTTTTGTCTTACATCGAAGCATTTTGATGAGATGTGACGTTTGTATTTTAGCGGCCTGATTTCTTCACTGTTAAGTTGCTACAACTGCATATATTTTGCAGGGATTAACAAAATCGCAATTGAAACCAAGTTTACGTTGGGAACACATGGAAGGATTAAGAAAAATGTATTTCAGTTCTTGTAGTTAACGTCGCTACTCGTAACTATCTTGCAAAAAACAATCTGGTTTTATTTTATTTCATGTAACTTTGCATTCCCTCCAGTTGTAATGATCAGTTTCTGTGCTAAAGGTAGAGTGCAGTTCGCATTTTTGTTTACTGTGAATTTTTTGTTGTTGTATACAGAAATAAATAAACCTCTAGGATATCACTATCGTAGTGCAGTACACCTCTGACAGAACGGACGGATAAAACATTCAGCCGGACGGAGTGGCCATGCGGTTCTAGGCCCTACAGTCTGGAGCCGCGCGACCGCTACGGTCGCAGGTTCGAATCCTGCCTCTGGCATGGATGTGTGTGATGTCCTTAGGTTAGTTAGGTTTAAGTAGTTCTAAGTTCTAGGGGAATGATGACCTCAGAAGTTAAGTCCCATAGTGCTCAGAGCCATTTAAAACATTCACAACCCGAATTGCAACTATTAATGAAAATATTCGAACAACGACTCACGTGTGATGCATACTGTAACTGTGTGGACAAGACATGCAATATCTTTTTACTTTCTGTGTTGGAACACTTTATTCCTGTGTCTTCAGAATTAATTCTAAAGTTCTGTAAATACTGAATAATGGAGTTCTACTGTGCTTTTTGAAGTATTTCAGTGTAAAGTGATTGAAAATCACTTTAGCCAATGACATAAAGTAATTTTGATAATACTATATTTTTATTTTTCTATCTATTCATTTGGAGTAAGTGATGAAAGGCTCCGATAACAGAAGTGTAATTAATGCTGGTCTAACTTTATGGCTGCTGCATTCGTGACATTTTGGTTTCAAGTATTCTATTAATAAACTGAACATGTTTTTAACTTCACTCGTCTTAGTTTAATCTATGTATTTTCGTTATAGTACTTTGTTAATAAATTGAACATGCTTTTAACTTCACCTGTCTTACTTGAATGTATGTGATAATTCCACGATTCTCTATTATGAGTAAAATATTCTTCTTTGTGTTACAGTAGTATTCTCTGTCTCGCTATACTGGTGAATTATTTATTTATCTCTCAAGGCGAAATGGAGAGCACTTGTTCAGCTGATCTACTGGAAACTTACTGATAGTGAGAGTAGCACAAATCTGTGTATGACTGGATTGTGTTCAAAGTCTTTTCACTGTGTGGCTGCTGACTCTTCACAGACCGACGTTTTTGACGTGACATTGTCTCACTTTTACAGAGTTGGCGTGCCTGACTACAAAATGGGCGACTCGTCCACGGCGTGTTTCGGTTGGCTGGCTCTGGTGCTGGTGTTACTTACATTGGCTCCAGGGACCAGCGCACGCAGGGCTGTCAACCGCACGGAGCTCATGCGCCTAATGGCGCAATACTACGGCTACGGAGACGCTTTCCTCAAGACAGATGATCGCGCAATGCCCATTACGAACAAGGAGCGCCTGAAGAAGGTAACGACGTAAGAACGTTAATGTTTTGAAAGTTGAGACATTCATCTCCTTCCTAGGTTTCTTTGAGCAAAAGGCGAACACAAAGGAAGGACCAGGAAGAAGAAGCGTCAGTGTTAGATTATGTGACGACAGGCGCCGGTCATATTCACTAATGATTACGTATTGGTACCATAATACTGAAACAATATTGGACAACAGAACACTATAGTTTTTCACCCCACGAAGACATATTTCATGTCTATATATTTTCAGGAGAGGGGACCCCACAGCACTTCAGTATTTTAAAAAAAAGTCATGATTACTGACACGAGATGCCGATATAATTCTTTACTTAACAACCAGTTTCGTCGACAGAGTATCATGAGGTTGTTAAAAGCATTTACAGCACCATATTAGCATAAAATAAAACTTCAGATAATAAAACTTCAGATAATAAAACTATGAATTTGTCACTGTTGTCCCATCACAATATAAAGCACATCGCCGATTACAGTAGAACGTGAGACGTCAACCAGCTTTCCTGTTTCCGAGATACTCGTTTTCTGGCGCTAGGCCATATGAATGACCCCTGTGTCAATGTATTCATGTCAGCGGACTTCCCTATTTTCTGACGGTATTCACAATAGAGTGATTCCATGTTTGTCTATGCTCCTCTTATGTACCGTGTGTTTCAAAATGAATACCGGATGTGTTTCAAAATGAATATTGGGCGTCTAAGGCTTTGTAACATTTATTGCATACTACTTACGATTATAAATAATCACATGAAACAGCAACTCAAACAGTTTAACTTACAAGTGTTCAATGAGAACACTATTCGTCACATGGGACACACAGAGTAGATAGGTAAGGTCTTCTCAAACCATGATCAATGCGTTTTAAGTAATTGCTGTAACTGCTGCTTCAGTTCTGTTTCTTAAGTCGGATGGATCAGCTGGTAGCAGAGACGTACACACACCCACACGACCCTTTATGAACACCCAAAGGCAAAAATCGCATGCCATCAGATCAAGTGAATGTGGAGACCATGTGCAAGAAGCTCTGTCTTCTGGCCCCCTGCGACCAATCTGGTAGACAGCTACAATGTCTTTTAACTAATCACTGACTGATCTATACCAGTGAGGCGGTGTACAATGTTGCTGCCAAATAAAGTTCAAGAGAAGAAACACCAATTACAGTTGCTTCTCCGAAAAAGAAAGGTAGCCTACGTTGTCCCAGGATATGGCAAAAAAATCTTCAATTTAGGGGAGTCTTGCTGCAACTGTACCATCTCGTGGGGATTAGCTGACCTCCAATATGCGCAAATTACGTGTGTTCAAATTTATGTTCAGGTGAAATGTCGATTCATCGCTGAAGACGACATGCTGCAGATAATCTTCGTCGTCATATAGCAAAATTTTGTTTGCAAAGGTGCTACGTAAACTGCAGCTATAGACAATAGCATGCACACAGGTATACAAACAAAACCATTTGACTTGCTCTTTCATTTGATGTATTGTTCACAATTGTAACTTGAACGTAATCAATGCTACAAAGCCTTAAGGTTAAAATATCTCAGTGGTTAAGCAAGAACCCAAGATCAGCAAGTATGAATAGAAAATGATTACTGAGTTAAAGGTCAGCAAATTGCAAGGTAAATGCTCATTTTTAGCAAGAATAAGCAGTAAAAAGTTGTGCTGAATAATTCAAACACTGTTAGAAAGGTAGAAAATTTTAGTGACTTAGAAGTAGTCAAAGGGAGTCCCACAGTGCTCATTTTTGGGTCCAGTCCTGTTCCTTATATATGTGAATGACGAAATGATCTTCCACCACTTAATGTTCAACAGACAGAATTGGTACCTTTTGCAGATGATACTAGTGTTATAATAGATCCCATTAGAGAGAAAGAAATAGAATAGGTTGTCAATAATGTTTTTCAAAGAATTATTAAGTGGTTCCACGAAAAGGGACTCACCCATAGTTTTGAGAAGACGCACTACATTCAGTCTTGTACAACAAAAGTTGAGTAGCACACGAACAAGAGCTGGTAAACAGGGTAAATGTTCCAAATTTTTGGGTGTACTTATTGATGAAAACCTCAACTAGAAGAAGGTTCTGAAACAATTAAGTTAGCTATTTTGCATCATATATTTGCTAGTCTTGGAAACTAACGAATCAGCCATCTGATATATTTTGTGTATTTCCACTCAATACTGTCATATGTAATAATTTTCTGGAGTAACTCATCAATTAGAAATTATTGATTGCACAAAAGCGAGTAGTAAAAATAATAACTGGTGTTTTCCCGTGGTCACCCTGCACGTTCCTCTTCAAGGAGTTAGGTATTTTATCTAAACCATCACAGTATACTCATTCTCTAGTCAATTTCGTCATAAATGATCGACTACAATTTGAGAAAGTGCCATCCATACCCACTACCCTAGAGAAAAAAAGCGACGTTTATTACACATTACTGTAGAAGTCAGTGGCTCCGAAACGACTTCACCACACGGCATCAAAAATGTAAAATAATTCGTCTAGTAACATAAAATACAAAGCAGTTTCAAATATAACCTAAAATCATTTCTCCTGGTCAACTACTTCTATTCCATGGACGATTTTCTGTTCAAAAACTGGCAGCCTGTTAAGAAAATAAAAAAAAAACTTGTTTATATGTGTCATTACGTGAGTAGGACTAGAAAATAATGTGTTCGTTGCTATGTGTACATATCCTATAAACTGACTCGCACCATATTATTTCTATAAGATAGTCGTTCAAATGATCTATGGAATATGTAACTAACTAACCAACTGGCGCATGGGGTTGCCATTACAGTAGGACTATTTATACCATCGAGAGCTTGAGGCAGGCAGGTCATCCCACTTAGCGAAATCCACAGACACCACATACACACACGCACACACGCACGTACGCACACACACACACACACACACACACACACACACACACACACACACACACACACACATATATATATATATATATATATATATATATATATATATATATATATGTAAAATCATTGGCCAACCTCACCTTATATACGAGACTTGTCCCGGTTATCCTCACCTTATATACGAGACTTGTCCAGAAAGTAAGTTTTGATCGGTTGCGAAGTGGACACCACAGTGAAAATCCAATGAAGCTATGCACAGATGTGTTGGGTAGTGTCTCTAGTTTCAAGACGCTCTTTTCAGTTGTGAGCGCACTGTGAGCGAGTAAAGGTGCCTAGAACAACGATGTCTCCCGCCAAGTAGGAGGGCTCACTGAGACGCTTCGCCTTAATGAATGCAGCCCACCTAACACAACTGCCACGCACTTCCATCTTCATGGCAATTATCAGCCGCACTCTGCAGGGGCAGTGAAGACTCTCCTGCAGCCTTTTCGATGCGAAGTGTTCGATCACCCACAACACAGCCATAATTGGCTCGTCCTGAGTATCATCTCTGTTCACATGAAACGCTGGATACGAAGACAACACTTGGGCGCAGGCTACGCGCTATAGAGCAGAGTATAGAATTTTCGGAAAGCACAGGTGACTGCCTTCTATGAAGACGGTGTTGGAAATTTTGTATAACGCTCCGACAAATGTCTAAGTCGGAGCGGCGACTAAGAAGTATCTGGAAAGTGTAGCTAACTCTTGCAAATAAAATGTTTCTGATTTTCGCTGTGGTTTCCATTTAGCGACCGATCGGAACTTACTTTCTGGACAACCGTCGTATATATGTATATAACATTAAGGCAAGGACAGCCAATGCTTCAGTGCAGTTGCAGGCCAAGCTCGAACTCTTATGGGAATCGACGAAATGCCGCAAGTAATCAGGCTAATGAGCAAGGCGCAATACACTAGTGGCGTGTGGATGAGTTGAGAATTTGGCTGTGACGGGAGGCGTGATAGGGTAGTCCGTGTAGTTGCGATGACCACTGTGTCCAGGAGGTGTAATGTTCAGCGCATCTGCATACTAAGCAGGAGACCGAGTTCGAATCCAGGTCCGGCACAAATTTTCAACTTTTCCTATCGATTTAAGTCAATACCCACTGGAAGCCAATGTCTGTGATTTCTTTGTGCATTATTAATTAATCAAAAATACAAGCTCAATGTACACAGCTGCCTGAGTAACACGATAGCACGATCAAAGCTGTGTGTGCTTGTGTGTGACGAAGCGACCCGTGGCGTTACAGGACTGGTGCCGGACGGAGCCGCTGGTGCAGAAGGTGCGCGACGAGGGCTGCGTGTCCAAGTCGGTGGTGACGAGCTTCTGCTACGGCCAGTGCAACTCGTTCTACGTGCCAAAGGTGCACGCATGGCGCGCCGGCCGCCGGCCGCACGACTACCCCCCGGATGAGGCGGCGTTCGCCTCCTGCGCGCAGTGCCGCCCCAAGAAGGCCGCCTGGCTCTCCGTCACGCTGCACTGCCCTTCCTACACCACCCCCACGCCAGGTACCGTCACCGCCTCTCCCCCATACTTGCTGCGCCTCCTATTAAAACTCACAGCCGGAGAGGCAGTGGTCGATGCGTGAACCTATTCATTAATGGTGCGGTTAGACGGGGACCATTATAGGTCATTTACGGCCGTGATAGCTTTGCCGCCATTGCTGTTATGTGGCACTAATACGACCTATTCTTGAGTACTGCTCGAGCGTTTGGGATCCCTATCAGGCCGGATTGAGGGAGGACATAGAAGCAATTCAGAGGCGGGCTGCTAGATTTGTCACTGGTAGGTTTGATCATCACGCGAGTGTTACGGAAATGCTTCAGGAACTCGGGTGGGAGCCTCTCGAGGAAAGGAGGCGTTCTTTTCGTGAATCGCTACTGAGGAAATTTAGAGAACCAGTATTTGAGGCTGACTGCAGTACAATTTTACTGCCGCCAACTAACATTTCGCGGAAAGACCACAAAGATAAGAGAGATTAGGGCTCGTACAGAGGCATATAGGCAGTAATTTTTCCTTCGTTCTGTTTGAGAGTGGAACAGGGAGAGAAGCTGCTAGTTGTGGTACGAGGTACCCTCCGCCACGCAACGTATGGTGGATTCCGGAGTATGTAGGTAGATGTAAATGTAGATGGCTACACTGGATGGCAATTCTGCGGTATGGCTGCGCAATATTGCTGCTGCTGCAAGCTTCTGCAGATAATTACCGAGCCGGCCGGAGTGGCCCAGCGGTTCTAGGCGCTACAGTCTGGAACCGTGCGACGGCTACGGTCGCAGGTTAGAATCCTGCCCCGGGGATGGATGTCTGTGATGTCCTTAGGTTAGTGGCGTTTAAGTAGCTCTAAGTTCTAGGGGACTGATGACCACAGAAGTTAAGTCCCATAGTGCTCAGAGCAATTTGAACCAAGTTAAGTCCCATAGTGCTCAGCGCCATTTGAACCATAATTACCAACGGATTGCCGAAGGGATGCCTGTGTTATCCGCCAAGGATAGAGAATATTTCATGTTACAAGGCAATTTCTATCTCTTTCCCTATCTGTAAATGCTTCTGTCAGACTCGCACTTTTGTTTTTGACTTCTTTCACCGACAGAGCTGCAATCACATGTCTGAGCCAAAACAATATCGTTTCACTTGAGCTCGAAAATTTTATCGTGTGCATATAGCCACACTGCAACAAGTTTTGTATGGTGGGCATCCACTGCTATATAACCGTACCATGATGAAAAAGACCGTTTCAGCTGTATGACAAATCTTTATTTATGATCCAATTAGCTTCGTTGCTTTAGAGCCACATATTGAGGGATACATGTTTACTTAATAGTTTATTTAAAAAATGTTCAAATGTGTGTGAAATATTATGGGACTTACCTGCTAAGGTTATCAGTCCCTAAGCTTAGCCTGGGTGTTGTGTGATGTCCTTAGGTTAATTAGGTTTAAGTAAATCTAAGTTCTAGGGGGACTGATGACCATAGATGTTAAGTCCCATAGTGCTCAGACCCATTTGAACCATTTGAACCCTAAGCTTACACACTACTTAAGTTAAATTATCCTAAGGACAAACACACACACCCATGCCCGAGGGAGTACTCGAACCTCCGCCGGGACCAGCCGCACAGTCCATGACTGCAGCGCCCTACACCGCTCGGCTGATCCCGCGCGGCAATAGTTTATTTCAAACGACAGCCAGTAAATGACCCAAAATTCTTTGTTCAATGGTGACAAACCGTCAAGAGATCGGCAGTGCCATTTAAAATACGGAGAATGAAGCAACTACATCCTGATAGAGGAAATCAAATGCGTAGCATCGTTGTGGCTACATGAAGCCTGCAGTGAACACTTTGTCGTCCAGGTGGTCACAGTAGGCCTCGTGTTGTCGCAATGATGCTACGCATTTGATTTCTCGTATCGGGATGATGTTCCCTCGTTCCTGCCGTATTTTAAATTGCACCATCGACCTCTTGACGGCTGAAGATTTTGACCACAACTGGACCAAGAATGTTGGGTCATCTTCTGAAATAAATTATGAAATCATGTGCCTTCCTGAAGATGTGGCACTAGTACCGCGAAACTAGTTGGATCACAAATAAAGATTTATCTCACAGCTGTTCGGTTCTTTTCATCATGGTATATAGCTACATGTTTTGTAGTTGTTTGCTGTCGTGAGCTTTTTGTGTGCAACAGTGGAGCAGAAAAACGAGAGAACTATAAGTTTCATAAATACCATTCATCTACGACCAGAGGTAACGGACGTCGTAACTCGATTAAAAAAAAAAAAAAAAAAAAAAAAAAAGTGAGAGAGAGAGAGAGAGAGAGAGAGAGAGAGAGAGACAGAGAGAGAGCTGGCAAGTGGTTGCCGATGAACTCAGATTCACGCTTGATGAAGCATACAAAAAATTTCGAAGTCTTTAAATCTATACCAAAACCGCTGCAAAAATGTTGCAAACGGAGAGTGGAAGTGCAGGTGCCCTTTTGTCCATATGGTTCGCGTTAGACACCATGAGTTTTATACTACCTCGAGATGTATCTGAAGCAGGAAAAGAAACGTGCCTGTGGCTTTTCTGGATGAGAGTTCTCTTCTGGGGAGTTCGGCCATCGGGAGCGAGTCTTTAACTCGCACCACGACCTGCTCGTCGATGATTATGAAACGATGATGAGGACAACACACAAACCTCCAGTCCCAAGTAGAGAAAATCCCCGAATTGGCCGGGAAGAGAACTCGGTGCCACATGCTTGAGAGTCAGCAACGCTAACTGTGACATTATGAGCTGCTGACACCTGAAACAGGAACTAATAGTGTAAGCAACTGTATGTGCTCGTGAAAAAAAAGTGTTCTAATTTTAAACTTCCTTAATGAAATCAATTATTTTCCCAAACCACAGCATACTTCTGGTACCACGAGGCTTTAAAGAGGTACATTAATCACCAGCAGGTAAAAACCGAAAGGTGGTTGCCAGTCGGATTGTAACTGGTGTACACCTTTTGTATATTTGTATCGGTTTTATCAGCTGTGTCTACGAGATAGTCCAAAGAGTGTTGCGAAATTCTGTTTCAGGTATGTATCCAGCACCAGCCATAAAGAAACACAATCACATGTACTTTCTAATGTTACTACATGTCACTGGCTTCTCATGACATGTTTCTGTCAGAGACCCTCCCTTATGCGATGTAGGCCTAAATGCAGTAGAGCCACACTCACTTCCACTTCCTCGTGTTCGCCCATTCAGCGGCAGAAGTGTGGCTCCTTGAAAAACTGCTGGCCCAGAAACATATTGCCGAAAACATTTCTGGGCAGTAGTGTCCAGCATGATGTACTACTAGTGGCCCCAATTTGTGTGGCCACAATGTTCCTGGACAACATGGTCGTGATATGTTGTCGACGATATGCAAATGTTATGGCCCAGCATAAACATATCTCAAAGTTCCTTTCCAATTTGTGGTGGCCTTCAGTGGTGAAACACAGTCAAAAGCCATCTTCATGGGAAGATCTTCTCTACAGGGGGACCCAAACGTTAGTGAGTGCTTTCATGCACCGATTACTGCCTGTCAGCCCGCAGGTTCCGACAGACGAAAACGCCGGTCGGAAAACCTACGGAGTATCACCTATGAATTACATAACCTGTTCCTGTGTTGCCTGCAACAAGTCACATGACAACTGTAGTATATTGACAAAATTTACGATTGTCACAACAAAACCACAATAAAGTTCAAACCTGAACGCAGGGTCGTCGGTGAAGCACATTACATACAACTCAAAGAATGTTTATTACTGACCCCAACGTATAGTTGGAACACAATTGACTTCCTGGACGGAGACTGCCGCTGTTTGTACAAACTTCGAAACAGCAAAAAGTAATGTATTAAAGGCCCATTTCTTTGTCTATGCATTTCTGATAAAGCCGATTTGTCGTGGTGACTATTAAATAGTTTCCTTTGAATTAGTTCACAAATTGCAACACCTTCTAAAATTTTCACGCTAAGTAAACCATAGAAGCAATGTCTTTTCCGAATGTAATTCTGACCAAAACGCGAAAGTTTTTGTTGATTCTGCCTTTTGAGTTCTTGTGGCGATATTTCCTTAAAAACTTTCGTATCCTAATATGCATTGCTTTGTTTCTAACCGAGAAGTCAATAACCAGTTTTCATAGATTCAGCTTTAGAAATGTTTTAATATAAAGAAATATTTCATAAACATTTATGTCCTACTGCATCCCCTTATTGGTTGACATTCCACCGAAACACGTATTTTTGTATTTCTAACTGAGAAGACAAATACAAATTTTCATGGACTTAGCTTTAAAAATGCTTTCATATTATTTTTATGAAACGTGTTATCCCCTTTTTCTCCCCCTTAGGGTTTGAATTTGCAAAACTGCTGAAACAAGTTTTTTTAATTTCTGATCGGGAAACCAAAAACCAATTTTCGTGGTTCTAGTTGCAGAACCTTTAACACTCTGTTTCACCCTTTCAGGGCTGGAATTTCGGAAATTCCCTACTTAAACGATACCTGCAGTGTAAGATGAATACCCACATCAGATTTCAAGTTTCTGTCTTTAGCGTTTAGGCTGGGTGATGATGAGTCGTTTTATATACAGAAATTGCAATGGCATTTCAAGAAATTTCGAGGTTTGAACCGGTGGCCCGCAGCATACTAGGCAGTGACGCTAATCAGTACCCACACTATGTGCACCACACCTCGGAGCATTGCTTCCTGTCCTGGTGAAACAGTGACCCACTATTTAAGAAATTCTGAGAGGTGTCGATTACAGCATCCTGGATCTAGATGTCGTAATTGGTCTGTGTGTGAGAGTGGCAGATGCTCACATTCTGGTCATGTTCTTACATTCTCTTCCCTCTGTTGAAGACCCCTCCACACAAAGCTTTGTGATCGTCAAGTGAGTCTTCAGTTTCCTTGAACCTCCCGTCATCTTTGGAAGACATGGACAGTGTCTCTGAATTTTTTAATAATAATAATAATAATAATAATAACAATAATCTACATGTGTTCTATCTATCTATACATATGCATGTTATAGTCCCACACCACCGATTCTGTCTGTGTATTCAAGCTGATGTCAGGAACTACTGTAACGAGTTAAATACTAACTCATATGTATGAAGCTCAGTGTAGGTATGCGTGTATGTCTGGGATCTCCTACAAAATCCCTGGATCGATTACAACCAAATTTGGCACAGAAACAGCAGGCCTCATGAGTACCAGCATTGTGGTATGTATAACCTCCTAGCTTGAATAAAGGTGGAGATGCTGGTAAAAACGTATTTTTCCAGCCCCTGGCGTATAGGCTGCCCTACACAACGGGCATATTTTGGGAATAGTGCTGGCCTGCCAAATCAACCTACTTTGCAGGTCAGCTTACATATTAGGGACAAAAAACAATTTTATGGTCCCCCGACATTAGACTGCCCTGCATGAAGGGCATTGGAATAGTATCAGCCTGTTTTATGATCTGCTTTGCACTGCAGTCTGTACATAAGGCGTAAACAAAAGATTTTCAAACTCTTGATATGTAGCCTGCTCTGCATAAAAAACAAGTTGTGAATGTAGTATCAGCCTGCTTTATTGAACCAAGTTGCATGGGTTACACATGCTGATGAGCATGATAGGGTAGATGTTGACATAGATGGAGGAGGTTATGGACAGAGTGATAGGGAGCAAGAAATGGACAGAGAGGGGGCAGGAGGAGGAGATGCATGAGGGAGGTGGAAGGTGTAGTATGACCATATCTAACAGCAATATAGATAGGATATGGTCAGATGGAGAATGGAGGAAGATATGGTTAGGGAGAAGGTGTGCAGGAATGGGCAAAGTGGGGAGGAGGAATGAGACAGATAGAGGTGGGAGGATGAAATGGAGAGACAGAGAAAGAAAGAGGTGGACATGGAGGGAGGGAGCAGGAGTTGTATTCAATATGTGTATCAAATGCATACACAGGCAAAGCCATGAGAAAAATACTAGTAATTATAAATATTATGTGGAAACTGACTGAACTGTGATAAATTAAAATCACCCAATACTTTGGAAACGATCCCATCTCCATATGATGCTGAATGGTAGAACTCTTTCGAATCATTCATTCAGATTGATGGTGAAGTCCCCCCTCTCATCCCATGTTTTCCTGTCTGTATATAAAGACTACTCTCAGTAACTAGTGTATGGATTTTCATACTGTTTTCACTTATATATAGACTATTTCACAAGGAAAGTTGGTGGGCACAGGAGATAGGCATAAACTGGGCTGCTGGCAAGTGTCTGCACCTTGCACAGAGCTCTATTGCCACAGTCCACATTTCCTTCAAGTATCTTAAATGTTAACACGTTGCCAAAAAATCTGTTCTTATCACATTAATATCTGAAATGTCTTGCGTTGCATTTCGATCAGGATGTCCATGATATGTCATGTTGGCCTGCTGGTAGTGGTAGCTCGTGCTGGCTCACACTGCAGCTGGGCGTACTGTGCTGTAGTGGCACTGCAGTCGAGCGGCCAGCAAGTGGCCGCAGCTTCAGGGGGGGGGGGAGGAAGTCGAGCAGGCTGGGGGGCACGATAGCTCTCACCTGCCAGAACAGTCATGAGATGCCACCCCAAATACCACTTAAATATTCACTAGAGAACATTCCTGGTGTGTGTTGCATTACTCCATTAAGAATTTAATAAAATCGTTATAGTCCTATTTTGGTGTAAAATTTACTGTATGTTTAGATCTTCGTACACTGTCGCCGCAAAATTTTAACAAAATATGGCATCCGTCATCCTAAATCAGCTGTTAAAAGGCTTTCCCATTGGAGAAAGGACACAATGGGTTAACAGATATTACACTTCTCCACGAAAAGCTCTTTAGAACTTACTACATTTTCGTACCGAATATTGAATAATAAATCGCCTCATATAAAATGACTATATCCTTGAGAAAGAAATGACTTGTGGTATTTGATTTGTGATATTTGCTTCTGTCGGTCATTTCTCATATCGAATACTTACAGGGGGCAAGTTCTCTGAAACACTGAAGAGAAAGCGCATATTATTCTGTGTTACCATATCCTATGTTACGCAAATAATTATTACGCAGTAATTAAAGCAACTTCTATTGCCTGTCCCTCAAATAATCTTGTATATGACCTTCGGTTCAAAACGCTTAAAGTGTGTGCACTTAAGTACGAACAGCAATATTTCGAGCAAGCTGTAACTGCTAATGGCATGTGAGCGGACATGCAATAAGTAACTGTTCTAGTTCACCTACGAAAGAAAACTCTTAAATGCTTAAGGATGAGTCCACCAGTCGCAATAAGGCAAAGAACTAACAGCAATATTTCGTGCAAAATGTAGCTTCTAATGGCCTATTAGCAACATCGCGAAAATAGTATTTCTAGTTCACCTGCAAAAGAAATCTCTGATGAGTAATGGGCCACAGCAAGTCTTATTTTCGCAGAGAAGTGGCGCCAGCACTACCGCCAAAGAATTGCACATCTAGCAGCCCTCTAGTTGTAGGTGTGTGTGTGTGTGTGTGTGTGTGTGTGTGTGAGTGTGTTTATGTGTGTGCGTGGTCAAGGGAGAGGGTGGCTACATGTATCTCTGGCTCCGTCGTTTCTGCCTCTGAGAGCAACCAGACACCATATTTTCTGTTCCCAGAAATGTGGAAGGACACACACACACACACACACACACACACACACACACACATATATATATATATATATATATATATATATATATATATATATATATTGTTGTGGCGTAACAAGCTAGCTACGCCACACTGAGAAGGGAGCCGTAAGGCACGCGTACACACACGCCGACTGGCGTCAAGTCTGGAACAGGATACGTTATGACTGCTATAAAGAAAATACGTAGCTTTGGAATATACTTAACTTTTAATCACTCCTTGTGATACATCTCTCTTGACTATACAAATGAGACTCGTAAGATACATGTGCTGTTACAATTGGCGCCTTGCTAGGTCGTAGCCATTAACTTAGCTGAAGGCTATTCTAACTGTCTCTCGGCAAATGAAAGAAAGGCTTCGTGAGCGTAGTCGCTAGCAATGTCGTCGTACAACTGGGGCGAGTGCTAGTCCGTATCTCGAGACCTGCCTTGTGGTGGCGCTCGGTCTGCGATCACACAGTGGCGACACGCGGGTCCGACATGTACTAAATGGACCGCGGCCGATTTAAGCTACCACCTAGCAAGTGTGGTGTCTGGCGGTGACACCACATTCCTCCCCCGCAAATCGGCGAACGGTCGTGTTATAAGGCTTCCGCCCGCCGTGGGGAGGACCCCATGTTGACGTATGCGATGAGGTGGGCAGCCTAACAACAGGCGAGGCTGTGCCACCCGCACCCGGCTATTCGGTCCGAGGGGAGCTAGGAAACGCCTGAAAACCTAGTCCAGGGTGCACGTCAACATGCGGTGTATGCGCCCGTAAAGAGACAGGAGGGGCCGAAGGGTCGACCTCCATTGCGTCGGGGTACCCGACGCGCGATGACGTCATGTGGTCCGGAGCGGGCAAGAGTTCCATGGCGGAGGACAGCTGGTCACGGGAAGCGATCGGCGGTTGCGTGACCCAGGGAGGCGCTTGGCGGCTGCAGCGAAGCGTCGAACGCGGGCGGCGCCGGCGGGAGAACAGGCGGCGGCGGCGGCGGCGGCTGCGGCGGCGCGTCGCCATGGGGCAAAATGAAAGGCATCGTCGGTAACACCTGGGGATGAGGCGAGCCAGTGGATGGGTCCCCAGGGCGCTGACCGGATGGCACCGTCGCTGAAAGCAGACGGGGAGCGGCAGAACCCGCGCGACGACAGAGGCGCAGCTGATTGAGATGCCGACGCACCTCACCAGAGGCCCCCAAAACCAAATACATCGCGCGGCCGAGGCAGCGAAGAATGCGCCCTGCGAGCCAACGCCGTGAGCCTCGATAGTTGCGATAGAATACAACGTCGCCTGGAGCAAATGCAGAAGTCTGCCGCTGCACAGGAACCTGATGCGGCGGATGCAGCAAAGACATCAAGGTTCGATGAGGACGACCGTGGAGCCACTCAGCCGGCGAGCGACCATCTCGGGGCTGAGAGCGATACGAAGACAAAAAGAGCAACAAGGCGTCCTCCCGAGAATGCGACTCTTTCAACTTCAACATCTGTGACTTGAAAGTCCGGACCAATCGTTCAGCGGCACCGTTTGACTGAGGCGAAAACGGCGCGGATGTCAGATGTTGAATACCATTGGCCTGGCAGAATGACAAATTCTGCGGACATGAATTGTGGGCCATTATCGGAAACAATAGTCTGCGGAAGACTTTCAATGCAAAAGATAGCAGACAACGCTTGGATGGTGGCAGAGGACGTCGTGGAAGACATCCGGACAACAAAAGGAAAATTACTGAAGGCATCTACCAGAACCAACCACCGAGCATTCCAGAATGGACCAGCAAAATCTATGTGCAAGCGTTGCCAAGGGGAAGTGGCTTGTGGCCATGCAAAAACTTTCCGCGGCGGTGCGGATTGTTGTTCGGCACACGCCATGCAAGAAGAACACATATTCGTAATCGCAGCATCGATTCCGAACCAAGTACAGTGTTGACGAGCAAGTTGTTTCGTTCGCACTATACCCCAATGTCCTTGGTGAAGAAGCCGTAATACAGAGGACTGTAACGAACGTGGGACCACGACTCTGGACTGATCATTATCAGAACGCAACAACAAAACACCACGTCGAACAAAAAGTCTCTCCTTATGAGCGAAAAATCGGCGAACCAACGGATCCTCGATCCGTGACTTTGACAAGGGCCATTGCGTAGCAACAAAACGCAAAACGGTAGCAAGGACCGGGTCAGCAGTTGTGGCTGTAGCTACACGACGAAAATCAATCGGAAACGATTCGACCACTTCATCGGTTTCCGAATCAATGAACATGCAAGCAAGTTCGGAAGAATCGAATGCTTTATCCTCAGCAACAGGCAAACGGGACAACGCATCGGCGTTTCCGTGCTTAGCGGTGGACCGATACAAGATATCGTAGCGGTACTGCGAGAGGAAAATAGACCAGCGAATGAATTTCTGCGCTGTACGCGGAGGTACAGGCTTGTTCGGATGAAAAAGCAATGTAAAAGGTTTGTGGTCTGTGATGATGGTAAAGTGACGACCGTACAAGAAATCATGGAACTTTGTAACACCAAAGACGAGAGCCAAAACTTCTTTCTCTATCTGTGAGTAATTTCTTTGCGCAGACGAGAGCAATTTTGACGCAAAGGCAATAGGGCGATCATGCGAGCCAACTTTGTGCGCAAGCACAGCACCGATCCCGAAATCCGATGCATCTACCATCAACAAAAGGGGTTTCCGGGGATCGAATGGCGTAAGGCAAGTATTTGAAAGCAACGCCGATTTCAACTGGCGAAAGGCGCGTTCGCATTCCGTCGTCCAGACGAACGGAACACCCTTACGGCGTAAGCTATGAAGCGGAGCTGAAATAGAAGAGGCATTGCGCAGAAAGCGATGATAATAGTTAATTTTACCCAACACACGCTGTAGCTGCTTCACATTTTGTGGGGAAGGCAAATCTTGTATGGCACGGAGGTGCTCTGGACTCGGATGTATGCCTTGGGCATTGATGGCATGTCCCAGGTATGGTAAGTCACGAGCAAAAAACACACATTTGTCCTTCCGCAAGCGAAGACCATTTTGTCGCAATACCTGAAATAATGTTCGTAGGTGTGCTAAATGTTCGTCGGCCGTCTTTCCGGAGATCACAATATCGTCCAGATAGTTCGCAGCAGTAGGGACCGACGCACAAACAGTTTGTAAATATTCCTGAAACAATGCAGGGGCGGATGCACACCCGAATGGCAGTCTTTTGAAGCGGAACAAACCAAGATGCGTGTTAACCACCAAGACGCGCTGGGATTCGGCGTCCATTGGGATTTGCAAGTACGCATCTGCTAGGTCCAACTTGGAAAAGTATGTACCCGGGCACAGTTTATCAAAAAGATCTTCCGGGCGGGGTAAGGGAAAAGTTGCAGTCACTAGTTGTGGATTCACTGTTGCCTAGAAGTCCACGCAAAGTCACAGTTTGCCGGAAGGCTCAAAAATGGTTCAAATGGCTCTGAGCACTATGGGACTCAACTGCTGAGGTCATTAGTCCCCTAGAATTTAGAACTAGTTAAACCTAACTAACCTAAGGACATCACAAACATCCATGCCCGAGGCAGGATTCGAACCTGCGACCGTAGCGGTCTTGCGGTTCCAGACTGCAGCGCCTTTAACCGCACGGCCACTTCGGCCGGCTTGCCGGAAGGTTTTGGCAAAATTACTAAGGGTGAGGCCCAGAGAGAAGCTTGCACACGTTCAATTACACCCTGTGATTCTAAATCGTTTAATGTTCTTGCGACCTCATCACGCAATGCGTGAGGAACATTGCGCGCTCGGAAAAATTTCAGTTGCGCGTTTACTTTCAGTTCCAAGTGTGCTTCATAGTTCGTAGCGCAACCTAACCCCGGTGCAAAAATGTCTGCAAATTCTTCACACAGACGAGAAACACTGTCTGAAGGCACAGTCTGACTCACTGATAGGACCTGATTTACAATAGACATGTTAAACAATTGAAATAAATCTAAACCAAACAAGTTCACTGCAGAAGAAGAACGAAGAACGTAAAATGACACAAGTTTTGTTTGTCCCCTGTATGTTGCAAGAAGGGTGCACTGTCCTAACACAGGGATAAGCTGTCCTGAATAACTTTTTAACTGAACATTTGTGGCACGCAACGGAGGTTTGCCCAGGTGTTTGTACGTGTCGTGATTGAGCAATGAAACTGCAGCTTCGGTATCGAGCTGGAATGGTATGACCTTGCCATTAAAGTCCAAATCTACAAAAAGTTTATTGTCCTGCTGACGACAAGAGCGACTGTCTCGTGCAATTTGAACTGACACAGGTACAACATCACTTACTAAATGACGTGATTTCCGGCGACGTCGACGCACACTTTTTGTGGGACGAACACAGTCACTGTTAGAGAAAGTGGCACCGGACGAAGCGGAATTAACTACATGAATGTCCATAGGGGAAGGTCCACGAGCCTGAGTGTCCTTGGTTCGATTCCGGCGCAAAGCAAAAGGCCTGGAATGATTATGATTGTCTGATCTGAGCTTTTTCTGGCAAACACTTTGAACATGTCCTTTCTTATGACAGAAAAAGCAAATAGCTTGGCGTGACGGGCGATTTTCACGCGAATGTCTAGTAGCACACCGCGGGCATGATTTCACTGCATTTGTGTGCTGGCGCTGCACACCTGGTTTAGAGCGTGGCGGCAGCTGTGTGGACGTGTGTGAGGGCATTGTACCGGGCCGCTTAGCGCGCCCGGCGGGCCGGTTAATGTTACACACTGCTGGCGAAGTCGCAAATGATTCTTGAGCAAAGTCAAGTGTGTCTTGTCTATCTAAGATGTCTATCACTTGTTGAAGGGAGGGATTTACTAGTTTCAAAATCTGTTCCCTTATGCGAACATCAGAAACGTTCTGTGCTATTGCATCACGCACCATAGTATCTGAATACGGGAGTCCACAATCACATTCAAATGCACACTCCCTAGTAAGTCCTTGCAAAGTTGCAACCCACTCCCTATTAGTCTGACCGGCCGTACGTTTTGTACGAAAGAACGTATACCTTTTTGCAACGACATTGACTGTTTCTTTGAAATAGGCATCTAAAGCAGACAAAATTTCTTCGTAGGACAGAGTTGCTATGTCACGTCGGGGAAACAATTTCACTATCACACGGTAGGTGGACACACCGACACAAGAAAGCAAAAACGGCTGCCGCTCATTACCTTGAATTCTGTAGGCGGCGAGATGAAATCCAAATTGTCGGGACCATTCTGGCCACGTTTCTTGGGTTGAATCAAAATTACGGAAGGACGGTGCAACGGCGTGTTGTGGCTGCGGTAGCGATGAAGCGGCGGCGGCCGCATCGGTTTGCAGCGCACGTTGACCCTGGACGAGCTGTCCCAGGGCATCCAATAACGCCTGCGTCTGCTGATTCTGCAAGCGATAAAATTCGGACAGTACGTCTGGAGATTGTGGCGAAGCCATGACACAAATAAATCAGAGCAAAGCAAGGAGAAAGAACACGATCCTTTAATCCTCGTCGCCAATCTGTAGTGGCGTAACAAGCTAGCTACGCCACACTGAGAAGGGAGCCGTAAGGCACGCGTACACACACGCCGACTGGCGTCAAGTCTGGAACAGGATACGTTATGACTGCTATAAAGGAAATACGTAGCTTTGGAATATACTTAACTTTTAATCACTCCTTGTGATACATCTCTCTTGACTATACAAATGAGACTCGTAAGATACATGTACTGTTACAATTGGCGCCTTGCTAGGTCGTAGCCATTAACTTAGCTGAAGGCTATTCTAACTGTCTCTCGGCAAATGAAAGAAAGGCTTCGTGAGTGTAGTCGCTAGCAATGTCGTCGTACAACTGGGGCAAGTGCTAGTCCGTATCTCGAGACCTGCCTTGTGGTGGCGCTCGGTCTGCGATCACACAGTGGCGACACGCGGGTCCGACATGTACTAAATGGACCGCGGCCGATTTAAGCTACCACCTAGCAAGTGTGGTGTCTGGCGGTGACACCACATATATATATATATATATATATATATATATATATATATATATATATATAGAAAGAGAGAGAGAGAGAGAGAGAGAGAGAGACATTGAATAGATTATTTCATTGTACTCTATTCGGGAGCACGACGGTTCAATCCCATCTCCGGCCATCCCGATTTAGGTTTTCCGTGATTTCCCTAAATCCTTTCAGGCAAATGCCGGGATGGTTCCTTTGACAGGGCACAGCCGATTTCCTTCCCAGTCCTTCCCTAACCCGAGCTTGCGCTCCGTCTCTAATGACCTCGTTGTCGTCGGGACGTTAAACACTAATCTCCTCCTCCTCCTCATTGTACTCTGATTGCAGAGTAAAGAAATAATATGTCCTCCACTGAAATAGGAGGAATTTTGCTGGGGAAGAAGGCTTCAGGGAAGACCAGGGCGAAACTGCCCGCCTAACGTTTGGAGAAAATCTTTGTAATAACATTTGCAAATGAAGATAACATAAAATAACATATAGGCACCGTCTTTATTTTATTTATTTATTTGTTCAATGACAGCATTCGTATCGTTCTGGGAATTCATATACTAATCTTCGCTGTTGGTTGGTTGATAGTCACTTTTTCAGATAGTTAAGATGTTTGACATGTGCTAACTCTTGCTCCGTATTGAAACCAAACAGGTATTTTCCGCATTTTTGCCAGTTATTGAAACAAGATTGTACCTTTCATTTTTACATATCGTTTTAAAGTAGTCAAAGACGCGACAAAATGTTTCTACGCTTTTTCGTGGGTCATCTTTTATTAATTTCGGATTCAAGAGCTTTTTCCATGTTTTTCGTGGACCAATTTCGTCTCGCCGTTTTTCGCACGTATGACGTACCATCTGCAAACGAGCACGGCAAACCGTAGGGTAGAATTCGTCAAATGAAGAATAAAAGACGAACGGGGAGGAACGGAGTATGCCAGTAGACCATTCGGCCCCGTACTTGTATCTATTGAATAAATATTCGGTAAACTCAGTACACAATTTTTTTTCAGCTGCGCTGTATACAAAGGTAGCTAAGAACATACTGATTTAAGTGGGATAAACATTGATTCTGAAGAAAAAAAAGACAGATTTTTCAACAGTTGCAACCTTACTAAGACATTGGTTTGCTAAACGACTTGACAGTCGTTTAGCAAACCAATGAGCGCATCCTAGGGAATCAACAGGAGATTAAACAACCGAGACAGTTCTCTTCCGATAGTCCTTTCCACCTCGACCTCCTCTACATGGAACTGGTTGGTAAAATAATACAAACAGTAACTTGTCATGACTTTACTGCATTACGTTAAACATGTAAGAAAACTTTTTCAGTATTCACAAACATTGAAGTTAAACTGAAACATTGTTGAGTTACCACTTTTTCATACTGGTTCAGATTCCAAAAAATGTATTCTTTTTAACATGGAAAATGGAAGACTCACGAAGACAATTTTCCAGACACTCTTTTCCACCACAAAGCATATCAACACGACAAAATGTAAGCATAAAACAAATAATAATGATAACAATAATAGTAATAATAATGATAATAATAATACATTTATGCACACAAGCACTCAATGTACATTATTAATAATGCATGGGCAACGGCGCTGCTAGATACTGTGAAGCTAAAGAAATCTACTATTTGATTGCTATGACTGTATGTTTTCCTGAAGCTACTTTGAACGTCTCTACTGCCACATTTACTACTAATTTATGGTGATAGCGAGTTCACTGCACTGCATTAAATACAGAAATAAAAATTGGAAGCTGCAGTTTATAATTGTTCTCAAATATCATTGGTTCAATGTATTGCTGATGTGCAGTTACAACTGTACGTGGAAAGAAAATGACAGTGTTTATGCAAACAGTTCTCCATGCTACTGTAAGATGGTCTTACTTGTTACACTTAAACATTTTTGGAACAAACATCAAAATACTTCACACTAAATCATTAAATGAAATCCAAAAGCGAGACAAAAAAATTATGCTGTGTCTTTATATTTTGAAAGGTGATGTTTTAACTGAACTATGTCATTATGCATACCCCTCTGGCTTAGCATTAATTTTCGAGACAAACCATTGGCATAACTGCCTCAGACAGTGCATAAGTGTATAAGTGTTTCAGATGTTACAGATGCTCCTGTAAATCGGTGTTCTAATTTTCTTTAACAAATAAATAGCGGATTTATCTTGTAATGTAGTAAAATTGAGATTACACATGTGTTTGACAGATTATACTTAGTTGGAAAATTCCAGCTAATAATATAATACTGCAATACTAAACTTGGTGTGATTTAAGGAGTAGACACCAGGTGAAGATAATTAGCATTGATATTTCAATGTTTTATAGGCAGTCCTAGAAATGTGTATTTGTTGTGTTGTATGGCAAATTTTGATCCTAATATTACATAGTAAAATAAGTACAAAAAATATCACATGCATGATGCATTTGTTATAAATATAGCAAACTAATTAATTATGGAACTGAATGGCAATCATACAACTTTACATGTGATCAAAGTTACTGCATGTTGATAGGAACAAATTATTCAAAATCCATATCTATAAACGAAAGGAGAACATCACTGCATGCATCTCATTATATATTATCAAATCAATATTTAGGTGGAAATATGTATTTATCATATTATTTTCCAAAAAAAATGAGAATAAACACCAGTTAATCTACAGGTCTGAAATAAGAACATTTGTTTGTTATTTTTACATCAAAGTATTTGACTAATGACTATCATTTCAAGTACAAGAACATTTACATAAATGTTGCTGTAGTCTCTTAACACTACTTCATGTGAAAACTAGTGCATCAGTGTAATTCATGTATTTGAAATGAAATGAGTCACTTATTTGCAAATTGTTTATATCATATTCAGATGTGAATTGAATTAAGTATATTTTGAAAAAAGTTAATAAAAGACAAAGTGTTGTGTCGGCCACCATATACTGAACAAATAATAAAATTTTTTCAACTCTTTCTTATCTAATACTGTTCATGAGAAGTGTACACAAAATTATGTATTTACGTTTATGAACTAGGAAATACTTGTCAGTTAGTTTCAATTGCTACTGCTAATTCTCAGACCTTTAGTCTACTCTTTTTTTGTCATGTCTCGCAATGGACAACCCTTTCACTCTCCTGTGTAGTTAAGTGAAATTATCTTCTACATTTTCAAATCACTTTTGCGTCATTTACTACTTGCTCAATATGCAACTCAAGCCCAACACTGATTTCTGATGCCTCCCGGCTGTGGCCTCCCTCAGCTCCTCCTTTTTGCACTCATCTGCCACTTTGTCCTTTACTGCAGATCATTCATTTTAGCCAACTGTTTCAAATAATATTTCATCTTATTTGAAAGAAGTTGGTATCAGTCCTTGGTGACAAAATTAGATTCCCTATAATTTCTGTTTTGTGTAACTTTGTCATTTCAGTTATTCACCCCACTTTGAATAGCAATTGCAGAGACCAATATTCTATACATTTAGTTTATATACAGGTTTACGATATTACAAACGATTCAGTTAATATTCAGTTTGCAAAAAAAGTACCATCTTGTTAGATCATAAATAATTACAACAGTTAATGTCTGTTGGCATAATCAAATCGGCACTGCACAGCACTTTTATGTTGACGTAGTCTTACCACACTATATAGAGTGTGTTTACTACAGAATGTACTTTATATCAAGTGAAATCACACTGATCAAGAACGTTTCCGATTTTTCTGCTTTCCCCTTCTCCTTTATATTCATAAACATAATATCTTCTAAAATCCAAAGTTAAAGTTAGTAATCAAATATTGTACACAGCTAATTTATGTACAATTAATCATTAACTTTTCTTCTGCACCCTTGGCCTCATCTTACCTCATATAATGACTTCATTTATAAAACATATAATGATTTAGTGAGTAAACATTTCCATGCTCATTTGAAGTGCGTACTTAAAGGTACATGTACAAAATAACAGCATCTTACATCTAGAACTATATGTATGAACATAACGAATTAATACCCTTTTCTATTGACAAATTTGAATCAGACTGAAAAATTCAGTGACATAAAAGACCTCCATTATATTCTAATAACACTTTAAAAACATCATCTGCACAATTAATTACACACTACACCGCCATCAAATCTCACCTGCAAGAGAGTGATGATACTGAAATATAATTTCAAGAGACTGAAATGAAAGTAAAACACAGTACAAAGGTATAGAATTGGAAAGTAACACTGTATGGCTTGGAGCCCTGTGATTGCCAAGCATATGGTTCAGAAAGTCCTTGAATCCTCCTGAGATCAACTGCCTCACTCAGCCTTCTGCTTGTACCATTTTAAATACATTCTGTTTCTTATAAAAATGAAATGTGTGGTTCTATATTTAGTTCACATTCGACATTTTTCAATCTCCCTAGTTAATCAGAAAATAGTTTGTCATTGTTAATTAATATATTATACAACTCACAATTCTAATGTTTACTAATGTCTTGAATTTCATCTACTTTCTCCTTTAATAATTTAACCTTTTCAACATATGAGTCAGTATAGTCTTCATAACACTCCACTAGATAATAATCATTACAGATACTTACATCATAGTTATTTGATTATCCAGATCCATTACTTTTTTATTGAACCCTGCTGGTGCTTCAACAACACTGTACTAAAATTTAATCATCTCCTTTTCACAATCAATTTTCACATTATACATGTTCATAAAGTTCATTACTAAAACCATATTTCAACATAAGTCAAGTACCACTAAAAATTGGTGCTTTACTTCACATTCTTCAATCTCAAATGTCAGGTAAACTTGTCTCATTATTACTTTACTCTATTTCCCTGTAGCAGTGACCAACCTTACATCAAGTACAGGCATATACAGAATTTCATTCTCTTTAAATGTTCCCATAATGCTTCTGACAGTGCTGTGATTTCACTTCTTGTGTCACGCAAAATCCATTCTGGTAAGACATATATGTCAATCGTTATTGTGGATTCCGCTTTCTATATAATTACCCTTGGGTCTCCACCATGAACATATCCTGTTTAATTGCCACTGTTATCCAGTTATATGTCACTACACTGTTAATTTCTGTGATATTATTTACACTTCATTGTAAATTGTATTTATATTCTTGTTGTCTTGGTTCATGTCCTCCTTCCTCCTTTTACACAGATTCTATGCACCAACAATCTTTTTCGCCCAACTGATCTGTTCTCTTCATAATCCAGAATATATTGATCTCATTTTTCTGCTCATCACAAGGTAATCTGAACTTCTTCGTGTTTACTATTTTTTGTCTTTCATTTCCATCACCAGTGTTAACATAACATCCTACTTCATTGTTCTACCTACCTTCTTCTTCAATGTCTACTTCAGATTCTTCCTTGCTATCACTAAAGTCCTTACACCCTACTATTTCTACTTTATTGTCTTCAGTTTCTTAAATATTATCAACCACACATCTTCAAACCTGCCTTTTTTTACTTCTCCCCTTTCTTATGAATATTCCTTAAGACCATCAATTAACATATACATTTCTGGCAGACACTCATTACACATGATCATACAAGAGGAAAGATTTACTCTGGCACTAACAGCATTTATATCATAATCCCTATTTATTTCATCTAGATTTTAAGTCAATTCACCTTTGCCCTCACTTTTTCTATTGCTGCAGACCACTCTATTCTCCCTTCTGCTACTCAACTGAAGATAATCCCTCTCATTAAATTAGCAACCTCTGTTCTTATTTCTGTTTTCGTCTTTCCTTCTTGGAAACTGAACTTTCTTTGAACTACAATTTGTCTGTCCCTTACTCCACCTAGTCCACAACATCTATCTTTATTCCCATAATTTTCCATACCCAACACAGTGAGGTTCATTACTGTTGTAGTTCCTTGTTTTCCTGATCACTTCTGACATGTATCGCTTCCTCCCCTTCTCCTTCTATTTACTCCTGTCATATGTAAGCTATGTTCTTGGTTTGGGTTCCATTTATTAAGCCCCCCAGGAAAACAATGAAAAATTTATCAGCACTTCGGTGTCAATTGTCTGCATCCCCCATTTTTCTCAAAAATGTTTCAAAATTATGATTCCCAACACGATATACCTCTTCGCTCTTCATAGTAATTTTCTAAGCATTATCACTGTCAAATGTTCCCCAGGAACTGGTATATTAACTTCCTCTAATTTCCTACATAGATATTCACAATACACTTTCATCGCTATCTGTCTATCCTGTGACGTACGTATTGCTATAAATTTTTCCTAATGTTTTTCCAAAGCATTACATCCCACAACAGCTCAATTAGCTCAGCTTCGTTCGTCTCCTGTAAGCCTCAGTTCTGCAGTTCTGATTTTGTCAGCTCCAGAATATGCTTGTGGAATCATCTTCCTACACGAATCCACGAAAATTACTGGTTGAGAGATTCCTTTGGGTCAAATTTTCCAGTATCGATTCCTATAGCATGCCACTCTAGTCGTAAAACTATTCCGCATTTGACGACAGTTTTCTAAGTTTTCTATTGTCTCTCAAATTTGTGAAGTGTTTCTAACTTTTCTACTTCGCAGACCTTCAATTTGAAAAGTCAAATGTTGATGAAAGTCTCAAATTATTTATTTCTTCCATCAACATCTGTTTTAACTTCATACACATTGCCGGCCGGGGTGGCCGAGCGGTTCTAGGCGCTACAGTCTGGAACCGCGCGACCACTACAGTCGCAGGTTCGAATCCTGCCTCTGGCATGGATGTCTGTGATGTCCTTAGGTTAGTTAGGTTTAAGTAGTTCTAAGTTCTAGGGGACTGATGACCTCAGAAGTTAAGTCCCGTAGTGCTCAGAGCCATTTGAACCATTCATACACCTTGCTGCCTACCTTTTCATCAACTCGTTTTTCGCTAGTATTACTCTCCGCCAGGTGTCTGTTCCTGAAGTTTGTTTACTGACTGAGCAAGTGCTGTAAGAACTTCGCTTT
The DNA here is from genome assembly GCF_023864345.2 of Schistocerca serialis cubense. Taxonomy (NCBI): domain Eukaryota; kingdom Metazoa; phylum Arthropoda; class Insecta; order Orthoptera; family Acrididae; genus Schistocerca; species Schistocerca serialis. Next base: position 531,931,433 of record NC_064645.1, read on the forward strand.
TATGCCCTTTAAGTTTTCCGTCTACTGCTTTCATTTCGCGATCGGCTTTGTCCTCTAATGAGTCCACATTTTCGTTTCCAATATCAGTATTTTTCATGCAATGTACCTGTCTCCCCATGTAAAATTTTCATCTTTTTACTTAAGAAATATACTAAATTACTGTTCGTTGAGTGTATTTCCGATCCCTGTACGTCTATTTTACAGTTTGAAGATTGGGTATTCCCACTCAACATTCTGTTTGAGGTTTGCATTTCGTACTTCATCCCTAATGCTACCTTCGTCAGTTTCTTTAATTTCACTGCTTTGCATAGTTTTTGTTTCTCTTTTTACGTCCATCAATAAAAACTTTACTCCTCCTCGATCTCGATTAAAATACTCTCCAGTTGCGATTTTACCTGCTTCGTAATTACCGTCGTTACAGTTTTCTGTTTCACTAAAAACTTCTAGTTTTATCTCATTAGCTATTATTTTGCATCTGCACCTAGCTGTTTCATTCCCGCTATGGCCCTGGCTATCGCATTGTCTATAGCCAGTTACTATTGTCGCGATCAGTTCAAATATTCGGCCTCCCACCAACCATTTATCATAATTACTATTGCAATTATTGTTATAATTAATAACTGTCCTGTCCCATATGGTCAGCATGTATACTGACGCTGTCGAGTTTTTCTGTCACATTGTCATGTTTAATAAAATGTGATGGTGAGTGCATCAGCCTACGCCACACCTTGTTATAACGATATTGCTCAAGCACGCAGAGATAAGGACTCATATTTTTTCGTAACGGCAGAAATTTGAAATTGAAATTTAAAAATAGAGATAAACTGATTTTGCTTAACAAGGCGAATGATAGGTTGACGAAAGCAGTTTTTCTGACACACTTTCCTACCGTAAAGTATAACAACATTGCAAAATCAGTATATGGCGGATAATAATAATATTAGTAATAATCCATCATGCGCATATGCATCCGAAGCATATCACTAATCATGAATAGGCAACAATGCTACTAAAGTCAAAGATATTGTGCTGCTAATGAAATCTACTACATGATTGCAAAGGATATGTACTTTCCTGGAGCCATTTTGATCGTCTATAAATGCCAAATTTACTACACTTTTATGGTGGCAGATTGTAGAATAAAAGAAAGCGAGTTCATTGCAATTATTTTATTTGAATTTATGATGAAAGAGATACGGAAATAATCCGCTTGCAATATTTCTTGACAAACATAACTGGTTTGATGCATTGTTGATGTGGACGTTATGTAATTTTAGCGTCATCTCTGTGGCACGTTTACATCTCGTCATCCAGGCCAATAAATTTCTGCAGTTACGACAATTATTCGTTTTCATTCCACCGCACTTCAAACGATGTATATCACCACATTGGCTGAGGACTGCAGACATGCTACTGGACAATATTTCAATAAATTACCATAAATTATTTGTTTACCATTATAGTGCTTTTACAGACATATCAAATTGTCTGCATATTTCCGATGATTTTATTATACATTTTACTCTTTCTGTGTATGACGATACGGTCCGCTACTGATGAAATTCGTTGACGAAAGCGACTTTGGGAGGAGGCAGAATGTTACAACGTGACGATGAAAATGCAAGAAAGCGACTGATATTGGGTATCAACGCCTCATCACGGAAGCAGGAAAGGGACAGTGTGTGGCAGATCTGACGGCAGAATTCAAAGCTCGAACAGACACGACTGTGCACCACACACAGTTAAACATGATGCTCTGCAGCACACGATCCTTACGTGACCTCAGGTTGACCCAACGACATCGTCAATTACGATTGCAGAGAGCACGAGATAATTGAGTTTGGACAATGATTCAATGGAAACGTTTTGCCTGGTTGGATGAATCACGTGTCTTGTTCATCAGGATTCGCCATAATTCAGGTGAAGGCCTGATTGAAAGATGCACCGCGCCTTGGACGCAGAGTGGTGGGAGCAGCATGCTTTGGGGGACATTCACTTGACTTTCATGAGATCTGTAGTAGTAATCAAAGGCACAATGGCAGTTGTGGATTACGTGAACATGACTGCGGATCACCAGCATCCCCTCATGCGATGCCATCTTCCAGCAGCATGACTGTCCGTGTCACAAAGCCAGAATCGTACTACAGTGGTTTGAGGAGCGTGACAGTAAACTGACGTTGATCTCTTGGTCACCAAATACGCCTGATATGATCGAGACAGAACACATCTGAGACGCTATCGGGCGCCAGTTTCGCACCCGCAATCAACAGACCCGTAGTTTACGGGAACTGCTAGACCTCTGCTACATAGCTGCTCCACATACCTCCGGAAATCCACCAAAGACTTGTCGAATCATTGCTGTGCGAAAACGTTGCTGTATTGTGTTCGGAATGGTAGTAACCACGCTATAGAAAAGTGGTCGTCATCATGTGACTCAGCAGTGTCTGTGCTAGTCGTCATCTACTTCATGTAGTATCCAAGAAGGATATAAGCTACTGAAAAAAACATTACGCCGCAGGATACATAAGCTCAAGTAGAGATAATCGTTTTAAAAAGCACAGTGGTCGCTTTGCAGCTTTGTGGATGATGTGAACTGGTACTAGGCAATCATGGGACCTAACGTCTCTGATGTGTGTCACGACAATGAAGTAGTGTGCCAGTCGGCTGTGTGGAGTCAATGCAGTAATACGGATAAACTTGGAGACGTGACGAAGGGCCAGAGAGGAGCGTTCGTGTTCGGGTGTGAATACCTTACCGCCAATGAAGTTACTCGATATGTTGGTGTTTCAGCGCTTCCTGTTCATCATGTCTGCAAGGTCTTTCCTACAACTCGTGCGCCCAGTCATTTAGGTAACCGCGAATATGAACGTTCTCGTCAACCAAATGTAGTGTCAGCAACATTTTTGTCGGATTTGAAAATTACTCATACTGTTTCTGGAGTGCCATCGTGTGTAAATGGACTGGGATTGAGGCTGGTCCCAGATTTGCAGACAATACTGTGAGGTTATAATTTAACTTCCCTATTTAACATGTTATAACAAGGTAACTAATTACTGTACGAGTACCAAACTTGGTAGCATTAATGGCCAGGGTATGTGGTGCATGGTTTCCATGCGTCACAGCGCCAGCGTCCAGTTCAAACTATGGCCGCGATCAGTCGTCGTGATTCATAGTCTCACTCACCTAACCAGTCACAGGGCACTTGTTGAGGTGTCAACATAGGCTTGGACAAAAGAGCATTGTTGGTGAAGCTGTATTACCAGAACAACAGTAATGCTGCAGCTGCTGAAAGGATTACGGAAGGGTGCTTTTTCTCCACCTGCTGTACGGAGCATGATAAAGAAGTTCGAATCAACTGGGGAAATGGGCGTCGCTCCGGGAAGAGGCCGACGACTGGTTGCACCGCAGGTGGTTGATGAAATCGCCGTTGCTATGGCAGACAACGGTGCGTGCAATTCTCGATCGTCAGGCAATGCTCGTGCTGTGTCACGGCAGTTGAACATGCCGTGGTCCACTGCACGGAAGGCGCTTCGAAACATTCTCAAATGGTATCCGTACAAGATCTATTTCGTACAGCAGCTTGCACCACAGGATGCACAACGACGTGTCGATTTCGCTCTACACTTTCTCGCAAGGATCGAAGTTGACCTTTCCAAAACTATTGGGACACCAATTAACGGATATTAATAAGGGATGCGAGCACCTCCCGCCTTTAAGACGACTTGAACACTGGTGGTGACACTTTTAATGAGGGATGTGAATGTCTGTGGAGGAAGGGTAGCCCATTATTCCTGAAAGGCCGAAACCACAGAAGGTGCTGATGTTGGACGCTGGGTCTGGAGCGAAGTCAACTGTCTGACTCATCCCAAAGATGTTCCATTGGGTTCAAATTTGGGAGTGTAGGCAGGCCAGTCCACTTCAGGAATGGTACTGTCCGCAAACCATTACTCACAGATGGTGCTTCATGACAGGGTGCATTGTCATGCTGAAACAAACAGTCTCCAAATTGTTCCTCTACTGTACACAATACACAGTGTTGTAAAATTCCTTCCTATTCTTCTACATTTAGCGTTTTCTGAAGTGCTATAAGGCGATTACTAGTCAACCACGGTAAACACCTCCTCTGTGCTTCACGGTTGGGATATGATGGCAGGTACCGTTCGCTCTCTACACCACCGCACGTGTCGTTTGGCACTGTGTGGCTTATGAGAAGCTGCTCGACCACTGTACCACATTCTTCTTAACTGCCTACAAACAGAAATTGTACTAGCTTGACTAATGGTGGCACTTTGGAGCTCACGAGTGACTCCTTCCACCGACTTCATGAATTTTTACACAACATCCTTCTGTAATGATCGACAGTCCCCATCCGTCAGCATACGACTGCCTGGTCTTGATTTAGCTGTGATTGCTTCTTTGCGTTTCCGCTTCACAATCACAGCAGTCGACTTGGGCAGATTGAGAGGGGTTGAAGTGTTTCCAAAGAATTTGTTACTCAGGGGCCATGACTAGAGTACGTTCTGAGTCACTGAAGTTTCCTCAATGATCCATTCTGCTCTTGCTGGTTCTCTACCGACAGCAAAATGGTCCCTGCCTTCTTTTATACTGGAGAGTCCGCCTCTTGTTACATACTGTGATCGACCCCGCTTTAGGTGAGGATGTCAGGATACTACTGAACAGGTCGTGCAATTTTGCACAAACTGACAGGTGGGAATAAAAATTGGATGTGGAACTTCTACAGCTACATCTACATACATACTCCGCAATCCACCACACGGTGCATGGCGGAGGGCACAACTAGCATCTTCTCTCCCTGTTCCACTCCAAAACAGAACGAGGGGAAAATGACTGCCTATATGCCTCTGTACGAGCCCTAATCTCTCTTATCTTATCGTTGTGGTCTTTCCGCGAAATATAAGTTGGCGGCAGTAAAATTGTACTGCAGTCAGCCTCAAATGCTAGTTCTCTAAATTTCCTCAGTAGCGATTCACGAAAAGAACGCCTCCTTTCCTCTAGAGACTCCCACCCGAGTTCCTGAAACATTTCCGTAACACTCGCGTGATGATCAAACCTACCAGTAACAAATCTAGCAGCCCGCCTCTGAATTGCTTCTATGTCCTCCCTCAATCCGACCTGATAGGGATCCCAAACGCTCGAGCAGTACTCAAGAATAGGTCGTATTAGTGTTTTATAAGCGGTCTCCTTTACAGATGAACCACATCTTCCCAAAATTCTACCATTGAACCGAAGACGACTATCCGCCTTATCCACAACTGCCATTACATGCTTGTCCCACTTCATATCGCTTTGCAATGTTACGCCCAAATATTTAATCGACGTGACTGTGTCAAGCGCTAAACTTCTAATTGAGTATTCAAACATTACAGGATTCTTTTTCCTATTCATCTGCATTAATTTACATTTATCCATATTTAGAGTTAGCTGCCATTCTTTACACCAATCACAATCCTGTCCAAGTCATCTTGTATCCCCCTACAGTCACTCAACGACGACACCTTCCCTACACCACAGCATCATCAGCAAGCAGCCGCACATTGCTATACACCCTATCCAAAAGATCATTTATGTAAATAGAAAATAACAGCAACTTGGTAGAGACTACTGCACAGCCATATAACTGGAATATTGAGGCTTTCTGGCCGGACCAGAACTTGAAGCCAGACCTTTGACTGAGCTATTCAGGCGCAATTCACTTTACTTGCGCTACTACCTGGCTACCACTTAAGTTCTGCAGCATACACTGCGTGACTAGCACTTCTGAAAAAGCAGTTGCCCACAAAAAGCAAACCTTCTGGAACCGCGTCCTGGTCTGATAGACAGGTTTAATCGGTCTGCTCAAACTCCGCTGCAGGCTGTACATTTATTGCTGTAAATGGAATGTTCCACACCACTGACTTTGCCTCCCGCTGTTGACAGGTGAGGGAGGCTCTCCGGCGAGGATTTCGAGAAGGCGCGTGCAGCGAGTGAAGCAGTGCCGGTGTATGGCTTCGCCGTGAAGCAGGTGTCGGCAGCTTCGTGAAGTTGGCCTTGCTTCGCCAGCACAGCAAGCCTGGAGGCCTCACTCGCAGAGCAGCCAAACAACCAACGCCTGATTCGACAGCCCTACACAGAGTCCTCCTTTCGGCAGAGCTTCCACTGGCTTCGGCGTACACCGTCTACGTTCGAGATGTGCAGATGACTCGTAGAGGCACCGTATACTGTGGTCCCTGCTTTAGCGCTACAAAAATACGTAATACGCTTGCCCGTACGCTTATTGTGTTCGTGCCTTTCTGCGTTTGACATGTTTAATGTTTGTGTATAGTTAGACACTTCTCGTTCTCGGGCGTACGCAGATACAAATAAGACGACATCCAACCTTGGGTTCTGCAGTTACAAAGTATTGTGTTGTAACTACGTGACGTGTCATCTTACACGACTGTACGACAAATGGAACCACAACCTATATTGTCAGATTAAATATCCGTGCCGGACCAGCACTAACATGAACTGTAAACTTCATTAACAACGCTCTATAATTTGAGCTTTTCGATCAATCATTCACGAAACCAGTACATCTCTGTACTCTGGTACCGTAAGAAACTGAGCTGATTGTGAGTAGTGGTGTAACAAAGGGACATATTTGTCTAAAAATGAAAAAGCTTTTAAAGAAGCTTCCTGGTGGTATCAATACTATACATTCCATAGGAGACTATTAAATTTTCTCTGCTGCTGGTCAGTGAAGCAAAATAATCACTCGTTACACTTATTAACAGTGAACAGCCGCTGGGAATGGTACGGTGTCGAAGGTGTCCCAAATAACTTTTTGAACCGGATGCAAATTAAAAAAAAATGTTAAGCGGATTGTTTACTTACCGGACGTAGGCGTGTGTGGGTGGGGGGGATGGTTCGCATTAACTAGCGTAATTGACTTACTTGACTTACGTTCCAATAATTGGAACACTGGTGTTCGACGAAGGGTCAACAGTGGACTCGATTTTGCACCATTGCCTTCACTTGCCCTAAGTTCTTCCTACTTCTGTTGCTTCTCTCTCCACTGTCTTCCTGCATGTTATCCTCGGTCTTCCTCTTCGTCTGTGGCCGTTGGTATTCCAATTCAGAAATTCCCTCTCTGTTGACATCTGGTTGCAGTGCACCGTTTGTCCAATCCACTTCCATTTTCTTGCCTTTGTCTCTATATCCACAGCAATCTCGTTCGTGCGGTTCTACAGCTCTTCACTGGATATTGCGTTCTCCTAGAATACTCGCAGGATTTTTGATAAGCACAGCTTTGTAAAAGTCTGTATTTTGTTGGTGATTGATTTTGTCACCTTTCAGGTTTCATACATGTACAGAAACGCTGAGTTTCGGTTGCTGTTGAATATTCGAAATTTTGTTCGCGGAGAAACCTCACTGTTTTTCTAGATGGGGTGCAGCTGGATGGAGAGGAAGTAAACCACCGAATAAAAAATGACGTACTGCTGGTCATATCTTCCTAAAGAAGAAACTAGCTGGTTGATGTCTCCGTGGCAGCTAAACAACATTTGCTCTATTTTGCTACTGGACAAGAAGATATTTGGGGTGGCCAAGAAAAGTGTGATATATTATACAGACAGTTACCTTTCCCCACTGGTGGAAAACTTAACATTTACGTAACATATTATGTTCTTTGTAAATGCCTATGTATCTGTTGTACTCAATAGATACTAACTTAATAATTTTTTGATAATTTGCTGCGACCACTCTGTCTGTTCAATAGCAAAAATCTACGTAAACACAGCAGTCTTGGTTAATAAGTTCAGTTTATTTTTATTGCTTTGCTACATTTTATCTGTACTGTCAATCTGTAGATCGTCTATAAGGGTCATAATCGTAATTCATTTGCTTACCACTTTATCTTGAAAAAATTTGGTTACTGTTGTGCAAGAATTTCTGCGGTACCGGCGTATCAACGGACACACTGTTATTCCTTGCTAATCTGGTCACTCTCCTGCGGAGTTCCAAGTTTTCCTTAGTCTTATATAATTATTTCCTTACTTCAGTGAACAGAAAATTATATTGATCTGTGTTCATGATTTTGAAGTAAAGTGCTGTATTTGAGTTACAGAGTCAAATGATTTGTCGGTTCGAGGCTATTCTTCTTTCGAGTTTACGGTTACTAAAACCCAATATACATTCAAAATATTTGTTTATTGTTTCCATTATCTTAAATTCCCACAGACTCATTAAACCAGTTGCTGTTGATGACCATGTTCGCACTGAGCTTTTTATTTCGAATAATTTGTCACACACAGATTAGTTTGTTTTTACTAAAAGGTGTAGAAACAGTACTAGGACATACTTGTCGAACCGTTCATCACGGGACCTAATATGTGTTTTGGTAAAAAGGACAGTAAATTTTTGTATGGTTATTATATGTTTTCTATTTTCTCGTGATTTACGCAGCTTAAGTTGCCCTGTATCTTTATATTTTCGATACGTCTGTACTGATAATTTTAACAGCTGGGTCTCTTTTTTCCTTCTACTTGAGGAACTGTTGGCTTGTCTCGGCCTAATGATGCGACTATTCCGTACGATTGTCGCGTGTTTTCCATTTTCTCCCTTATTTAATCAACATTATTTGTGGCGCCTTAGCATAAATCCGTTTTAAAATCTTCTTGCTGCTCTCTGTTTTCCGATGAAGTGCGACTATGAAATTTTTATGTATTTTTTAACGAATGATATGTTTAGGTACGGATGTTTTTGATCATGTCTATTTTTCGACAACACGCGGCAAAAGCCGAATATCCTTCAAGAAAAACTATTCTGCAGAGTATTAATCATCATATTTTCCTCTCGATTTGCTCAAATCTCCTGGCACCGGAATCCACAGCACTACTTCTAATCTTTTTCCATTCGTGTAGAGTAATGGTTAACTGTGGCAAGTCCATTGAAATCTGTTCTGTGGTTGAAGTAAGTGTGTAATGTTACAATCTGCTAAAAAAAGTAAGCCTTTATCTTTATTTTAGGAAACTTATTTGATACCAGTGCGTGTTTTTATAGAAAGAACACGTGTCATACAATTAGTAGTACCTACTGCCATTTTATATTTACTGAGCGTTGTAAATTAATTATCTTCTAAGAATGAGCGCGTAACTGTCGGAATGAAACCTTCAAACTGTGCCGAGCACTAGGTAAGCTTTTCGTCCTATAAAATACAACGATTATGCTTCGAGGTAGTGTAATGAAACAACGTAATTCATATTTATAATAACGTAATTTTACTAATTTTATGTTCTCGTTCGTATAAATGGCTGTGAAACTACAAATTTTGTGGTTATAAATATTGTAGTTGTAGATACATTCCAAACACAAACTGTCGCTGTAAGGGAAACGTATTTTAAGAGTTATTAGACTACTGGTAAAAGACTAGTCTTGCGGTGTTGTAACTATTGATGTCTTTCTGCTGTAATAAGAGAATAAGATGTTTTTATGAATGTTATTGTTTGCTAAAATCAGCAAGAAGACTGAGCACACAAAAATGCTCTTAGATTAATGGAAGCTTGCACTTAAATACGTCGAAATACATTGTTGCAGTTAATATGTAAGTGAAGTAGCGAGCATACAATTACAGACTGAGCTGGTGAGATGCCACACACAACAATTGCACGCGCTGTCGGATTGTCTTCATAATGTTTTACATAAGGGCATAAAAAATGAACATTGTCACTCATCTCTTGTATTAATTGTATAAATAAAGGAACAAATGTCTTGAACTCAACTAAATAATTTACTATGAAGTCAAAGCACCTTTTCCTTCGTGTAGTGTAGCACCTGAGTGCAACTTGGAAGAATTATCAACACCATAATGTTTTAACTTTAGGTTGAGGTCACTGATATGAGAAAGACGGAGAGAGAGAGAGTGTCTCAGTTTAACGGTTAACTATTCGGGTGAAAGTCAGTTGTTGCAGAACTACCAAAAAAATAAAAAAAGGAAACACTAAACTAATGCAAATAAAATGAGTCAGCCAAGATTGCTTGTGAAAGCTTAGTAATAATGGTACTAGTTTCATTCATTCGAGATCACTTTCACAGGGATATTGGACATGTCATCGTATTACAGCTCAAGAACAGCAAAAATAACAATTCAGATACATAAATATTTACATACTGACGGTACTAAATTATTCTGATTTCATTATCGGTTGATATATTATACACTACTTGCCATTAAAATTGCGACACAACGAAGATGACGTGCTACAGACGAGAAATTCTACCCACAGGAAGAAGATGCTGTGATATGCAAATGATTAGCTTTTCAGAGCATTCAAACAAGGTTGGCGCCGGTGGCGACACCTAAAACATGCTGACATGAGGAAAGTTTCCAACCGATTTCTCATACACAAACAGCAGTTGACCGGCGTTGCCTGGTGAAACGTTGTTGTGATGCCTCGTGTAAGGAGGAGAAATGCGTACCATCACGTTTCCGACTTTGATAGAGGTCGGATTGTAGCCTATCGCGATTGCGGTTTATCGTATCGCGACATTGCTGCTCGCGTTGGTCGAGATCCAATGACTGTTAGCAGAATATGGAATCGGTGGTTTCAGGAGGGTAATACGGAACGCCGTGCTGGATCCCAACGGCCTCGTATCACTAGCAGTCGAGATGACAGGCAGCTTATACGCATGGCTGTAACGGATCGTACAGCCACGTCTCGATCCCTGAGTTAAGAGATGGGGACGTTTGCAAGACAACAAACATCTGCACGAACAGTTCGGCGACGTTTGCAGCAGCGTGGACTATCAGCTTGGAGACCATGGCTGCGGTTACCCTTGCCGCTGCATCACAGACAGGAGCGCCTGCGATGGTGCACTCAACGACGAACCTGGGTGCACGAATGGCAAAACGTCATTTTTTCGGATGAATCCAGGTTTTGTTTACAGCATGATGATGGTCGCATCCGTGGAAGCGTGTATTCGTCATCGCCATACTGGCGTATCACCCGGCGAGATGGTATGGGGTGCCATTGGTTACAGGTCTCGGTCACCTCTTGTTCGATTGACGGCACTTTGAACAGTGGACGTTACATTTCAGATGTGTTACGACCCGTGGCTCTGCCCTTCATTCGATACCTGTGAAACCCTACATTTCAGGAGGATAATGCACGACCACATGTTGCAGGTCCTGTACGGGCCTTTGTGGATACAGAAAATGTTCGACTGCTGCCCTGGCCAGCACATTCTCCAGATCTCTCACCAATTGAAAACGTCTGGTCAGTGGTGGCCGCCGGCCAGTGTGGCCACGCGGTTAAAGGCGCTTCAGTCTGGAACCGCGCGACCGCTACTGTCGCAGGTTCGAATCCTGCCTCGGGCATGGATGTGTGTGATGTCCTTAGGTTAGTTAGGTTTAAGTAGTTCTAAGTTCTAGGGGACTCATGACCTCAGATGTTAAGTCCCATAGTGCTCAGAGCCATTTGAGCCATCAATGGTGGCCGAGCAACTGGCTCGTCACAATACGACGGTCACTACTCTGGGTCAACTGTGGTATCGTGTTGAAGCTGCATGGGCAGCTGTACCTATACACGCCATCCAAGCTCTGTTTGACTCAATGCCCAGGCGTATCAAGGCCGTTATTACGGCCAGAGGTGGTTGTTCTGGATACTGATTTCTCAGGATCTGTGCACCCAAATTGCGTGAAAATGTAATCACATGTCAGTTCTAGTATAATATATTTGTCCAATGAATACCCTTTTATCATCTGCATTTCTTCTTGGTGTAGCAATTTTAATGGCCAGTAGTGTATATCATGCATAGTACTCGACCGACTTTTGCGCTTCGTGGCTGGAAGATGCAACCATCTGCAGCTCGTTGGCTCCGAATTGTAGTGTGTAACCTGAGAGTGTGTAACGTAACTGCATCGGTGAGTGAGAAACAGCGTGCTGTAATCGAGTTTCGAATTTAAAGAGTGTGTCCACACATGGGGCACCCTCTCCTTCATCGTGACAGTGTCACATCAAACACAAGCGCTATGTTGTCTGCGATAATCCGACTCCCAGGCTTCACTGCCATCGGTCATCCTCCGTATAGTTCTTACTTGGCCCCGTCTGATTTTCACCTGCTTCCTTCAACTGCGTCCTCCAACGACTTCACTTTGATGGTGACGAATCGGTGCAAGCAGAGGCGAGGTTGCGGCTCCGTCATCAAAATCAAACATTCTACAGTGACGGTGTCAACAAACTGGTCTCTCGTTAGGAGAAATGTATTCGTCACCAAGGTGACTACGTTGAGAAGTAAAGATTAAGGCATGAAGAATAAAGACACAAAATATTAGTAACGTTTCTTTATTTAAAAAGCCAGAAGAGTTCTCACATAAAAAAAATGGGAGGCTTTAATTTTCAGCATGCCCTCGTAGTTCAGGCAAATGCTCGGACGGTTCCTACATTAACGCCACGGTCGACTATTTGTGCCAGCTTTTCAATTACGCACTTGGCGGACTCGTGACAATGTTTTCCATGTTATTTTTGCCAAGCTAAAATGATCATTTTTTTAAAGGAACACACTGTCATTTGACTGTTGTATTGTTTATTTAAGTACAACCCAGTTTTCGGGCTTTTATGCCATTTTCAAGTAATTATGTCTTTAACACATATTGCAGAACACTTAACATGTTGTCAAGCCCGAAGTTAACATGTTCAGCATCCGGCAATATATGTTAAAGACATAAAATCAAATCTACATCTACATCTACATTTATTCTCCCAAGCCACCCAACTGTGTGTGACGGAGGGCACTTTACATGCCACGTTTTCTGTTCCAGTCGCGTATGGTTCGCGGGAAGAACGACTGTCTGAAAGCCTCCGTGCGCCCTCGAATCTCTCTAATTTTACATTCGTGATCTCCTCGGGAGGTATAAGTAGGGGGAAGCAATATATTCGATACCTCATCCAGAAACGCACCCTCTTGAAATCTGGCGAGCAAGCTACACCGCGATGCAGAGCGCCTCTCTTGCAGAGTCTGCCACTTGAGTTTGCTAAACATCTCCGTAAAACTATCACGGTTACCAAATAACCTCCGTCAACCCCATCTGGTACGGATCCCACACTGATGAGCAATACTCAAGTATAGGTGGAACGAGTGTTTTGTAAGCCACCTACTTTGTTGATGGACTACATTTTATAAGGACTCTCCCAATTAATCTCAACCTGGTATCCGCCTTACCAATAATTAATTTTATATGATCATTCCACTTCAAATCGTTCCGCACGCATACTCCCAGATATTTTACAGAATTAACTGCTACCAGTGTTTGTTCCGCTATCATATAATCATACAATAAAGGATCCGTCTTTCTATGTATTCGCAATACATTACATTTGTCTATGTTACGGGTCAGTTGCCACTCCCTGCACCAAGTGCCTACGCCGGCCGGGGTGGCCGAGCGGTTCTAGGCGCTTCAGTCTGGAACCGCGCGACCACTACGGTCGCAGGGTCGAATCCTGCCTCGGGCATGGATGTGTTTGATGTCCTTAGGTTAGTTAGGTTTAAGTAGTTCTAAGTTCTAGGGGACTGATGGCCTCAGATGTTAAGTCCCATAGTGCTCAGAGCCATTTGAACTAAGTGCCTATCCGCTGCAGATCTTCCTGCATTTCGCTACAATTTTGTAATGCTGCAACTTCTCTGTATACTACAGCATCATCCACGAAAAGCCGCATGGAACTTCCGACACTATCTACTAGGTCATTTATATATATTGTGAAAAGCAATGGTCCCCTGGCACGCCAGAGGTTACTTTAACGCCTGTAGACGTCTCTTCATTGATAACAACATGCTGTGTTCTGTTTGCTAAAAGCTCTTCAATCCAGCCACACAGCTGGTCCGATATTCCGTAGGCTCTTACTTTGTTTATCAGGCGACAGTGCGGAACAAATCAAATACCTGAAAATGGCATAAAACGCCGAAACAATATAACAGTGAAATGGTGGTGTGTTCCTTTAACAAATATTGTATGACTGTCGCTCAGCAACATCAAACACTGTGATCAGGTTATGCTTTTAAGACGAACCATATTACTGGTTTTCTGATAGTACACTTTATACTGGAGCCCACTGACATGGGTGGCCTCTCCACTGGACGGTTCCAATTTACAGGAAATTGCTGGTTCAGTCATTGGTGCACTTCAGTGGCGTAATGCGTGGTATCTTGCTTGAAGAACGCGGGGAAGCGAAACTTCCTGGCAAGTTAAAACTGTGTGCCGGACGGCGACTCGAACTCGGGATCTTTGCCTCTCGTGGGCAAGTGCTCTACCACTGAGCTACCCAAGCACGACTCACGCCCTGTACGTACAGCTTTACTTCTGCCAGTACCTCGTCTCCTACCTTCCAAACAGAAGCTCTCCTGCGAACCTTGCAGAACTAGCACTCCTGAAAGAAAGGATATTGCGGAGACATGGCTTAGCCACAGCCTGGTGGATGTTTCCAGAACGAGATTCTCACTCTGCAGCGGAGTGTGCACTGATATGAAACTTCCTGGCGGATTAAAACTGTGTGCACCGACCGAGACTCGAACTCGGGTCTTTGCCTTTCTCGGGCATCTGAGCTAGCCAAGCACGACTCTCGTTCCGTCCTCACAGCTTTGCTTCTGCCAGTACCTCGTCTCCTATCTCCCAAACTTAACAGAAGCTCTCCTGCGAACATTGCAGAACTAGCACTCCTGAAAGAAAGGATATTGCGGAGACATGGCTTAGCCACAACCTGGGGGATGTTTCCAGAATGATATTTTCACTCTGCAGCGGAGTGTGCTCTGATATGAAACTTCCTGGCAGATTAAAACTGTGTGCCGGACCGAGACGGGAACTCGGGACCATTGCCTTTCGCGGGCAAGTGCTCTACCATCTGAGCTACCCAAGCACTACTGACGCTCCGTCCTCACAGCTTTACTTCTGCCAGTACCTCGTCTCCTACCTTACAAACTGGGTTGCTCAAATAGCAGAGCACTCGCCCGCTAAAGGAAATGGTCCCGAGCTCGGGTCTCGGTCCGGCACACAGTTTTAATCTACCAGGAAGTCTCATATCAGCGCACACTCCACTACAGAGTGAAAATCTCATTCTGGAAGCGCGGGGAAGGTTCCACTTTCGAGCAGAGTTGACAGGACTCTAGCCTGCGGTCTGTATAGTTAGGTGTTGGAATGTCTGTAGCCTGTGTGGGCGTCTCTCGTTAGCTCACAAAACGCGCAGGACAGCGCTCTGACTGATGCCTTTTCCCACAGACACGTCGGTTACCCTTTGTCGGACACCTGGGCATCGCTGCTATTACCAATATTGACGTTCCCTCATCTGTTGCCGTGTTTTGTCTTCCAGAAATGCTGGCTCTAGCAACGAAACCTGTCATTTTGAATTTATGGATAAATTTTGCTATGTTCTATGCGTTAAGCTTCAGGAAGGGCATTCCGCCACCTGCTTATCACTAAGGTTTTCAAAACCTATGTAACAATGCAGACTCCGTACAGATGTACAGAGTGTAATGTAGACAAACCTAAAATCATGTAGAGGTACATCATGATTTCTGAGGAGGCATTTGCTGTTCTACACCACAGCTAAAATTTTAATTCGGCGACATGGAATAGGGCCGACTTCAAACTTTGTTTTCAAGCAACTTATTGTTACAGCTGATAAAACTACGCAGTAATTACGCCAAAACGTTCATCCCGGCTGTCGCAGTGTTTGCCTTCTGTGAAAGCAGAACAAATATAGTTTGATTACGATTGCCAATCCGTTTTGCCTAAGTGGGAATCGTATTTGGACCCAGTGATACATCTGAAGTAGCCTCTTCACTCGTTTAGAAATAAGAAAACAAAAATAACGAATAACATCCAATTGAAGTATAATGGAGGTACACAGATCATTCGATAATGGCCACCACAATATTTTCTTGAGGTCTGGTAGTGCCGTAAACGGTATAATACAGACCTGACCTCTACCGATGTCTTAAGCCGGGTTTCTACATGTTACAAATGCAACACCACTTCGCCGCAACTCGAGTGCCGTCACCGAAGTTGCATGTGGAAACACCCAAATTCTTGTGGCGCCACTCAAGTGACTCAACTTTTAACCACCGACTAGCATCATTGCACTAGCTATCTTGTGGCTGAATTTCGAAAAACCGCAACAATATTTTCAGTCTCCTGTTAGAAATTTTTGCAGTGTGTGTTTCGCAGTACGAAAAGTAGCTAAAAGGTGGTCGTTGGCAACAACTGTGCAGTGCACTGAACTTTACTAGGACCAACTTTACTGAAAAGCAAGAATGAGTGCCACAAAGTTTATTGTTTGAAATTGTATGCACGTGGGAGAACGTCCCTGGTTGCGATTTACATATTTCAAACCATAAAACAAGAAGCATTCGCAATATCTACGTCAATGAATACAACAAAGTGTTAAAATTTTATAAGAGTATTGCAACTGCAGGTTTTTCTGACACCCAAAGGGAGAGTTCTGAAAACTATGTTGCAACTATATAGTCGTAAATAACGTAAATTACAGCGTATTTAAAAAACTTGTTACTTCCTATTCTGTGAATTTTGAAAAAATCCCGCATTTTTTTAAACATGATTGTGTAAGTTCGAT
This sequence comes from Schistocerca serialis cubense, assembly GCF_023864345.2. Classification (NCBI taxonomy): domain Eukaryota; kingdom Metazoa; phylum Arthropoda; class Insecta; order Orthoptera; family Acrididae; genus Schistocerca; species Schistocerca serialis. The sequence goes on from NC_064645.1 coordinate 531,948,031, forward strand.
GCAAGTAATGCTCTCTCTCTCTCTCTCTCTCTCTCTCTCTCTCTCTCTCTGTCTGTCTCTCTCTCTCTCTCTCTTAAGGCAATACGAAAAATGTATCTATGGTAAGTGCAAAAATATAATGAGAAGAAAATGATGTATATTATGATTTCATTATGTATCATGAGTACCAAGCATCTATCTTAACACGATGTGTGTGTTTCCATTCTAATTTTCGTGTCTTGAACCATGGAAATATGGTATTTTAACAGGGACTTGGTATTAACTTTCTACATACAAGATTCCTGGTAGTTAAAGATTTTGCCGTTGCAATTATGAGCAAAGAATGTTTAATTATGTGGCGAAAGTATATGCTCTTTCTACTGTGTGCTACATGAATAAGATTTGTGTGTGAGGAGGAAAGTATAATTCAGATAATTCAGCAACTAGCGAAAGATGATTTGCAGTTTCATAGCAGCTCCATTTAATTCTACGAGCGGTGAAAACTTCAATCCTCTTAAACACTTGCCTGGTGGATTTGGGAAAGGAAATAACACTGTTTCTCGTAACAGTATAATTTCAGATTGAGCATAGCTTTCAATAGAGGAAATAACTAACTATAACACAGTGACAACAAAATTCGCTATACAATAACCTTAATATTTCATTTTATTTCACTGATGTTGGATGCAAGAGTGAAAAATTAGCTTTTAAATGGGTCTTTAAGGTATTGTAAATAGCATCCAACACAATACACAAGAACTACTACTTTTGAGAGCGTGATAAAATATTCGATACATGACAAGTAATCGACAGATCTGAAATATCGAAGTGTCGCTTCTAGTGTCACTCGAGCCAGGACTGGATCTCTAATATGAGAATAGAATTTCTTAAAAGACCTCTGGTCACAGCTCTACAAGTACTAGAAATCAGTTGTTGCTTTTCTAAAGTAATTCTTGAATGGGTCTTGGGAATTTGCAGCGGCTGTGGATCCGTATATATAGAAGATGATCAGGAATATTGAAAGTGGTCTTTATGTTATTTGCTAAAAATCATTTAATACCTAGACAGCGTTTAGATAATTAAGATAAGATGACTAGCTGGTTTCGATTGGAGGTAACAACCATCATCAGATCATTAGTATACCAAATGCATTTAGTATATGCGTGATATGAAAATGATTTTACTTACAACTGAAACTAGGTAATTATCTTGTCTTAATTATCTTATCTAAATGCTGTCTGGGCATTAAAAGATTTTTGAAAGATAAATTCAAATTTTAATACACTGCTCAAATGTATTAGCGGCACTAATGTGTGAATGTCCGGTATGTTCAATCTATTTTGATACAGGTGGCACTCTAGGTCTTATTGAATTGCTTGGGACTTTCATTTTCAATGTATACGACAATAAAGTCAGTCGCCATCTATCGGCTATGTTATGTATCACAGTATCACGTGACAGCTCAGAAGGAAATGAGTACTGGTGTCGCAGTGTTCTCTAGTGAGGAATACAGACAGCAGTTGCCATTTGTGGATCTTGTATTCAACCACTCACACAGTGGGACATGTTTATGAAGTGCAAGGGCAGCCTGTTGGATCTAAGAAGGATGAACCTTATGTTGTGCTGCTGCAGATGTCAATGTCTCTTCATCTGTCATCCGTAGGTTGTGGACGTGCTGCAGCAGGGACAGGTCAGTACACAAGGCGAGTTGGAAAAGATCGCCTACGCATTACAGTTCACGTAAAGCCCGATATCGGGCCATCTCTGGGTTTCAAATGGTTCACATGGCTCTGAGCACTATGGGACTCAACTTCTGAGGTCATTAGTCCCCTAGAACTTAGAACTAGTTAAACCTAACTAACCTAAGGACATCACACACATCCATGCTCGAGGCAGGATTCGAACCTGCGGCCGTAGTGGTGCCGCGGTTCCAGATTGCAGCGCCTAGAACCGCACGGCCACTTCGGCCGGCCTCTGAGTTTCGGTTACCGCCAGGGCACGAGCACTGAGAAACGTTCTCCGAAGGGCAATTGTATTAGATTGTAAGGACGTCCTCTTCGAGTACCCCGCTTGACTACATCTCAAAGGCCGCCTTCAGTTCTGCCGTTTCCGTATCAACTGGCAACTTCGTCACTGGCGTATTGTTGACAGACGAGTCCAGATTTTCTCCGACGCATAGTGGTAGCCGTGTGCATGCGGGAAGACATCATGGTGAACGTGAACGGTACGTACTAAATGTAGTCCAGGAAATCGACATTTTTCCGTGCTGGTGTGAGTGAGGGATCATTGTTGACAGCCGCATGGATCTTGTCGTTCCATGGCCACCTTACTGCCAGGCAGTACATATAACACATCTTATTGGTCCAGGTGGTGATTGCTGCATCCGATGATGACCCCGAATTCCTTCTCATGCACAATAATGCCGGGGCCCTTGTGGTGGGCGTCACCAGGGATCTCTTGCGAAGCCTGGACATTGAAGTAATGGAATTGCCAGCGGTGAGGTTCTACCTAAACACCAACAAACATCTACATCTACATTTATACTCCGCAAGCCACCCAACGGTATGTGGCGGAGGGCACTTTACGTGCCACTGTCATTATGTCCCTTTCCTGTTCCAGTCGCGTATGGTTCGCGGGAAGAACGACTGCCGGAAAACCTCCGTGCGCCCTCGAATCTCTCTGATTTTACTTTCGTGATCTCCTCGGGAGGTATAAGTAGGGGGAAGCAATACATTCGATACCTCATCCAGAAACGCACCCTCTCGAAACCTGGAAAGCAAGCTACACCGCGATGCAGAGCGCCTCTCTTGCAGTCTGCCACTTAAGTTCGCTAAACACCTCCGTAACGCTATAAGCGCACCATATAACCCTGTGACGAAACGCGCCGCTCTTCTTTGAATCTTCTCTATCTCCTGTGTCAACCCGACCTGGCACGGATCCTACACTGATGAGCAGTACTCAAATATAGGTCCAACGAGTGTTTTGTAAGCCACCTCCTTTGTTGATGGACTACATTTTCTAAGGACTCTTCCAATGAATCTCAACCTGGCACCCGCCTTACCAACAATTAATTTTATATGATCATTCCACTTCAAATCGTTCCGTACGCATACTCCCAGATATTTTACAGAAGTAACTGCTACCAGTGTTTGTTCCGCTATCATACACTCCTGGAAATGGAAAAAAGAACACATTGACACCGGTGTGTCAGACCCACCATACTTGCTCCGGACACTGCGAGAGGGCTGTACAAGCAATGATCACACGCACGGCACAGCGGACACACCAGGAACCGCGGTGTTGGCCGTCGAATGGCGCTAGCTGTGCAGCATTTGTGCACCGCTGCCGTCAGTGTCAGCCAGTTTGCCGTGGCATACGGAGCTCCATCGCAGTCTTTAACACTGGTAGCATGCCGCGACAGCGTGGACGTGAACCGTATGTGCAGTTGACGGACTTCGAGCGAGGGAGTATAGTGGGCATGCGGGAGGCCGGGTGGACGTACCGCCGAATTGCTCAACACGTGGGGCGTGAGGTCTCCACAGTACATCGATGTTGTCGCCAGTGGTCGGCGGAAGGTGCACGTGCCCGTCGACCTGGGACCGGACAGCAGCGACGCACGGATGCACGCCAAGACCGTAGGATCCTACGCAGTGCCGTAGGGGACCGCACCGCCACTTCCCAGCAAATTAGGGACACTGTTGCTCCTGGGGTATCGGCGAGGACCATTCGCAACCGTCTCCATGAAGCCGGGCTACGGTCCCGCACACCGTTAGGCCGTCTTCCGCTCACGCCCCAACATCGTGCAGCCCGCCTCCAGTGGTGTCGCGACAGGCGTGAATGGAGGGACGAATGGAGACGTGTCGTCTTCAGCGATGAGAGCCGCTTCTGCCTTGGTGCCAATGATGGTCGTATGCGTGTTTGGCGCCGTGCAGGTGAGCGCCACAATCAGGACTGCATACGACCGAGGCACACAGGGCCAACCCCCGGCATCATGGTGTGGGGAGCGATCTCCTACACTGGCCGTACATCACTGGTGATCGTCGAGGGGACACTGAATAGTGCACGGTACATCCAAACCGTCATCGAACCCATCGTTCTACCATTCCTAGACCGGCAAGGGAACTTGCTGTTCCAACAGGACAATGCACGTCCGCATGTATCCCGTGCCACCCAACGTGCTCTAGAAGGTGTAAGTCAACTACCCTGGCCAGCAAGATCTCCGGATCTGTCCCCCATTGAGCATGTTTGGGACTGGATGAAGCGTCGTCTCACGCGGTCTGCACGTCCAGCACGAACGCTGGTCCAACTGAGGCGCCAGGTGGAAATGGCATGGCAAGCCGTTCCACAGGACTACATCCAGCATCTCTACGATCGTCTCCATGGGAGAATAGCCGCCTGCATTGCTGCGAAAGGTGGATATACACTGTACTAGTGCCGACATTGTGCATGCTCTGTTGCCTGTGTCTATGTGCCTGTGGTTCTGTCAGTGTGATCATGTGATGTATCTGACCCCAGGAATGTGTCAATAAAGTTTCCCCATCCTGGGACAATGAATTCACGGTGTTCTTATTTCAATTTCCAGGAGTGTATAATCATACAATAAAGGATCCTTCTTTCTATGTATTCGCAATACATTACATGTGTGGGACACGCTTAACACTCGTGTTTGTGGTCGTCCTGTTCGACCACAGACCCTCTGAGAACTCTCAAGGGCTCTCTTTGATGAATGGGAACGTATACCATAGAGTGCTGTCTGTCGACTTATATGGCGCATGCCAAGTAGATGTCAGGTGGATACAAACGCTCAGGAAGGACATACAAGTTACTAAAACTGTCAAAGTCTAATGGAAGACATGCAGGATGACGGGATGAATGTCTCCACTTTGTTACCGATGCCTGTCGGACATTTCAGTTGTTGTTATTTAAATGCACGAAGATGTAAAGGTATTTAATTTGTAGTTAATTTATGAAAGCTGGAGGTATAAACAGGTATCATATCCAATCCTCAGTTGTTGCGCAGTGGAGTATGGCAGATTCCCAAAGTCATGTGCCCATAATCCCTTAGAACAGTGTATTCGAGTGTATACACATCGGAAGTTCACTGAGGCTTTTTTGCGGATGATGCTGTGGTGTATCGAGAGGTTGTAACAATGGAAAATTGAACTGAAATGCAGGAGGATCTGCAGCGAATTGACGCATGGTGCATGGAATGGCAATTAATCTCAATGTAGACAAGTGTAATGTGCTGCGAATACATAGAAAGATAGATCCCTTATCATTTAGCTACAAAATAACAGGTCAGCAACTGGAAGCAGTTAATTCCATAAATTATCTGGGAGTATGCATTAGGAGTGATTTAAAATGGAATGATCATATAATTTGATCGTTGGTAAAGCAGATGCCAGACTGAGATTCATTGGAAGAATCCTAAGGAAATGCAATCCGAAAACAAAGGAAGTAGGTTACAGTACGTTTGTTCGACCACTGCTTGAATACTGCTCAGCAGTGTGGCATCCGTACCAGATAGGGTTGGTAGAGGAGATAGAGAAGACCCAACAGAGAGCAGCGCGCTTCGTTACAGGGTCATTTAGTAATCGCGAAAGCGTTACGGAGATGATAGATAGACTCCAGTGGGAGACTCTGCAGGAGAGACGCTCAGTAGCTCGGTATGGGCTTTTGTTGAAGTTTCGAGAACATACCTTCACCGAAGAGTCAAGCAGTATATTTCTCCCTCCTACGTATGTCTCGCGAAGAGACCATGAGGATAAAATGAGAGAGATTAGAGCCCTCACAGAAGCATACCGACAATCCTTCTTTCCACGAACAATACGAGACTGGAATAGAAGGGAGAACCGGTAGAGGTACTCAAGGTACCCTCCGCCACACACCGTCAGATGGCTTGCGGAGTATGCATGTAGATGTAGATGTAGACACTGAAAATAGTGACACTGAATTTTCACGGGAGAATATGGAAACAACAGCATGAGCACCACTGTCGTATAGTCTGTCTGTAAACTCAAGAGTGAGCAGCGCTTTTGGTGGGGGAAGTGGCCTTTCCCGGAAGAACCCTGCCACTGGCCTACAGGGCAACCCAAAATCAATTGCCCGTTACGTATCTAGCGGTGTAGTTCCGCGTGCAGTGATATACGTCGTTTCTGTTCGTGGGGTCTTAGTTGCCAATCTCAGTCAGTTGATTTTGTGTACTCACTGATATACTTGAGTATCCGGAAGTGATGGATAATCGCCCTGCCTTGCAAGAAAATGTGCAGAATACGAAGGAGATATTTGCGCAGAACGCGCGTTCGATCGTCTCTAACGTTATTACAGCTTGTGTTAAGGAGGCTACACAAAAAGAACTGTTGGCTAATATTACCAGTCCCAATCAAAGGGCTGCAGTCTCGCAAAAATAGGACGCATAAGGAAGGAACGCGAAAACAAGGCACATGGTTTACTGGAATCGCCGCGAAGGAAAAACTAATAATTTAGGGAGGAAACCCATCGTTATTGACAGTTTCACAAAATCGGTCATTCGACAAACGATGGAGGACTTTTACATAAACAAAAAAAATAATGCCCACATTACGGAAATTACTCACTGGCGTGAAACAAAAAATACATTTTCGTTGCAGAAAGATATTTTACACAAGACATTGAGTGAAATGGGATTTACCTGGAAATCTTTTCAGACATGTTTACGAAGACAATGAGAAAAAAAAGCAGTGCGAATAGAACTAATACAACACACGTAATTATAATTATCTGGTTACTTTTTAAACACTCTTTGTGTTGCAAGAATTGTTAAGATTTAATGCAGCCTTTCAAAGAATACTTCTACCTTTTAGTAGAAACACAAAGTAAGAGCAAGCCTTACATTCTCCAGACTGATTGCACTATATCTGGTTCGTCTTACGAATAGAGGAACATACATTCATATGAATAGGCATTCGGTTCTATGTTTGTAGTAGAATCCTGATTTCCGTTCTTATGTTAATATTATTTACTCTATAATGTTTTGTTTCGAAGAAGCTATCGTCTTTTGTTTTCCTTATACTCTTAACGCATTTGTCTAAAAATAAACGCAGATGGGACGTATCTGTACACGGCGTCGTCACAGATTTAAAGCGCGCGCCGCGGCAGGGACTGTACTACGTTGTGGAACAGCCTGTAGAAGCGCCCTGTGACGTAGCAGGGTAGGCAGAGTGGGGACTCGCAACGCTCGCTCGACAGACTATGCTAGCCGTCAAGCAACTTGCTGCGGCGTCACTTCTTTGGGTGTGGAAAGCCGGCTTCCATAGTTCGAAACGTTCGCCACCTAAAACTGCCAAGTGTCCGCAGAATACCAACTCGGCGTCACCTCTTTCGGGCGGGCAGCGCCACAGAAAGGGCCCGCCCGCTGGGGCGGCCGGTTCTCGGGCGGGACGACAGGTATTCGGGGACAAGAGCGCGGCTACCGCTGTTAACTGCAGATGGTATCGGGCGGCGAGTTACAACTTGACCCCGCGTCGCTGCCGCGCTTCTGGCGCCCGTCGCCCGCCGATGGCGCCGCGCCCTCCCCCCTGGAATAAAAGCCCGACCCGTGAATAACTGGGGGCCAGCCGCGTGGAATGCCGCCCGGCGTGCGTGTTTTATTCACGAGGTGGCCGCTGGCGCCAGCTGCAGATGGCCGCCGGATAGCGGCGGTAAAAAAGCGCCACCGAGACAGCCCGTATAAATGGGCCCCGGGCTGTCTTCGGCACGTCGCGCCGCCTCCGCGTCCCCTCCGCGGCGGGATTCTCGACTCCGGGGCGTCTGAGGTGCTGGGCGGCCCCCTATCCGGCGGCTGTTGAGATTTCACATTTGTGTGGAGGCTCACTTCCGCTACAGACAGATCAGGGTGTGCGTAGTTGGCTGTGGGGCTGTTCTCTGCGGAGGCAGAAAGTGTTCTGCGTCCAGACTGATGAGCCGAGATTATGACCACCTATGGAAATCAATACAGCAGCGATTCTGAGGAAAACTGGAAATTTGTATAAGACCTTACGGGACCAAACTGCTAAGGTCATCAGTCCCTAAGGTTACACACTACTTAACCTAACTTAAACTAACTTATGCTAGTGACAACACAAACACCCATGCCCGAGGGAGGACTCGAACTTCCGTCGGGGGAGGGGGGGGGGGGGGGCGGGGGGAGGGGGGAGAACGATTCAGAGTATCATGCACACGAAAAATGTGTTTAAATGTTGGTGCATTTATTTCAGCTAGAACAAATTTCCGGAAACATTTCTGTCGGCAGAAACAAGAGACAAAACCCTGATCTCTTCCTACACAGCACTTGACGACACACAAATCAAAGGCTCTTGAGCGGGAACGACTTCCAAAAATACCGTTGACGTAAGATGAAGAAAGACAGAAAACTGCTAAATTATCCATCCAGTATAACAACCAGTGTAATGGTCAACTAACTAACTCCACTTGGCATACATTACTGAAGCCAGTGCCACCATGGATCGCTGTACTCGAATGTTTCGAGCTTTCTTTCTCTTCCCCCACCCCTCTTACCCCATCCCAAACGTACACCACAATAGCAACATGGTGCTGCTACAAAATATATTATACTTTTTGCAAACTATCGTCATAACACCTATTCACTAACATAAACACTAAATCATACCTGCGATAAAAATTGTTCAAATGGCTCTGAGCACTATAGGACCTAACTTCTGAGGTCATCAGTCCCCTAGAACTTAAAACTACTTAAACCTAACTAAACTAAGCTCATCACACACATCCATGCCCGAGGCAGGATTCGAACCGGCGACCGTAGCGGTCGCGCGGCTCCAGACTGTATCATCCACACGCTGCCGACACATACCGATCCCGCCACCGCACAATCATCGCGACACGACAGGGACATCACCAGGGGAAGCAGACACAAGAAAAGGGGAAACCAAATCCGCAAAAGAACAGACAATGGAAAAGGCGGTTGCCGGCGGGGGGGAGAGAACTTTGTCAGCGTGGAGACAGGCTGCGCAGAAATGTTCGATAAGTCTTTGGTATGAAACTTCATGGCAGATCAGATTAAAACTTGTGTGCCGGACCGAGACTCGAACTCGGGACCATTGCCTTTCGCGGGCAAGTGCTCTACCATCTGAGCTACCCAGTTTGGAAGGGAGGAGACGAGGTACTGGCAGAAGTAATGCTGTGAGGACGGAGCGTGAGTCGTGCTTGGGTAGTTCAGATGATAGAGCACTTGCCCGCTAAAGGCAATGGTCCCAAGTTCGAGTCTCGGTCCGGCACACAGTTTTAATCTGCCAGGAAGTTTCATATCAGCGCACACTCTGGTGTAGAGTGAAAATCTCATTCAAGTCTTTGGTAGGTTTCTCGAAGCATGTGGCACCAGACGTCCACGCTAAGCTCATGGAATTCCAGTAATTTATGGGCCGGTTGATTTTGGTCTTAGAGCTTGCGCCCCATAGCTTCTTAGACGCTTTCCATAGGGTTCAGACCGCGCCAGTTTTCCTGCTGGAAGATGCCACTGCCACTGGGAAAGATATCGAGAATGAACGGATACAAATGGTCGCAAATAATGTACACGTAATGCAGAGCTGTCATGCTGCCTTCGATTACTACAGATTCCATCTACACCCATGTGGATGTCCCCCATAATATACTACCCCCTGCTATCGTAACTGTCCATGTCGTCGGGTCAACAAATCAACACGTATTTCAACATGTCATATATGTCATATATTACTACGTTCTTTTTTTTTCTGAATCATTAGTCTTCTGACTGGTATGATGCGGCCCGCTACGAATTCCTCTCCTGCGCCAACCTCTTCATCTCAGAGTACCAGTGGCTACGTGTGTCCTCAATCATTTTCTGGATGTACTCCAATATCTTTCTTACAACTCAGTTTTTACCCTGAATAGTTTTCTCTAGTACCATGCACGTTATTACTTGATACAGTTACACATGTACACCCATCGTGTCCCTACGTCTTGTCAGTCTTTTCGATATGTTCCTTTCTTCACCGATTCTGTGGAGAACTCCTTCATTCCTTACCTTATCAGTTCAAATTTTCGACGTACTTTTGTAACACCACATCTCAAATGTTTGGATTCTCTTCTGTTCCAGTTTTCCCACTGTCCATGATTCACTACTATGTAATGCTATGATCTAAACGTACATGCTCTTCGTCAGGTTAAGGCCTTTACTTGATACAAATAGATTTTTGTCTCCGTGCTTCATCCGTCATGGGTAATTTTGCTGCCAAAGCAGCAGAATTCCTTAACATCGTCTACTTCATGATACCCAATTCTGATGTTAAGTTTCTCGCTACTCTCTTTTCTGTTGCTTCTCATTACTTTTTTCCAGGTTTACTCTCAATCCATATTCTGTATTCATACGACTAATCATTCCATTCAACAGATTCCGTAATTCTTCTTCACTTTCACTGACGATAACAATGCCAACAATGAATCTTATCGTCGACGTTCTTTCAACCTCACTTTTAATCCCATCCTTCAACCTTTCTTTTATTTCGAAGAAAAATAAACGAAATATATCGAATATTTTATACAAAAATATTCATTCTTCTAAATTCTTCACTTGCAATTCAGAAAAAATCACCTATAAGCATTTCAAAATTTCAAAATTGTATGTGTGATGCAATTAATTTAAGAAGGACAATGTCACTTTGACAACATCATAATAAATCGATGTCTTCCCTAAACCTTATCTGTATTTCACTTAGCGATACGATTGTGAACATATATGCGGGTCTTTATCTTTTTGCATTACTTGGCTCCATTCACTATGGTCTGTAGATTCTCTGGACTCACGAACCCTACTGGATTTGTTACTGATATCTGGTGAGATCAGGCCGTGATTGGTCGCCTTTTGCTTATTTTAATATGTTCTGCATCCCGCCAGACTGCGCGCCCATCCACATAAACAAGAGCTCAGGCAGGTTACTGAAAATAGTCCTAAGTTAAGCAACTTTTTAAGATTCCAGGCTGTTTTCATGCCACATTGTGCTCCGGAAGTTAGGTGAGCTATCAGGAAAATTTGTACGTGAATAAACGCACTGCTTGACAACCGCTAAGGAGCAACAACCGACAAGTGTCAAGGAACACCGGATCAATGACAGCAAAAGAAAACATGAATGGTGGGAGTGTTAACTGCAGCTAACCCCGTGCACGAACACACTGCATACATTTGACATATCATACGGTACGGTGTTTGGTGCATTTTGTTGTGGAACCGATTAGTGCGATATTCCGTGTGGTACGGCAACGTGTCTGCAATACATCATTTGAGTGCTTACTGTCGTAGATGAGGAGTTGGATCGCTTGAAGCTGGTCAGAGTGTCACTACTGTGGCTACAGTAATGTATGTGTTCAGAAGTGCAGTGGTCGTAGACCCACCGTCACACCTCTAGATGCTCGATACATAGTCCCAGCAGTGGCGAAAAGAAACAGGCATATCAGTTCCACGCAGACTGCTGCGGGCTTTGCAACCGCTATCAGTATAAGTGTCTCTGCGAGAACCATTTCACGGCGATTAAATCAGATTGGTTTGCATGATGGGAAGCCTGTTAAATGCATTCCACTACGACCACGCCATCCTCGAGAAATAGTTCGTTGTTGCAGGGATCACGTTGTTTAGGGTCAGCAACATTGGTCCAGAGAGATGTTCTCTGACGAATACTGCTTCACTGTGGCAAGAGAGAGAGAGAGAGAGAGAGAGAGAGAGAGAGAGAGGGGGGGGGGGATACGTTACACCCAACAGAACGTCCGTGTGTGTCATCGGTATGGCCTAGATGTTATGGTGTGGGCAGGCATTATGCACAATGGCCGAATACAGCAGATTATATTTGAGCGAGATACTGTTACAGCACAGCGGCATTGCAGGGAGATTGTTCTGGATCATGTCCGTCTGTTTAGGAGTGCGGTAGGTCCCGACTTTTTATTTATAGACGACAATGCGTGTCCACACAAGACCACTGAGATGTAGGACACACTTTCTGTTTACTGACGATAAAGTCCGACCACACAAGAAAATCAAATGGTTCACATGGCTCTGAGCACTATTGGACTTAACATCTGAGATCATCAGTCGCCTAGAACTACTTAAACCTAACTAACCCAAGGACATCACACACATCCATGCCCGAGGCAGGATTCGAACCTGCGACCGGAGCAGTCGCGCGGTTCCGGACTGAAGCGCCTAGAACCGCTCGGCCACCGCGGCCGACCGACCAGACAAGAAGACTGAGGTGTTTGACACACTGGTAAGTGACGATGCTGAACATGTTGAATGGCTTGCTTACTCCCAGGACTTAAACCCTACAGAGCATGCCTGGGATGCTCTACCAAAAGTGTTTCTCAACGAATGCCCCCTCCTTGGATCGCGGAAGAGCTGAAAACAGCCTTAAGGGAGGAGTGGGATATTTTGCTTCATCTACTCCTCAACAGTTTGGTAGATAGCGTTAATAACAAGTGCAAAATGTGCATTAGTGCATATTTTCTACTGAGAATTCGATGTCGACTTTGTATCTTGGGATTCTGCTTCGTGTCAAACATCAGCGATTATTTATGTCTGCTATCCTGCTTACCGTTTTTCGTTACAAATATACCACTCCACCTCTATTGCGTGTGTAATGTGTTTCATGTCGCCTATCATTGCCTGTGATTATATCTGTCAAACAATACATTTGATCCTTAGCAGTTGTCAAGCAGTTTGTAAACGCATTTTGCTAAACGTTCTGTGGGGATCATGGCCCCCAAGACATCTTCTTCCTTTGGATCAACACCTGCTTTTTGAGATCTTCTCTATTTCCTCTATGTATACTAGCCAGAAAGTGTATCAGACTGAGCACAACATTCAAGTCTCGGGCAAACTAATGTTATGGAAGCTACCTCAATCATGGGTGGACTGTGCTTCGTTAGGACTCTTTCAATGAATCTCACTTTGAGATCAGTCTTTCAACAGTTAGTTTTATGTGGTTGTTCCACTTTAAATTGCTCTGTATGCATACTTCCAAAGATTTAATGGATGAGGCTGCTTCAAGTGATTTTTCGACAGTCGCTTAATCAAACAATAATATTTCCGTCTACCTATGCCCAATACGTTACACTTGTTTATGTTATGGGCCAACAGCACTTAGGGTTGATCCTCTGCAGGTTTGCCAGCGTTTTGTTACAATTGTACAATTGTACTTTGGTTTGTACAAGAAAGAGTACAGTCTGTGGGCAACCTCAAATACCTACCGAAGTCCGTTACTATATTTAAAGGTGGTGTAACGAGAAATTGTCTTATAACATGCAATTAGGCCCTGCCAAGGTTACTTTTACGTCTGAAGATTTCTCCCCGTTCAGAATGACATTGTAATTTTTACCCTCAAGTGGTGGATCGTGACTGTGAGCGTGATGTGCTGGGGCTCGGCACTGAAGAGTGCTGTCTGCATACCACATTTACGTGCTCAACATACAAACGACCTGCAAACTGGTGTACTCCTAATACTGCATGAACCCAGCAACTCAATAGTCTCAAAACTGTATTGAATGCACATGAGAGTAATTCTCATTAATCATTCGTCATGAAATTTAATTAAATTTCCAACCACACACATTGTGTTCTGTGTAGCGGCACCTAATTTCCAACAGAACGTTGGCACAGTAAGATGGCTCTGAGCACTATGGGACTTAACATCTATGGTCATCAGTCCCCTAGAACTTAGAACTACTTAAACCTAACTAACCTAAGGACATCACACAACACCCAGTCATCACGAGGCAGAGAAAATCCCTGACCCCGCCGGGAATCGAACCCGGGAACCCGGGCGTGGGAAGCGAGAACGCTACCTCACGACCACGAGCTGCGGACGGCACAGTAAGATCACAATTCAGTTGTTGTTCTTCAGTCTAGAGACTGGTTTGATGCAGCTCTCCATGCTACTCTATCCTGTACAAGCTTCCTCATCTCCCAGTACCTACTGCAACTTACAACCTTCTGAATCTATTTAGTGTATTCATCTCTTGGTCTTCCTCTACGATTTTTACCCTCCACGCTGCCCTCCAATATTAAATTGGTGATCCCTTGATGCCTCAGAATATGTCCTACCAACCGATCTCTTCTTCTAGTCTAGTTGTGCCTCAAATTTCTCTTCTTCCCAATTCTGTTCAGTACCTCCTCATTAGTTATGTGATCTACCCATCTAATCTTCAGCATTCTTCTGTAGAGCCACGTTTCTAAAGCTTCTATTCTCTTCTTGTCTAAACTATTAATCGTCCACGTTTCACTTCCATACAAGGCTACACTCCATACAAATACTTTCAGGAACGACTTCCTGACACCTAAATCTGTACTCGACATTAATAAATTTCTCTTCTTCAGAAACGCTTTCCTTGCCACTGCCAGACTACATTTTATATCCTCTCTACTTCGACCATCATCAGTTATTTTGCTCCCAAAATAGCAAAACACATTTACTACTTCAAGCGCCTCATTTCATAATCTAATACCCTCAGCATCTCCAGTTTTAATTCGACTACATCCCATTATCCTCGTTTTGCTTTTGTTGATGTTCGTCTTATATCCACCTTTCAAGACACTGTCCATTCCGTTCAGCTGCTCTTCCAGGTCCTTTACTGTGTCTAACAGAATTACAATGTCATCGACGAACCTCAAAGTTTTTATTTCTTCTCCATGGATTTTAATACCTAATCCGAATTTTTCTTTTGTTTCCTTTACTGCTTGCTCAATATACAGATTGAATAACATCGGGGACAGGCTACAACCCTGTCTCACTCCCTTCCCAGCTACTGCTTCCCTTTCATGCCCCCCCCCCCCCCCGACTCTTATAACTGCCATCTGGTTTCTGTACAAATTGTAAATAGCCTTTCGCACCCTGTAATTTACCCCTGCCACCTTCAGAATTTGAAAGATAATATTTCAGTCAACATTGTCAAAAGCTTTCTCTAACTCTACAAATGCTAGAAACGTAGGTTTGCCTTTCCTTAATCTATTTTCTAACATAAGTCGTAGGGTCAGTATTGCATGTGTTCCAACATTTGTACGCAATACAAACTGATCTTCCCCGTGGTCGGCTTCTACCAGTTTTTCCATTCGTCTGTTAAGAATTCGTGTTTGTATTTTGCAGCCTTGGCTTATTAAACTGATAGTTCGGTAAGTTTCACATCTGTGAACACCTGTTTTCTTTGGGATTGGAATTATTATATTCTTCTTCAGTTATGCAGAAGAAAACCATCATACTTATTATTTAATGACGGTCACCTGACCTAACCTGTTGTAGGACAATAAAAAGTGGGAAAAATAAAACAACTGAATTCTCTTAAACACTGGATTTATTTCCTCCAAATTTCTTCGCTATTAAACGAATGTTTTTTCGTAACTGAGACAAATTTGACTGCTTTCTTGGAAGCTTAATGAAAGACACATTAACTGTAAAAAAAGGTCTAACACATTATATTCTAAAATGGAAGTCACGTTAATGTGCTCAAAAGTTCAATAAATGATTGCTTGAGAGAAGCTCGGTTGCAATAGACTGTTCTGGTAGCAAGTGAGGTGTGCTTCTAATTAAACAGAACATTGCTATGTAATCGCGACTGGCTTTCCAAAATCTGAGCAGTTAGCAAATGCTAGTTAAAACTGTGATTTTATCCATACTGGATGAGAGGTCGTGGTTGCGAATGTCAATGTTAAAAAATATATCGGCTCAACCATTTGTTTATAGTGTAAAACACTAAGATTGACGCGTTTCAGAAGTCAAGCTTCCATCATCAGAATAATAAAAAGTAAAAGAACCTGTTAAAACTCGCTAAAATGGAACATGCACCAGGCAGAATAAAATTGATGATAAAATTAAAACATCGTGGCTACTTCCCTTGTTGCAGCCGTGTCTTCCAAGGTGCATCTCCACATAGTCGTCAAAATACAAAAAACTCTAAAATTGTGTCGCCTATGGTGTTCAACAACTAACCACATGGCTCTCTCCTCTATCGTCGTAAACCACCCGTGCGTCTTCGTTGATACCATACACCAACTGGTAGGTCCTTTAAAGTACGTTACAAAGAACATAGCGATGCTTTCCGGCTTAATAACTTCGAAAAGTCAGCTGCAGCCACGCATATTTGGGAAACGGGACGCCCCACGTTGGGAATAGATTAGGATCTCGTTATTTTACACAGACAGGACAAAGGCAAAAAGCTGGATCTACTAGAACAGCTGGAAATTACGATACATAGCGTGGATAATCAGAACACACTGAATGAACAGTTAACTGGTGATACAAATAACTTTTTCAAACATTTCACTGGTTTCTTTTAATAACTACAGTTTTAGTATTTGGCAGGATACCATCATTTCATGAGGTCCTTGGAACATGTATACGTTATCTGTTTGTATAGACATCTCTGTGAATTTCTTGTTTACTTGCGCGTGAGCTCACTCGCGTGTCAGTGTCGGGTTTGGCTACGTGGTGTGTGGTATCAACGAAGACGCACGGGCGGTTTACGACGATAGAGGAGAGAGCCATGTGGTTAGCTGCTGAACATCATAGGCGACACCATTTTAGAGTTTTTTGTATTTTGACGACTATGTGGAGATGCACCTTGGAAGACACGGCTGCAACAAGGGAACTAGCCACGATGTTGTAATTTTATTATCAATTTTATTGTGCCTGGTGCATGTTCCATTTTGGCGAGTTTTAACAGGTTCTTTTACTTTTTATTATTCTGACGATGGAAGCTTAACTTCCGAAACGCGTCAATCTTAGTGTTTTACAGTATAAACAAGTGGTTGAGCCGATATATTTTTTAACATTAACATAGTTAAAACTGGATCGAAGGTTTTAAATACGTAACAACACTGAAAAAGGAACATAAGTTGCGAAACTGACCTCGAAAATTGCGAGCTGCTCAGAGCAAATGCAGCGCTAGCGCTAAAAAGCGACACATACACCAACGATGCAGTGACACTGCCAGTACGCGACAACCGGCCTGTGTGGCCGAAAGGTTCTAGGCGCTTCAGTCCGGAACCGCGCGACTGCTACGGTCGCAGGTTCGAATCCTGCCTCGGGCATGGATGTGTGTGATGTCCTTAGGTTTAAGTGGTTCTAAGTTCTAGGGGACTGATGACCTCAGATGTTAAGTCCCATAGTACTCAGAGCCATTTGAACCATTTTTGAAGTATGCGACAAAACGCACTGGTCATCGGTGCTCAACTAGAAGCGGAACACATCACTGAAGACAATTCTGCTCCAGCCGGTGAGATTCCAGGCCGAAGACTAGTCTGGAGACGCCCCGGACAGCGGTAGGATACCAACCTGACTGCCACCCGCCATACAGCCCGACAACCAGCACTGATGGTCTGAGATGCCATTTCTTTTCATAGAGACCCCTGTGATTGTTATACGCGGCATTCTTACAGCACAGCGGTAGGGCGTCGATGTAGTGGTTAGAGTTTGTACTGCGCATCTTGTGGTTTCCGTACCTTACCTTGGACAACAAGGTCGCCGGACATCTCTCCGGCTGAGAACGTTTGCAGCATTAAGTGCAGGACCCCCCCCCCCTCCAACCATCTCGGGATTTTAACAACATAACTAACAAATTGGATACCATTTGGCGCGATACGCCTCAGGAGAACACCCAACAACCCTATTAGTCAACGCCAAGCCGAATAACTGCTTGTATAAGCGCCAGAGGTGGACCACCGCGTTACTGACTTGCCCAAACTGTGTAGCTCTTCCTCTTGGATAAATCGTCCAGTTTCTCTAAAATTCTTTTATAATCATTTGTTTGAATGCACGTGTATTTGACAGCCATCGATTCCGTCCCATTCAGATAATTTTTTCGTGACGCATCGCTTTTTTTGTCTAAGAATATATTTTGGTCGACTACTAACTGTGTGTAACATTCACATTGTCGCTAACGTTACTCTGAACAGACGCATAAAATAAAACAAAAGTCGTTAATGCCACAGTTTTCGTTAGCGCAGAGAACCATATCAGATTAATCGCACTCATCAAGTCTCTTTCCTGGTATTCCACAGTCCATGACTCACTTTCACACGATGTTCCATGTCAGACAAATATTCTGAGAAACTTCATTATCGAGTTAAGGTCTATGTTTGATTTTAATGTACTTCTTTTGCACGGGAAGTACTCTCTCCGTCTTGATTGTCTGCTTCTTACGGCCTTCACGGTTCGTCCTCCATGTGTTCATGAGACCGTCCATTCCATTCGTCACGTCCTGCAATACTTCCCACTTTCAATTCTGATAGCAACGGCAGCCAGCGAATCTCGTCATTCAGATATTCAGTCAAAATGTTGATCTCACTTCTTAACCATTCTTCGATTTCAAATGGTTCAAATGGCTCTGAGCACTATGGGACTTAACATCTGAGGTCACCAGTCCCCTAGAACTTAGAACTACTTAAACCTAACTAACCTAAGGACATCATACACATCCATGCCCAAGGCAGGATTCGAACCTGCGACCCTAGCGGTCACGCAGTTCCACACTGAAGCGCCTAGAACCGCTCGATTTCCTCAGCTGTTTTGTCGATACCCACGCTAAGGTGAAAGACTGCATCATGAAAGCTGTGCCTCCATTTGCAACTCTCATTGCTGAAACTTGTCCGTGTTTTATTAACTCGTAGGTACACTGCAACGATTCATTCCGTACAGAGCTATCGATTTCTGCAATTTCTGCAAGCGCGGCTGTCTTTGGCTCGTTCAGAAAGGTGATCGGAGGACACTATTTTAATTTCCAGTCTTGTGGACCAATCAGATTCGATCGTGCATTGTGGATGTCGGTGGACGTTTTGTTTGAAAGGAAAAGATGCAGCCTAGACTGAGCTGTCTGCTGGTGTCTGTAGGTGAAGGCGAGTGAGTCGCTGTGGCGTAGTACGATGCTGAATTCAAGTTAACGGCTTTACATCCGTGACTAATAATTCAATATTTTTTTCTATTGTTTCAACATTTCACGTGTTGTAACTTTATGTACTACATGTTTTGTGCAATACAACTACATCTTCATCTCTAGTCTGTAATTCACAGCCGGCCGAAGTGGCTGTGCGGTTCTAGGGGCTGCAGTCTGGAACCGCGAGACCGCTACGGTCGCAGGTTCGAATCCTGCCTCGGGCATGGATGTGTGTGATGTCGTTAGGTTTAACTAGTTCTAAGTTCTAGGGGACTAATGACCTCAGAAGTTGAGTCCCATAGTGCTCAGAGCCATTTGAACCATTTTTGTAATTCACACTTTAGTGCCTGACAAGGGGCTCATCGATCAACCTTCACACTATTTCTCTACCATTCAACTCCCGAACAGCGTGCTGAAAAAACGAACACGTAAGCCAGACAAGGGCAACCTTTGGTGACCCGCACGCCTGATTGACACACTTTAGCTCGAGGGCAGCCTCCTCACTTGATGCTGCAGCAGCGCTCCTAGCGTATAAAACCGAAACCATAGCGTCCATGACGTGAAGTGGATTAACGCACCGATGTGAATGTCGCCCTTCCACAGTACGTCATGCCAGCTAATTATGCCTCAAAACGTGGATTTTTGGCAGTACATTAATTTTTGTTCACCCCCACCTTTAGACGTTTTCCTTTATTTATGCGTCTTGAACATTGTTTCTTTACTAACGTCGTTCTACAGTAGCTGCCTTAAAAACTTCCACTTCAAAATTCTGCAACGCCTTTAATAAAGAAACAATGTACATGACACATCAGTAGATGTAAAAATCTGAAGATGGGATGCCAGGCACCTTGAACTGCCATGGAAAAATAAACTCCTATAAAAGCGAGTGGATGCAGCTAATTCATTATAAATTACCTTCAATTTACACTTTTGTAGTCTTCTGATACACTCACACATAGAAAATGACTCGGACATTACAATTATGTACGTAAGTGACTTGCTAAATGCAGTTTATTTCCTCTTCATCTAAGCTGTGTCTGTATTAATGTAAAGCATATTGCTGATTTATCTCGCATGGGCTGCTCTTGAAAGTTCGCGTAATGTCAAAACCATAATGTCTAGAGAAAAGGTCTTATTTACGTAAGTAGTGCTCAAAAGGGAAAGTTAAAAGTCTGTCGAGACGAAGAAGTTGAAAAGCCGGCCGGGGTGGCCGAGCGGTTCTAGGCGCTACAGTCTGGAACTGCGCGACCGCTACGGTTGCAGATTCGAATCGTGCCTCGGGCATGGATGTGTGTGATGTCCTAAGGTTAGTTAGGTTTAAGTAGTTCTAAGTCCTAGGGGACTGATAACCTCAGAAGTTAAGTCCCATAGTCAGAGTAATTTGAACCATTTTTTTGAAGTTGAAAAGGAAATGAAGAGAGATACAATCTTCCAGCGATCTGTTTCACTCCTAGAACAGATATGACAGTGGAAATGGAGAAAAATATGACGATTTAAAAGTTGAAACTAGGAGTCAATAAAGTTGCAAAATTGAAACGGTGGAAGTTTCTGACAGTTGCAAGTTCAAAATAGGATGCAGTACCAGCTGCAAAAATGAATCAGGCGTAAATTCTGGTGATGCACAATTTGAAAAAGAGACAACAGCAATAGATGCAGATTCACCACCAGCAGATTGTTCTACGCAGGTTAAAGATAATCAGCTAAATGCACCTTTTAGCACTGATAGACGATAATTCCAATGTTAACTCACTCGAGCGACTAAACCAAAAATTATAAATATCAGGTTATGGAAGCCTTAGAGTTGTAAAACTACTGAAGGCTACGTAAGCTACCGTGAGTAAGCGTAGAACGTTGCACTTTTCCTTGTTGCTTTGGTAGTTAACGTCCTACTCATGTTACCTCAATGCTTGGCGTACTGCATACGTCTCAGTCGTTACCTCATAACGATCTCTTTGTTTATGTATACGATCAGTGGCTTACTAGAGTCTCCTAAAAACCGAAAGTTGTGAACCATCTAGAAACTGAGTGAGTATAAGGAGCCGCATAACCTATGGAATATTTTTGTTCTGTTTGGTTGTCCTCCTGTCTGTTACGTAAAAGTAAACAGTATTTAGAGAAAAATTGAAAATGTCGATGTTTAATTCATGTTCCATTCGAAAATTCTTGATTTGTAGCGTGAAACAGAGGAATGTTGTAGTAATAATAAAGAAAACAACACAGATTTATCACATAGCACTAGAAAACACAGTTTCCTCTACAAAAAGGTGAAATAAAAAAACCACAACATCAAACATACATCAAAAATCGCTTCAATAATTTGTCGAACTTATATAAAACAACTTTAGTATTTATCAATAATAATTGGAAGCTCTTGACTTTGATCACTATTTTGTATTGATTACAAAACGACATCACTAATGAAATTTGTTATTTAACGATTTTGCATGTAAACTTCACTTGCATCAGAAGTAATTAATTGATTTGCCCACATAAAAGCCCGGAAGTTGAATCTTCTAATTTTTATTACTTCTGAGATGCAATTTATATTTTGTAAGGATATAAAGTACAGAATGGACTAATGATGCGCGGTTCTAATTATGTGAAAAAAAAAGCAAAGAGAAACGGCCGGTATCCAGTTTCTCTCTTACCAATTCAGTTACGTTTCTTTTCCTACCAGTCAAACCAATACTTCTGGTAATCTTAGCATTTACTGTGTCATTTAAGTTGTGCACCAAAAATACCTGTCCCTAAAGACATTAAGGCCAAATGATCCTTTAGCTTCGATTTTCATTATAATTATCCTAAAATAGGTCAGTAAATTGACAATGCCACAAATCCAGAGTGTTGTGTAGCATGCTGGTCATTTGGAGGTGGGGAAATGCATGACTTGACGGAAAAAATAGTGAGTACTTCAGTAGATGTGTTTATTTCAATTTTAATCTGAACTATAGTGTTGAGTGCCTAATGTATCCGTATTTTTGTTCTATCAAAGTTTATCAGTAAACAAGGCCACCAGATTATATTTGCGGGGGCCCTCCAAAACTTAAGTTACGCCACTGACTCTCTCTCTCTCTCTCTCTCTGCGTGTGTGTGTGTGTGTGTGTGTGTGTGTGTGTGTGTGTGTGTGTGTGTGTGTGTGGGTGTGTGTGTGTGCACAGTACATCTAGAAAAGCTGAGCTTCGTTCCGAAGTTTTGATCGGCAACTTTCGTGTCGACTGTGTTTTGTCTACGACTACTAGCAGCATTAGAGGCCTATAGTATGATCAACGTAAGTTGTGATCGGTAGATATCAACTTTATTTTGAGGTTTCGTTGTTGTCATTATAAGAAAATTGTTTGAAAAAAACCTAAATTTCACAACAGTATTTCGTAAAAAAACTTTTCATTGTAAGTTTAGTGAGAAATTTTAATAAATCGAAACTCGTGATCATTATGGCTGGGTAGGGGGAGGGGTTGTATGCTTGAGGAGGTGCTTTCCGGCGACTAAACTTTAGACATGAGGCACTGCACTGTAAAGAAATAATCATCCGTTCATATCTCCAGGAATTGGCAACTTTCAGCATATACTTTTCTCTTCTTCAAGCCAGACATTTTTCCTAATAATTTCTGTAAATACAGAAATAATTCCACGAAAGTAACAAACAAGTAGTACAGGACTTTACCCATGAACAGACAATAGATGGTTCAAATGGCTCTGAGCACTATGGGACTTAACATCTCGGGTCACCAGTCCCCTAGACTTAGAACTACTTAAACATAACTAACCTAAGGACATCGCACACATCCATGCCCGAGGCAGGATTCGAACCTGCGACCGCAGCAGCAGCAGCGCGGTTCCTGACTGAAGCGCCTACAACCGCTCTACCACAACAGCCGGCAACAGACAATAGATAACAGGTTTGTTCACCAAGGTAAACTCCTAGCTGTCTTTGTTCAAATCGGCCCATTTCGTGAATAGTCGGTAATTTTCGTGCCATTGTGTCCACTACCAACATTTTCGATCTGTCAGTTTGTAACGCACACGTAGTAAGTGGCAAGCAGAAAATAACAAGTGTGTGTGTGTGTGTGTGTGTGTGTTTGTGTGTGTAGGTGTGTGTGTGTGTGTGTGGGTGTGTGGGTGTGTGTGTGTGTTCGTATGTGTGTGTTGTTAGCACTGATTCACGGGCGAAAATACTTCCCTCCACACCCCTTCAAGATGGTGAGCTGTTTACCCCGATCTTAACATCCATCTCAGCACAAGGACCTCAACTTTGTGGCTACACTGGAAACGTGTTCTCTTTGGTGTTCAAATATAACGGCGGCGAAATGTCATTGTGCTTACACGGAATAGGCAAAACTTTCAGTGGTCTGAAAAATGAGCTGCAAATCTGAGGCGAGCCGAGGGTTGGCGGAAATACAAGAAGACACTTCCGGGATGGAGAACGATGCCAGCGCCTCGCTCTGTCCGCCACGAATTTCTTCAGCGTGCCAGACCGAAACCAATCGTGTGCCGCATCCGGCCAGCGGGCCATCAGTTGTTCAACCATGACTTAAATCTTTCCGTGCGACCGCTGATTTCTCTTATTTTATTACGATGACGTTTCTCCCTATGTAGGTGGCTGTCATAAAAAATATTTTCGTACTCGAAGCAGAAAGATGATCAATAAAATTTGTTGAAAAGATCTCGCTGCAACGAAAAACACCTTTGTCTTGATGGTTGGCACCTCAAGTCCCGTATCGTGTGTCCTGTCTTTGCAGCCACGCGCCTGCTACACAGCAACCAGTGGCACACCTGTGACCGGTGGGTGGCCATGCGTCAGGCGTCCTCCTCAGCAACCAGTTAACAGGCCGGCAAGCCTGTTACCGACCAATACTTGCCTCACGTGTTAGGAAATATCGCGGACAACAACCAAAACGACTCGCATGTTGTCCATAGACTCTTCGGCACTGCCACGAGAGGTGCCAGGCTCACCAACAGCAGCGCGAGCATCTACGACACCTGCGTTGCTATCGCTGTCATTATTTCACCACCACGTGTCATGTGCCCATTAGTAGGTCGCACTGTATCCGTATGCAGTGACCATTTTCAAATCTGCACACGACCACGAAATTCCCATGTAAAATCCGGAAGACTCGCCAGCTGTTCTCCTTCACTATAGAGGAAGTCCACCGGATTTACGATCCACTGTGTCCTTTGCTTGAAGAACTTCGCTTGCAGAAGGAACGCTCGCGCAAACGGACGAGAAACCCGGCTTACCGCCAAGAACAGGTACACAGACCGGAGTGGTGACTCCGACATCGGCTTCTGGAATGGCGAATGGAGACATGGAAGAGCGAGGAGTCTACTTCCCTCTTACAGCCAGGGAAGAATGAAGTTGGTCAAGGATTTGAGGGCTGACCGAACTCCTAAGCGACCGTCGCACGTCCTTCTACGGCTTACAGATGACCCTGTCACTGTGGCGAAAATGTTTGTTATTGCCTTTGAACAACAAATGACGGTCTTGCGAGAGCCGCTTAGTGTTGCACAGAGGGAGTATAAACTTACCTTTCAAGCCATAGACAGGATCATTACAGCGGACGACTATCTGCGACCTCGTTTAACGACGCCCATCAAAGTGAGGGCTATTATCAGAAAACTGAATGGGAATAAGGCGTCCGGTGTGCATAAGGTTACCCACCTTCACCTGAAGCGCATACCTCGTAAACCTTTGCTAACTTGGTCTCTATTCCAAGCCGTGGGAAGATTTGATACATGAAGCCAACTATCGATCTATCAGTCTTCTTAATGGATTGGGCAAAACGTTTGAGAGCGTCATACTCACCCACAATTTGGAGCCCCTTATCGAAGAAGGCATTAATCGAGCTGAGCACTATGGGTTACAACGTAAGCTCTCTGTTGAGATACAGCTTCTACGTTTGCCGGAAATCGTGACACGGAACCTGAACATGACCGAAGCCACTGCTGCAGTCTTTTTAGACTAAAGCCTCCGACAATGTTAGGAGGGAGCAACTGAAACGCAAAATACATGATAATAAGTCAACTCCTGACTGTTACGTGAAGCTTATTGCTAGTTTTCTTGTGGACAGGAAGATGATTACCGAATGGCGAGTGAAGGGGATGCGTCAGGGTTCCATGACGTCTCCGATTCTGGAGGGATCCAAAAATGCAATTTTCTGATGAGAAAGACTTTGTCACCAACGGACGGCATGTACAGACCAATGTCAGACGCCTCCAGACACAAATGGACGCCACGCTTGATGTACGACTAACAAAGTGCAACACTGGCTAAGATGGCGGCTATCTACTTTTGTAGGAAACGGCCTTTACTTACTGCTAATTCGAGGTTACATGGGGAAAATATCCCTTGGAGTCCGACGGCAAAGTATCTGGAGTCACCTCGATAAGCAATTTTTTCTCCATAAACACAATGAGGCACTTCGAATTAAGGCGTATAGCATGGGCAAACAACTCGTCTCATTTTTTACGAGCACTGAATTAAGCACCACAGAGAAACTTCGGCTGTGCAAAGGGAAAGTTCTCTCCTGGACCCTATATGGCAGTTCGGTCCGGGGGTTAGCCAGCGCAACTCGAATCGGCCAAATGCAGGATATCCAAAATAAACTCCTTAGGTGGATACTGGGTGCCAGACGATACGTTCGCATCGTCGACCTAAGTGCATATCACCGCCTGGAGAATATCATGGAAGCCGTACGTAAATGGACGACGAAATTGCAGGACAAGATTGGTGCCCTTCTAGAGTCCGTACATAACATACAAACTGTAGGCTGGACTGTTAACCTCCCATGGCAAAGGTCTGAGAGGCTACGTTCTTTGGTACAGTAGCAATGCGACGCTATGCCGGTGATTGGAGGAATCTTACGAACGGACATATGGGCCCTGATCAGTTGACTCAAAAGTGTGTTAATGAATTGATTCCCTACATCTCCTCATCTCCTCACCTTACGCTTTAAAGTCGCAGTCGACATCGACGACGGAACTTTGACCTACGTCGTGAAAAAAAAGTCCGCTGCTGCTGTCTATCTATGAAAGTCTCTCCTGGAACCTCCAACAGCCTACTCTCCAACGCCAGCCACTCTACCGACCTCTGGCCTTAGACTCCAGTGCTTTATGGAGCTGACACCAGTCTTCGTCGTGCGACAGACCGAGACTTGGATTTTACCACAGCGGACTTCGAGGACTTCACTATTACGGCGCGTCGTAGTGCCAATGTAATCAGAGACAATTAGGGCACCGTGTCAGACACTAACTGTGACTTTGGTAGTTGTGATTCAGTCTTCCGTGGTTGACAAGACACTGGATTTACTGGCTCTCACCTTATTAAAAAAAGGGACTTCTTTGAGAACTGAGTATTGCGTTTGTGTAATTAATCTCCGGAAAAAGAGAAGATTTCATGTTTCATAAATAAACTTGTTACAGCCTACCTGGGCATCTATTTTCCCATGTCTAACACGAATTGCACTTTGATTTGAAACCACTCGAGAGAAACGGTGTCAAAACCCTTCTGGAAATCTAGAGATATGCAATAAATTCCTGTCGATAGAAATCTTTTCTCCGTGAATAAAGAGGCAGTTGTTTTCACAAGAAAGATATTTTCTGAATCCGTGTTGTGTATCAATAGATCGCTTTCTTCGAGATATACGTCCCAGAATCCTACTGCAAACTGACGTCAGAGACATCGGCCTGCAATTCCGTGGATTTGTCTATTTCATGTCTGTGCAACTTCCCAGTCTTTAAGTACGGATCTTTCGTCAAGCGATGGTAGTACATGATTGCTAAGAATGGAGCTATTATATCAACACACTCTGAAAGGAGCCTAATTAGTATACAGTCTGGACTGGAAGATGTATTAGATGATTTAAGTTGCCTCACTACACCGAGAATATCGTCTTATAAGTTTTTCATGCTTGCAACAGCTCTTCTTTCGAATTTCTGAATATTTACTGCGTCTTCTTTGGTGTATGAATCTCGGACAGTGGGGTTTAGTAACTCCACTTTAGTGGCAGTGAAGGTAGTGTGATTGCGTCTTACCCCAAGTGTAATTTATACACGACCAGGATATCTCAGAATTTTCTGCCAGATTTAGAACAGCGTTTGGTTAGGACACTATTAAAATCATCTCACATTGATGTCGGCGATAAACTTCGAGCTTCAGTGGAGACAGTGTTTGTGAAACCGTGGTTTAACTATTTTTTGGCAGTAATTACTCATATCTGCTTCTATACGTACATGCCTCCGTAACCACGGTAGCTAACCTACTTCTGTGCGGTGGTGCTCGACTCGGGGGTAAGCTGGATCTAATCCTGGTGGTGGAGGCAATTGTTGCTGGCAGTGTTTGGCCGGTGTAAAATTTCTGATCACCATTCTTTGCTGCACCAGTGTCCTGAACTAAATACCAAACCTCTGTGCAGTGTCTCCTGCAGTGAGGGCGCGTGACACTGCTGGGGGTGATCCATCCTTCGGATGGGGACTCAAGTTCGGCCGACCCCTTGGTGCTAATCGAAAGGAGTGAGGTATATGCAGCACCGCAGTTCACCCTCTCCCTTCTTTTCACCCATAACAACACAAACCCAGCACTACACTGTACAAGCACTCATCCCAGTCATCCACATGACGCAGATACGCACCTGACACTTCACAACAAGTCGGAGGAAAGCAACGGGAAGTCGCCTCCACTGGGACCCTCTCAGGAGAGACGGTGTAGGATTCCTGCCTCTGCTCCCATCTCCCCCCACACCTACAATCGTTCATTCGTTGCCTGAGCATGGGAATATATGCTACTGTACTTTTCTACTCAAATATTTGCAAAATCATCAGAAATTCCTTGCCATCATTTTCCCAGTCCGACGATTTTACGACTAGTTTCACTTCGCGAGTAGAAGTAACCCACTCGACGTAGTGTGCGTTTTTCCATCAGCGAAGGTAGATATTTTCTTGAATTGTTTCTATTATCAACATCAAGTTATTCAGCAAGCACGGTGAACAATATTCACCGTCGTCTCATACATGTCTTCCAGAACGAAAGGTAAGTCGGGCAGTGGTGGAGATGCATATCATTATTCCACATAGTGTGATTACGCTACATCTTCCATTCGTAAATTATGACCGACGGGTACAGCACTCCCTTTGTCCACAACGGAGCTATAAGCAGCATTGCGGACACGTTTCTCGTGTAAACTGAGGTGTCTGGTATCACTAGCCAGGTTTACACGGATAAATTTACTACTTGTTAGGTTCATTATAAATACGCTGTGGAAAGCAAGTCTCTTCAGTTAAAGATAATTTTTTCTTAATATCCAGTCAGATAGCGTTAATACATAAATTCATGTGTCTAAAATTAGTAAATAGAGGGTCATTTCGGTTGAGGGTGTGGTTCCGATGTGGTATCACACTCGAAAGTATACGAATGACCTGAATTGCGTTTTACCTGAGTGATATGCAACCCACATGACATAACTGTCTTAGGGGTCATCTGCTCTATTTCCGGTGTAGTTTGACTACACAAAATGATTGCTACAAGAGGCCACAAAAGATACTACTCGGTATAGCTATAAGTCAAGATGAAAATTAATATACGATAATGCACATGTCGGAAAACATGTTACTGAAGATGACACAGCCAGTGTGCTCGTAAACTCAAATGTATAGAAACAATTGCCATTTCAAAAAGCAAGTTTCAACCTGAAATTGTTGTTGTGGTCTTCAGTCCAGAGACTAGTTTGATGCAGCTCTCCATGCTACCCTATCGTGTGCAAGCTTCTTCATCTCCAAGTACCTACTTAAACCTACATTCTTCTGAATCTATTTAGTGTATTCATCTCTTGGCCTCATTCAACGATTTTTACCCTCCGCGCTTTCCTCCAGCACTGTACTGGTGATCCCTTGATGCCTCAAAATGTATCCTACCAACCGATCCCTTCTTCTAGTTAAGTTGTGCCACAAATTCCTCTTCTCCCCAATTCTATTCGGTACCTCCTCATTAGTTACGTGATCTATCTATCTAATCTTCAGCATTCTTCTGTAGCAACACATTTCGAAACCCTCTATTCTCTTCTTGTCTAAACTATTTATCATCCATGTTTCACTTCCATGCATGGCTATACTCCATACAGATACTTTCAGAAAAGACTTGCTGACACTTAAATATATACTCGGTAGTAATAAATTTCTCTTCTACAGAAACGGTTTCCTTGACATTGCCAGTTTACATTTTATATCCTCTCTACTTCGGCCACTATCAGTTATTTTGCTCCTCAAATAGCAAAACTCATCACCTACTTTAAGTGTCTCACTACGTAATCTAATTCCCTCAGCATCGCCTTACTTAATTCGACTACATTCCATAATCCTCGCTTTGCTTTTGTTGATGTTCATATTATATCCTCCGTACAAGACACTGTCCATTCCGTTCAACTGCTCTTCCAGGTCCTTTGCTGTCTCTGGCAGAATTACAATGTCATCGGCAAACCTCAAAGTTTTTATTTCTTCTCCATGGATTTTAATTCCTACTCCAAATTTTTCTTTTGTTTCCTTTCCTGCTTGCTCAATATACAGATTGAATAACATAGGGGATAGGCTACAACCCTGTCTCACTCTCTTCCCAACCACTGCTTCCCTTTCATGCCCCTCGACTCTTGTAAGTGCCATCTGGTTTCTGTACAAGTTGTAAATAGCCTTTCGCTCCCTGTATTTGACCCATGTCACCAACCTGGAATCATATAACGAAAATTTTTGTAGTAGACTGGTATTCGGGATTCCAATCTAGAAACTCTTCTTCCTGTTAACTAACCACGAAAGACCATAAATATGGTTTCAGTTACAAAGTGTGCACACGTTAAAACCTGAAATGACATGGCATAAAATTTTGAATTGGGCAGTGATTAGAGCACAGTACCTAATTGGATTTTTAATAAGCACAATCAAATGTTAGAAATTGTAATTTTTCATCACTAGAAAATGACTGAAACCGAAATGACATACTAGTCACAAGACTTCTAGTCACGAGTACGTTAAAAACGGTTTATTTCATCAGTAGCAAGGCGGGCACATGTCTGAACTGGAAATAACGAGAAAAGTTCTGTGCTGATTGGGAATCGAACGCTGCACATATCGTCATTATTGGCTACACGCTAAGAACCATTGAATATAGAATTCTTTTTCACAACCAACCAAGAGTGATACGTTTGAACCAGAAATCATGCGACGAAAAGTTCTGTGTCTGACTGGGAGTCGAATCCGTTATCTGTCATTAAAGTTGAAAATTCATGGAGAGGTGTTAAAAATCATAGTCATATAAGTATGTCACTTGTAGTTTGGTGTGCGTATGCTACAACTTTAGATGGAAACTTTTGTGCCAGACCAAGATTCGGACCCACACCCGCTCTCTTCCTGGAGACCTTAGGACTTCGGAATCTTGGGGAGACAATAAAACACTGGAACTGTATCTTCTAGAAGGGATCAAACCCAGTGAGAGGGGAGATCTTAGTTCGAATCCCAGCCGAACACCAATACTTCCTACGTTCAAACCCAGAAATAAATAAGTTCCCTGTGACATTACATGACGCCTGGATCATTAATTTAAAAAATCTCGTGTAAGAAAGGTTACAGGTAACAGGGTTTCAACCTGGCGTGACTTCCGCCTCTGACATTGCCCAACGTACACCGACTCCCCTCCAGCAGCTGGCCCATTGACGTCATGTTTAATGTGTATTTGGAACCACGATGCAACCCTACATTGTCCAACTGGCGTTACGGTATGTGAATCGAAGCCAGACTTTAATCATAAGTTCACAATCATTCCAACTCACCACCAACGTAGACACAGCATTGTTCTGTGATTTTGTCTTAAAGAAGGATGCTCCACACTGAAAGAGAATTCGGATTCCCTGGATGTTAATTACCACGTGCTCCAAACATTCACTTCATTGTTAGCCCACATCGACATTGACAAGCTGCTTTAGCTATCCAATGCGAGCTTTTGACTTGATTTTGTGATCACGGAAACACAATCATATAGCAGCCTGCAGAATGTGTTAATTTGCACCTGTGATTTCTGATGATGTTTGCAGATATGACGCGGCCTATACGCAAAGGACAGATATCAACCACACTCAGCTTTTCTCGTTTTTTTTTTTAACCGCCTTTAGTCTGACATAATTGCGTGAGCTATTGAATTGTGACATTTTCTCTTCCAGCATAATGTGTGTTGAGTATTGATGATTACAATTCGAAGGCAATATTTACCTGTAAATAAAGTTGATGTATAACTTCATGGAGTTATTGTTTGGCATGTTATTAATATAACTAACTATATTCATCAACTGTCATTTTTTTGTTTGAGGTTCTAAATTGTTCTTGTCATGAGTTACTAAACGTTACATGTACATATTTTAAAGCTAGAAGGATTGTTGTTTAAGCATTAGAAAACCGAGTACTAGATGGGGGAAAAGTCTAATATTTGTTATATTTTATTCTCTTGGTTGTAATAGACGGTTGCAGGCAGCGGAATGATCTCGAAAGATTTGTGTCATTTATCGGACAAGTACAAAGAAGAAATTACTAGAATAGTGATTACAATACAATCGTTGATATTTCTTTGCCAGTGAAAGCGAAAAGCGTTTGATGAACGGCCTTGTCAACATCCAGCACACTTCAGAGGGTGGCAAACCAAAATATCAGTAGGAGGTCCATCAAACTGAGCGTGGGGTGAAATTTCTATGCGGCACTTCGCAAGTGCCGATGTTTGCTCTACAATTGGTTTCTGATTGTTTCATACTAGTGAAGCCTCAAGGCTATCAGAAACTTCATACGAGAATAAACATAGTGTAAGTGTTGAAACAGGCTCCTACATGGTACTCTACTTGTAGGTGAATATGACTCAATCAGTGATTCAAATTTTATTTTCATCTGCTGATAACCTGCAGAATGTGTCCGAAGTGTTCTAAGAACAGTGTTTCCCGCCATATGAAATCTTCAGTGTTGTATCAGCTGATAATCAAAACTGCTTCAGACATGCGCAAAGCTCTTGATTGTTGTACGGAATTATCTCTTCTTGGTAACTTCTTGCTCACTACCGTAATTCGTTCCTTCCTGTAGTTACCAAGTTAATTGCGATATACACAGTATACAAACGTTGGATTTTGGCGCCAGGGGCGCCGCAGTCGGCAGTTACGAATTGTGATACATTTCTTGCCCCTAAAATCGGCCCTGTTAATTCCGCAGGCAATTTGCATACCAAATCTATTCGTTTGGCACACAAGCGAAATTACGGTCCCTGAACGTGTTCTATGGGCTATAATTTGATAAATAATTAATTCACTGACACCTATCTTTCACTGCTCAGAATTTTACTGAAGTTATCACGTCCTGCATGAAAGTTGCTACAGTGTAACACATTCTTCTAGATTCATTCCGTCCACATCTCACTTTTCATGCATCACCTTGACTTCACAAGTTACGGCTTCTTTAAAGAAGCTCAAAACAACCGCAGAAACCTAAGATACTGGCTGCTCGTCAATGCTTTATCGTTCAAGAAAAATACATAATGTATTCTATGTAGACTGGTTCAGTTTAAAACTTTTACACAGGATCTTTCACTTTTCGTGACACAGTTATATTATTTGATGGAAATACACTTTCCTGGAGACACATGAGTCTCGACTTTGTCTTCCATGAGGACAGAAGCTGAAGTAACGAATTAAAAGTTGTGCCAAGACCGAGACTCGAACACAAATTTTAATTTATTAATTCAGCTTCCATCTTTACCGAAGTTGTATTTCCATTTGAAAAAAGAAAAAGAGGAGAGTCGATTCGTTTGAGGTGTGAACTTGTAGAAGAATGATGAAAATTAAGTGTGTGATAAGAAATGAGAAGCTTCGCTTCAGAAACGACAACGAAAGGAAAAGGTGAAAAATATTAATGGAAACTGGGTGACAGAACACCTATTAAGACTGTACGAGAAAACATCTATGATGGTAGTGAGCGCAATAGAGAGCAAATGGTGCAGGGGATACAGATACCGAAATAAAGCCATCATATAACTAAAAAAGCTTAGCGAAAATGTGGAGGTTGGTATAGGAGGGGAAGTCATGATGACCTGCATCAAATCATCCAGAAGGTTGGAGGAGAAAAAACCACTTCGTTAGAGAATTATGTATACGTTGTCGCTGTTGTTGCAGTTGTGGTCTTCATTCCGAATTAGTTTTGTGCAGTTCTCTACGCTGATCCACCATGTGCATTATCTCTACATAATTACTGCAACCTGTACACACTTGGACCTTCTTACTATTCAGACCTTGGTCTTTCTCATCTTCACGGTAAATGATAACAGCCCAAAAGTTGAAGGCTAAAGATTTACTGAAATCCTTCACCACGTTTTCGGTATGTCTAAATATATCTTTATCAGAAGCAAAAATACATCTGTACAGGAAGACACCTTCATTAGCAAAAAACTTAGCAGCATAACTGAGATAGAAGAAAAGAACTTATAGATTTAAGTACCCATGAAAATTACCAAAGTATTACAAGCACAGCATCACCTGGTTTAATCAGACTAAATTTAATTATACTGCTTCTACTTTTGTTGAGGCTAATCACATCACCTCTTTTCATGATGCTATCCATCCCATTCAACTGTTCCTATAAGTCATTTGCGGTTTCAGACAGAATTATAATGTTATCAGCAAAACCCAACGTTTTTATTTTTTCTCTACGGATTTTAATTTCTTTTCAAAATTTCTCCTTCTTATCCTTGACTATTTGCTCAGTGCACTGATTGAATAACATTGGGAATAAACTACAACACTGTCTCACAGCCTTCTCGGTGACTGCTATCCATCATGTCCCTCAAATACCACCGGCCGTTGTGGCCGAGCGGTTCTAGGCGCTTCAATCTGGAACCGCGCGACCGCTACCGTCGCAGGTTTGAATCCTGCCTTGGGCATGGATGTTTGTGATGTCCATAGGTTAGTTAGGTTTAAGTAGTTCTAAGTTTTAGGGGACTGATGACCTCAGATATTAAGTCCCATAGAGCTCAGAGCCATTTGAACTCTCAAATACCGCTTTGTTTTTATGCAAGCTGTTAATAACATTTCGCTCCATGCTACATTCTTAATTTCAGTGTGTCTCCCAGTCATCTTTGCCAAATGTGTGCTCAAAACCGATCATTGGTAGAAACAGAAATTTGTCATTCTTCAATTTATTTTCTAAGATAGGGTCACTACTGCATCACATATTGATACATTTTTCTGGAATATGGACCAATCATCCTTGAGCCCGACTTCCACATACTTTTTCTTCGATACATCTGTAAATAATTCGTATCAATATTGTGTAACCCTGTCTTATTAGAATGATAGTTATGAAATAATCTCATCTGTCAGCAACTGCCACCGCAACTGCCATATTTGGCATTGGAATTATTAAATTATTCTTGAAGTTTGAAGTATTTTCTACCTAATATACCTTGCATTCCTGATGAGAGAGTTTTGGCATTTTATTTTCCCCCATGGTTCTCAATAAGTTTGAGGGAATATCGTCTGCTCCAAATGCCTTGTTTCGTCTTACGTGATTCAGTACTCTGTCAATTCAATTCAATATCTCATGAGTTATCCAAGAACGTTTTTCATCTATCATTAAAGCAGCTGTCAATATTAACCCTTGCAGTAACAATTCTTAACCAAAGGGTTTTAGTTCCAACAGTAATTTACATTGAGATAAAACAGTGAGATAAGATAGTGTAAATAACACTGGTGAACACTCATTTTCTTGCCAAGGATATTTGAGTGGCTTTAGGATGGGTTAGTGGTGCTGAGGACGAATATAGCAACCATTTATGCAGTTTGGCTCTAGTTTTTGAGATAATGCATGATTTATTCAAAAAATTAGAACAAATTGCTAATACTGAACTCGAGCGCTACAAACTACAATGAAAAAAGAAAATAATCTTTATAAATCTTTATAGCTTCTATGAAAACCTGATAGGCATTTGTCCACGTATAAAACATAATTGAAAAGTTTCTCTTTAAGTATATCATTTTCCGTCCATGATGAACCGCTTCCTGCACGCTTTCCTTTTATAGGTCTCTTCAGAACAGTCACGTTGCAGATTCCAGCAATAATCTGCCATCATATGCCTGTCCCATCTTCCTTTATATCTTTCCTCTATTCCTTTCATATCTTGATGGAACCGCTCTCCTTGTTCCTCACTGAAATCACCTAGATTACGAGGAAATCGATCCAAGTGGCTGTGAAGGAAGTGCAATTTTATGCGCATGTTAGCTCCTAAGTTTTGAAAGTTAGTGAGCATGTTTTTGACCAGTTCCTCGTAATTGGGAGCTTTATGATTGCCCAAAAAACATTTTACAACAGCGACAAAACTGTTCCAGGCCGATGCTTCAGTGACAGTCATGACACTTGTAAAATTGGTATCGTTGATGAGCCTGCGAATTTGAGGACCATCAAATATTCCTGCCTTAAGTTTTTCACTACTTAGTCCAGGGAACGTATTGCAGATGTATGTGAAGCAATTACCATTTCTGTCTAAAGCTTTGGTGAATTGCTTCATTAGTCCTAACTTAATATGTAATGGTGGAAGAACAATGTTGTCCCTACTAACCAGAGGTTCATTAATGATGTTTGCTTCACCAACAGCCATATGTTCCCTTGGAGGCCATGTTTTCTGCTTCCAATGTTCGTGCTTTGCCCTACTATCCCACATGCAGATAAAACATGGGTGCTTTGTGTATCCACTTTGTTGTCCAAGCAAGAAGTTCACCATTTTCAAATCAACACAAATCAACCACTGGTGCTGCATATACTGAATTTTCTGCAGAACCATCTTGATGTTAGCATATGCTTCACAAAGTTTTGTTGAGTGGGCAATTGGAATAGATGCGTAACGATTGCCATTGTGTAGGAGAACACATTTTAAACTTCTAGTGGAACTGTCTATGAAGAGACGCCAGTCCTCTGGTCTATATTCCGGCAGCCCCAATTCAAGTAAAAGTCCAGGTATATTGCTGCAATACACTATAACCTCTTCTTGGTTGAAGTATGGAAGAAGGTTTTCTTCTCTCGTCCGGTAAGCTGTTATTTTAACACTTGGATGAAGACAGTTCTTTTCCTTAAGCCTGGATGCTAAGAGTTCTGATGCTTGCTTTGAAAGATTGAGTTCTCGTATCAAGTCACTGAGCTCCTTCTGGTCGAACTGCTGGGGTTGTGTCTCACGTCCTTCGTATTCTGAACCACTACTTGTACATTCCTCGCCGTGCACATCGTCATCTCTTGATGTTAGCGTGGGTAATGTTGTGAAGGTTGGTACAGGAACATCGTTGCTGTGCACCACCGGTCTTCTTGCTGACTCCAAATCGGGATATTCCCACTTTCGTTTTTTGAACCTACTAAAACCTTTCACATTAACAATGCAAAAATAGCAATCATCTGTATGGTTCTTCTGCTCTCGCCATACCATAGGCACTCCGAAGTTTAAGCTTTTCCTTTTTCGTTTTGTCCACTGCCGTAAGCACTCCACACAGCATTTACAAACTTTATGGGGTGCCCACGCCTTGTCTTGATCTCCAAGTATAATTCCGAAATATGCCAGATACGCTTCCTTCACAAAAGGAGTGATATTCTTCCTGTTCTTTTGAAGAACGTATTCACCACAAATGTAGCAGAACTCATCTGGATGGTTCACGCAAAGACGGCGTGAAGAACTCATGTTTTCCTAAAACAAAATTGCACAAATACTACATATTATGCAGAACTTTCTTGTATTTGCATGTCAATCACATCCAACAAACATCATTAATTGTTTTGTGTGAAATGAATACTCACCTCTTATTTGCTACGTCACGATGAAAAGGTTCTATCTCCTTGAAGCTGCACTGCACATGTGTGTGACTTTCGACCACTGCCATTTTTCTTGTTTACACTGAACGCTACCTATCGGCTATTGCGGGGATTACCTCGGCCAACAAATGAATGTCGAGTACCGCCGAATTCAAATCTGCACAACCCTCAATATCTTCAACACACACACCGCACAACAGGACTGAACACATGCTGACAGTGTGATGTTTGCATGATGTAATCCTCAACCACACAGATGCACTCCCTGAGCACAATTGTTTAATAAAGATAGTACAATATCACTAATTAAAAAACAGGTAGCAAATACATTACACCATATATGGACCCTGCAGTCGATATTATCCACATGAAACTCTCATTTCCACAAATAACCTATATCTCAAAAACCGGAGCCAATTTGGAAAAAGTACAAATATACTCGGAATGAGTATCATAACAATATCCCATTTTCGTTCAAACTTCCCTGGCAACGAAAAAAAAAAATTATTTAAACACCGTGACGGGGTATGTGTGTAGTGTGTAGGGTCATGGGGTGTCGAGGCAATTAACATATAGTTCAACAAATTTTTCCTTGTTAGAGATCAAGTGTGTATGATAACGATGCATCAAACAGCAGCCATTAAATTGTGTTCGGCATTGAGCTTTTCAGTTTTCAATATACGTAAGACAGAAAAAAGTAATTACAGTGGGTACAGAAGAGTTGGGCCACCCAAATAATTCCATGAGATCTTAATTTTAGGTGTTTACAATGCAGTCTGTCAGTCTGAAAACTATTTGTAAGTTCGATTTAGCTTTGGCCCCTAGCTACAGAAATGTAAATAAAATTTATTGGCCAGTTTATTTGGTTAACTCTACGGCTGCCTTCTGCATGCCTTTCAGAAGCAGGAAGACGCCACTCAGGATACAGCTCAGCTCTGGAAATATTTTTCCTGCTACCACATAGAGATATGACAGCTCACAGAATGTATTTGGCAATACTGTGGCCTTTGATTTACTTCCTCGAGTGGCTGAGAATTACCATCCTAAATTCACTTCATATTTTATTCTCATTTTGATTAAATATTCTGAATCGTTTTCACGTAAGGAATGATATAAAGCTACAAAATTCATGTTTATCAGTCCAGCTAGCTCGCTCAAGGCTGAAAGTACAAGCTCTCTCGTCTTTTAGATTGTAAAATATCAGTCTTGAATATCATTGGGACAAAGAGAGACATTTGTCCGCTAGCTGATTGGTAAAGTGTTCACCCTTCTCGGCTGTGATAGCTATCGGTTGAAGTCTCGCTCGAGAGATTTTTACCTCTTGTGTGACAAAGTTACACTCACGCAGATAGACAATCAGTAAAGAAATAATTAGTAAACTTCTCGCTGACAATTTTTCTGCCTACCTTGATTGAGTACCCTGTAAATCCAAAGTGATAAATTTACAGCTTGACATATTTATTATTACTGCATTTTCTTCTTCTGGAGAGATATTTTTAGTGTATTGTCAAGAACCAAATTAAGTGATTTATTTGAGTCACAGAATAATTTATTAACTGGATTTTGTTATATTTTTGTGCGTACTGTTACATTTAAGTACTTTTGTGATAGTCATGTGACACTCCTTCAGTATAACTGCGGACAAAACACCTAGTCACAGAAGGTTTTTATGCCAAAAGTGCATCATATCTTGCAAATCTGTGACATTTGTGTTATGGCTACTCTGTTTTATTACAGAAAATTTTTACTTTAAGATAAAAAATTGCAGTTAATTTGTATTAATATTATGTAGCGCTTTATCATTAGTTTCATTAACGCAGCAGATAAACACAAGAAATATTTTAATCATTAGCAATGTAGTTTCCCACATTATCTAACATTGTCGAACTTGCACTGTACTCACTCACTTGCTTCGTTTTCTTACTGCTTTTTGGGTTCTGTTTTTTGGTCATTGTGGAAGATTTCCTTGTACTTATTGCTTTTCTGGTTTGAAACTGTATGTTATTGAAATTGCAACCTTGCCTCCTTGTTAAAACTCGTTTTTCTGCTTAAACAGACACGCATTTTAGTTTTATCTGAATGCACTACTGGATTGATTATTTGTGTCACTGAATAATTAACTACGTTTCTTTTTGTGCCTCCTCTCATTGCCAGGCTTCTATATACCAACAAACATCTTAGTTTCTTTGCGAATTCATAATTCGTTTGATTATGACTGGTATTGAGTAATTTGTTAACTGGGTTTATCTCCAGGTTTAATCTCATTGTCGGGTTTTTATATTTTCGAGGCAATTTTCCTGGGTAGGGCACAGCACTTAACATAGACACAGACGGTATCTTGGGTCAAAAGCGCCTAACATCTTGCTGATGCGTGAAGTTTTGGGTAGACTCTCGTTGCAGGTACTATTGTGTTATTAAATTAGGCTTTTGTCGTAAGGGTATAGTCGTAAGTTATAATTCATTTAACTAGAACAGAGCAAATATTAAGGTCTACTACGGTTTGGCGGTGTAAATAACTTAAGCTTTTAAATCAATGCAGTCAAAGGTACGGCGATATATATACCATATATTTGGAGACTTAGAAATCAACTGTTCATATGC
This sequence comes from Schistocerca serialis cubense, assembly GCF_023864345.2. Taxonomy (NCBI): domain Eukaryota; kingdom Metazoa; phylum Arthropoda; class Insecta; order Orthoptera; family Acrididae; genus Schistocerca; species Schistocerca serialis. The sequence goes on from NC_064645.1 coordinate 531,987,379, forward strand.
TACAGATGAACAATGTGTGTTCCTGTCGGTCCTTGTGGTCTAATAGTTAAGCACTTTCGTGGAAAAGTACAGGTCGCACGATCGATTCTCGGTCGGATAACGGATTTTTCAGTCTTCTCTTAACGAGATGAGAAGGTGCCACAAACAAAACGCTGTTCAGATTCCACATTAAAGTGCAGCTCTCATTTCTCCTGTTGGACATCTCGGGTTGGCTAGGGACACGCAAGTCGCCGAAGTGGCGTCCGACAGAAACCATCGAGCCCCATGATATTATTATTACTATTAATTATAAATATAATTAAGTTTGTACGTAACCCTCAGAGCGTGCCTCTTACTTGCGCTTCTCCAGTTTTTTTAGGTAAGCTTTGCCGTGCTAGATTACATACATCATCGCTCTTCAGATAATGTGCTGCTTGCGAAAAGGTCACTATGCCCTTTCCTATGTAGCTATATAAAAGATATCTCGTTTCAAAACTTAAAATGAGAATGTGCTCGGCATATGGCCTTTGCTTTTACACTGCGCCACATTTATGGGTAAACCATAAGTACATACATCAACAGAGATTCAAGTGGAAAGCAACACTTCCTGTAGTAATTCCCGCGTCGTAGCGTCTTGTCTTTCGTGTAGCTAACTGTTGTGTGATGTTATTTCATCGACTACGAAATCCAGTCAAAAGCACACATTGGATAGCCAAGTCAGCTAGTGAATATTTATGAGGATGAACAAGAAAATGAATATTTCGAACAGATTGTAATGAACCTTCAGGGAATCAGAATTCTATTTCATTGTGGAGCATCTCCCTTTACGACAAAATCATCAACCAATGTTCTGTCTGGGTTGATGGTGTATTAGAATGGTTCTAGCTGCTAGTGTTGAATCCACACTTCGAACAACGGTTTTTGACAAGCGCAAACAGACCCTCTTCACTCGTGATAGCCCCAACTGGGTGGTGTAGCGATGCCCCGTGGTTCTACATCCACATTAAACACGACGATCCTTCGCTGCCTATTGGAGTAGAGCCGGTGTAGGTTGAGCAATGACAGAGTTGGAAGTCGCGCCAGGTTGAAGCTAAGTCATCAGTAAGTTTTCTTACACGAGATTTTTTTTAATAATGAGTCAATAGACACGTGAAGTCAAATAGTACTTTTTTCTTATTGTATCTGAAATTTAGGTGTCGAAAATATTGGTACTGGAATGGATTCGAACTCCGATCTCCACTTTCGCTGTGTTTGACCACTTTGAGACGACACATTTCCATCGTTTTATTGTTTCCCCAAAATTCTAAACTCCTGAAGGTCCGCACGAAGAGCACGTGTCTGGTGTGGCACAGAAGCTTCCATTTCAAGTTGCAGCACACGCACACCACACTACAGGTGGCATATCATTATGATTTTTTTACACCTCCCCGTGCATTTTCATCTTAACGATGGGTAATGGTTTCGACTCCCACTCAGCCATAGAACTTTTCTTCATATCATTCCAGGTTCGACCATGCCACTCTAATTAATAATGAAAATGAATTCGATAGTCAACTTCTCTTCGTGTGTATAATGAAAATGAATTCGATAGTCAACTTCTCTTCGTGTGTATCCAACAACGTTGATATGTGCAGGGTGCGACTCACAGTCAGCACAGAACTTTTCGTTGTGTTATTTCCAGTTCACATGTGCACACCTTGCTACTGGTGAAATAAGCTGATTCTTAACATTTACTCGTGACTAGAAGTCTAATGACGAGTAGGTGCTGTGTTCGCATCCCAGTAATGCTAAACTTTTCCATCTCGTCATTTCGGTTTCAATTACCGCGCTAGTTCTGCAAATTTACGATTTATAACGTTTGGGTGTCATTAGTTTGATTAGATTCTGAGGTAGAATCTTTGGCAAAACACAAAACTTCAAGTTCAAAAGTGCATATACTTTGTAATTCGTGACAAATACGATGCTTTAGGTCATTCTTGGTAAGTTAACAAAAAAATTACCTGCCGGTTGGAGTCGCAGGTCCGAGTCCAGTACAAAGATAACTGCTATGCAATTTTAAGTGGGAACTTTCCGTTTGTCCTTCTCGCTAACTGCGCGGTCAGCGCAGCAGAGTACTAACCAAAGGACTCGGATTTGATTCCCGGCCGGGTCGGAAATTTTCTGGACTAAGGGACTGGGTGTTGTGTTTTCCTCACATTCGTATCGTCACAACTGATATTCTACTGTTGAGTTGACTGTATGGGGACGTACCGAAAGCCAATAAATAAATAAATAATAAATTTGCCTTTTGAAATGTAATCTATTGTTATAAATTTGGGTTCAGAAGTGTTAAAGTCTTTGTAATCTACAACAATGTGTCTTCTGATTTTTGTATTATCGTGGCATTAATTTGCATCTGCATTGATAACCATACAGAACAGTTATCTCCTGTGGCCCCTTGTAGTAATCATTTTGTACAGTCATCCGAATGTGCCGGAAAGAGAGAATTTTAAACACCTCTTACCAATTTACGTGGTCGAGTGCCTTTCCTAGATCGACAAAGCCAGTGATAGTGTCATGATCTTTCTTGAAACTTGAATCCGTTACTAAACGAAACGTCAGAAATGCCTTTGTTCTTGTCTTTTCTCTGCTAATGCCAAACTGGGCGTCAGCTAACAGAGGTTCAATTTTATTTCTTTGGGCAGTATGCCAACCCATTGGCACTCGATTGTAAAACACGTAGATGAGACAACAGTACTATAATTTCAGTAGAGAACAGGAGCACACATTTTGTAGAACATGGGCATGGGTTCCGAACAGGAACAAAAAATTGTGATAAGAAAAAACTATGTTCGATAGTTATAGGGTTCCAAGGTACAGACGTCATGCGGTCACTAAGGAGACCATACCTGCCGGTCCACGAACGTGTGTTTTCAGAAGGAAGGGAGGAAGAACAGGATTTATCGTTCTGTCGACGACGGGACCATACAGAAGCAGCGCAAGCAATGTTATGGAGAGGTTGAGGAAGGAAACTGACATTATCCTTTCCCTAAGAAACCACCCCATTTCACTCCACAACCTATTTAAAAAAAGCGCAATAAACGCAAAATAAGCCTGCCCGACGATGGTTCGAGCCCAGTTCCTTCTGAATATGTATCCAGGTTCCTAGATACTGTGCAGTTTTAGTCAATGTATCATTTTAGCCCATATTCTGAAATGGCTGTTCCGTTCGTTTCAGTATTGGAACTACCCTATTTCTACCCCAACGTAATCTTATCCAAGATGGCGGCGATGACGCCATCCAAGATGGAGGAAGTAACGTCATTCAAGATGACGGATTATGGTGGGAAGTTTGAATTTTGGCAGGAGAGTGCCACGCCCCCTCGCCCAGAAAAATGGCGGGAAGTTCAAATTCCAGCATGATAATGCATCACACCTACGAAAATGGGGAGAAAAACGGACATGTCATTATTATGTAACAAGTTTCAAACTTGTGTGCTCTCCACGAGCTCTAGACCCCAACTGGCTTGGCTAATATCATCGCCAGCAGAGAGCGCCACTGTGACGTCATTCAAGATGGCGTATTTTGGCGGGAAGTTTGAATTTTGGCAGGAAGAAGGTCAATTGAACTACTTCCACTAACCTACCCCCTCCCTCCCCCAGGAAATAGCGAGATATTCATATTCTAACATGATAATCCGTCACACCTAGGAAAATGGCGGGAAAAATGCACTTGTCTTTATTATTTAACCTGTTTCAAGCATGTGTGTTCGCCACTGAGTCTGGACTCCAACTGGCTTAATTGATATCGTCGCCACCAGAGAGCGCCACCGTTATGTCAGATCATGACGCAAGTACAGTCATTCAAGATGGCTGCACGTGGTGTGTTCACCGCGAGCTCCAGACCCCAACTGGCTTAGTTCATATCGGTGCCACCAGAGGGCGCTCTCCTGACGACAGTTCATGACGGAAGTTCAGTTATTCAAGATGGCTGCACCCGATGTATCCACCACGAGCTCCAGAGCTCATATTGTCAACACCAGAGGATGCCACCGCGATATTGGGTGATGACGCAAGATCGTGTGCTCTCTCTCGCGCGTGCGCTATAATCGGACACGCGCCTCGCCACCGGCCCTCGGTCAGAGTCTGTGTTCAGTGATACATATACTCCATCACTAAATAAATTGCTCCCAAATAAATAAAGTACACTCCTTCCTCTCTCCATCAGCCTAGTGCAGGCTGAGTCCTTATACCACCGCCCCTAGGAAGAGGTAGCAGTCTGGCGACTTAGGTTAGTGGTGGTGAGCTTCGTTTACAGCAATTTTCTTATGTTGGTAGCGAAAGTGCAAGTGAACTTTCTTTACTGCCAGAATTCAAGATGGAGCCAGTTCCTAGGAAGAGGTGGCGGTCTGGACCTTGAAATGTAGTTGAAACTAGGTAGTTGAACACCTTTTCATACCTGTATGAAGTCGAATCACGTGGCCAGTAGGAGTGCCGAATTCTAGGGGTGAGGGGTGCTGGGTCGTGAATGAACACTGCGCTGATAGTGGGAAAATGTGGAACTTCTCATTTGATCGTTGAATAGTGATATTGTAAATTTAATTATTGAATATGATTAAAATTGAAATCTAATTAAGTGCTTAGGTAATTGATAGGTTATATGCGCAATGTGGGTGTTACTATAGTTAGTATGTTTACAAAAGACTATGTCCTACGTGTGTATGGGGGTGGTGGTCGAGGGTGTGTGACCTAAGTGGTCGGATGCCTGTGTCTGGTTATAAGGTGGACACGCGCGAGAGAGCAGACAATCTTGCGTCATCACCCGACATCGCGGTGGCATCCTCTGGTGTTGACGATATGAACTAAACCACTTGAGCTCTGGAGCTCGTGGTGGATACATCGGGTGCAGCCATCTTGAATAACTGAACTTCCGTCATGATCTGTCATCAGGAGAGCGCCCTCTGGTGGCACCGATATGAACTAAGCCAGTTGGGGTCTGGAGCTCGCGGTGAACACACCACGTGCAGCCATCTTGAATAACTGGTCTTGTGTCATAATCTGATGTCACAGTGGCGCTCTCCTGTGGTGACGATATCAACTAAGCCAGTTGGAGTCCAGACTCAGTAGCGAACACACATGGTTGAAAGTGGTTAAATAATAAAGGCAAGTGCATTTTCCCGCCATTTTCCTAGGTGTGGCGGATTATGATGTTGGAACTTGAACTTCTCACCATTTTTCTGGGGCAGGGGGCGTGGCACTTTCCTGCCAAAATTCGTACCTCCTGCCAAAATCCGCCATCTTGAATGACGTCACGGCCGCCATCTTGGATAACGCTGCTTTGTGCTAGACACGGTGTAGTTCCAATACTCATATCCTCTTGATACCTGATGACTGATGTGATGGACATAGAGTTTTCTGTTCTGCTATCAAATAGTCAGCTTTTGCCCTCACAATACTTGTGGTCCATTTGATTGCACAGTATGGTGCAGCCATCTGGTAATCTCTTGCTGCCAAGTTGTTTACGACGTGTTACAATGGAAGGTTAGTACTCCTTCGCTATTGTGGGTTTTTCGAAAGTTATTTCATGAAAATATGTACCTGCATGTTTCTTTACTTATGGTTACAAAATAGTAATGTCCACTGTAAGGGACGCTGTGACTTATTGCTACATCGTAGGGATCAGTGGGGATTATAGCTGCAAATATACATTTCTTGTTTTGATTGTTGCGAAATGGCATTATCGGACGCTTTAGTATTTCTTTTTTGCAAGCAAAGTAGGTACTATCTTAATACAGCCATTTTCCAGAACAATAATGAAGTAATGGTTACCAAGAGCAGTCCATCTGACAGCAGACAAAGTGCTTGCAAATCATGAATGTGGATCGTTGACCAGATGGTAAGACTAATTTCTATTGTAAGACATGGTCAGAGAAAGATGGGGGATTCATTCAGGTTCCCCGTCCAGAAGTAATCAACTACTAAAATAAAAAAAAAAGATGGTAGAATGAAGAAAAACCAGTCCAAAGTTCCAAATTTTACGTTTTTATTGATGACTAGTATATACATGTACCCGCTGTAATTGTTCGTTGCACTTTTTTCATATCTTTATCAATGCAATTTTCGACTATGTTTCGATGATCTGAAAATAGGTCCCGGCGCGCAACTAGGCATCGAGTGAATAAAAGAGGAAAATTTGCAACTTTGGGCTGTTTTTCCGTTCTACTGATTAACGGAAGTTGCTGATCCACAGCTACTCCAGCATGCTGAAAGATAGTATGAAATTGGGTGCCATAGTCCTGATTGACAGGCTCATGGGTTTTTAAAGTATCTGCACTGGAAACAGAAACTGGACTGTAAAACTGTTTTCCCTTTATAGATCTGGGAATTCTGACTCAAAGAAGAGTATCCTTCAGTATCTCGATTTCAAACTAAGAATTGCAGAGTGTTTGCTAAGTTGCCAGGAGGAACAACGTTCTAATGAAGAAGATGAGGACTGGACTCCTGAAAGGCGAAGACTGTTGTCCTTAAAATCGCGTTCAGATACTGTTGCCCACTTGTCAGAAATATTTGAGCTGAAAAATACGAGTAGCATGAGATTCAGAACGCTGGCTGCACGAAGAAATCAAAACAAAGTGCCAAAGCTGTTCAGCTTTCCTCTAACATCGCAGAAGATCTGTTTCTCTACCATCAGAAATAAAATTGTCACAGTTTATGTCCTTTTTTAAAAAAATCGTAAGCGGAATATGATACAAGTGATATCTGCCTAACAAGACTGTACTCGTAGTTTGTTAAGTAAATTATCAATAAAGTACTTTTTTAGATTTTTCGTTATCTTTCTAATGCTTACTTATAGGTCACCATGACCCAGCGTCCATTGTGTGGACACTCCTGAATAGCATTACTGTTTTTTTTAAATTATAAGGTTTTTCTGATTTCCCTTTCCCTATCTGCTGTTTGACGGTACGTAGGATCAGTTTAAAACAAATTCATGATAACTGCCGCCAGGCTTCGGGAGACTACAGAGCTGTTCCCATTATGTTTAGCTTCCGAGGACAGAGCCTGTTATCAAGAACTCGAGAACTTAGTGTGAGGTAATGCAATCCTCAAAGATAAAAGAACTTTGTACAAAAAGAATATTTGATTATCTCATCTCAGAATGTGTGTGGTACTCTCGAGACAGAAACTATTTTGTAGAGTCACACTTCTCACATTTTTTCACTGAATGTTCGATAGTATATTTTTGATGTGTATAAATATAATAACAGTGAAACTTGGTAAATGATGTATAACTTGATCAACGAATATATGAAGTGACTGGTGGTTTGCTTGTACATGCTATTGAATCACCCCTAGTGACTCATATTTCTTCTGAAAATGGAAAGTTGTAGTTGCAAGTACTTCTAATGACAACGTTGCACATGTGACGCTATACCTTTCCATCTTTGTCGTACACACACACACACACACACACACACACACACACACACACACATTATAAGGTGAAAGGGTAATTTTTAACACCTAACTTAATTTTTATGTCGAGAACTCAATTCTACTCTTCAAACCGATGAATTTGATTCCCCAAAAGCCATACTTTGCTTAGAGACAAGTTATTTGCATAGTACAGAGAATAATTAATTCATGCATGGCTCATATGAACTCGATACTAACAAAATCAACCTAATTTGGGTGCTGATAGACAAGTGGCACTTCTGTAGTAGTGGACTGAAGTGTAAGCGAGGCTTCGCAGCCCACCCGGGCACAGCGACACGGAACTCAACTTAGGAAAGCCAAAAGCCAGTGACCTATGGCCAGGGGAGATCACATGGGGAAGCGACGCATGAACCGCAACTGGCATTTTTGGCCGAGAAAACTGCATAACGCTGAGTCACCGTTGGACGAATCTTCTGACGCACACCCGAGCTAAAGTAAACACCTTAACGCAGCACGGGATTCCTTTGGGTGGTCTCAAAGGAGAACATAGCCCTCCGATTTACACGGAAACGTAAGAACACAGAAAGTTCGTCATCAGACTTGACATAAACAATATTCATGTGACAGTCACATGCAAAGGGCGCGAGACCCACACCTACTCTGCAAAACAAAAAGGTTCACAAGGCGTCGATTCGTCCGCCGCCGACACACGCCACACACTATCACGGCCGCCCTTATCGCCGCAGTCTGCACATGGTGAACACTGCGTTGCTCAGGGCCTAAGTGTGGGAGTCACGAGAGTGTGTTCACTTCAGATGTGTTCTAGACTGGAGATTATTTGCGTAGTTTTTTTTCATTGCCTCGTGTCCATGTTAGCCACATACTGCGCGTGTGTTCTTGGGTTTTAAATCAGAGAAAGACATTCGGCAGATAGACGATACTGTCCAACCACAACAGAACAGTCAGTGTCAAGTCAATTGTGTGGTTTTATAACACTATAGTGTGACATTTTTGGGGTGTTTTTTGTGTTCAGTGAGCTTGAAATTAAATTAGTATTTGTTTTTCTCTCGAGGGTCCGCTAGTGCAGAATTGTTTTGGTAAATTTTCTTGGGTTTATCTTGCATGATGTTAGGTTCATTAAGATTTTCTTGTGTTATTTACGGGATCTTCCTAACTACATATGATTTTCCTTTATCGCCAAAACAGCAACCTGAACAAACTGTGTGCAATGAACATTATAATAAAAATATTTAATACAAATAGTAGTTTGTTTGATTGATCTAAAGTAGAGGTTCCCACTACCTCTTTTACATATTTTACGTCATGTATAACAGCTATTATTCTGATGTCTAAACTTCACTGTGTTTGGGATTTCCTTACCTGGCAGGGCCTGGGTTTACAGGCACTTTGAACTTGTCAGAGCTACCTGTGCGTAGTAAGTGGTAAGAACAGGTAATGTCAAACGGGGCGAGTACGTTAGGACACACAAACACACACACACACACGGATAATTATTGATTGGCGACTCCATAGAGTGTTGAGTTATTGTGATCGTTTCATAGCTTTGCTTACTGATAATAACTTGATACCAGTGCCTATGAGTTTAATTTGTATACCACAGCACTGAAGATGGTCACTATGTGATTGAAAATCGATTTTTCTGTCAATAAACCATCAATATTACGGCCAACGCTGATCTTCTTTCTAGTAAACACACGGATAACCTCTTGTTCCCTCAGCAGAACACTATAGCTGCCATCAGCAAAACGGATGGAGTCAAATGACGTCAAATTTTGTATAGAACAATAGTTTCGACGATATTCGTCTATATCTTTTTGTGATTTAAAAAGAACTCAAGTGAATGCATTGCAGAGAATGCTTTTACGTGGCAAGATAATGAACGAGCGTTATTTCAGAAATCAAAACAAAAGTAGGTCTTTCTGTAATACAGGATGCATTTGTTTGTACTGCGCTCACACCGATCGAAGTCTTCTCCAACTTTTTTTTGTACAGTCCGTATGGCATTGTACAGAGAACTGGAACATGGGATGAAGTTTTGTACCCTTGATAGACGACTGTACATCTGTTAGTGTGCGACTGTACGCTCCATATAGTTAATCATCCTTAAATCTCAATTCAGTAGGCTTGACTTGGATTTTCCATCTGTCTAATGAAATCCAGAGTAATTTCGTGCTTCTTTGTTCAGTAAGCTACAGGAGATGTGTCTATGTCTGTATCAAAATCGAAGGTATCTTTGTTTCACGTAATTGCCTTGTTGACGAAACATGCAGTCGTTCCTCGTGCCAAAAAGCGATGTGGTACTACAGAAAATTTCTTTCTCTTCTATGTAACTGTAATAACAATAGTGGAAGTATTAACATGAAAGACAAATGGGTGCAATGGCGTTATAATAGCTTCTTGTTATTCAGATAACTATCTTAACATAAATATACATTAATCGTGAAATTTGTAGGTCTTCTAAGAACGATGCACTGGCAAGTTACTTACTGTTCGTTACCTACGGTTCGTTTGGGTACGACGGTGCTTTGAACAAGTGCAAGACATACAGACAGACAAGTTACTTAAAGTAAATTTCCTTACGAAAGTGTCTTAAATGTTTTTCGCGAAACTTTCTTATGCTCAATGACGTCCATAAATCTTCCGAAAAGTGTGAGATACGGGTGTAACGGATATTAACGTTGATATATCCTACAAGACCGTGGATTTCAAACGCCGCATGAAAGGAATTTCAGACGCCATACAGAATTTTGAAAAGAGAATATACCACTACACAAATTTCGTTTAAATGACTACAAACAGAGACAAGTTTCACTCGGTGAAAGATTTTAAATTCACACACACACACACACACACACACACACACACACACACGCACACACACGTATGCACACTATCATAATCACACTTATTTCCTGTGCTATGGTGTCAGGGATTAACAGAAGCGTCCAGAATGTGAAAGTGCAAAGTATGTGTAGCTGACGCTGCACACAGAACCCTTGAAACGTCCAACACAAGATTCTGGAAGCAACAATATGGCTGCTGATATTTATCGAGTATATTTCTTTATGTGTTACTTAGATAAGAATGTGAATCATTATCTCTTTGTCTAGTGATGCAGCCCCCACATATTCTATTAAAGAAAATAACTACCAACAAATTATTTGCTTATCACTGAAACGAAAATTGAAATGTTAGTGTATCTTCATCATTCCAATGACGGGTGAGTAGTTTTTCCTACAATGTGATTTTGTGAAGGTCAATAACAATCGAGATATAGAGCCCATCGAAAGAGTTGATTTGCAGTACTGAGTTCTGCTGTTTAGAAAGTATCACACTTTTCTTAATGTTACAGCCAAGGAAACAGTCACAGCATTGACAATAGGTGAGAATAGTTAGGAAGCAAATAGCTGCTGAACGAAATACCATCATGTTTACCGTAGGTCTTCAGACAAAGAAAGGCAAAGTACCCGTCCCGTTTCTAAATAATTATTCATGAACATCACGTACAAACAAGGAAATAAAACAGGGAGATTACGCAAGCTGTCGAAAAGTACATAAGCACAGTTTGTGCGGACGTTAAGAAATTTGTTCGCTCGTTTTTTTTTAATATCTTATTTAATAATGCCGAGTGGTTTGATGCCGTACCTTATCTCTCACGCTAAAACAATTTATTGCTGGATAAAGGGATTTGTGGAAAGGGAAGGAAGAGTTATTATTGTCATGCAAGGAAATTAATTATTTGTTTACTTATTATTTGTGTGTGTTTCTGCATTAAAAAACAATAACCTCCCCTTTTCAGAAGTGTCTGATGCAGCTGCAAAGTATCATAACAAATTTAAATATGGAGAAATATTGCATTACCTTCTCTGTCTACATGCATCAGTCTTGTGTACAGTGCAAAATTTAAATTCTTGTACCGAAGAACTGAGTTGAAGCATCAGATTATTAGTGATAGCGAAGGCAGACCCTTATAAAGACATATAATAATGAAGCGGTGAAAGGGCACTTTCCATAACTTCCAAATCAGAGAGGGACTAGCATGATAATTTCTACACTATTATTCTTTAAGGTAGAAATTATAAAATTCACGTTATCCACAGAAGTCCTTCTCGACTTCGGCCTACCATTATCAGGAGACGAAAGAGTTCTTCGTTCGGGGAAAACATCATGGCCTGAGTGTCATAGCCAGAAGCACTACCAAGAATACACCGGAACTTCTTATGCACAATACATGTAAGTGAGCTCTGGAAGTCGGAATGTCAGACGACACCTTCAAGAATGTTATCCTGCTTCAGCCAAGAGAATTTCAGAAATACCTGATGTGTATTTTGTTGCAGCTTCTCTAGTTCTTTCTATTCTGTGTAATTGGGTGCTTGGTGTGTGTTACGTATATATATTATCCTAAACTATGTCCTGGGTTCGACGTCACTTCCACAATCTCACACGCACACACACACACACACACACACACACACACACACACACACACACACACACACACACAATTTCATGTCTTCTCTTACTCTTTCTCTCTCCCACATTTGGCATATTCGTCGTCTTGTATCACATATGTGAAATTAAGTTTTTTATACATTTGCAAGAAATTTTTTACCGTTTACTTACACTTTTATGACTGTCCTTCCCTGTTATACACATCCTCATTTACACATATTTGTTGTGTTTTTAGATTGCCTTAATGTTTTATGCAAATTCCTTTTTAATCATATCTTACGTTTCCGCTTCATTATTCTGTATCTCTGTCTGTTTACCTTACTCTCGTCCTATATCTTCTCGGATATATTACCAATTCAGGTTTGTTCTAATTTTGAATACAAATTCATTTGTGTTTGTCTCAGGTTTGCAATTCACTTTCTGTAACACATCTGTCTGCTCATACCACGTTCATTCATTCAGTTATTCATAGTTATTTTATGAAGACGCCAAAGTAACATGCCCGATAAGAAATCGCATGTGTATGCACGAACATAACAATTTGTGTTTTCTTAGGCAGATATCCTGTGTGGTAATCTCTCTCCTCCCCGTTTCCATCACATTCGCAATTATAAGTTCATTTCAGTGACGTGAAGTACCTAATTTTTATGTGGACTCTCTCCCTCTCCTCCCGCTCTTTCTCTCTCACCCATACAAAAATGCTCATCACATATAGAAGTATTTTTCCAATCTTCCACTTTTCCTTTCAGTTCAATAGAACTTCATTATTAAGGATTTCGACCCGTTTCTCTCTTCCTGTTTCATTCCCTACTTCCCATTCCCAAGGAATTTTCGCATATTTACACTGTACAGGCTAAAAGTGTGCGTCAAACCCATTAAAGCTGTCTCATTCTCGACTTTTTCTCAGGTGACTACTAAATACCACATATTTACTCACAGTATGTGATTTTCATGACGTACTTCGTTTCCTTGAAGTCGCAGTCTCTCTTTTTATCTTGTGAATATACGCACGTTTATCTTCTACCGGAGTAACTCCTTTAATACACAGTTTCTCTGATGTTGAGTCGGTCATTTTAATTCTCTTGTTTCCTGAGTGTCATTCCTCATAGAGGTGCATTTGTTTTGCAGCTTATATTTCACAATTCGCCTCCATGTTAATACCACATCATGTTAGTGACAAAACTGAAAATTTAGTTAAAATATGAATATTAAGAATTTAACTTTGAATAATGCTTTTGAAGAGAGTTTAGTAACTCGGATAAAACTCGTATGAGCCTGAAAAAGTGTAAAGTTGGTGCACATGACTATCTAAAGCATTGCCATTGTCTGACATTGGACTGCATAGTGTTAACTTGTATGAACCTCACTATTTGTTGAACCTTGAGACAATAGTTCTCGTAGTATACACAAAATTCCTAAAGCGTTTATGTGTATAAAGTCACTATTATACCTACGAACTCCTATGTGAGGCAGATGATCAGCCAGCAACAAAGAATTAGCAGACCGTATGAGAATGCCTATTCTATGCTAATGAATGTATGACTGCTGTAAAGAAGACTAAAGAGAGGCAAGTCAGGTCACACCTGGACTAATTTCCTGGAACCAGTTCACGAGGAAAATCCCTGAGAGCACCTGAGAGTCAAATCCTCAAACTTACAGGTCCATGACAGCCACATAAAGATACATGAGTAGCTACAGTTTTGTGCGGGCTCTATTTTCAACTAACAACTAAATTTCTAGAATTTATCTATCTGATGTTTGCCACAGAAATTTCTGAATCACTAGCATTGGCTTTGATGCAACTTCTGTGACTGCCTCATCTGTCATCTCCGTTGTGCATTTCTCTCAAATGTATTTCTCTTCTATTGCATTTCTACATCTGCTCTCCCTCGCTCACTTGTTCGCTCACTCACTCACTCACAGATCCAGTATCTCTATCCCTATCACTCCCTTATCATTTAGTAGCGTTTATGACGTTGAAATGAACCCTTTCAGTCTTATAAGCCAAAATTCGATCCTATATGCACCGATTTTGTGCACTCAGTTTCTCACTGAGCCTACTTCTACTGTGCACAATTCGTAGCTTTTGGCCCAGTTCTTCTTCACTCTTATATTCGATCAGTATCCAAGAGGAATTTTTTTGCTCCTTGGATGAAAGGTTTTTTTTTATGAGTTTTCGCTTTGAGATTACACTTTTTATCTTCCATCCATCCCAGTCTATCTACTAAATTGTTTCGTTTGAACATATGTTCTCAACATTTATGCTGCATTTAACTCTTTAAATGTTTACCTCCACAGTGACACTTTAAATTAACTTATTTCTTTCCTCTCATTTGAGAGATGGTATAAAAATCAAATGAAGATTGTAGATGAGTCGACGTAATTCGATCCCTGACAGGTGCTGGGCTTGGCAGCTTTGCAGGCCTATCTCAGCCAATAACGTAACGAGTTTCCGTAAACGTCTCTATAGCAACACTTCAGAGTTGTCACAGCTCTATAGATGGCTACTGTTTTCTCCTGCAACCTTTAGAGCTTAGCAGTTGAAAGTTGGCAACAGCGCTGAGAACTGTCAGGAATCTTCTTACGCCAATTCGACTATGGTAGGTATTACATGTAAAATGCGGTTGCGTCTGAATGACAGAAGTGTACTTATTCAAACACAGCAGAGGACAGTAACAATTTTTGGCGTAGTAAAATATCTGTCGTACCATGTTTAACCGGTTCATTCTCAGGCGGGATATTATTGAACTGCACCGAGACGTCCGAAATATGGTGCCATAAATTCAGTGGAAGGTAACAAAGCTTTGGAAAAATGGTTTGCAGTGCGCTATATTTCAAGGTACGAATTTCAATATGATTCACTGAATGTTAGTTGAGAATAGTGCCACGTGTTATTAACCAGATGAACAGAGTTTGTCATATGACATAATGCGAGCACACTTCGTTGGAGAGCATTTTTTGTGTGTTAATTTGTTGTATCATGATGACATATTTGTGATTGTAATGTAACAAATTAGGAGTGGAACTGCTGCACGTCATCCATTCGGAGTTTGATTCTATGGTTATTTATGGTACGGCTATTTGGAACTCATCGTTGCAGATCATCTTAGATTCAGGAATTGAACATCTTTGGACTCGGCTGAGTAATTGCTTTTATATTGAGAAATGCCATTTTCTTGATTTATAGTTCTTAACGTAGTACTTGCATTTACTTACTACTAACTAGCTCTGGTTTCGTATGGGTAGCCCTAAGTATCTATGATTTGACGACTTCTCTGGCTTAGAGGCAATAAATTATAAGCACAAACTTTTTTCGTGAATCAGTATACCTCTCAGTACAAACCATATCAGGATCTCTATAGTAGTTCCTGAGAGTAGCCTCCACATGCAAACAGAAAAACGCAGCGTGGGACTTTAATTTATAATATGTATATATGAGTTTTCAATTTGGGTATTCTGTTAGGATATACGATTTTGTTGATGAATCTCCAGTCGCGACTGTAGTTACCCAAGTGTTTTTCATTTTCAGATGCATTGCGCTCCGATATTTCGCAGTCTGATGAGTAGCAGATTTGCAATTGATAATGAAATAGATATTCCCAGCAAGGAATGTTGTGTCATTAGCTACCGTGTGATGCGTATATTCTGGTGGCATCTGTAAACAAAGGCTAATATTTATAACACCGATTTTCAGATACAATGCAGTTACTGGTACCGATCCACGTGGCAACAACAGCAAAGAACCACTATATTGGTGAGGTATGTGCTAGGAAAGAATTGTGATATAGCACGAAAAATTTTACTAATTGTACTAACAAAACAAAATTAGAGAGTAATAGCGTCCTTACCAGGCAATACATGCGTTTGTCCTTTTTTAACACTCTCCAGTCGAGCCTCAGTGACTGCTGCCCAGGATTCATACACTTTTCCCACTTCTTTATGTGGTTCCCGTTTATAAGGCGAAGGATTCAAGCAGATCACCGTGCGTTTCGGAAATACTGGCATTGCTTTCAAAACCTTTATCGTCAATTTTGGAACCTGATTCTTCAAGCAGCCTTAGAAGTTCTTCATCAGCCAAATTGAGTCCCATTTTACGATAAACTTTTGATATCTAGATAACTTCGAAAGCTCGCTGCAACAACGAATGTTATGGAAGTGATTCCGCCTGTAACATGTTTTTCAAGTTACGCACTTTGTAGAAGCAAGGACGTCCATTTAGCGGCTCTCCAAAGTACTAAAATAGCGAAAAACTGATTTCATGCCATCAGTAATCGAAAACACTGCACCTCCAGGTAACAACCAGGATATATGCGCTCATAAATTCTTCGAGCGCCGACAGTTAGCTAAATCACAATGCACATATAGTCTCTTCGTGCTGCGACATAAATTCATTAATCATGTTAGGAGCATAAAGATAAAAAAAGACCATAGCCTAAAAATCTTCAGTGCAGATATCCAGCACATTCCATTCTGAGCTGATAGTAAAGAAAAATCTGCAAAAATCAGTAAGGTGTCAAGTACTGCAATGACGGTACCTCGCAGCAGACTTTCGGTAGCGGTACCTAGCACCAGTCTGGTGCCGCAGCTGGGTGGTCATTCTCCACTAGAGGACAATGTCATAGTTTTCGCAGCGCCAGGTGACTTTAATTCGTTATAATTCGGCCATTTTACACAAACTGTTTATGAACTGTGTACACAAACATTCCTCATGTATCAGTCTATCTCTTGGTGATAGCCGCACTGAAGTGCCTACAGTAGTTTCTGAGATTAGCCCAAACATACAGAAAGCAACCATGTGGTGGACTTTAATTCATATAAGTATATCGAATAGACAGAAGAAATCCTTTCCCAAGGTGGCTTCTGTCAACTCCCCCTCCCAGATGATGCCCTCTCTCCCCCATTTATCCCTCCTGTCAACTCTGATCCTCATCTCCCTCTCCTTTCCTCTGTCCTTTCTCTGGGCTCCATATCTCCCCCCCCCCTTACGTCCTGTTTTGCCCACCTACCCTCTCTCTGCCTTAACCCCCTCCCCCTGAGTCCTTTTGCATTCCCCTCCTCTGCCTTTCCCCACTCCCTCTCGCGTCTGCCCCCCCCCCTTAAGAGTCCTCGTCCTCCGTCGGCTCCTTCCCCCTCCCGCTCCTTCCCCCTCCCCCCCACTTCGTCTTTCCTCTCCTTCCCCCTTTTCTTTCCCATCATCTGTCCAGGTTCTCCCCTGTCTGCCCTCGGCTGTGGTGTGTCATATTTATGCTAACTTTGTAGTACAGTGTTCAAGTGAGTGTTCAGTGTTGTGCGCCTTTCCAAAGTCTTGCGAACAGAAATCACGCTGTCGCTGGGTGTGATTTTTATATCTATTGCGAGCAGAAACCAGACTGTCGCCATGTTTCTTAACTGTCTGTCTATTATTTTACCTGTCTGCTTCCTGTGTATTTTATTAGCATCACCAACCCTTTGTTTTATGTTTTAAGTTCCACAATTTTCCGCCATTTTACCATTTAAGTCACCGATTTTATCTCCTGCTTTTAGTGTTTATTATCTTCATTTTTTTCTGTAGGATGAAGAACAGCGTACTAAGCTGCTGCCAGCAGGGCCCCTTTGGGGGGAATCGAAACTCAAGAAAGGAAAAAAAAACAGAAAAAGGAGAATAAGAAGAAGAAGAAGAGGAGGAGGAACACATATGTATATCCGAAGGAACACTGCATCGAAATATATAGACACTGTAAAAATACAGACACTGTCCTACCGTATTTTATACCAAAGCAAGACAGTCTGACGAGCAAAAATGACAGCTCTCCCTGAGTGGCAATAGTACGAATTGTATGCAAACACTATGGGCCGTAGACGCTAGAACATACGGAAGTTTGAGTCTGGCCGTGAGTCTTGCACGGATAGCCAAAGTGGTTGAGACGAGCGTTCGCGTAAGGCGCGAATACTGTGTTCGAGTCCATGTCAGGTACAAATTTTCATATATTGCTAGTAAATCGCACAGCCGGTGTACAATGGAATTCGAAATTTTGCGAATGCATTTCACAATTTAATACGGCTGTCAATCGTTAACAATGTGTGTTCCTTCTGACATGCATTCATGTCCGAAGGTACATTGCATCGATCTGCACATACACTATAAAAGACGACACTGTTCCACCGTAATTTACATACGTTACATGAACTATTATACCGTGTATACTGACAGTAAATATACACACTGCACAATGAACAGTTTTCTATAGTAATTTCGTGTTGGACGCGTTTCCCGAAAGGGTACCATCCCCAGCGTTCTTTAACAGCTTAAACTAATGGTTATGTTTCTCTATCCTCCGTCCTTTCCGCAATATTCGTTACAGGGTGTCACGCTTCCTGGGCATTCCTGCAGCAGTGGTACCTTACCTGGCTTCTCCAGCTTGAACATACAACTCTCAACGGCAGCCGCGGCTCCCTTTCCAGCCTTATGATTTTACATTGGGCAGGCGTGTCTCCTCTCCCTCGCCTTAAGGAGGTAAATAAATTCATAAAACTTTGTCAGCATGACCAGGAAAGATTCAGAATTCACATTCATAGCAGTGGAAGTTCTAAAACATAACGAAGTAATTTTTTTTACGTGTGATATTTCATCATTTTTTTCGCTTACTAATGGCGGCATTTGCAGCAATAGGCACACTTTTCTTCATAAGTGAGAGAGATTCTTCGATGAATTTTGCACAGCATATAAACCATACTTAAAGGTGTATGAAACTCTAGAATTTTTCAAATCTATTAAAAACTGTGGTAAAAATTGAGGTGATTAACTATAAAATTTGTGTTTTGTTCTAAACATGAAGTTTAAAATATAGCAGTTAATTCGTTTTTTCATAAATTAAATAAATTCTAGAGTTTGATACACCTGTGAGTGTGGTATGTATACTGTGCAGAATTCATCGAAGAATCTCTCTAGCTTATGAAGAAAAGTGTACCTATAGCAACAAATGCAGCCATTAGTAAGTGAAAAAATGATGAAATTTCGCACGTAAAAAAATTTATTTTGTTATGTTTTCGAACTTCCACTGCAATGAGTGTGAATCCTAAATCCTTCCTGGTGATTCTGACAAAGTTTTATGAATTTATTTGTAAAAGTATAGACACTGGAATTTAAAATGTCCTGAGATGCCTCTCCTGCTCCAAGTCGGCCCGTTTGACGTCCTAGCCCCCTTAAACATCCCACGAATAGGATGTCTCTGGTCGTCACTCTATTATAAAATACTTAGCACTTAGTAAAAAGCGGATGCAGTGGGGAGAAGTGAATAATAAACAATCATTGCGCACGCAGATTTAAAAGTTGAACATTCAGAATGTCATGACTGTGTACTAACAGACCCATGGGCTAAACATTCGCTTGGGATGGACTGGTGGGGCCGATGTTTTGCAAGGATGCATTTTTCCTTGACATATGAGGTCATGTTGGTGATGTTCTCTTGTAAGTCAAACGTAAACTACTCTATAACAAAATAAGTTCGTCTACGCACTTAGCAGATTGGTGTACCTCCTAAACATCTCCTAAAAAAATTTCTCACTTATGATACCTGCATGTAATATGCCCTGTTGTTCACACTTCAGAATTTTACAGATTGCAGTGACTCCTTGCAGCAGCGTCTTTGCTGTTGCGTATTTGACCGGTAGCCTACTGCTTGACAAAATGCTCAGATATAATGTTAAAAAATATATCGGCGCAACTACTTGTTTATAGTGTAAAACACTAAGATTGACGCGTTTCGGAAGTCAAGCTTCCTTCATCAGAATAATAAAAAGTAAAAGAACCTGTTAAAACTCGCTAAATTGGAATATGCACCAGGCACAATAAAATTGATAATAAAATTAAAACATCGTCGCTACTTCCCTTGTTGCAGCCGTGTTTTCCAAGGTGCATCTCCACATAGTCGTCAAAATATAAAAAACTCTAAAATGGTGTCGCCTATGGTGTTCAACATCTAACCACATGGCTCTCTCCTCTATCGTCGTAAACCGCCCGTGCGTCTTCGTTGATACCACACACCACGTAGCCAAACACGACACTGAAACGCGAAGCCGGCCGAAGTGGCCGTGCGGTTAAAGGCGCTGCAGTCTGGAACCGCAAGACCGCTACGGTCGCAGGTTCGAATCCTGCCTCGGGCATGGATGTTTGTGATGTCCTTAGGTTAGTTAGGTTTAACTAGTTCTAAGTTCTAGGGGACTAATGACCTCAGCAGTTGAGTCCCATAGTGCTCAGAGCCATTTGAACTGAAACGCGAGTAAGCTCACGCGCAAGTAAACAAGGAAGTCACAGAGATGCCTATACAAACAGATAACGTATACATGTTCGAAGGACCTCATGAAATGATGGTATCCTACTAATTGCTAAACACGTAGTTACTAAAAGAAACCACTGAAATGTTTGAAAAAAGTTATTTGTATCACCAGTTAGCTGTTCATTCAGTGTGTTCTCATTATCCACGTTATCTGTTTGTATAGACATCTCTGTGACTTCCTTGTTTACTTGCAACGACACGTACAGTGTCTTTCCATGTGCTCCGCTCTAGTGATGCTACGAACATTTTTGGCATGGACGCATTTGAACTTTTTGGCCTCGCAATTCAGGACAAAGTACTTTGCATCAACGCCAGTGACTATGCAGACAGTGTTGCCGCACTATGCGATGATTTTGCTGAACTCTTTTTCTGGTGGCCTTGGTTGTGCCACGGACTTTGCAACGCATGTTGTAGTTATAGACAATGCCAAGCCTATTCTCCAGCGCACAAGTGTGGTACCACAGGCACTGAGCGACGCCGTAGCTGCTGAACTTAAGCATTTGCAAGACAGTGGTGTGATTGAACCTGTTTCTGCTTACCCATTGGCTTCACCTATAGTCTGTGTGAAGAAACCAAACGATCGTCTCCGTATTTGTGCCGACTTTAAGTCTACAGTAAATCACCAGACAGTGGTACTTACGTTTCCCTTACCGCGTACTGAAGATATTTTTGATAAGCTTGGTGAAAATTCGTTTCCACGATTGACTTGCGGGACGCATACTTCCAAATTCAGTTCGACGATCAGTCGCAGCGCTATTTTGTGATCAACACCCACATTGGACTGTTCAAGTTTCGCCGCCTTCTGTTCGGTTGTGTTTCGGCTGCTGCTATTTCTCAGTCTTACTTGCAGCAGTTGTGTGTCACTGTCCCTGGTTGCTCTAATTATCTGGACGATATAGTTGTGTTGGGTCGAACCCCTGACGAAAATTTGCAGAATTTGCGTGCCTTATTTACTGTACTTTCGTAGGCAGGACTCAAGTGCAACAGAGAAAAGTGCAAATTTTTTCAAACTGAGATTCAGTATTTAGGACCTATGGTTAACGGACAGGGTATCCACCCCTCGCTGTCACATCTCAGTGCGATGAGAGACTTGCCAGCACCCACGAATTTGAAAGAATTTCAGTTTGTGTTGGGCAAAATTACATATTGTGATCGGTTTATACCAAATGCAGCGCAGATTGAAGCGCCTTTGCATCGCCTTCGGCGTAAGAACGTTCCTTTTGTTTGGTCTTCGGAATGTGACACTGCTTTTTTTTAGCTGAAATTTTTGTTGAGTGATTGCTGTTTGATTCCTTTTGATCCCTCCAAACCAATTTTGGCTGTCGATGCATCTTCTCACGGCATCAGAGCGGTTCTCTCGCACCGCATTCATTCTGTCGATCGCCCGATCGCTTTCGCATCTAAGTTACTCAATTTTGCCCAGCAAATCTATTCTCAAATCGAGAAAGAAGCTTTAGCCATTGTATATGGAGTGACAGTTTCATGATTTTTTGTACGGCCGCAAGTTCTATTTGGTCACCGAACATAAGCCTTTGACGTCATTGTTCCACCCGTCAAAGCCAGTTCCAGATCGTACAGTACAAAAGTTGCCTCGTTGGTCTTTGCTTTCGTCTAACTAAAATTACGAAATTTTTGTTTTGGCCTACGGCCCAGCATGGCAATGCTGATGCTTTGTCTCGTCTACCTATGGGTCCTGACGAAGTGTTTGATTCTTCCGAATTGTCATGCATGTTTATTGATTGGCGAGATAAGGAATTAGCTGATGGTTTTCCGGTGGATTTTCGTCGCATTGCTGCCACGACAGCTGACGATGCTTCTCTGCAGATTCTTTTTCAGTATATTCGTACTCAATGGCCTCCATCTGCTATGCGGATTCGTGATCCACTTCGTTACTTTGCGTAACGTCACAACTTGTCTGTACACCACGGTGTTACCTTGTTACGAACTGACAATGATCAGTTTCGTGTGGTTGTACCTCGTTCGTTACAGTCGGAAACCCTGCATACTGGTCATTGGGGTATAGTGCGGATGAAGCAATTAGCGCGTCGTCACCGCACTTCGGTCGGCATTGATAAACACATTGAGAATTTGCTTGCTAATTGTCGCTCTTGCGCGGAGCGTCAATGTGCTTCCCGCCAGGGCTTCTTTGCGTGACCGACTCCTACTGCGCCTTGGCAGTGCATTCATATTGATTTTGCGGGTTCTTTCTGGGACACCTGCTGGTTTATAGTTATTGATGCGTACAGCAACTTCCCTTTTGTTGTGCTATGTCTGCTACTACATCTGCCAGTACTGTTCGGGCTTTGACATGTTTTCTGCATTGAGGCCCTTCCTGAAGTTATTGACTCCAACAATGGCCCCCAATTTGAAGCGTTCTGTGCTGCTAATGGCATTCGCCATCTGACCTCAGCCCCGTTCCACCCCCAGTCGAACGCTGAGGCTGAATGCTTTGTGCGTACATTTCAATCGCAGACGAGCAATTTGCGTGCCACGCACTCTCACGGGTGCGCACTATGGACTTTCCTTGCTTCATATCGCTCCCAGCTGCGCGGCACCTGTTCCCCAATGGAATTACTACATGGCTACGCCCATAGGTCGCTCCTGCAGCTATTGCATCCGCCGCGGCGCGATCCCACTGCTCCGCCTCGTTCTGGCTTGGTGCCGCAGGATTTGGCGTTGAATCGCGTTTTCTCTGACAGGCAGGGCTGGGAGCAGGGGCGCATTCTTCGCCATCTTGGCCGTGCCTTATTTGTCATTTCTAGTCCCTCTGGCACTGTCAAGCGACACCGGAGCCAGATCCGTTTGTGCTGTCCTCGGTTTTCTGCCTCTGGTTGTTTTCTGGCAGAATTGGAAGCTTCGTGGCTCCACCACCTCAGCCCACGACTCCACCAACGGCGCCTCCGCCTCTCTCGCCTCCTCCACGGGCGCTCCTGCCGTCGCCGCCGCTGCCGGTCGGGTCTCCTGCACCGGATGGGCGCCTGGCGCCGCCACCACGGCCCCACCTCCGGTCGCCGCCGCCCCCGCCACCGTGTTGCTCCGAAGTGCCGGAACCGATGGACACAGAGGCTGCCGCCGTCGACCATGGAGGTCGTTGCTCCACCTCCTCATCCGAGCATACCCAGTGGCGGTGCGCGGCCCTGCGCAGGATTCCCATGGGGCGTTTTCCTCGTCCCCTTCCGAGCAATTCGGGGTTGCGGATGGGCAGTACTCCCTGGCAGTTCCGCTGTCCTGCCCCTCAGTTGCGCCGCCCCTGAGTCCCTCCACCCGCCGTCGGAAGCCCTAGTCGACGATGGTGCGCCGTTTCAGATTGGAGGTAAGTGGTATCGATACCTACGATGCCATGACGTAGGTACAAGTTCTTAGGTTGGCACTAGACACCGACACCGCCGACAGCGCCCTCCAGCTGGCGCTGTGCGGGTCTATGAGTGCAGCTCCAGATTCTACCCGTTTGATTCCGAGTAGACGACCAAGCAACATTGTTCCTGAATGAGATTTTCACTCTGCAGCGGAGTGTGCGCTGATATGAAACTTCCTGGCAGATTAAAACTGTGTGCCCGACCGAGACTCGAACTCGGGACCTTTGCCTTTCGCGGGCAAGTGCTCTACCAACTGAGCTACCGAAGCACGACTCACGCCCGGTACTCACAACTTTACTTCTGCCAGTACCTCGTCTCCTACCTTCCAAACTTAACAGAAGCTCTCCTGCGAACCTTGCAGAACTAGCACTCCTGAAAGAAAGGATATTGCCGAGACATGGCTTAGCCACAGCCTGGGGGATGTTTCCAAAATGAGATTTTTTCTCTGCAGCGGAGTGTGCGCTGATATGAAATTTCCGGGCAGATTAAAACTGTCTGCCGGACCGAGACTCGAACTCGGGACCTTTGCCTTTCGCGGGCAAGTGCTCTCTCTGTAAGGTTCGCAGGAGAGCTTCTGTAGAGTTTGGAAGGTAGGAGACGAGGTACTGGCAGAAGTAAAGCTGTGAGGACGGGGCGTGCGTTGCTAGAGCACTTGCCCGCGAAAGGCAAAGGTCTTGAGTTCGAGTCTCGGTCTGGCACACAGTTTTAATCTGCCAGGAAGTTTCAACATTATTCCTATTACATAGTGGGCGAGCCACTAGAGGGTTTGCCTGTGTTAGATTTGATACATCTGGCTTCGCACCTACGGGCTCATATTTACCAGAAGTTGCGTATATGTCATTTACTAATATTCTCTATTAAATGTACTTTTACGTTAAAAGTAGTACCGATATTTTTATCTCACCTGCTTCTACTCGCTTTCTACATTACGCCTACCCTTCAGTTTACAGGAGCAGACCCACGTGCCGCCTTCCAGGCAGGATACAAAATGAGATTCTATGGAATATGTCTAGTAAACAAATATTTTTGAAACTTCCTGGCAGATTAAAACTGCCTGCTGGACCGAGACTCGAACTCGGAACCTCTCCTGGTAGAGTACATACACGTGAAAGGAAGTTTCATATCAGTGCATCTTCCACTGTAGAATGAAAATTTCTTTTTATAAATATTTTTCGCTTGAAATTTTTTCAGGGAAATTGTATTTTCCTATCTCGTAGTTCTTACTACAACATAGGCGAAAAGAAAATAGAAAAGCAATCACAGTTTGACCATTTAGAGAGCAAATCGGAGAGGAACCCACTTCCAAATAGTTTATAATAATTTAAGATTTTTTCTGTTTGTTAATCATAATACCTAATATATACTGCCCAACCAATTTCCGTCAAATTATGAGCACAGTCGTGTGCTCACCTGAATACTGTTAATATTCCAGGAGCCTTAAATGACTTAAAGGTACAAAATCTGCTTCCACTTAGCTCGTTGCTTACCTGCGTCTTCTCCATTTACCAATTCCGCTAAATGACACTTTACATCACCATGACAAAATATTGTTATAACCTCGATACCTTGAACTGAGTGAATGTTTGGAATCCTTTCGTGAGGTCTCCTGATGCTATAGCGTCGATAATGATTCAGCAGATAACTCATGGACTTGTGTTAACTAGTATCTTATTCTCTGAATTGATCCATTATAAATTATTCTGAAAGCCTGTGTCTGTGAAAAAAAATAGGTTTGTTTATGAGTAACTCATCTGAAACAAGTCACGATTTTCTTTTTTTTTTTTTCGCACGACGCGTTTTGGAAAATGATTCCCGTTTTCAAGTGCGTTTTTTGTGTTTGTTATGTCATTCCTATGTGATGTTGTCGATGTGTGAGATTCTGCTTCATTTTGTTGACTAAGTTTCCTTATGGTCCATTTGTGCAGAGTATCACACACACTAAACATCACACACAACTTGTGCACTTCTAAACATCGAAAACATTTTTCACAAACAAAACAGTGACACAGGTGTTCTTACAAGAAATCAACAGAGATGACATTATAGGTCTTCCACAGAATATATGTTTTTGAACAGAGGTTATTTACCTTACCAATTTGGATCATAATTTACTGATGTCAGTTTTACAATTGTGCTTATTTCTGTGTGTTACTATTTTTATTTAAGTATACTATCGAAACATCTGAAGAATTCACTGATTCGATTTCAAGTTTTCATTTAATATTTTATCTTCATATTTTCTGTAGTGTGAATATATCTCCAGTTCTTCTAGTAAATCCATTTTATGTCCTTTATTTAGTCAGTGGAGTACTTTCACATTTTGCTCCATTTTTCCAAATGGGTGTCCTGTATTGTGCACATGTGTTACTATGGCTGATGTGTGTGTGTAGCCTTTCATCTGCTCTGTGTACCTGGTGTTGAAATTTCGGACAGTTTGTCCTAGGTAGAACATGGAGCATTCGTGGCATGTGACCTTGTATATTCCAGAGTCTGAGCATGGATCATGCTTACACTTTATATAGTGAATTAGTTTTTGTTGTGGTTTATTAAAGGTCAGACACCCAATTTTTACTTCATGATTTTTTAAAATATTTGCAATCTTCTGAATACAATGCCAATGTATGGGATACTAGGTATACGTTTGTTTTTCTCGTTTTCTTCTGTGGTGCAGTTTGTACCTAGGCCTTTCTTCACTTTGTCTAGAATTGTGTCAACCATGGAAGCATAGTACCAATTGGCAACTGCAATCTTCTTCACTGTGTTTATTTCTTGTTGCATGTTTTCTTGGTTCAGTGGTATTTGAATTGCCCTATTTGGCATTGACCTGTATGCTGCCTGTTTATGGAATTTGGGTGACATGCAGTTGCAGGGATTGTGGTGTCAGTCATTGTGTTTTTCCTATGAATTTTGAATGTGCATGTGTTGTTGCGTCTTATAATATTTAGGTCCAGAAAGTTGATGCTTTTATTTTGCTCATGTTCCACTGTAAATTCAATTTTCTCATGTAGATTACTGAAGTAATTTAGAATGTCTGATGTCTTAGGCATCCCCTTTCACTAACGGTAGTGTCATCTACATATCTCCTATAAAATGCAATTTTCTTTTGGCAAGGTTCTCGGCTGTTAAATAATTTTTGTTATAAGTGATTTATGTATACGTCAGCTATTGTACCAGATATACATGATCCCATTGCTAGCCCATCTGGTTGTTTATATATGTTGCCATTGCTCATCATACTCATTACTCGTGGCAGATTAATCTACCAAGTCCCGTACGAGTTCGGGCATAGCGTGTACGTTCGCACACAAGAAGGTCAATGGCCGGGAAGCCATATTTTAACTATATATGACGGTAGTATCTGTTCCTGAAAGAACAGTTACCGTGGATGACCTTGCAGCTAGCGTGTCTATTTAATTATCATTTCATTTCTAGCAAAGCTGCAAGGTCATCCACGGTAACTGTTCTTTCAGGAACAGATACTACCGTCATATATAATGAATACTTTTCTACTCAACGATGAATTACCCAAGAATATGATGCCATACGAAAGCAGTGAATGAAAGTAGGCATAGTAAGCTAATTTACTGAGATTATCACCAAACTTTGCAATAACCCTAATAGCATACGTAGCTGAACTCAGACGTTTCAGCACAACATCAATGTGTTGCTTCCAGTTTAGCCTCTCATCAGTGGACACACCTAAAAATTTTGAAAATTCTACCTTAGCTACAGACTTCTGTTCAAAGTCTATATTTATTACTGGACTTGTGCCATTTACTGTGTGGAACTGTATATACTGTGTTTTATCAAAATTTAAAGAGAGTCCGTTTGCTGAGAACCACTTAATAATTTTGTGAAAAACATCATTTACAATTACACCACTTAGTTCTTGGTTTTTGGATGTTATTAGTATACTTGTATCATCAGCAAAAAGAGCTAACTTTGGATCTTTATCAGTGCGGAATGGTAAGTCATTAATGTATATCAAGATCAGTGAAGGACCTAAGACCGAACCCTGTGGGACCGTGTACTTGATAGCACCCCAGTTTGAGAAATCATCTTTTGTTTTAACATGAACCATTACTTCAACTTTCTGCATTTTCCAGTTAAGTATGGGTTAAACCATTTGTGCACTGCCCTCCTCAAACCATAATGATTTAGCTTATCTAAAAGAATTCCATGACTTACACATATATCCCTGACAGTACCACGACTCGAGCCTCGGTCCTCCACATGGCAGCCAGCTACATTGGCAACCGACCTTCGAATGCGGAGAGAAAGCGAGGATTATTTTAATTTGTTTGCTGGAAAATCTGACTCTGTGAACTGATGCAGCATAGTACACTTTTCCAGAGCCAGAGAGGGAACTTATTTCAACGTACAACGAATACATTCCTGTGTCCAGTGACAAGATACCCTCAGTGTATGACGTAAAGGCAGTGAAAGGAACTGCAAATGAACTGCTTGATACTTACTCTGATCATTACAACGTAGATCTCTCAAGCAACATTATCTTCGACGATAACAGATAAATTGTTTGACCAGTGTGATGTGTACAGAATTTTGAGCACAATATTACTCTCTATGAGTGAGTAACAAAAAGTTAGGTGACAAAAGTCTTTGGATAGCGCTATGCACATGTACAGAGGGCGGTAGTACCGCGTGCAGATGGTATAAATCAGGGGTCTCCAAACTTTTTAGTACGCGGGCCACATTGACTCCTCCACGAAGTCATAAGGGCCAAGATCTACCTAGTGAAATTAAAGCAGCCTAGAACTCCATGATCACCGTAATGTAAGGCTAAAGGAAAGATGAAATCGCAAAAATTTAAGGTTGTGGGAATACCTAGTACTGAAACGAACTAAGATTTTTATTTAATTACATAATTTTGATTGGTGGACGTACCTGACCGAAATTCTGCCGTATTTTATTCTGGCGAATTTCACGAACAAAAAGGTATGTCACTGCACGTTCTTCACGAAAGCGTCCTGCGAAGTTAACGAAATCTCAAAATCATTGTTAGCAACACTATTACTGCAAGACGTAACAGAGGTACTGTATGTCAACGCATTGTTATTTCAAGCGGCGCAGCAATAAGTTTAGTTATGTAGTTTTGTAGCAAGTAACAGAGCCAGAGCATATACGAGTATTTGGTAGTTCTGTTGCGTGATTGTGTCTATGTTGCGAGTGTCTCACGAGTTTTTTAGTGTTTTATGCTCTGTACTAGTAGGTGAGACGACGAAGTGTGGGACAATTCAAAGGTTGAATTCGAAGAGACAAGGAAAATCTGAAAATCGAAACACGTATAGCACGACTTGAGTATTTTTTCACTGTATTTTTTAGTGGAACTACAGTGTAATTGTGAGTATTTAATTTAGTAATTAAAGTACCTTAAAATAAATTCATTGCAGTTTGTTTAGGCAGACTACTCCCTAGTTTTATTAGCATTATATAGCACAATTTTATTTTCAGGTTACAGTCTTTTGTGGAGTTCTGTACAAAAAATGGAAAAGAAACGAAAGGTAGACAGTGAATGTAGAATTTTTAAAGAGCAGTGGGGATGTCAATATTTCGTGGTGGCGTCATGCAACAAACCAATGTGTATTATTTGGATAGCCACAAGTTTAACCATGACCTTCCGCTTTGTGAAGATAGAGCTCCGACAATGTCGCGGTGTATTGGTCGCGATAGGCCTCGAAACTCAATTGTTGGCGGAATAGGTACTAGAGATGGGCAAAACTTTTCTTTTCAGGGATCGGATCAGAACTGTTCACTCCCTGAAATGAACTAGCTCTTTTTCATGACTCACCACTCATTCACAACAGAAAATAAATGGAAGGCACATTGCCCTTTAAACTTGGTTTATTCCAGTACTATACCTGTATTTTGATCTTATTTGATCCTATTTTGAAGCAACACAGATAATAAGTAAGAATTTTGTATTGTTTATTGAAATTTCCACGATATGACAAAGTTTTTGATTATTGATTTATTTTGCACTATCGTGGTTTTTTGGGTGATCGGAAAATGTTGTAACTTGAGATTTACATTAACAATATCTTTGGCTATAATGTATTAAAATTTCATTAACCTCGTACAAATACATCGCAAGCCATATATTTTTAAAGTGAACATTCCCTTCCGAAGACGCCTAAAATCGCAAAATCTGTACGAAAATAAGAAAAAAATATATGAATTTGACTGTAAGACCAAAGTGCTGCATATAGCCTTCCGCAGAATAAAACAAGGAAAATATTGGTGTATCACTTTTGCTATACGTTTATCGGTTCGCTCATAATTAAAGTGTAAATTCGAGTGACCATAATAAAAAATCCTATAGTAAGTGGATCCGTCAAGAACCTAATCTGATCAATTTAAACAAATAAAAATAAAATAAAAACAAATGATGTATACATAAGATAATAATGTAATATACATAGCGGTATTACTACGAAGAACAATATCCAGTAGAGACGAACTCCGATGCAGAGGCGCTGAGTCGAGCAGGTCGAGACGCGAGCTGTATTACTGCGTGAGCTAAGACCGCAGAGACCAGAGTGACACCTGAGTTGCTTTGCTCAACGCTCTGGCTAGAGTCGAGAACGGCGGGATGAGCGTTGAGCGGGCGAGTTCCGTGGGTGGGGGGAGCGGTGAACGGCCACCACTCACCCGCTCGGAGACAAATCGTCCGCTCTCTTGCGAGCAGGTTGTTGCAAGTAGTTCTTATGTTCTCCGCTAGGAGGCTCTCTGTCCTGTTGCTCGCATCAACTGCCCAGAGGGCAGGACGTGCGACTGAAACGATCGCCGACGGAGTTCAGGTGCGCCAGACACTGCACGCGGCAGAGGAAGCACAGAGAGGGCATGGCATGTGTGAAACACAAAATCCAATGGGGCACTGCACAATGCACGCAGCCAAGGCAGAAGCAGGGCAGAGGCCGGCGCTGGCCGTGTTGTGTGGCGTGCACTGTGCTCTGACCAGCAGAGGCCCCACTGGTCTGCTTCGACTCTCTCTCTCTCTCTCTCTCTCTCTCTCTCTCACTCTCTGCTGTGGGAAACGTTTGGAGCTACCGTTCTTTTTTTCTGAATCACTGATTGTTCACTCCTTTGAAAGATTCAACTCTATGAATTAGTTCAGGAGCGGATCCCCCATCTCTAATAGGTACCACCTCAAATATTTGGCGGGCCGGATACCGGGGATGTCCGGCCAGCTGACGCGGCCCGGTTTGCCGGCCCTCGCGGGCCAGTTTCGGCCCGCGGGCCGTAGTTTGGAGACCCCTGGTATAAATGATGGTGCTTTGGCGAAGCTGTCATTTGTAACTTAGGTGATTCATGTGAAAAGGTTTCCGATGTGATTATCGGTACACGACGGGAATTAACAGACTAGGTCGCGAAATGGTAGATGGAACTAGACGCATGGGTCATTGCATTTCGGAAATCGTTAAGGAATTCAATATTCCGATATTCGTAACGTCAACACCGACAAAGCAGTGGCCGACGGCCTTCACTCAACTGCAGAGCGTTTGCGTAGTGTTGTCGCTGTGAAGAGACAATAAACACTGCGCGAAATAACCGCATAAATCAATGTGGGACGTCCGACGAACGTATCCGTCGGACAGTGCGGTGAAATATGGCGTTAATGTGCTACGGCAGCAGACGACCGACGCGATTTCTTTTGCTGACAGTATGACGTCACCTACAGCGCCACTCCTAGGCTCGGGACCATATCAGTTGGACCACAGACGACTGGAAAACCGTGGATTGGTCAGATGAATCCCGATTTCAGTTGATAAGAGCTGATGACAGCGTCGGAGTGTGGCGCATACCCCACGAAGCTATGGACCCAAGTTGTCAAGAATGCGCTGTGAAAGCTGGTGGTGGCTCCTTAATACTATGGTACATGTTTACGTGGAATCGACTGGCTCCTCTGGTGCAACTTAACCGATTATTGACTGGTTGTATTCGGCTGCTTCTAGATCATTCATGGTCTTCATGTGCCCAAGCAACGATGTCATGTCACCCAACCACAATTGTTCGCAACTTGTTTGGAGAACATTCTGGACAATTCGATCGAGTGATTTCTCCGCCAGATCGCTCGCCATCAATCCCATCGAGTATTTATGTCGCATGATCGAGAGGCCAATTCGTGCACAACATCCTTCACTGTAACACTTTCGTAGTTACGTACGGCTATAGAGACAGCATGGCTCAATATCTCTTCGTAGGACTTCCAACGACTTGTTGACCATCTAGTTGCTGCACGACGCCATAAAGGAGGTGCGAGCACGGTGTTAAGAGGTAACCCAAGACTCTTGTCACGTCATTGTAGCTACACAAAAATGAAAGTAAAAGTGAAATGTCTCTGTAAATGTGTTCTTTTTCAAGTTCACTTAAAGTTGCACATTGCTTTCCACATAAAATCCTCTAACCATACCGCACCGACAAGGCACAAACTCGTTTAGGAGTTTCCTGAAATTCGGTAACGTGTTACTATAATCACCGTTCTGTCAGACAGTGGAAAGACAGTTGACAGAATAGTTGCAGATTTATCGCAGGTGCCGGCCGCTGTGGCCGAGCGGTTCTAGGCGCTTCAGGCTAGAACCGCGCGACCACTACGGTCGCAGGTTCGAATCCTGCCTCGGGCATGGATGTGTGTGATGTCCTTAGGTTAGTTAGGTTTAAGCAGTTTTCAGTTCTAGGGGCCTGAGGACCTCAGATGTTAAGTCCTATAGTGCTCAGAGCCACTTGAGCAATTTTTATCGCAGGTA
Organism: Schistocerca serialis cubense; assembly: GCF_023864345.2. Lineage (NCBI taxonomy): Eukaryota > Metazoa > Arthropoda > Insecta > Orthoptera > Acrididae > Schistocerca > Schistocerca serialis. The sequence continues at coordinate 532,019,680 of NC_064645.1, forward strand.
TGATTTATAGTTTATGTCAGTACATAGGTGTCGAAGTTCCATGCGGCTTTTCGGGGGTGATGCTGTAGTATACAGAGAAGTTGCAGCATTAGAAAATTGCAGCGAAATGCAGGAAGATCTGCAGCGGATAGACACTTAGTGCAGGGAGTGGCAACTGACCCTTAACATAGACAAATGTAATGTATTGCGAATACATAGAAAGAAGGATCCTTTATTGTATGATTATATGATAGCGGAACAAACACTGGTAGCAGTTACTTCCGTAAAATATCTGGGAGTATGCGTGCGGAACTATATGAAGTGGAATGATCATATAAAATTAATTGTTGGGAAACGGGTACCAGGTTGAGATTCATTGGGAGAGACCTTAGAAAATGTAGTCCATCAACAAAGGAGGTGGCTTACAAAACACTCGTTCGACCTATACTTGAGTATTGCTCATCGGTGTGGGATCCGTACCAGATCGGGTTGACGGAGGAGATAGAGAAGATCCAAAGAAGAGCGGCGCGTTTCGTCACAGGGTTATTTTGTAAGCGTGATAGCGTTACGGAGATGTTTAGCAAACTCAAGTGGCAGACTCTGCAAGAGAGGCGCTCTGTATCGCGGTGTAGCTTGCTATCCAGGTTTCGAGAGGGTGCGTTTCTGGATGAAGTATCGAATATATTGCTTCCCCCTACTTATACCTCCCGAGGAGATCACGAATGTAAAATTAGAGAGATTCGAGCGCGCACGGAGGCTTTCAGACAGTCGTTCTTCCCGCGAACCATACGCGACTGGAACAGGAAAGGGAGGTAATGACAGTGTCACGTAAAGTGCCCTCGGCCACACACCGTTGGGTGGCTTGCGGAGTATAAATGTAGATGTAGATGTGTTATGACGATAGTTTACAACAAGTATAATATATTTTGTAGTCGCACAGTGTTGCTATTGTGGTGTACATTTGCGATGGGTTTAGACGGGTGGGGGAAGAGAAAGATAGCTCGAAACATTCGAGTACAGCGATCCATGGTGGCACTGCCTTCAGTAATGTATGCCAGGTGGAGTTAGTTAGTTGACCATTACACTGGTTGTTATACTGGATGGATAATTTAGCGGTTTTCTGCCTTTCTTCATCTCACATCAACGGTATTTCAGGAAGTCCTTCCTGTACAACAGCCTTTGATTTCTGTGTAGGAAGAGATCAGGGTATTGTCTCCTGTTTCTGCCTACAGAAATGTTTCCTGAAGTTTGTCCTAACTGAAATAAATTCACCAACATTTACACACTGTGACATTGTGAATAGGAAAATGAACCCTAGATCTCATAATAATGGTGGATTAAACTTTAATTTAGTTCCATATAATGTGGCTCATCATCTGAATACCTTAATTCCTGTAGGTGCAGCAATAATTATTGTTGCTGATGTGAAGTATGCTCGTGTGTCAACATCTATTTTTCTCTCTACAATAAACCTAGAGAATAAACCTTTCGCTTTGGTTGTAACTGATAGTGACGTCTAAATTCCTCTTGTCTTTGTCCATTATATCAATTTGCATAGATCTAAGCACTGGGTACTGTAATGGATGTAGTACTGTGTGGTCTTGTAGCCTTATGTAGAAATATTTTACGTCTTTGGTAATCAGGAACCGAATAGGCAGGAACTAGATAAAGGAAAACTGATAAATAAATGGAAAGGGACATTAAAGGACTAAATATTTGAAGAAATTATTAATGTTAACTTTTGTAACACTCACTACACTTATTTCTTTTTTTGGAATGAATACGTTGGCCTGTGCTTTTTCTTTCTTAGGTACATACTTTATGAAATTTCTAATACATGATTATGTGAAGTTTATGTGATAACAGGCCAAACTGCTGAGTCGTTGTGTGTATATGTAAGTTAAAACAGCTACAAACTATGAGAACTCCAGGCTGGAATATCAGCAACGTAAGGAAATGATAGATTGCTAAGTACTGTAAAGATGACACCTTCTGGTCCGAGCTGCCAGAGATGGTGGTCGTGTGTGGCTGACATGTGCTTGCTTGTGTGAATGAATGTGTGCGTGTTTCTCTTTCTTTTTCTGACTAATGCTGAGGCCTAAAGTTAATGTGTAAGTGTCTTTTAACTCTGCCTGTCTGCAACTTAACGTGTCATCTTTACGGTAAGTAGCAATCTGTCTTTTCCTTATACTGTTAAGAAAAAGCTACAGGTGGCAATAACATCTTTCCAGATAAATATAACGATTCTGTAGGGATTCCAGTTGATATGTGACGGTTCACTAGCTCTTATGTCACTGAAAATGACTGATAATTCAACACTGTCATAATGGATGAACGACTGATAAAATATAGTAATCGGGGAGTTCATTATGTTGCAGATATGTATCGTTGGCAAAAGGTTTGTTTGTTGTGTTACTGATGGATCAGCAGCTTTCATGTTGGACCCCGGCCATACTGGAGTCTTGGAGTCTTGAAAGGCCTAGGTTTTGGCGCTGAATGAAGTTAGAGTATGAATGTGAGAAGGGTACTGTTTTTACGTGTCTGAGCACGCAGCTTTTACGTGTCCGCCTAGGAATGTACGTATTCAATTCCGGATAAAAATAGCAGTGGTTGAGCGTACAGTGTGACTCATGTAAGATTTGTCGGTGTGAGAAGAGTCGCCTCTGGGCGGTCGCTCGGCCTCAGAGCCGCGCAACTCGCCCCCTGACGCGGCCCTGCCAGCTCTGAGATCCGACTGGCGTGGGAGAGTAGCGCGGATCTGCTATGGACCGCATGCTATTCCAGCCTGCGGTGCAGGTGATCAGTAAAGGACGTTGTTCCCCTTTTTCGCAGCCACAGGCAGCCGCTCTCCATGCAGAAATGGATTCTCGTCCTGTAATAGTAAAAAGTGTGACAATTAACGACTACAGATTACACTCAAAAGCCCACAAACCGGTTGGTGGAGTGCACGACCAGATGCGTCGCCACCTGTTAAGAACCCGGTCACAATATGGGCAGAATATTTCATTTACTTTGTTCACTGTAATCGAAGTAAAGTGTATGTGAATTCTAAAGACTGTGTTCTAAAGACATACCTCCAATGTGTGCAACAGCTTCAAACATCTGGCTACTTAAAAAAAATAATTTACACTACTGGCCATTAACACTGCTACACCACTAAGATGACGTGCTACAGACGCAAAATTTAACCGACAGGAAGTAGATGCTGTGATATGCAAATGATTAGCTTTTCAGAGAATTCACACAAGGTTGGCGCCGGTGGAGACACCTACAACGTGCTGACATGAGGAAAGTTTGCAACCAATTTCTCATACACAAACAGCAGTTGACCAGCGTTTCCTGGTGAAACGTTGTTGTGATGCCTCGTGTAAGGAGGAAAAATGCGTACCATAATGTTTCCGAATTTGATAAAGGTCGGATTGTAGCCTATCGTAATTGTGGTTTATCGTATCGCGACACTGCTGCTCGCGTTGGTCGAGATCCATGACTGTTAGCAGAATATGGAATTGGTGGGTTCCGGAGGGTAATACGGAACGCCGTGCTGGATCCCAACGGCCTCGTATCACTAGCAGTCGGGATGACAAGCATCTTATCCGCATGGCTGTAACGGATCGTGCAGCCACGTCTCGATCCCTGAGTCAACAGATGGGGACGTTTGCAAGACAACAACCATCTGCACGAACAGTTCGACGAAGTTTGCAGCAGTATGGAGACCATGGCTGCGGTTACCCTTGACGCTGCATCACAGACAAGAGCGCCTGCGATGGTGTACTCAACGACGAACCTGGGTGCACGAATGGCAAAACGTTATTTTTTCGGATGAATCCAAGTTCTGTTTATAGCATCATGATGGTCGCATGCGTGTTTGGCGACATCGCGGTGAACGCACATTGGAAGAGCGTATTCTTTATCGCCATACTGGCGTATCACCCGGCGTGATGGTATGGGGTGCCATCAGTTACACGTTTCGGTCACCTCTTATTCACATTGACGGCACTTTGAACAGTGGACGTTACATTTCAGATGTGTTACGACCCGTGGGTCTACCCTTCATTCGATCCCTGCGAAACCTTACATTCCTGCATTGCACGACCGCAAGTTGCAGGTCCTGTACGGGCCTTTCTGGATACAGAAAATGTTCGACTGCTGCCCTGGCCAGCACAATATCCAGATCTCTCACCAATTGAAAACGTCTGGTCAATGGTGGCCGAGCAACTGGCTAGTCACAATGCGCCCGTCAATACTCTTGATGAACTGCGGTATCGTGTTGAGGCTGCATGGGCAGCTGTACCTGTACACGCCATCCAAGCTCTGTTTGAATCAATGCCCATGCGTATCAATGCCGTTATTACGGGCAGAGGTGGTTTTTTTGGGTACTGATTCCTCAGGATCCATGCACCCAAATTGCGTGAAAATGTAATCACATGTCAGTTCTAGTATAGTATATTTGCCCAATGAATACCCGTTTATCATCTGCTTTTCTTCTCGGTGTAGCAATTTTAATGTTTACTAGACAATTACTTCTGTTTTAGTCCATACTACTTTCTCTCAAAATATGGAAAGCAAAGAGCTTACAGTAGAAAGGATTTGTTTCACAGCATATAAGATTAAGTGCTCATAATTCTAAAGGTATGCGTTTTAGACTCCATGTTTACTAGACATTTTTGCTTCGAAAGGTTTGTTTCTGTCATATACCTGATTACTGACCATTCCTCCTCTGAAAACTATATTGCAAATAGATTTAGCAGTAAAGAAGTAGAAAATTAAAACGTCATACTTGATGTTGAAGTTTGGCTACAGGAACAGCGGAAAAATAGTAAGCGATAAACTTTTTGCCTCTCATAATTGTGCAAGGGGGCGTCAGCTAAAAAAAGTTCTGTAGGGGCTTGAAATTATGTGTATAGTTTGTGTAAAGTCGCTAAGTGCTCTCTTTCTCAAATATTGGATGAATGAAGTCCAGCATCTGTGTGCTGCCAGTTGTGGTGCATGTGGATAAACACAGATTTTTCTAAGTGTAATACTTGTCTTATTGCGTTAAAACTTTTAATATGACATTATACCTCTAAATGAGTAGGTTATTTACAGCATTTTTAATTTTTAAATTCGATCTATAACTACACGAAATATTGAAAAATCAAATTTTTGTTGCCCCTAAGCTCAAGTGGTACCGGGTTCTAGGTGCAAGGTTGAGGATTAAAGTATCTCGTCGTCTGTGACCATATCGGCTTACAGCTCAACGTGTGTGCCCTGCAGGAAACCTGCCTTGTCGCGCAGGCACCCTTCCTCGGAGATTGTTTACGCACCTTACTAGTATATCATATGTTGTGGACAAGGTATTGTCTACAGACTATCTGTTGAGAACTTGAAAAGCTAAATGCTAGGAGACGTCACCAGGGGCAGTCTCATCTTTCGTACAACGACGGCACTGCTATCGAGGGAACTAAATTGCATCCACGGGTCACATGTCCACCAAGCGCACGCAGGTACTCCTTCACCTGCTGCTTACTCGAGTCGTGGCTGGAGTTCCAGCAAGCAGTTGCAGTTCAGCTCTTCGCTCAGCTCCGAACCAGATGCCGGCCGTGTCCCTCGGCCCATCAGTCGGAACTTACGCCGAGCCAAGCCTGGAGCTCCCATCTGCACCAAAGGCACTAACGACGTTCCTACACCCGCGATGGTACTTTACCAAGAGACTGGTACTGCTACAGCTACAGGGCAACTTTCTGTTAATACCACAACAAAATGGCGGCGTTTGGAGTTGTGCCGTAACTAAGAAGCAAGGATTGCTGATGAATGACGACGCAGTGTATTTAGCGATGAGTCACGGATCTGTACTACCACTGATAGGTAGGCTGTCTGTGGCTGAGGGAATTCTAACGGGAAAACCGCCCGTCACATACATCCATCGGCCTCAGGTGTTAACTCTCATGTGGCAGTACACTGACGCCATTTTTCAACAGAACAGTTGTAGTCTCCACATGGCACGTTGTCTCCTTGAAATACCTGTACGATTTTCAGATACTTCAGTGGTCACAAAGATCGCCATATCTGTCCCAGACAGGACATGTGTGGGACCAGCTCGGACGTCAACTCTGCCCCAGTGCCACAGTTGAGGATATTAAGGATCAATTACAGTAGCTGTGGACCAGTTTGCCTCAGGATACAACGGCTTTATGACACCCTTCCCAGCCGAGTCACTGTGTGGATCCAGGACAGAGGGGACGCAACGTCATATTGATAAGTGTGCTCATAGTGCCAAGTTCTCTGTAAATTCGGCTCGATTTTGTAATCACTGAAATACCGTCACATACCGTGCCAACTCGTCAAGTTTGATTTAGTTTCTTACACTCCTTCAGGAAGCTTCAGTTTTTTTCACACGGTATACATACGTGTCTTCTTCAATCATCTGTTGGCTAACTGATTTTAATTGGCCCGCCGTAAATCCCTCTGTGGAGCCAAGCTCTTCATCTCAGTACTTGCACCCTAACTCCTCACTTATACGTGTTCTGATATCTGCCTTCCCCTACAATTTTTGCCCTTTGTAGTACCATTTTGTATATAAGGAAAGATTAGAAACTGAATTTCTCATTTTGAAATAAGATTTCAGCATTTTTGTTTGTTTGTTTGTTGATCGTGTTATGTCTCAGCTAAGAGAAGACACGTCTATCAACACATGGTGGAACTCTACAGTAGACCGTTGTCTGTCGAAACTGTAGTTTTTAGTTGTCGACTAATGCACACTAAATCACACGGAGGGCATTCTACGTCCTTGGCAGGACTGCCAAAGCTGCACCCTACTCTGCTCCCTTCGGAACTACCTTTTCGCAATTTTTTCTACATTTTTTACAATTTGGTAAGTAGGTATAGACAAATATGAAGATTTAAGAAATGAACTATACTGACGAAAAGTTTAGTATATAACAAACTAAACGTATCATTGTATTAAATAATATACAAACTGCATAATTTGGCAGTTTCACAAATTTATGAGTTGTTGTTAATAAGTTACTGTTCATTGGTTTTACTATAATCCACAATAAACAAGATTTTGTTTGCTTCTTGTAAATTACTAACAATGCATAAATAGTAAGGAACTCCTCTGGATTATTCTGCCACGAAAATGTTGACGCTGATGAGATCTTTCTGGGATCACATTATTAACAACTCTATGAAAATTACGAGTAGAATACTCGTATGCTTAGAAAAGGTTTTTGTTTGTCGTTATGGTGGCTTCAATCTGGATAAGACGTGGGAAGTCTCTTCACGAACATTAACGTCTAGCAAGTCAGTTTTTCTCTCTGATCATTATTTTCAGTCCTTGCCTCTGAAAGTAAACCGTGCTTTTCGACTAGTGAGCCACTGAAGAAACGGGGACTTCTCAGCCGAGTGCTAGGCGAGCCCCGGTAGAGAGGCATAGTGAGCCTCAAATCGGAATATTTGGCAGGGTATTTACAGTGGCGGCCTTTGCCCTACAACCAAAGAAAACTTCCCAGAAACTTTATTCAAAACCGGAAGATGGTGCTCATTTCAGATTTCGATCTGGGAAAATAAATCCCAAACAAAAAATATGAAAGCCTAATGTATGTATACATATACTAGGGAGACCGGCAATGCTTTGAAATTACTAAATATATATGAGAACTGCATATACATCCTCAACTTCTCCCGTCCTCCCTCATACTTAATCCATCTTCTTTTTCCTCTCCCCCCCCCCTTTCCCCCTCTCTGTGCACGACCTGCTGCCCTCTGTCTGTTTCCACCTCACATCTCTTTCTCCGCACCTCCTCTCCATCCATTTCCTACCACCACATACGTTCATTTCCTCCGCCCCTTCCTCTCTCTCCATCTCCTCTTCTCCCCTCTCTTTGACCTTGAACCTTTTTTTAATTGCAATGACAAAGGAAACCTTGACTGGTAACTGAAGTTGCTTAACATAAATGGGTAAGTCCGTTGGGTTCGTTTGTATGTCGCGTGAGAGAGAGAGAGAGAGAGAGAGAGAGAGAGAGAGAGAGAGAGAGATCTGGAACCCCTGGATCGGTGGGCATAGTAACTTCAGTGAAAATATTTCGAATAGTTTTTATCTGCGAAAGGGTACGGATCTGAAGTTTCACACAATTCAGATTCCATGGTAGTACTCTAATCATAAATTGATAATTTATAACCTCAACTTCCTCGTTTTCTGTAAAGCCGACTGCGAGGAAGAAAAAAAAGGAACAAGACATTGTAGTGTATACAATAATGGGAAAGAACATATTCATGGGAGAAACAATTTATCTAACGGTTTACATGCTCTGCTATTGTAGTTACAGCCATTGTTTATTGCTGTATAGTTTAAATTTAAAATAAATCGACCTAGAACTTTGAGATTTTTGTTAACAAATTTTTTCACAAATTGCAACACCTTCTAAGCTTTCATAGGTAATGAAGGCCCTATAAGCATGATCTGTCCGAATGCACTTCTGACTAAAAAGCGATTCTGGTAGCTAGAGTCCTAAGTTTTTGTTAACTATGCCTTTGCATTCCTGTGGAGATCTTTCCATAGCAGCTTTCATCCTCTAACCAATTTTCATAAGTTTAACTTCAATAATTATTTAATGTAATGAAATACTTTCTTAAAAATTTTCATCACCTATTGCACTGTCAAGTATTTGCTTATTGTAATCTAAAAGTCCCCCCCCCCCCCCCCACACACATTAACCATGGACCTTGCCGTTGGTGGGGAGTCTTGCGTTCCTCAGCGATCCAGATAGCCATACCGTAGGTGCAACCACAACGGAGGGGTATCTGTTGAGAGGCCAGGCAAACGTGTGGTTCCTGAAAAGGGGCAGCAGCCTTTTCAGTAGTTGTAAGGGCAACAGTCTGGATGATTGACTGATCTGGCCTTGTAACAGTAACCAAAACGGCCTTGCTGTGCTGGTACTGCGTACGGCTGAAAGCAAGGGGGAACTACAGCCGTAATTTTTCCCGAGGGCATGCAGCTTTCCTGTATGGTTAAATGATGATGGCGTCCTCTTGGGTAAAATATTCCGGAGGTAAACTAGTCCACCATTTGGATCTCCGGGCGGGGACTGCTCAAGAGGATGTCGTTATCAGGAGAAAGAAAACTGGCGTTCTACGGATCGGAGCGTGGAATGTCAGATCCCTTAATCGGGCAGGTAGGTTGGAAAATTTAAAAAGGGAAATGGATAAGTTAAAGTCAGATATAGTGGGAATTAGTGAAGTTCAGTGGCAGGAGGAACACGACTTTTGGTCAGGTGAATACAGGGTTATAAATACAAAATCAAATAAGGGTAATG